>NC_050480.2:105357446-106056613 GCF_012460135.2 Molothrus ater | reverse complement strand
TTGGGATAACAGCAAATTTAAAGAGGAAGTGTTCTGCCTGCTACCATCACAACAAGGGAGAAAAGACCATAACTGAAAGCATTGTAAGAATGCTTTGTGGGAGTTGTATTATTTTAGATGAAACATGTTCATTTATGATTATAAGGAGATTTGTTATATATTTTTCATTCTCGAATATTTTTGTGATGTAAACTATTCTGATTGATTAAATCATCATGGCATTTTCTAGAAAAGGAAGCAAGAGTAACAGAGAAATAACTCATAGGCCAGGTAAGAGGATAGTTAAGTGGAAAATGTACATTCACTTTTCTGTGCAGTCTTTCACTAGAGGGGACCATTACCTGAAAAGTATTTAGATGTCTAGAAATGCATAAAGGAAAACACTAACTCCTTAATCTTTTGTCATGACCATTTGATATTTTTCTCTGAAAAAAAGTCTAAAGTTTTTTTTTCCTCTGGAAATTAAAATAGAAAATATTATTTTCTTCCACAGAAAATAGGTGTCAGAAACAGTCTCATTATATTTATTTTCGTTTTTTTTCAAAAGCATCTTGCCATTAAGCCTCTATAAAAAAAGTAAAAGTGTTGAGCATTATATCTCTGGGAGTTTTGTTTTACTTAGAGAAAGCTTCAATGCATTTGAGAAAATATTAATTAAATGAGTCTATTTCACTGTGTTTTCTTTTCTGTACCATTCAGTAGAAGATACAATCTCTTATCTTCATAATAAAATTCAGAGGATCTTATTTTATAAAAAAAAATAATTTTAGTTGTTTTCTCATTGCACAGAAGAGTCAACACTATTAACAGAAACTCATCTGAGGGCACCACTCCACTGCCTTCTCTTCAGCAGCTACAAAGCAACATCCATTCTGACTACTTTTCTGGAAATTGATTTAGGCTTAATGGAGTCAAGGCTTGGGATATTTGGGAGGGGTCAATAACTTCACGACCGCTCCTGCTTTCTTAATGTATAGTAACGCTTAGCTTAAAAGAAGCGTTTTAGCATTCTGGATTTAACTTTCCCATCCTTTTCACCTGTTTACACTAGGTTTATGCTTTGAATATCTTTTCTAAATTACAGGTGGTTACAGTGATAAAAATGGTGTGAGATAGCTGTGAAGTTTTCCACCTCTGTCATCAGTTGTATTTGGAATTGACATGCATATTTTTCTGTCTCTGACAGCTTCCTTGCCTGATGTTCTGAGACTTTTCAGTATCAATAGATTCAAGTCCATGGGCATTCTGGTGATAGTGGCATACATATAACCATACTAAACAATCCTGTTATTTCAGACTAATCAAAGTATTTTTTGACAGCCAGCTCTGGAGTTTTATATCAGTATTGATTTTGTGCATTTTCAGTATAACAGGCTGCCAGTCATTAACTTGTGCAAACAAATACAATTCAGCAGCACATTGCTTCACAGTTGCAGGGCTTGTTTGATCTAAATAGTGCTGCAGTTGGTTTAATTATGAAGAATCCTTCACTGTTCTTCTTTATTGAAAAGAGCAAAATCTGAAATGTCATCTGATTTTCCTTTCAGTGATACAAATATTTTTATTTTTTCTAGTTGTTTGTTGGCTAGTAAGTAATCGTTGATGGGCATGCTGTAACATAGCTTTTTAAGAACAGGCTGACAATGGGAAGAAATTTAGTTTCCTTAACCAAGAATTGTAACTGTTTAAATCCTGAGTCCCATCTGTCTCTGTCTACACACTATAATCACAACTCCTGAACACCCTCATTACTTAGCACACTGGGAGATACTGGGAAAGATATCAGGGTGTGGATATGTGTGCAACAGCAGCTCTCTGAAGAGCTCCAGATGGCAACACCCAAAGGCTATCACAGATCACAGAATATTCTCAGTCGAAAAAGACCCACAAGGACCATCAAGTCCAACTCTGAAGTGAATGGTCCATAGGGTGATTGGAACCCAGAATCTTGGGGTTATCAGCACTGTACCCCTTGGCTCTCCAGGGCTTGGTAATGGGTAGTTGCTTAAGATGCTAGTAGATTCACTTATATATAAATCATGAAAGCCTTTTGAGGTAGATTGTTTGTTCTTTTTGATAAGACTTGTCCACCCCCAGTCTGCTGAAAAATATGAGAGTTAATTGTAATGCTGATGGATTTGGGTAGAATTTACTGCTGTCTTCTGTGTTCTCCGCAATTAATTGGCTTTGAAACTGAGTAAGATGTAGGACTAATCTGTAAACACTGTCAGGGTATCTGAAAAATATGAAGAATAGAGACCTATTAATACTTCCTTCAGAGAACAACTGACATACCTTCAACATAAATAACGAAAGCCTGTAAGTAATACGAGACACGGTTTTTGTCAGTTCAGATTGAATTAGTCTGTGCAAAGACAGCAATGAAGAGAAATTCTTAAGGATGAGACCCGAGCTAATAGGAACTGTTTTTGCAAGTAGACAAATATAAATTCTAGAGAATGTGCACTTGAGCTCCATTAAAAAAAGAGGCGCAAAACAATAGCAAGGTACAGAAGGAAGGCCAGTGTTTAGAATTATGAGAAATGTTCTTAGTTAACTCATGACAGACTGATTTCCAGCCTCCTGCTGAAAATCCTCCAGTAGAACATGAAAGACAGTATTTGTGACCATAGTGAATTGCAAGTAATATAAGAAAGATATTGAAAATGTTGTCTAATATTCTTCACAAGCTCACAAAACAAACAGTAGCATTCTCTGATTCCAGAGACCACTTCCTGCCAGTGATATTTTATACTTTTGATTTATAAAGCAGGACATACTTATGGTTTATTTTTTTATTAAAACTGTAATTAAGCAAGATTTATATAAAAGGTACTAATTTGGCTTTAAAGTTTTTTATTTTTTGTGGAGCCATAGAGCTTTTAAAGATTAATTTTATTGATTAAAGTTTGGTGGTGTATGTGGTTTTTTTGTTGTTTGGTTTTGTTTTGGGTTTTTTTAGTGTCTTTCTACCATAAAGTAAGTTTTTCTGCCTTAAATATATTCCAGAAACTTTCTCTCTAAACTCCAATAAATAAGAACAAAAATGTAATGGCAGACATTGGGAAGCAGATTTTAGAAAAGAGGAAGTCAGCATGAGGTAATATGAGATAATAAACAGTTAAAGAATAATTTTCTGTCAAAAATTAAGTATTTAACTTATCAAATGATTAGCTGTAATAAAAATTAAGAAAAAAGTTAGATGGTCAGACTACTTGAAGAACAAAATTACAACTGTTCTACAAATGTGTTGAGATATATTTCTTAGTAGAGATTCTACAATTCCTATTGTTATTTGCTAGGAATTATTGACTAAAATTAGGACATATGGAGGTACAATGTTAGTTTAAGTATTTATTCCCCTAAATTACATTTTTCTCTTCCAGTTCCATTTTGTTTTGTTTCCCGAATTTTTAATTCATTATTTTGTTTGTATTATCGTTGTATTTTAAAAAAGCAGCAAAATGTTATTGGCCTCTTGTGTTCAGATTCAAAGTTTAAAGAATAATTTTAGATATTTCTTTTCCAAATTCTTACATTAAATTTAAAAAACTTATTTCTGTTATTAAAGTTATCATTATATAGACTGATTTCTGTCAAAAGTATATCTTTATTAATGTGATCTGTGTCACAGATTTTCCAATGCCTCAAAAAAACCATATTTCTGTAACTATCCACCTTATATTATGAAACATGTGTTCAATTAATTTTCTTACATTTCACCAGTAAAGGACTTCATGAGTAAACCAAGAGTGACTTTTTCTCTCCTGTAATGAATATAAGGATTCACAGTTTTTTTCTTTGTAGCATGGAAAAAAGGTCTTTAGTCAGGCTTTCTAGCTTCTGAGACAAAATTGACTATTACATTAATACATAGAAAAGGACTTTGTTATGTGCAGGGGTCTGAGAGGTTTTTTAATGTAGTGTTCTAGCTCTTTTCACAGTGGAAGAGGTAAAATGCCCAAATCAGATGATTTTACAATAAGGTCTGGGGTTTTTTTGATATATGGCTGTTAAGTTCATATACTTCAGAGGTGAAATCAGAAATTATTATAATTCTCTTCAGGCATAAGAAGACCAACACCTGCGTGGGGTAGGATAGTAACATGGACTTCAGATTAGAGCAAGGAGAATTAAATTTTGCTGTCCAACAGTGGCAAAATTAATTCAGTTTCACCAGTCAGCAATCTGAAGTGTCCCATAACTAATGAGTGTTTGCCTTGAATGTTCAGCCTTCATCCTTAAGGATAATTTATGTAGTTTATGAGGGGAAGGGAAGGCTCTTGTGAGCCTTATCAAGACCTTTGAGCTCATCTCTTGACATCTTTACCAGTGTATATGAGAGCATGTGGGAAAAACTTCAGACAGAATTGATGCATTAAAAGACAGATCATCTAAAAATATACTAAAATTACTTGAGATATTTAGTGAAGACATTAAAAAGTATCCTATTTTTTTATTTCTCTTATCTCCTTTTTATCATAATTCTTATTTTATTTTGCTATTCTCTAGGAAAATGTTTCAATACATCAGTAGAGTTCACATCCATCTTCATTATGTTTTTGTGCTCCAGACTTAGATCCTCCCAGCAGTTACTTTAGGTCACTTCCTGCTAAGGAATGGAAGAAAAATAATTGGGGTCATCAGACATTTTGTGTCTTGTTACTCTGTTACTTTTGCATTTCTTACTTTGTTATTATGGATTCTCCAGTTCTTTCACATAATCACTGACTGGCCGTTTTTGAATTCCATCTCATCCTCATACTTTTCTTCATTCCTCTAGCGTCGTCCTGTTCTGAGTTTATAACAAAAAGTCTTGACAACTTGTAATCATTTGCACTTGCATCCTTGTCGTGTCTACTCTCTATCTGCACACCCAGTGTAAGTGAAGGGCTGGCAGCAGTGCTGCATTTGTAGTGTAGAAATAAACTCTCCTCAGCATTTCCATAAGAATTCCCCCGCCATGCACATGCCCTTTTCTTTTTTCCCTATGTTTTCTTTATTTTCACAGAACACAGGACTGCTTCCATCATATGTTTGTATTCCTTTTTACAAGGACTTATTATGACCTATTTTGTCATACCAGACATACCACTTCTTACTTGTTTCTTTCAAGCTCATACTGTGAGTTTTTCCTGCTTTTCATACAGGCATAGTAGGGCACTTGGGCTCTCAATGAATGCTATGTTTTATCTCTTGACTTTACTGCATATGGCCAAAGGCAGAGGAGAGCAGAAGCACCACTGATCACTGTTCAGTCTGCTTCACATAATGCAGTTATGGGAAGCCCATTCAGCTGCTGATGCTCTATGCAGGCAATGGAGAATCTGTTTATGGAATTTCCCCTAAGGTATGAAAGACGTGCCTGGGAATTGATGAGGAGAGAGAGGACAGGACACACAAATGAACAGAAAGCTTAAGACTGTGTTTGCATCCAAAAAATGTTGTCAAGAAATGATTTGTGGGGAGCAATGAGCAGAAAATTCAAAGCAAATAGTTCACTGCTGAATTCACTCTTCTGGTTTCTCTTTCAGCCTTTTATCTTATGATGTGAAGCTATTACTTGCTGATATTTTAGTTGTTCAATTTGTTCTCAGTATATTGTAGCACATTTTATTGTACTCAGTTGAGATGTGATTTGTGCTACAGTAGTTGAGATCACTTGTCACTGTTAATTATAGGTCTTCAGAACAGGCACAAACCAAAGAAGCCATGAGCTTTAATACTTTTGTCACTACACATATTTAAGCAAATTCATATTTAGGCACAATAGAGAAATGTTGGAGAATTTCTTCTTATGCAAAAACATTTTGATCACTGGGTAATGACTAGATCACTGTATGACTTATTGGTTAGCTAAATTGTATGCCTGCATTCACTCAGATATCGTAGATCTGCATTTTTGATAATAGATATAAAGACTAGGATTCATATCAGTTAGGTTCAGGTTTCTAAAGAAGCTAAGGAAATAGTCTGAGCTACTCCTCCATGTTATTTCTATCATGAACAGAGAGTAAAAAACAATATTCCAAAGATATTAAGCACCTATCTTACCACAGAATCAACAGCTCTCTGAAAAATGCAATTCATTTCCATTAAAGGAAGTCTAAACAAAAGCTGATTGTGGTGGTGTTTGAGGGTCCCCAGGATGACGGAAGAGATGAGAATCTTGACTCCATGTTTCAGAAGGCTGATTTATCATTTTTTGATATATAGTATATTAAAAGAAAATTATATATACTAAAGCTATACTGAAGGAAAGAGAAAGGAGACATCAGAAAGCTAGAAAGGAATGAATAATAAAATCTCATGACAGATTCAGAGAGTCTGACACAGCTGGCTGTGATTGGCCATTAATTATAAACAATTCCCATGCTGGGTAAACAATTCTCCAAATCACATTCCAAAGTAGCAAAACATGGAAGAGCTGAAGCTTCCCAGCTTCTCAGGAGAAGTAATCCTGGCAAAGGGATTTTTCATAAAATATGTCAGTGACAGCTGACATTTAAAGCATGAACTCCTGTTCAGCTCTTTTAATTTTGTTTCAGGTGACCCACTTCTTACAGAGCAGAGACTTGGCCTATATAAATTAATTGTTTATGAGTACTTCAGAAGATTTACATTAGTGTTATTACTAATAATCACTTTAAAACTTTCAGAGATTTCACACATCAAAGGCCCTATGATTTCCTGAAAGTCAGGGAGTGCTGAGGAAGAAGAGTTAAAAGTAGACAGAGTCTGTTCAATAATAGAACATGATGGCTCAGGCACTGCATAGTATTTACACTAGCTAGTACTAGTTTGGAAAATAAATCTTTCTTAAGACAAAAGGGGCATTTCTGGAGTGAGATTTATTGATTATTTTCAGGATTTTTATTTTGGTTTGATTTAGTTTTGTTTTTGTCCAATATGGTGAAGTAAACCATAAAGGGCCTTTACCTATTTGATAGAGCAGCTGGCTGATAAACAGTTACTTAGCTGTAGATTTAAATCAAGGGAGAACATTGAAAAAACAGAACAGGAGATTCAGAAGTGATATACAGCTTCAAGAATTTCCAAAAGGCTCTTTTAAAACTGATTGCCAATAATATTTTCTTTGATTGTTTACCTGTTATTATGCTGCTTGGGGAAATAGTGGAGTCTTGTGCTACCTCTATAAAAACTGCAGCAATGTAAGCAATTTGAAATTACATCCTGAAAAGTGATTATATATCTATATGGACACACACACACATATATATATATTTTTTTTTTTAATTTTTTTTTTTAATATAGTTGACCAGTTTTGTGGTCACCAATATGTTTTCTTGTATTTTTGAATAAATATGTGAGTAACATAAAGTGAAATTTAAATAGTGAACAAATTATGATTTGTATTTGTATTTGAATTCAGGACATGCACAAGCATAATACATAACTATCAAAACCAATGTTTTCTAATTACCCAGGAGTCCAGAGTGGACTGTTTACCTAATTTACTTTTAATCACTTTATTTTGGATTTTCTCAGCTGTATATGCAAATGACATATACAATGTCACCTCTGTTATAGATGTGGGTGAAAGAAGGAAAACTATTAATTGATCTTTGGGTAAAATTGATTCCCCCAAAGCAGTAGGCTTTAAGTCTACACTGAGAAATAAAATGAAACTACGTGCCAGTTCTCAGTCTTGACGTTGTCACATGAAGAAGGAAATAGTAGAAAACAAGCTGAATTCTTTTAATTATGGTTATAAAATTCTGAAATAAATGGAGAGCCTGGACTTTGATTAAATAAAATATACAACTAGACTGAATACGTTTAAAATAAGAAAAAATCTACAGTAATAAAAATTCACCTTTCTGAAATGTTATAGTTAGGACAGATAAATGAAGATAAAACTTCTTGCCAACATACAACACATCCATATTATCAGAAATGAAAGAATTCTTCTGGTATGTGACTCTGGAAATAATTACCCAAATACAGAAAAAGTGGTTTATGTAAATATAATCAATATATTTATTCTAGAAATTTAGCGCGTCTTCCAAAGAAAAACCTACTTTATTTCTTTTGTTATGAAAAGAAAAAGTCTAACTTCTTTTATGGCAAGAAATTCCTGCTTCATGTAGGAATGTGTTTTCAGTTTGCAAAACAGTGACACTAACTGATCCTGCATTTCCTTGGGGTACAGTGCTGTTTAATTTTGCTGTTTGATCGCTGCTCCTTCTAGACAATTATGTTTAATTTTTTTCCATTAAATTTGCATTTGAAGGACATTGTATAAATCAGGATAAATTGCTGAGTCATGAACTCTACTGATGACAAAATGAGTATGATTACGAATACAATAATCAATTACTTCTATGATTGTGATGCAAATATAACTAAAAACTCCCCAGTATATGTAGAAATTTCAAAATCAGATAATTCTCTTCTTTTGAGATACACTTAGACATTATCAGCTAGAATGAAATTACATGATGGCTTTAATGCTAACTATGAATTATTTCTAAAATAATTTCTTAATTACAGCTCTGTATATATTTTCCTTTTTTTCCCTCATTTTTTCTTTTTTAGAAGCTAAAACCAACAATAATAATAAAGTGATATAGTGATTATAAATTGTTGTTCATATAGTTAACTGAACATAGCCTGACAAAGGGTAGTAACATCAAGATAACTGAAATAATGCAGAAAAACATTTGTTAAACTGTGATAAGAAGGTTGAGATGAGCCAAGATTAGTTATCTCTGTTCTCATCATTGATGCGGTTTTAAAGTTTGTAAACAGCCAAACCCTGCCCAAATGCTTATAATGCTATTTAACTGTCTTCACACATATTTCAGCTCAAGTTACCCATCATGAAAAAAATTAACACTTCTCTTAAAAGGAAAAATTACGTAACCTACAAGTTGACCAGATTTATTATTTTGCTGTTAAGAAACAGAAAAACAATTTCAAAAACCACTAATTACTTAACATAGCTGAGTATGTCAGCTGGGCTTACTTTGAAATATGCTAAGACACATATCAGAAATAAGAAAATGATGCATATCATTGGATGGAGAAACCTTGCTGATAAGGTTCTGGGGGTTATAGAAGTTAGAAAATTTTGTAACATCAGTCTGAGCAGACTGGACTGCATGAAAAAGGACAGAGCAGCTCAGGTGGTGGATAGCTGGCAAAAAGCCCTGTCATTTTACCTCATGTTACCAAAATCACAGCTTGTAGCTCACACTCAGCAGCACTTGAAACATATCAGGAGACTGGACTAAAACAACTTAATTGGTATCAAATGCTGAAATGCCTGTGATTTCACTAAGGAAAGAAGGGACTAATCTGAATTTTGTTTTATACATATGAATACTTTTAGATGTGTTTGTGCACTTCTCTGTGAATGTGTGCCTCTGTGTATGACTGTGGTCAGAGGGAAATATGGCAGCTAAAGCACCATGAATTCATCTCTTAACTGTCCTGTGCATTGTCTTTAGAATATCTATAATAAAGGAAATACTTTAATTTCAACAAACTGCTTAGCTGCATAAGATTTTTTTTCATTTACTTTTGATTGGAAAATTAAGGCCTTACTGTTAGGGAAAAGAGGAAAAAAGAAAAACAAACATGATTTTCAGGTATCTCAGCATGCTTGTTCACATCAATGATTTCAAGTTGATATAATGAATTGCTTGATGTAGACCTCACTTAAAGTAGATTGTATCCCTATATTATTTTTTTCCTTTTTTATAAAAAATAAAAAAGGTAAAATTTTATTGACTGTTGTAAATAAATTTATTAAAAAGGACAGATATCAAGATAACCATTAAGTAGGAAGCTGATGGAATTTATCCCCTCAGACAAATCAAGGTGTTTTGTAACCTAAAAAATATCACATGGTTACAAACAGCTCCACTTTGGAATGAAAAGTCAGGCTGTTTCATGTTCTGCCGAAGTTATGGTATGGCAAATGACTGATCATTAAATAAATGAGTATCTTTTGGAAACCTTTCCAATACAGAAAATACAATCCATTTGGATAGCAGGAAAAAATTATTTCTAAACATGGTAGACCCTTATGCAAGCAGACAGAAATGGGAAAATAGAAAGGTAGAAAGACTGTGAATCCCTGCATCTAAGAATTCCATACGTCTTAAACTAGTGCTGGAATCAGTATATTTTTATGTGATACCCATTGCAGGAAATGTGCTCCTTTGAGAATTTTGAACTCAGGGGAGTGCAACAATGAAGTTAATCTCAAATTGAACACATAGAAAAATCAGGAGGGCAATTCTAAAACATTTTGGTAGAAAAGTTATTAAGTCATACACCTTCCCTTGGTGCACTGATGTTTTTTTTTCCCCGTTTTTTAATTATTAGATGTCCCTAATTCCTAAAACTAGGAAATCTAGAAAAGTGCACTAGAAAGGTGACAAGTCAGTATAAAGTGTAGAATGTACAATTGGATACATGGTGGTGACAATATATTTTATTTTACTGACAAAACCCACATCTTTTTCCACTGCAAAATGATATCTATGTCAGGGACCACAGCAATCACCATTTGCCTTACCTGACATCCTCTTCTAAGAAATCAGGGACATCTTGGGAGGCCTGAGAATCAGACCCACTTGAACCTCATGAAGTTCAACAAGTCCAAGTGTAAAGTCCTGCTCCTTGGTGGGGACAACCTACAAAATCAATGCAGACTGGGGGCTGAATAGATTGAGATCAGCCACGTGGAGGGCTTTGAGATATTGATAGACAAAAAATTAGGTATGAGACAGCATTGGGCTCACAAAATGTGACCTCTCTCCTGGGCTGTATCAAGAGCAGTGTGACCAGCAGGCTGATAGAGGTGATTCTGTCCCTCTAGTTCACTCTTGAGACCTGGAGTGCTGCATCCTGCTCTGGGGCTCGTGTATGAAAGTATCTGTTAGAATGGGTCCAGAGGAATACCACACAAAAACATACATCAGGAAGTTGCAAACACTTCTCCTACAAAGAAAGGCTGAGTGAGTTTGAAATTCTGGAAAGAGAGGGATTTGGGAAAGTTTTATTTCAGTCTTTTAGGACATAAGGGGGCTTTTAAGAAAGACAGGAATTTTTTACCAAGGCCTAAAGTTATAGGACAAGGTTTTAAACTAAGCGAGGTAGATTTATATTGCACATAAAAATAACATCTGTTTTGAGTGTGATGAGGCACTGTGGTGAGGGCGGTGAACCTGCCCAGAAAGGCTGGGGATGCTCCATTAATGGAAGAGGTCTAAGTCAGGTTAGATAGGCCTCTGAGCCACTTTGTCTAGTGGAAGGTGTCCCTGCCCATGGAGGGGGGATTTGAAAAGATAATGCCCTTTGAAGGGTGTTTCAATCCAAATCGGTCAGTCATTTTTGCTTCAGCATTCCCTATGCAATAATGGGCATCCTTGTTATTATTTTCTACAATATTTTTTCTAAAAGCAGGCATATTTTATCACCTAAATCACTGTTCTGGGTATTAGTTGCAAGTTCACATGTTATTTTTCTAACAGATGATTTAGAGCTTGTCTACCTTTGCTGCACCTCTATTGATAGATAATCTATATCATAGGTTGTCTTTTCGTACTCAGTTGGTATACAATATCTCCAGCTGATCTGTGAATTTTTCAGTGTCAAAACTCATTTTCAAAATGCTACACTTACTTACCACAAATGTATTATTCTGCATTCAAAACTTTTTTTTTTGTTTTGTTTCTTTTAAAGTCTATTATTTCACTTCTAATATGGTATATTTACAGTCAAAATTATGCTTTGTGTCTTCAGCCTAGTAGTTGTCTTCTATCTTATTGCTCCCTTGCTGACAGCTGCAGCAAGCCTGGCAAGCAATTATAGAGCACATTTAATGAAAATAATCATTAGAATTTGTAGACATGCAGTATCTGGTGGGGCAACAGCATGAGTGCTCATTCTGGGATTCCCTGGCATATGCAGTATCTGCTACTTCTAAATTGTTCTGAGCAGTTAAAAAAAAAAAAAAGGCAGATCATTTTACGTACATTCAACATTTTTGTTTTGTTTTCCTAAAGTTATGTATTCATCTACACTAACTCTTCCTTGTACAAGCTCATACATTCACTTGTCTCTCAGACTGACATTTTTTTCTCTAGGGTTTCAAGAACAATATATAACTTTCTCTTGTAATATTTATTTTAGCCTGAGATCTGGATTAGGAGTACATACAGTGAAGCCACAGAGCAATACCTCTGTGCACTCAGAAGATGTGCTTCTTCTGCAATTGTTCAAGGTTATACAGTAAATTAGGTTACTTTTTACCATCACTCTCATCTTTGCCTGCTTATTGCAGCAGAAATTAGAAAGTCAATAATGGATGAGGCACCAACTGTGGGAAGAGAAAAGCTGTAGTGGAAACATTGGAAATTCCAACAGGCATGACTTCTATATAAAGAATCATACACACACATTCCTCACATAGAACTTTTTGCTCATATGCTCTCAAGGTGATCTATACATGTTAATCAAATCATTCTAATATTATGAAGCCAGTTCTACATGCTCTTGCAGTTTAATGAATGGTATTAATGATATGCATTATTATATTGCTCTCTGTTCTGTACAATGGTGCCTGCAACCTTTAGATATCTAATGAGGTTAGCTTCAAAGGGGTTAGCTTCAAAACAGCATAGGGGTTGGTGGTTTTTTGTTTTGTTTTGTTTTGTTTCTATTTTTTAAAAAAATCCTATTTACAGAAAATATCAATTTTTCACGCTTGATACTGAAGATTTTTAGCATAGAAGAATCTGTGAAAACTTGTAACTGCTTTTGGTTTTTAAGTTTGAAAAAATTATAACCATTCTGTAACTTTCGTATGCCATACATCCTATCTTTATAGAGTTGTGGATTTTTTCAAGCACAGTGTTTCAAATCTGGTTCAAGTGAGTGGTGTTTACTAGTTATCTCATATGGACAATGACATCCCAGCCTTCAGAACTCGCAAAACCTTTTTCAGTGCTGAATACAGAACTCATGTTTTTATTTTGGAGATGTTGAAGATATTGATTTAGATATAACTAACTATGGAAAAAGAAAGCCTAAGAGGAAATGTCTGTAAAACTCATGTTGTTTTCTTTTTCACTCAAATTAGACTTTAGCTAAAAAAATACCTTCATTAAAATATTGTTTGTAAGATAAATAGCTGGAATAGTCCAGGAATAGCAAGACTGAAAACTTTCTAGATACCAGATAAAAATACAAGCATTTTGCCTTGCTCAGTGCTGTGTTTGATTGTACATAAATTACATAGGATAACACTGTCCTGGTTATGTCTTGATGCTTTTTATTTTTATGAATGATATTAAAAACCCTTTCTGTAAAATTTAATGTGTATCTGTGGAAGTGTGTGCCATTTGATGGTGTGTTTTATCTTCCTTTACTTTGGGTGTTAGGAAGCACAGAACTGAGTGTTTTTTTTTCCAAACAGAGAATTTCCCATTAAGGTTATGTTACAATGACTGTGGGTCTTCTGAGCATTTAAGATATGCCATTTTATGGCCAGGAAATTGTCTAGTAGTATGCAGCTTTCCAACATCTATGAGGCTGGGAAAATCAAAGCTTTCATTAAGTCGAGTTTTTCATTCGGGGAATGAAGATGTGCTGGTACTGTTCACCTTGTCTGCTTTTTTAATTATAAAAGTAAGAACAGAATTAAAAATATGTGGGTTTCAGTAATAAAAAATACTTGTGTTATGTGCCTCATCTGGATATGGACTGGTTGATCTCATCTATGCAGAAAAAAAACCCAAAAAAACAGAGATTCCTGTCAGAAAAGAAGGAGTCTTAAAGCCATTCCTGCCAAAAACATACTGCCAACATACAAAACAGTCAAAGCAGCTCCAAGAGAAGTCTGTTCGTTTCTCTGCTTCTCTTTATTTACATGAGGAATTCAGCAGTAGAGCTGGAGACAACAGCAATGCAGTGCCATTGTATCTGCCATGATCTCTGTGAAAGGCCTCCAGAGACTCTTCAAGCAAAAAAAATTCTTTTCCACAGATTTTTCTTTTTATCTTTCATGGGTTTATCCTGTTCTTGTGGGAAGTATTTACAGTTATAAATAGTTTCCTGTTTTTAAAATCATATCTAATTCTTCATGCATATCTTATGCACATGAAACCTTATGCTTCATATTGCACCTGATTACCTCAGTAAACATTAATACAGACTTAAGTAAAGTGCATCTGGAATATTTTTAGGAAAAAAAAAAAAAGAAAGAAGAAAGAAAATGGTTGTGATGTTAGCTAAGCAAAAAAACCCCAAAACATTCCGTTTCATATGCTGTTGCTTTTACACCTTCTATAAATGTTTTGGAGATCAGGAAAACCAATTAGCAAGAGGTTAGTCTGGGTTCCTGACACATAACTTTCCTTTAATCTCCTGCCAAATATTTTGTCATTATTCAATGAATCAAGCTAAAAGTAGGTTGTCTAAAACTCTAATAGTCTGGTCTTTCAAGATAATTTGTATTGTAATAGACATCAGTCATTATTATATCCTTTTTGCATCACTGTTGTACTAAATTGTTTCAAAATTAAGGTAAAACCATGTAGATAAGAATTGTTAAGGGTGGGGTTTTTTTCCCAAATGAAGACTGGCTTCACCTGTGAATACCAAATACTAAAGTCAGGAATGAGAGCTTTAGCTGACTGTCACACTGACATCTATTATCAATTTGTAAATTGTTGCACAGCTCTTCTTATACTAATATATTAAAGCTATTATATAACCTCAGTAAAACTGAATGTATGAATCATAGCTGATGTTTCATAGAGAAACATTCTTTTTATAAATATTTACTTGATTTTTAGGAGCAGAAAATGAACCATCATTTTCATTTTTCATTTTCTTTTTTTTTTTTTTGTAGGCAACCATTTAGGAGACGCTAGAATTATTTTTGGGATTGATTTGACTCCATAAAAAAATGGAAATCAACACAAACAGTAGCACTTTATCATAGGAATGTTTCTGTTGTCTTCACAGTTTAAGACAAAGTTGCATAGTAAAATCCACATCAATTTTAACATCAAATCAGGCTTAGGTTTGAGTTACACTTTCCTTTTCTGATCAGAGGCAGCCTGAAGCAGAATAGTGGAAGTAGTTGGGAACTGGAAGTCTGGGAAATTTATGGCCATTCTGTAACATTTGCCTAACAGCCTGTAGCTTTTAAATCAAATAGGGTTCTCACTTACAAACAATAAAATAAATAGCAAAAAAGTTCAATAATAATTTCTGACATTAAGATATGAGCACACAGTAAGTCAGGACTCCTAATCTCAATTTTTAAAAAAAATTGACTCCTTCTTATCTTACTCACTGTAATAGTGTCACTCAGTTTTGACACCTAGGCAGAAAATTCTATTCAGAGACCTGATTAATAATTAATCTCACTAAACTTCAGACTTTATTATAAGGATGTGACTATTTGCTACTGCACAGAAGCAAAAGTACAAAGAATCATGTGGCATTATGTGAAAGTTTAGCATGATAACTGTTATGCTTCACAAATTCTCTAGCTTGACATACAGAGAAAATCAGAGTACTTTGTTTTTAGTGATTTATTTTCAACTGTATTCTTCAATAGCAAGAGTGTGTACACTTCCTGAGGAGAAAATTCATATAACCCTTTTTCTCTGGAAAATGTTTCAGGATATTCTTCACTTATCAATGGAGACAGGGTTAATTTGGAACTTGATAGAGGAAAAGAAAAGGGAAAACTGGAGTAATGAAGCACTTTATCTTCAGCTGTAGGAAATTTCAGCTTGGATCAATTTTCTTCATACGAGCTAATCATAATAGCTTTAGCAACCCATATTAGCTTCAGGTAGGTGTTTTGATTGTTTTGAAGAGAAGGATCAATTAAACTGACATAAAAATAATTGGTGAAAAGAGAAAAACAGAAAATAATTTTCTGCTGTGGGGAGCTCACTTGTATTGCAGTATACTTCTTTTTGAATTCTAGTTAGACTCTTGATTTCTTACTTTAAGTAACAAGTAAAGAATGCAAAAAAGTCCATTTGATAAAAAAGAAATGTGTCAAGATATTTACATCACAAAAGAAGAAGAAACTGTAGATCCTAATTCATCTTGAAATGTTGACTCTTTCAAGTAAGCTTACTAAAATCTAGTCCTTGTTCAAGTAATTAGAATAATTTAAAACTATTTGTGTGAGATTTCACAACACTGAAGAGTAAATCCTTAGGTTTTAAGCAAATCAATGAAAATAGATTATTATTATGGATTAAATACTTGTGATAGACGGGGAGCATTTAAATGTACTTTTTTTCCTCCTAAAGTAAATACAAAGTCATACACAAATATGTTGGACATTATTTCTTCTTGTTTTTCTGATCATTCCATTCATTCAGAACCTACTACTCTTTGCCATGGATAGGTTTAAAAAAGGTGAACATGCTAAGAATGGATGCAAATTCAAATAATTAACCTAAATGTAGTTAACAAAATTTCGCGCAATGAATATTTTAGTGTTATTAGAATTTCATTGTATGCATTATATATATATATATATATATATATATATATATAGTGTTACTATTTTATTCCTATTAGATCTTATACTTTTATTTCTATTTATCTATAGATCTATTGTCCATCTGTTATAATATATCTATGTATCTATTTATCTTTATATCTTATTTATCATATAACATTATCAGGGGAAAAAATGAAATACATATTAAAGTAAAATTCATATGAACACAAAACTTAAAAAATGATGGTCATATGAGCAATAATACCTTATATAGAACACATTTTCAGTATACAAATAGTAGCTTTTCTTCATCTAATCTATTGAAAGAACAAATGCCTGGAAGAGACTGTGGTGTACTGAAAGTTAAGTTGTTTATGCAGCTTAATCCATTTAAGCTAAATTTTATCTTCTTAGCTTGTCTCCATCTTCTGAATAGAAAGGCTTTCTAACAATTATATGTTTTCTCTTCCTTTTAAATATGTGTTTGTTCTGACAGCATATTTCACATATTATTTTAGACTTAAAAAATTGCACAGAACAGGATACGTCTTACACTTAAGGATATGAGCTATGAACTACTACGAGTCTTGTTGTACACTTTGTTGGTACACTCTTTCCCTGAGGCATGCATTGTGAAATCATACATCATGAAAATGGTATTCAATTCTTTTTTTTCCCCACTGAATTATCTAATGATCACTTTACTTCAAATTGAGAGGGAAACATGTGTAACATAACCTTGATACCTAGAAGTTATTCCTTCGTGTCCCTATTGTTTTACAAAGGCTGCAAAACAAATTGCAGAGTTTCTTTCTCAACAAAGTAATTTCTAGTGTGGTCATTGCTACTTTTATATCTGATCCTGAACAAAAAGCAAGTCTTCATTCTCTAGTATACACTTAAACTATGAGTTTGAAATATCATGAAGTAAATCAGGTTTCAAATCAAAGTAAAAAAGATCATGAATTCTGCTGAAAATATTATCAGAAAAAAAAATATTTTCAAAGAAAATTACTTCTGAATATTCTACACAGTGTATTTTCCTAAAGCATGGACTGCTGACTTTCCAGGAAGATTTTAATATCCATTGTTTTTGAAGCAGCTGTAGTGAAAGCCAGTTTCTAGTCATACTATTGTCAATAGATCAGATGGCTTTGTGAGCACTTGATTGTGTGAGACACTTCCTTTACAGTAAAAAATTATGTATGGTGAGGTACAGAGCCCATGGAGAATGTAGGTTCATCAGTACCACTCACTTTGGGTAGATAGGGACTCTTACTTGATTGAAGGTGGCTGTTTTCAAAATGGGCTGCTTTAGGAGACAAATCAGAAAGGCAGTTTGGAAGTTCATCTGTCAGAAAAGAACCTTCTATCATAGTTTTGAATTTGAAGTCATGCCAGTTTTCACATAACAGACCCTTTAATGAAACTGTGCCTTTAAGAGAGATGTTCTATGTTCCATGTTCTTATTTACTATGGAGAATTTAATAGTGTGGTAAAAATAGCCAGATTTTACTCTGGATTTTCTCTTGTAAATCCATGTAGATTACAATAATTTGCTTAACTCTTCGCCTGAGAATCACACCTAAAGAATACCAAAGTAAATCAGACTACAGGGATATAGATGAGAGCTGAGAAGACAAATCCGACTGTGAGAAATGCAAGTGTAATAGAGGGGGGGAACATTTTGCTCATTAAATGTATTGCATTTTGAAAACTTAGTTCCAAATCCATATAAAATATAGATTTTCCTTCTTTTCATACTCCCATTCACTCTAATTCCAAAGTCAGATTTAATTTTCTTCCTGCCACCTTGGAATGTCCATCTGTCTCACTTTCTCTCTACTAAGAATAAGGAAAATCAGCTACTCTCTTATAAATCTATGGGAGAGCTATCATTAGAATTTTCCTCAATAAACTTAACTTCCACAAGATTTTTCCTCCATAAAATTTCAGTTTTCATTGCTTTTAGTTTTCTTTCAAAACTGTTTAAATTCTCTTTCCCTCTTTGATTGTTTCTCCTTGTATTTTCCAGGGTTTTTTCCTTACCTAAGCTATAACCCTAAGGCACGTTGTCTCAGTCCTTATTACATAGCTTTGAACGACTGTTGTTTTGGACTCCAGAAAGTGTACTCCCCAGCTAAGGACGGAGGTAGTCTCTGGCTTTTTGGCAGTAACTATAAAATCAAGATTTAGGTTTTGTAGTCCAAGGTAATTTATTTTTGGTTTTGAGGGCAACGTGTTGATTTTGGCTGTTAAATAGTTTAGAGAGGGATAGAGAGGATTTGTCTGGGATAAATGTTTAGATTGAATATTGTGTCTTTGTGGAAAGGGCTGCCAAGCATTGGAAAAGATTTCCCACAGAGGGCAATCCCTACAAGTATTTAGAAAAGAAGTAGATGTGGTGTTGAGGGACATGGTTTAGTGGTGGACTTGGAAGTGCTGGCTTCATTGTTGCACTCTCTGACATTAAAGGTCTTTTCCATGCTAAATGATCCTATGATTGTATTAACTTTTTTTTTTATTTTTACTAGGAAATCGATATCAAGCAATCCTTAAGAAAATAATTAATGAAAGGAAACTTTGTAATTCTGTGAGAAAGACAAGAATTCTCTCCAGAAGAGGTCTAAAATGAATGTTTTTTATTGCTTACTTTAGGAGGCTCTAAGATCAACTTTAGTCTGAATGAGCAGATTAGGAAATTCAGTTAAATACATATTGAGAATAAAAACTTTGTACACAAATATCAAAATTATTCCACTTAAATTAATGTCTCATTAGATAAAGGTAAAACTAACGAAATATTTGAGGTATTTGTTTGAAGAAAAAAAAAGTAGAATCCTGCTTTAGAGACTGTGTAAGAATTTTCCACATGGAGAAAGATAATTAAAATATGCTAAATAGTAATATCTACTTGTTATAAAAAAAGACTAGCTATGGTATTGTGCTAATGAAAGGATGATAAAAGCTAATTTTGAGTGAAGCCAAGCATGAAAGAAGGATGTTAGTTTTCTTCATGAAGTATTGGAAAAGAACATTAAAACTTCTACTTGAGCTAAATAAGATATTTTTTGCCCTTCAATCCTTGATTTAACTGCACTCTTCAACTGCATAAGCCAAGAAAAAGGTAGGCAATGAGCAAAACAGAAAAAAAGTTAAGCTTCTACAATAGGATCAAGAGGAAGTGACTTTCCAGTTCACAACTTCACGTAGATTAAATGTAATGATTTGATGAATCTGAAACACAGTGAGTATATTTAAACCAATTTTTTCTTGAAAAAAAATGAAGATTTTGAAATGCTTTTCTCACTGACGATATTAACAGTATTATTAATAATCTTCTGGTTTCTTTCTCTTTTAAAGAAAGAATATTAACTTATCTCACAAAATATAAAGAATAAATTAATATTTTTGTTATTTCTTGCTACAGGAGTGTTTGCTTCCTCCTATCCATTATACACTAAATTGTATATATTAACCTTTATGGTAGGATGATTCTAACCTAAGCAGGGCTCATTCCACAGAATCCTGGAAGTCGGATTTATTGCACTTTCTACAAATGAGATACAATCTAAATATCATAGGTAGAGTTTCTACTCCTACTCTGTGAAATCTGGGTTTGTTTAGCCTCTCTGTCCCCTGTTTAGGTGATTCCTGGATGAAATGGACCAGTCTATGGCCAGACTGACTGTATTGGTTGTATATCCACTGACCCTAATGAGGACCCAGAGACACACATCAGAAGCAGATGAATTCTGTCCAGATGCCTAGGACTCACTCCAGTGAATGTGTCCCAAAATACTGTAAAGCTAGGTATTTAATATAAGATTGTACAGGCACCTCCTAGACACTAGCGAGAGTTAATACCACTTTGGAGATACATGACAGAAAGCACTAGATGATTACCTGCGACTGATCACTTTATGTTTTTTATAGTTGTACCTAGCTTTTATTTAAAAATTTAATTGTATTCTTATATGGTTACTTGACAGCCTGCTTATATTATACTCTCCTAAGACTTCTCATTATTTTGAGAAATAAAGTATACCGTGCCTTCTACAGAGAAAATTAACGCAGTGCTTACTGATATCCCCATAGTGAAGAGTACAGGGGGGGAAAAAAGAATTAATAAAAAGAAGAAGCTACTGTTTACTGGTCAGTGGTTTTTATTTTGTTTTCTCTTACAAGAAAATAGATTAATTATTAACTCTGATCATTCTCATTGTTTAAAACTGTGCTATGTCCTCTCAAGACCCTGGCTAAAAATCCAGACTGCTAACACAATGGAATATATATCCCTTAATTGGTTTAATGGGGAAAAATCACTCTCTGGCTTCCTTCTTTCTAGTTATGGACTTTTTCATGCTTAAGGTTACATTTCTTAGGAATCAAACCATAAAAACCATTCCAAACAAATCACTAATAGGAATTCTTCTGCCTTTCACTCAGGATCCGTTCTTGCATAATACTCAAAGCTGTTGACTCAATCTTCTTGGTAGAAATAGGATACGCTCTTAGGTACCATGACAAAATCAAGAAATGATCTGCAAAATAACAGGGTTATATTCTCAATTAAAATCTTCATATAAATAATACATCTATTTTCTCTGTTGTCTAGTGGACAAATGCTGTAATCTTTTTCATAAAATAGTGACAGCATAGAAGTTCCAAAGTGATGAGAAATTTATGCAAATGGCTCGATCTTTCAGAATGATTATCAATCTCAAAGGAACTGTCTCTATGTCAGAAGAAGTCAAATGAAAAGGAATTTTCAGAATAGAAAACTGAGTATGATTATAAAAGAAATAGAGGAATGATCAATACTTTCCACTTGATATGTTTTGATTGAATAGCAAAAGGTTGAAAATAGAATTACTTTACATCTGATAATGTTCTTAGAGCAATGTACCACTGTTCATTTGTTAAAACCGTCAATAATCTCATGACTTGCATAATCAGCATATATTCTAGTATGGGTTTTGATTTGGTTGTCAAATAGGAATAAAACAAATATCATAAAATATATTTGAGATGCAGGCATTCAATGATTGCTGCAAATGAAAGTCATGGCATCCTCCAAAATCAATTTCGCGATTTGATTATCTGTACTTACATTTCCTGTCGTGACACCAAAGGAATGTATTTCTGAATGAACACATTCTTAAACTTGCTCTAAAGTTTCTACAGGTGTGAAGCACAGGGCTAATTAATAGTTAGGTGAGTATGACTCCATGCAGAAATAAACAGTTTTAGAAGTGTTAAATCAAAATGATAATAAGAAATGTATTCTACCCACATATTACATTTCTGCTTAGATCAAGGTCTTTGAAATAAAAAAAAAAGGAAAAAGGGAGAAACACTGTCAACAGTGCAGTGAACTATTAGCAAATACATCTAACTGTCTTACAGTCTTGATCTGGTTCTACAGTAGGGAAAAGATCCAAAATCTCCTGCTGAAGTCAAGAATGTAAAGTATATTCAACACTGCATGATGCAACTATTACTGCAGCTGAATACTATAGCTCAGAGAGGTCAGAGAGGTTATAGAGTCTCCAGCTTCTGTGTACACAAAACTGAGTTGGTCATCACCATGAACAACCTGCTGCAAGTGACTGCACTCTGAGCAGCAGTGGCTGCCTGAGCAATCCCCAGAGGACCTTGCCAGGCTCAGCTATTCTGTGATTACATAGCTGTGACTACACAAAGGACAATTATTCACATCCTTGGTAAGCCTCTGGTTTTACAGAAAAGACAATTGTATTATATTGGTGTGATTAATGCAAATTTTAAATAAACTCTAACGTAGCACTGCATAACATCAATGTGTAAGTGAAATGTGACTACCCTCAAGTCTTTTGATCTACAGCAGAGATTTCTGCCATTAGGTTTAGCAGAATAAGTAGACAGTGTATTGACTATATCATCTATCACTTAATGACAGCAAAGGAAATATCAGACTCTAGAATCTTGAGTACCTGCAAAGTAAAGAGGTCCAGAATTCATACCTTGCAAATCTACATATTAGTAGTTGGTTTATGAAGTGGTCAAGCTGGAGATGGATTGTCCTTCTCGGATGTCCCAGCTGGCTATCCAGCACCGCTACCAGTACAGGGGGACTATCCCGATCTCCGTGGTTTGGGACAGCACCTGAGGCAAACGTGCTGTGCTATGACAGCAGCGTGACCTTGTGGCAGGACGTGGCTTGGTTTGTGGCTACAGTCAGCAGAAATAAGAGAGCGCTCTCCAGCTGTGGTGAATCCCAGCTTTATTCATTCCCAGGAGAATCAGTGCCAAAGAGAAAGTCAGGGAGGTTGCAACACCTTATAAGGAAGGAGGGAGACAGGGGAGGAGTTGGTCCTCTGGCAAATAGAGTTTTAGAGGGGAGTGGGATACAAAAGATTGACTTAGGGAGAACACCAATGGGGATAACTTGAGGGTGGGGCCCCGGCCCCTCAGCCAATCACTTGACGCTCTAGCTGGAAGTTTCTAGAGAGTTCTAGAGAGAAGGGTGGGAGCACCGAGTGACAGACAGGGCACTGGGGAGGGATTTGAGAAAGGATACATTAATCTCCAAGGCAACTGGGGAGGAGTTGGGATAACTGGCAGCACAAGGGAGGGAGGAGAGAACCAGGGCAGAACCATTACATAAAAAGGGGAAATGGAAAAGTCCAACTTGTACAAACACAACACAATAAGTTTACCTGTCAGTTTGGCCCCTCTAAGATAGGTTTGTTTCTCTCTGATGACCAGTCCAACAGACTTTTCTCTTTACTTTATTATGAATCTCAGGGATTTGAAAGTAAGTGGAATAAAATTTCCTAAGTGCAAATATTCCGTCTAGTTCAAATATCCCATCTAGTCCACAATATTCCATGCAATATCCATATTAACCTTCCCATCCCTTTATTTTAGCAGAAAACTGCAGAAACTGTGAGATGTGAAAGTGTTCTCTAAGGCACATGTTTACATGAGCAATTTACAGAGGTCTGTTGTATATTAACTTGGGAATTCAAGTAAAGAAGAAAATGTTTTCAGGTTCCAGCCAATCTGCTCTACACATGCATTCCTGTGCAATGAGAATTTCAAAGACAAAAGGCTTCTGACAAGAAGCCTCCACTCTGAGAGTCCATCCTCTAAAGTCTCATGTAAATAAGTGATTGCTGATATTTAACTGTATTTCTTTTTAATATAAACATATATATTACCTTCCACATCCCACAAAAATGCAGAAATTATTGCTGAAAAATAAGAAGTTATTTAGATTGAGGCAGAAAGTTGACATTCAAAATTTTTAACCCATCCATACTGTTATAGACTGCCTTAATTAGAAGTGATCATGGGCACTTATTCTGAGAGGCTTCAGACAAAGTGAATAATTTCCCTAATTTTAGTAAACACTTTTTCTCAGTTTTTACATTCTAGCTAAGATATTGACAATTGCATCAATCTTATGTTCATCTGTGAAACTTCCCTTGGCAGGCATTCTCACAAAGATCAGCAGAAATCAAAATCAAGTCCAAACCCAAGAAAATATACTAAACCAATTTATTGTAGAAATTAGTCTTTGAAAATGAAAGTTCAAATGTTTCTCCTGAAGAAACTGAGATAAAAATGGTTTTCTAAAATCTTCTGGATGTCACAGCATACAGATACATGAGATATATGATAGTATGGACCAAATCATAATTGAAACTATTTTGCTAATTTTGGTTGATAGCACAATGCTTAGTATTCATCTAGACCCAAACTCCTTTTGAATTTTTGCAGGACACAGAGTTCTGAATTCAGATGATTTACAGTGATGCAAAAAATTCAATATTAGCATGAGATGGCCAAATATTCTGGAGCTATTCTCTTTCACTTCATTGCTTAACATGGATACCAGATGTTGAATCTTGGTAATCTGTACAACATACGTATAATTGAGATTTATTTACTTATGTGGTTTTGCTCATCAGAGGGGTGTTTAGGCCTATTCATTTGGGCTTAATCCCAGGCAGCCAAGTGCCAGGCAACTACTCACTCACTCCCTGATCAATGGGATCAGAGAGAGAATTGGAAAGGTAGAAGTAAAAAAACTTGTGGGCTGAGATAAAGACAGTTTAACACGTAAAGCAAAAGTTGCACATGAAAAAAAGCAAAATAAGGAATTTATCCCACACATCTCATGGGTAAGCTGTTCCCAGGAATACATGGCTCCATCACATCTAAGGGTGTAAGGGTGACTTGGGAAGAAAAATTACATCCCTGTGAATGCTCCCCCTTTCTGCCTTCCCCCAGCTTTCTATGCTGAATAATGTGCTGTATGGTATAGAACGTCCCCTTGGCCAGTTGGGGTTCAGCTGTCCCAGACATGTCCTCTCCCAGCATCTTCTGCACCTCCTCACTGGCACAACATGAAAAACTGGACACTTCTTCACTTAGGGTAAGCACTACTCAGTATCAACTAAAACATCAGCGTGTTTTCAACATTATTCTCGCTGTATCCAAACCCTGCACTGTACCAGATATTTAAAATGATTCATTCTATCCCAGCCAAAACCAGGATGCTATTTAGCTCATCCCATCTAATAATCAAAAGGCTTTTTGATTGAAAGCACTTTTGCTTTCACTTTTAGATGCAGAGCTGTAGGGTTTTTTTAGACACCATATTCAGCCATCACAGAATTTAAATTATTGTCCACTTAGACCTATTACTGCAGTACACACAGAAGATCATTAGAAATTCTTTGTACAGTCAATTAACATTGACATTTAATAACGCATCTGTATAGTAATTACATTTTAATTATTTCCCATGGGCCACAACATGTCCAGTTTGAGGTTCTTGCTTAGTAGTTGTGCTGAACAGAAAGTAATTTTTTGTCTTTATAGTTTTTCTTTTCTTTTCTTTTCTTTCTTTCTTTTCTTTTCTTTTCTTTTCTTTTCTTTTCTTTTCTTTCTTTCTTTTCTTTTCTTTTCTTTTCTTTTCTTTTCTTTCTTTCTTTTCTTTTCTTTTTTTTCTCCTTTTTTCTTTTAATTGAAGTAAGAACAATGGAAAGGAATCATGGCTTTTCAATTTTAGGCTCGTGCCACTCATAACACCTCTCAAAGAGTGCAATTTAGATGCTAACATTCACAAAGAGGAAACTATGAAGGCTAAAATGGACAGCAATCTGCCTTTCACTTTACATATTGTTGGCCATATGTGACTTTGATTTGCTTTTCCATGGCAGTATCAGCAATAAGTGACTGTATGAATTGTTCAGACCACCAGAAGAATTCTCCCTTGACCTCTGTCCAAACTACTTCACACCTGCAGAAACAGCACTCATTTACAACTGTTAAATTAAACCATCTCTCATGCAAAATGAAGTCTCTTTTGGTCTAGTTTTAAGTAATGTTGAAAGTCCTTACTCAGGTAATCTGATCTTCTTGGTCTGGTCTCTGTTTTGGATGTCCAGGATTCCTCTCCAGTGAAGGGGTTGAACAGGGAGCTAGCTCTGTGCTTTGTTCCTGCTATAACACAGAGGCAGAAAGCTAAGGACAAGAGCCAGGATTAGTTGTGGAACATCAGCATAGAAAATATTAATGGTAAACTGTTACATGTTTGTATCTCTCTGTTTGAGAAATGTTCCAGTTCATACAAGAGTTCTTTTTCATAATGTTTTCAGTGGCTACCTTAAAAAAATCTTCAAAACAGTTTTCTGTAAAACATACATTAATTCTACACCTGTTCAGATTCTATATCTATTCTGCTAAGTATTCCACAATTACCTAAAAAAAGTACTATCTCTAAAGATACTAAAAAAAGTATATCCCTTACAATAAAAAAAATCTTTATCATAGACAAGTAGAGAAAAGACAAGGTGTCTTTGATGTCCTGAATACTGCTAGCAACTTGACATTCTTTTTCATTTAAGCAGAGGTCCCATGGCCTGTTGTACTGCATTTGACTGGGTTGGATTTAATTTTCTTCATAGTATCTCATGTGGTTTTATATTGTTGATTAAAATAGTGTTGATATTGTTTTAATTATTGCTGAACTGCACTATCACAACATCAAGGCATTTTCTTTTTGTCATGCTGCTTCACTAACAAGTTGGCTGGGGGTATAAAGGAAGCTGGGAGTGGACACAGCTGGGACTGCTGACTCCAGCTGGACAAAAGGATATCCTGAACCATATGGCATCATGCTCAGCAAAAAAATTGGGGGGAACAAAGAAGAAGAGAATGGCATTTGAAGTGATGGTGTTTGTCATCCCAATTAACCATTACATGTGATGGATCCATTCTTTTCTAGACATGGCTTAACACCTGCCTGCTGATGGGAAGGGATGAATGAATTCCTCATTTTGCTTTGCTTGTGAGCACAGATTTTTCTTTACCTGTCAAACTGTCATTACCTCAACCCATGTGTTTTCTCACCTTCATTCTTCTAATCTCTGCTGCATTGCACTGCAGGGGAGTGGACAAGAATCTGTGTGATGTTTGCCTTCCTTCTGGGATTAAATCACAAAACCTATCCTTTACTGAAGAAAAACTGTAAGTGCTGTAGAGATGGTTTTCTCCATTTTGCTCACAACTCAGATGTATTTTTATGTCAGCAAGACCAAACCTTATAAACTACAGAGAGAGGAAGCAGATTCAAGAACCAACTTTGGGCTATCTCTCATTATACAGCAGCAATTATTGGAGGACCTCCCCTGAGAAGCAAGACAATGGCTGTCTCATAGATATCAATAACTTGCATTTCCATATGCAGCATGTGTAGCACTCTAGTTTTCTAATTTGGGCTCCTAGCACATACAAGATCAGTTGTTTCAGTTGGTCCCTGCTTGAAAAATTCTTCTCAGTTTCCCACAGAATAAGCAATCAGATGAATGGAAAAGTCTGTGGGACATATTTGATCTTCTGGCTGCACATAAACTATGCTGACTTACATTACATAACTTCATAACTTATAGTATGAAGCAGTCATATCCCAGACATTTTTTTTTTCTGTTAAAGTAGAACAGTATCACAAAATATGCTGAGTTGAAAGGGAGCCGCAAGGATCATCTAGTCCAATTCCCATATGGCTGAACAACCAACTAAATGAATTTTCTTCTTACTTGTATCATTTGGAGATTTTGCTGAGATTTAGTTTGCATCTAAAAGAGTTTGGGATTTTTTTGTTTGTTTGGGATCTTTGTTTATTTGTTGGGAGTTTTGGATTTGTTTTGTTTGTTTGTTTTGTTGTTGTTATTGTTTTTAAAATAAGGATTCTCTTTTATTTATGCTGTGGAGGATTCTTTGTACATGCAAAGACCTGAAGAATTTTGGCATAAATGGTTAGCTAAGCTCTGGAAAGTGAGTTGTACTAAAAATGACAATGACTCTCCTCTTCCAGCTCCTTCTCTAACTAGTTGTGGTGGTTTGACAGGAAATGTGTTTTTTGGGATGCTGTGTTTTTGGCCAATGGATATTCAGACTTTAATATTGGCATTTAACCTGGCCATTGGGACATGGACACGCCTCTGAGAACATGGGGTTAAAAGCAGAGCTCTCCCCTGGGAGGGTCCTCTTGGGTTTCCGGCGGGAAAGAGTTCGGGTCTCTGCCCTGGCCCAGCTGCTGGCTGGGCAGGGAGAGGGGAAAGGCATGTGGTCGAGAGAGGTAGGCCTGAGCCTGGGGGTGGAAGGGTGGAAGAGAGAGAGAGAGAGACACCGGGAGGCATCGGGCAGCCCCCCCCGAGAGACACAGAGAGAGAGAGAGAGAGAGAGACACCGGGAGCCATCGGGCAGCCCCCCCTGAGAGACACAGAGAGAGAGAGAAAGAGAGAGAGCCGCTGCCTGAGACTGTAACCTTGAAACTTGATAAACATGGGCCTGTGCCGGCAGCACGGCTGGGAAGGAGAAGAGGGGGGAAGAGGGGGGGGGTTCAGCCAGCCGCTTGTAGGAGCTTTTAACCCCTTTTTGGAGAATGAGAACTTTACAGAACATTGACCTTTCCTGGAAGATAGAGTGGAAGATGAGGAAGGAAATGTGCAAGTGTGAGAGAGGTCTGGGCGAGCGAGAGATAGTAGAAGAGTAGAGAAGAATCCTAGTGGGAAGAGATGATGGAGTGGCTTTTGCTGGACTCTTTTTGTACAGCCATGGACAGACCCATGTTCCTTGTGACACAGAGACTGCATCTAGGGGGAGGCAATGGCCACAGAACCAAGAGGGTTCAGTGTTGATGCCCCTCAGCCCCAGGGGGTGAAAAATATGGAGGGGGACAGGTGTCCCAAAGGAGAGATTGTGGGGACAGGTGTCCCAAAGGAGAGACTGTGCCTTTTTTGGATCGGGACAGAGCATCCTTAAAAGACAACCCTAGAAGCAGCTCTGGTCCGTGTTCAGTGGTGAGAGCACTGGACATGGAAAGGAAGAAGTCACGATGGCAGATGTAGTCCGGGCGGTGCCACGAGTGACACAGCAACACACGAGGCTTCAGCTGTGTTTCCAGGGGAAGCCCATGGGCAAGAAGGACTCCTCTCCTCTTGATGAACTGAAGATTGATTGTCTAAAAGGTGCTGCTGGACCGAGAGTTGGTGATTTTAGGAATAAATGTATTGTGTTGGAAATTTGGTGGGGGGAGGAGGAAATGCATTTGTGAGGTTTTCATTTTCCCTGTGTGTGTGTTCCTTTTTATCTGTAGTTGTAGAGTAGTTAATAAAGTTCTGGTTCTTTTTTCCCTAAGTAGGAGCCTGCTTTGCTTATTCCTTGTCACATCTCACAGCAGAAACCAGGGAGAAGGTATCTTCATGGGGGCACTGGCATTGTGCCAGTGTCAAACCATGACACTAGTGTCCTCAGTTTTTTCCCCCATTTCTTCCATTTCCATTCTCTGACTTACTGTTGTCTCTTGAAACAGAACATGCTCAGGAATTAAACACTATAAAGGGACATGAACACTGAAAATTCTATTCTCAACTCTTCATCAAATTTGATTTCTTATATAGGAACAATATAGAGAGAGTGACTTTCAACTAAATGAAGTCAAAAAGAGCTTCCAAGACACAGAAATATACACTTGCAGTTTTGCCTGTCCTCTACTATTTTCTTAGCTGCTGCTGTCACAAAGCACCTAAATTTCCTGGATGTCTCTGGTTAGATTTAGAATTCCCTGGGTTTTGAGACTTAGACCACTGCAAATACCTTAGTT
Organism: Molothrus ater; assembly: GCF_012460135.2. Lineage (NCBI taxonomy): Eukaryota > Metazoa > Chordata > Aves > Passeriformes > Icteridae > Molothrus > Molothrus ater. The sequence continues at coordinate 106,026,935 of NC_050480.2, read as the reverse complement.
TCAGTATCCCTGTGTCACTGCCTTATTTAAGAGTTGTAAGTCTTGGGAGGTATTCTTTTACTCCTGAAAGACCTGTTCCATTAGAAAGTTCCTGAAATGCATTTATGTGATCAGCTTTCTTGCAAACTTATCAAAACTAACATTTCCTTCAAACATGATTGCCAGGGAGAAAAACAACTATGATGCTATTACAATTATAAACAATTATAAAGCTAAAGATTAAAGTAGTCTTTAACAGAATGAAGTTTTACCCATTCAAAAAATAAAATATATAAACCACTTCAGAGAAAAGATAAAATCCTAGAATCCCAAATAGCTGTGATCAAATCCAAAGAAAAACATATCTCTGTTTTTGCATTCTTTGTTGGGAAGGTTAAGTGGACTTTCTTCCCAAAAAATACATCTGTGCAGATAACACATTTCAGGGTGATGGGAGACATGGATTGGAATCTCCTGAGTCAGGGGCAAGTATGGAATATGGGTTTCTTACTGCTAGTGTAACTTCTTCAGTGATTGAATTATTTAAATGTTTAAATGCAAACACCAGACAATACCTTATTTTTTTCCATTTATCTTCCATTCCCCTGTCTCCTTTCAAATTAAGAGAGACTCGGTACTCTTTCAAAGAATTAATAATGCCTTCTTAATAGTTTCTGCACATTAGAGATCTGATCTCAATTAACACACTTGATACTGTTACAGAACAAATAATAAAATAGTTATTCCCAAAACAACTATCATATACTTCTGTCTTAAATTATTTATGAACTCAACAAAATGACACTCTAAAAAGAAAAAATACAGTTTATATATGAAGACCTCTGAGGACAAGTCTTAATAATCTGTGCAGATTTGTATGACAGAAGGTATGGAATTAATGATTAAAAAGGATTCCTACTGCTTTTTCTTTTGGTCCCTATTTTTTACTTTCTGTAGACCTTGTTTCAGCAAACAATTCAAAATTCTGATCATGAGCCTATCAAAATATAATGATCTCTATGAAAATCACGAAAATATTAGATTTGTTTACATAGTTTTATATGACAATTACACTCATGTGAAATGAAAATTCGTCTCCTAGATTGCTTCTGAAAAAAGTACAGGATGAATTGGACATGCTGAATGTATACCCTAAGGTTAATGTATTACTATAGAAGTTATGCTGCATAGACTACTGTCATTTGATTGGGTGACACAGCTCCGTTTTTATTTTAAAATGAACTTATCAACAATGTTTCTGTAATCTTTTTCAGACTCCTGATCAACATACATGAATAATTTTCTCTGATTTTTAGTGTAATGTATTTTGCTTTATATGTCCTTTGTGGAATTACAATCTGTAAAAGGATTTGGTCCATATAACTGACTGTTCAGTTTCTTCCCACAGTGTCACAGTACAAAGCAGATAGAAATATGATTTAAGCATCTGTTTAAAGAGTTTTACCCTACTTATAAAGCACTGAAGTGAAACAAGAAGTTTAACTAGATGCACATATTCAGTTTAGTTTTATTTCCCTTAAAATGCATATATATATGTATGCATTTATTTTTACTCTTAGATAGCCTTCATAGTCTGGACATTAGGAAAGAGAAATACCACTTTCAGAAAGGCTATCAATAAAAACCAAAACCAAAATAGAACAAGTTAAATCCTTATTTTCCTGATTATTATATTGAAGTTCTTAATTTTGTATGACTTCCATTTTCTAATTTCTTCTTTCTGCTTTTCACCTTCACCCAAATGAAAGTATATACTTCAGAAAAAAACAAATTGAAAAAGTGTGATGATGTTTTTATAACAAAGAGACGTTGTGGAGTCTCCATCTATGGAAATATTCAAGAGCTGTTTGGACATAATCGTGGACAGCTTGCTCTAAAGGCCGTGCTTGAGAAGAAGGTGTTGAATCAAACACCCAGAAATCACCTCTAACCCCAACTATTCTATATTTCTGTTTTCATATGCCAGATGACGATGTTCTTCCTTCATATAAAACTGATGTTTCCTTTTGTGTGTGTGTGTGAGGGGTGTGTTCATGGCTGTGCACCTTATCCTCAGTAAAACAAATAATTTCTCATATTTAGAATAATTTATTTTTTATCTAATTGTATAATTTTTACTCCAAGTAAATAAACAGTAAAAAGAGGAGCACCGTGCCTGTTTTAAATGACACATATCCTTCTAAAATCAAAATGCTTGGCTAAACTGAGCAATACAGAAAACATAGATTAATGCAGTGAAATTATCCTGTTTTTTCTGGGATCAGTTTTCTAGCTGACAACATTAATGGAGAAGGCAATCTGTTTTTTCCAATGTCTTTATTACTTACATTTCACTTTCTTCAAAGCCAGGTTAGGGGCATTGTTCCTATATCTGAGAACAGTAGATGTGGATAATAAACCTTGTCTTTTCATATTGAACTAGAGAGAAGTTCAGCATATCCCACATTTCTGATTCTGATTGCTCCCAGAAGCTATTATTTTTTTCTTCACTCAAGAAGCAGATATGTTTCTGAGGCTAGCAAAATTTTTTCTGTCTACACTTACATGAGGATAGGCATAGTGTTGTATATACACTGAAGAACTGTTAAGAAGGTTTTCTCTCTTCCATTCAAGCCTTCTTTGTTACTGTTTTTGTAATGGATTCTGAAGAAATTCAGTTAGGTTCAAAACATTTTTGACTCATCTCAAATAGTGTCCCTGAGAACCATACTCTAACAGAGGAAAACACAACCTAAGCAAAAATCTGGAAACTGCAGTTGGACAAATTTAAATTTGCAACAATGAGAACTTTTAAACAATTAGAATGATTAATCACAGAGGCAATAGATGCAGGTCTATTAGCACCATTGATGGACAGGCTGATCCAGAATTAGAAAAGCAGTTCACACATGTATAGTGTGAAGAGTCATCCACAGTGATACCATATTGAAGATTCACTGGAGTGAATTTAGAGCTCTCTAAGTGCCCTCCAAAAAAACCATGAAGAGCAAAGGGAAATTACAGATTGTTTCTGTGTTTCAATCACAAGTAATGACCTTTTCAAGCACATTTTTTGAGCCCCCTACTTCAAATAGGAAAATGTGCTTGAGAATTGCAGAAGTGGAAGAAAATATCTTCATACCTGGGATGTCCTAGGAAACATTGCATTGCCAGGTTTACACATATGATAAAGTATCATTTGCATTGCTTTGGAGATATCATTTCAGCTACATCATTTCAGCTACAGATACTGTTCAATATAACAGAAATTGGATGAAATTAAAAAGTCAGCTGAATTTCCATCATCCACAGCAGATGTTGGCCTTAAAATCCAAAACCAAAAGTACCCAGTTCTCTGTCAGGGAGTAGATGGAAGCAGGCATGGAAAATTGCAGAGTTATAAATTGCCTGATTTCTACTGTGAACAGATGTTTAATTGTTATTAGCATTATTTCAGCTATTAAATTACAGAAACATGATCCTTCATCTCATCCTCCAAGGACACTCACTACCTGTGCACTGAGATAGTCTCCTTTGCTCTTTACATTTAAGAGCAGAACTACAATTTTCCTTTACTGAGCATCTGTGTCATTCATTAACAGCAAAGGGAATCCAAATCAAGGTCATATTCTTAATATGTTTTCAGTGGAGAGCATATACTTATTTCTTGTGGATTTTTTAGTCATCATAACTTTTTGTTTTGGAAGGACAGTCATAAAATTGTTGAATTGAATATAATAAATTTTAGAATATATAATAAATCAATTGGCATCCCAAAGTTTTACAAAACACTAGAATTTTATTCTTACATCAAAGGAAACTCACAATATGTGTTCTATTTATAAAATATAAAAATGGTGTTCCAGTCTAAAAAATAATTTCACTCCTTCTAAGGAGGAATATATTATCTGTTCCTCTAGAAAGATAAAATCCAGTGTCTTTAAATTGCTAAGTTGACCTTCAATGCTAATTTCAGAGCACTGAACTGGGAGAGACACAGTAGAGCTACAGAGAACTGTAATGCAATATCCTTTTTCTCCCAGTTTTTTTCTTTTTCCCATTGGTAATGAAAATTACTTTATTGGTTTAGGCATGGCTTCTTTTACCATATATGATTACTTTTCTTTCATAGTATCATATTTTGACAAATATGTATACAACTTTGAAATTTGTGTCACTTATGTCTGTTATAAATACCTTAGAGACACTGCCAATTCCTGATAGTAATTGCACTCTCAATAAAAAGATAACACTTAAGCAAAATCTTTTCCCTACTTAGAGCACCTAGGAACATATTTTCAGAGACCTACCAAAGTCTTATCTTGAACTTGTGCAAGCAATTGATGTTTGGATTTAGAACCACTGGATAAATTCTTAACCTCATTTATGTCATTCTTGTTCACAAAGAACTGCAGTTTGTATATATTTGCGTATTTTTTGGCTACAGTGAGGTGGAGATACATGCTAAGAGGAGGGAACTGACATATCTTCCTATATTGTGGTAGGAGCAAACCAACTGCAGAATTTCTTCATTTCTTAATTGCTCTTGCAAAGTTAGTTTTTATTATTATTTCTAAGAAGTAATTTTGTTACTATTAACCTGTCATTTCACAAAATAACTTTTACATGAATTGGTTTATAAGATTCATTATGTATAAAATTCCTGTCAAATATTCTTGATACTGCTGTGTGAAATCCACACTCTGAAATTCCATGCAAGCTGCAAAGCCAGGATTTTACAGACATGCTCATAGTTGCCCAAGAAAAAATGGGAAAAATGTGTAAGTCTTAAAGACCCAAAATAGCCAAGACAAATTTTGTTGAATTAAATTAATTGTTAAATCAAAATTAAAAATAATATTAATGCTGTAGGTCCAAATGCTGAGACATTAGGGTGGGTTTTTCTCTTTTCTTCTGTATGCACTTCTGTTACACTTCTATCTATTTCTCACCTGCCTACCCAAGTTTTATTATTGGATTTTGAATATTGCCAATTATTGGATTTTGAATATTGCCAATTATGTTACAACTATCTCTTTCTAAAAGAAAGACAACAATATCACTCTTGACATAAAAGCATACTTGTGCTTGCCAATACAAAGAATCAAACTTAGCTACTACCCTTGCAGTGTAATCATTGATTTCTCTAAAAATGGCACCATAAAGATATTGAACGCAGTGGTTTTCTTACTAGCATTTTCCTCAATGTAGATAGTATAATTGAGAGAAACTTTACGTCTACACACACATATATAAACATACACTTTTATTTACATATCTGCACAGTTACAGATAGTGCCATTTTCCAAGCCATTGGACATTCAAACTTTTATTTGTTCTGAATTCCTGCGGAAAGTTTATTTTCTTCATTGAACATTCCATTCATTACATAAAGCAAAGGAAAGAAAAAAAAAACTTGTAGACTAAATCCTATAAGTTTGGTCATTATGGTGAATCAAATTATATGTAAAAATCAATACTTTTTACTTTGCTTCCAATGGCAGATTTATTTCTTCCATTGAGTAGATTGATTTAATTAATTGCATGCTAGTATCTACATATCTGAATATAAATAAACAATGTTATATATAATTTAAAAGTGAAATGATCAAAACAAGATCTGGTCTCTGTGACAGTTATTTTGCATATTTATAATAAGCAGTGTATTATGGGTAATATTAAATCATATTTCCTCTTTATTAGTAGTTGACCTATATTTTGCTCTGAAAGACAGATCTAATGTAAATTGAAAAAAAGCAGTTGGAAACAGAACCAAATGGATTTAAGCATTAATTTCCTTTCTGGCAGACACATCATTTTTTATCAGAAACCCAGTAGTCATTAATATTCCCAATAATCAATCAAAAAAGTGTAATTTCTTCATAAGTGTATGCCTAGGGGAAAGACACCCGGTTCAACAGTATTATAATATTCTCGAGCCTCTAGTGAATGTCCTCAACCATAGTGACTTATTTCAGGTTCCCTTCTCAAAAACAGAGTCATGAAAGATTACTAAATGGTGCCTAAACATTGCAGATGAATAATTATAGGAAAGCAAATTAATTTGAATGATTAGCTTGAAAAGTTTAAGTACTTGTTATAATTGCTGAAAATTTGATATAATTTACTCTAATTTACCATGAGCTTATTTTTTTAATATCTCTCCAAATATACTACTTGATTCTTCTCTTTCCGCAGCACAAGAGTTATTAGAGAGTTAGAGATTGAGTATGCAGAAGCCAGGAAATAATTGTATACAAAATTGCAAATATATTGCAAATCTTTATGAAAAAGAAGCATTAACTTTATGCTAAGTAAATTCAAATTGAAGTTGTAAGAGTCTAGGTCAATCCCCTACAGACTTGATGGCAGAACATTCAAGGACACATAGAAGCCATGAAGGATTGAGACAAACCACTAAATGCTGCTTCTTCCTCACACACTTTCCTGGTTCCAGCATGAAGTCCTCCTAAGGAAGACTTTCCTTCATGAATTTTATGGGCTCTTCTCTCAATGGACTGTGCTTCACAAATTGCTCCAGCATGGTTCCTTTCCACAGTGTGGAGCCCTTTAGGAATAGATTGCTCCAGTGATCCTCACAGGGCTGCAGGATTCTGATCCAATGGGGCCCTTCTCAGGCTGCAGCTTGCTTCAGGGCACATTCATCTGCTCCAGTATGGTGTCCTTCGTGGACTGCAGGTGAAAATCTGTTCCATCTTGGCTCTCCACGGACTTCAAGGGCACAGCTGTTTCACCAAGGCCATCACCACTAGCTGCAGGAGTGTATGCTTCAGCAGCTGGGGCAACTTCTACCTCTCCTTCTTCTGTGACCTTGATGCCTTTAGTTTTATCTTTCATATTTTGCAGATACTGTACTGCATTAGTATATAACTCTGAACTTCATATAAAGTGATAGCAAGTTCTCTTCACAGTTAGACAAAACAATCCTTTTCCAGCCTGAGAACCAAGGACACTGCTGCAGCTTCAGGCCCAAAAGATATAAACAACAGTAAATTGAGAAGAGCAATTTGGGAGGATGGGACTCACAACCTGAAGCTGTAATTGGACAATTAACCCCAATATATAAATGGACCAAAACTTAAAAGTTGCACACGAAAATTCTGAAAACTCATGACTCGGTGTCCATCTTGGATGGAGCCATGGCTGGGCCCTTGTACTGCCCAAGGTGTATCCTTTGAGGGCCTTTTAATAAATACTTACTTTAATACTTACTTTTAATAAATACTTTCTTCCTTTAACACTGCCTGGCCTTTATTCTAGGTAGCCTCTCAAGGCATCCACCTCAGGGTCTTCTAAATAGCTTCTCTTGCATTTTCTACCTCCTCTGCCTCTGTCCCAGTTACCATTCTGCAACACCTTTTGTGCTTTCTTGAATGTATTTTGACAAAGACAGTACCAACATCACTGATGGGCTCAGCTTTGGCCAGCAGCAGGTCTGTGTTGGAGCTGTCTAGAATAGGCTGTGCCCAACATGGGAACAACTTCTGGTGTCCTCTCACAGAAGGGACTTCTTCAGACCCCCCACTACAAAGACCTTGCCATGTAAACCCAACTCATTAATTATACCAACCAAAAAACCAAACGAAACAAACTAAATTATTGAAAATATGATGCAACTTTAGATAACTGTAGTAAGTATCAGCTACTGCTTGCCTAAAACACATTCTAGAAATTACCGAGGCATTGTTAGCCTAGTGCAATCAGAACTGGTGATTTATAAAAGTGCTTGTCTTGGATGACTCTATCCAGCACAGCTATTTATGTTAGTAGAGTGGCTGTAGAAAACAGCAAATAAAAGAAATGGTGGAAGTATCTAGTGCCAGAGAAAGAACATTATACTTCATAATTTAAAAGTCCTATGGTCTAAGGCTGCATTTAGTCTAGAGTAGAAAACTAACCTTCTTTATATTCTTCCAGACCTTTAACTAAAAATCTAAGACATTTTTCACAGATAATTTTTTTCAAATGCTCCACCAAAGTGGGTAATGAAAACCAGCAATGCCAGCCTCTTACCTTTCAGATGATTAAAGTAAGCTTATATTATAAGCACAGAAAAGAAATTGTTTCTATCTGAAAACTTTCTGGGAAAAAAATAAAAAATAAAAAATTAGCTGTGCAAGCTTCACCTTCCTTCCACCCCCACCATTCTGAATGTGTATGTCCACTTAACATTTCAAAGACTTACTGTAAGTGATGGGTCACTGCTTTTACTAGGCATTCTGCCAATTTGAGGATACATTCTCTCAGTCAGTCTCCCTTATCAACTCTTCAGCCCCCTCAGTGGTTCATCACTAACTTAGCCATCTGTTACCACTGGTTGAAAAATCCCAAAGTGGCTAATTTTCCAGTCTAATCACTGTTTAAAAAGAAAACAAAACCAAATAAACAAGAAAAACCCCACCCATCTTTTACTTTCTCCTCTGCAAATGTATTTTTGTTGCGTCTTAGCTTTTTGCCACTACTAGAGGAGCTTTGCTCTGTATTTTTCAGTAAGTTAAACAACCCAAGTGCACTTGGCTGAACATTGCATTGCTGATTTTTAAAATTTAATATTGGGCCATTTATTCAAACAGTTATTTTCTTAGGATTAGTAGGTGAATATATATAGGAGAAAATGCAACCTAGGAATTTTTCTTTTAAACAATACTTTCTTTGATTTTTTTACTTACCTGAAATATTAATGAATACTGTCAATTAAGGAAAAATATATCAGCATTAATTAAGCATATATCAAAAATATATCAATTTTTATATATATCAAATATATAACAAATAAAAAAGATGTAAAATATATTAAAAATATATCAGCATTAATCAGAAATTTTATGGGAGACTTGGATACAATTTATACCAAAATCTTTTGTCTTACAATAATTTTAAAATATGTGTCAAAACAAGTATTGCCTACCCCTTTTACTGCACGTGCAATTAATGATATTAAATTCTGTATGAAACAAATGTAAGCTAAATGATGTCATCTAAACTGAAGGTTTCTAGTCTCTAAATGTTTACATACCACATTGCAGTCTCTTTTAAACATCACGCTTGAAAGTAGCTAAATTTTAACTCTTTAAGGATCAAATTGCCTAGTTCTGTAACTCCTAGAAACCTGAAAGTTGAAGTATTCATATTGCATTTTAGAATGTTTGTTATGATATTATCAAAGATACAGGAGATCCTTAGTGCATGTGGTACCATAATATCTTTACAAAAAATGGAATAACTTCTATGTCCACTTTCAGGAAAGTCAAATTGCACAAGAAAAAATATTTTTATGTGTGGAACTTTCTTTCACTGAAAATCCTCAATTTTTTTCAGTATAGTACAAGGAGAACTTATGTGATTGTGCAACATATTATTTATTTCCATCATGAATTTTATGAATTGATACGATTCTTTTCTTCCAAGTATTATTTTTATTCAGGAATAAGTGCTTTGATCACTAAAACTTCAAGATGTTTCTCTGGACAAATGCTGTCTAATCAGAAGAATATTGTCTCCTGATTAGAATGGGGAAGGCAGTACAGTCCTTTTATAACCTCAAAAGTGTCTGAATGCTTCCGCACTCTTCCTTGGTAATGGAAATTGACATCAGCTCAGTAATGTTAGATGAATTGATATAATTTGGAAAAATTGTTTGCCTTACAAATGGAGGGGAAAAATGTTAAAATATCTAAGTAATTTACCTGAATAACTTAGAATTGTAGGATTGTTGTCTTTATGTGAAATCTGAAGATAACAACAGTAGCAGTGTTGGGCACTAGATTCTATTTTGCACAACAGCCATGATTGCATAATGATCTTTTATATTTTTTGTCATCTTAAAATTTAGTACTTGAACATGTTTCAATAGCTTAGTATCTTTTCAATGTCTCTGTTTCCACTGGGACCACTTAACATAATTTTAAATTAAAATTTCTTCCTGTTGCATGTTGCCCATATGAAAGCATTGATAGATAACACATATAACTAATGAGAACGCACAGACTACTTTTATTATTAAATATAACTTCAACTGTCTTGTCACTTTGGTATGTGCCAAAGCAGTCAATTAAATTTTTTCATAGCATATTTCTAAAATGCCTTAGTTTATCTTCTGCTACTTGCTCATACTTAGTCTAGTGTACTTTCCCCTGCAGAATTATAACAGGTAAATAATTATTTACTTTCCTTTTTGTTTCTTTGCTAATATCAGCCCAGACTCTCAGCATGAACATTTAAATTTATCCTAGTAGCATGGTAATTGAAAAGTAATTAAACATTGCACATAATTGACTGCCAAGTTATCTCTGCTAAGCACTTTCAAGATGTGTCTTTATGCTTACATAAAAACAATCCTGACTTGTAAAAGGCAGGGAAAGTTTTAGTGATGATCTTAATAGAGTCAGAGCTTTGATTCCAATCACTCAAGCATTGATTAGGAACTGTAACACTTAATCATACTGCAGATCTCCAGTCAAACCTGTAAAATATGAACACGTATACATGCACCTAACGAAACAGAGATATTTCACACAGGTAATTTCAGTTCCTGTTTCTGAATGCTTTGCTGTTGAAGGAATACAGAGCTTCTCAAGAGGTTTCAGTCCCAAAAGAAGATTGTCTAAAATGTCAGAAAAACATCTGCAAAAGTAAGATTCAGGAATCCAGCCAAAGAAATAGGCTTTATAAGGACTTAACTTCATTTTAAAAATTGGCTTTTAAAGAAGAGAGATTCCTTTCCCATCTGTGTTGTACTTATGGAAAGGGCACGGTTTTCACCATGGGCATGGTCAGTGTCATTAAGCCTTACTTGCTTCTGCTATCAGATCACATAATGAAGGTCGTGTAACTGCAGCACTTTCATGAGGAAAAAAAAAAAGGTTTATTTATATTGTTTATCACCACAGTTTCATTCTGTTTCCCACCCTATGAGCCAAGGAAGAATGAAGAAACTACTGTGCTGCATTTTCTGGGCATCTCTGAATTCCCAGTGCCACAGCAGCCTAGTGGAAGATAAAATCCAAAATAAAAAAGTCAGCTCCTTGGTTTAATTTGCACACATACACAATTTAAGTGTCCTTTTCTGGCACTTGCTTTCACACCATAGATCACAACCACTTTTGGTTGTAGGCAACTCGACACGTACAGCACCTATATACTACAATTTTTCCTTGAACTTTAAGAGAAGTTTAATCCTATAGCAGAAGACAGAGGACCTGAATCTTCAGTTAGTACATGGTGATTTCTAATCACATGATAATTTGTTAAATTTAGATGGGACAACAGTGGGTGCTGCAGATTTGTTTTTCTTCTCTTTATTTTAATAATATAATTGCTTTTCTTCTTATCTATAGGGAAAAAAAAAAGGGAAATATGAAATGCACCCGTACCTCTGTTTGGAAGGTTTCTAGTGAATGGATAAAATTTCTTTCTGTACAACCTGCTGACTAAAAGGCCCCATTAAGTCTTAGCAAGTATATAGAATTGTAATATAAATTAACTTGCTTTTTCTCAATAAATATTTAATAGTCAGTTCAAGATAAAGTCAAGAGTATCTATCTAAAATATACTGCGTAAATATATGTAGCATATATAAAATGGTTGTTGGAGCATTCAACTACTTAAGCATTTTATATACCCCACATTATGTTCTTTTAAAGTATCACCAAGTTTGCCCACTGCAAGTAATAACAGTCGACACATAATATCACTGTCAAATTTCTACTCATTTGTAAAATTTTTGGATCTTTTTTGTTTGTAGGCATACATTTTGTTTGTTGTTTTGTTTTGAATACTTGTTAGCTTGAAACACTAAAAAAACCCAAAATTTTTATTTCTAAGCCCTATTTAGAATCCAGAAAATTCTTCTTTTTTATTACAATTGTGAGGGGTTTTCCACACACTTATTTGTCAAATAGCCTTATAAACTTGGACCGTATACAAAGCTTTTCATCTATCTTTTAATTTTAATCCACATTGATCTGGCAAAAAGTCATTGTAAGATGAGAGCATTTCAAAAAGAAGATTAATATTTGATTCTTTTCAGAACTAGCAGCTTTCTGATGTCTCATCATGCAGCACAATTTCATAGGTTCATCTTTCACTCTCATGCCCCATTTGTGCTGGGGAGGTGGGTTGATAAAAATTTCAGGCAGCTTGAACTCCCATTACCAGTGACATTCATGGTCTTAGTATAAAAACAGAAGCCTTTAATGCAAATCTAGCATAAATCATTAATACCTTCGATCTTGCCAAAAATGCTGTACTACAACCTATCTCTAAAAACACATTGTTGTCATTCAATCACCAATTTCTTTCTCTGAAATGTGAAAGAGGATGTAACTCTCTGTGGTAAACCTTACAAAAGTATTCTCCTCCTTTTTCTTTCTCTCTAGCTTCCATGGCAACCCATCAAAACTAATAGAGGCCCACAGAATGTCATGTTCAGATACAGAACTGCAGTACAACAGGTTCAATTTGTTGTTCAAAATAAAAGGCAAATTACAGTGTGTTAAAATCATTCTTACAAGCATTCTTTTACATGTTCAAAATGTAAAAGTTTAGGTAGAAAATTTTAATGTCTTATAGACTATATGTACTGATAAAGTCCTTATAGAATGCATACAGATTTACCATTTTATATGTAACGATAAAGAGAAATTTTCAGAATTTAAGAGCTGATACATTGCTGTAATCAAAGTATGTTTCAAAGTCGTCTCTGTTTTCCTAAGGATTTAATTAATTCTACAATGTGTGAGACTTTTAGTCTAGGAGAATAACAGTGGAGATTCTGAGTAACTGTTGGACAGAGGATTCTTTGACAGACAAAACAGTTGGGAAAAGCCCCAAAGAAACTGACAAAATGCCAAAACAAAAAAATAAAAACAAAAAATAAAAACAAAAATATACTTAAAACCTGGGCCTACCCTTTTCAGGTGTAAAACTCTGGGGATCTTAATCTGTGAATTTTACTTAACACAGCTCCAACAAAATTCATTCAACTGGATGTCATTCAACTGCCATATAAACGTCTAGCTGTGATTTTAATCAATGGGTGAAAGGCTATTTCAGCAAATCCAAAAGGCAAACCATGCCTGTCTTGTGAAGGATGTATCAGTTTGACATACATGAAAGGCAAAACTGCTACCAAAGATGTCTACGCCAATTCCCTCCTATACTTTGCCTTCCACAGAGCTCTTTGCAGCTTCATGCTGATTTAAGTAAGGAACATTGATTTATCCAAGAAACTCATTTCCTAAGTTCTTTTCAGGTAAGTAAAAAAAACTAAACCAAAAAACAGGAGAAGCTGAAGGTCTTGCTTAAATGGCCATCAAATTGTAGCACAGGGTTTAGTTATTATAGTGATGAACATCAATAAAGGTAGAGCATTGTTGTAATAAAGTTATTCTTAATGTGATAGAGATATATTTTATCATAATATCCCTGTCTTACATCATCTGCTGTTAAATTTTTAATATTTTCACTGCAATTTAGAGGAGTCAGTGTTCTATAAGGATTTATGAGCACCATTTTTCTGAGAAGTAGACTCAAGTGAAAACAGTTTATCTTCTTAAAGTTTTGTTAAGTCCCATTTTATTTCTTAGCTTGAAATATCAAGCAGGAAAGAATATGCTTTTCTTGTTTATTATCACATGTTGTAAGCAAGGAGGTTTTGGGTGACTGAAAAAAGTTTTATTGATGTAAGTATTTAAATGTATTATTTTCTGCAACTCCATCTGTAACTCTGTAAGAAGACATTTTATTTGCTTTTCTTTAGAGGTCTTTTCATGGAATCATAGAGCCATAGAATGGTTTGTCTTGGAAGGGACCTTAAGGATCATCCAGTTCAAATGCCCTCGCCACCAGCAGGAGCACCTTCTGCTAGACTAGATTACCCAGTTCACCATCCAACCTGGCTTGAACACTTCCAGGGATGCGACAACCACAACTTCACTGGGCAACCTGTTGCAGTGCCTCACCACCCTCACAGTGAATAGTTTCTTCCCAGTATGCAATTTAAACCTACCTTCTTTCCACTGGAAAGTTTTTACACCTTGTCCTGTATTTGTATCGTTCATATCTTCTATATATCAATGCTTCATTTCCTTTCCATATCTTTCATTGTAACAGCTGTGTACCAGGTCATGAAGGTCAATGTGAGTTTGAATCAGGTCATATATTTAAGACCTGTAAAATCTAACAATCAAGAAGAAATTTTTTTCTGAATTAGTAAGAATCTGTTTACCCCAAAATTCCCTTGATGGCCATTAAATCTTTTTGATCACTGTTGCTTAATAATTCACCTGCTGTACTGTAAACAAAATACAAATATCTCTTCTGTCTCTTCCATTTCAACAACTATGTACAGAGAAGACTGCATATGTACAAATTTAAGAACCTGACTCATCTCAAGCCTTCTCAGTTTAGCATGCTGGACCATGAAATATGAATACAGTTTTGAAAACAGTGTTATAGTAGAGGAAAAAAAATATTTTATTCATGAAATCTAATGCAGGCTTCACAAAATCAAGATTTGCTTAACAGGTGTGTTTTAGAGATCATGAATCAAATAGAATTTTTTGTTTTCTTCTAGGGAAGAAAAGTAAAACTAGAATTTAGTTCTGACTTTCACAAATTAGAAATTTTAAATGTCCTGAAATCATTTTATGCATGCCAGTGGTGCTATCACCCTCCTGACATGAGTTTTTGCTTCATTAGTAAACATGCTTCATGCTTGCCACTTAAAAAGAGAAAAAAAGAATTATAGAGTGAAGCTCTTTAATTTATACCAATTTTAATTACTTGCTAAAGAAAAGTTCTACCACTGCTGCTGTCTGAACATATACTACACATGTAATATCTTGTTCTAGAAACTCTCTGGCTCTTATACTAGTATGTGTAATGACCTGTATCCATCAGCAGCATAATTTTTTTCCTGAATTTATGGATCTAATCACCAGTACTGCTTTGAGGACAATAATTGTACATTTTTAACTGTGTAGTTCATTATTAGTTCAGAGACAATAGCTTTGTTTAGGGTTTTTTTTGTTTTCATTTGATTTTTTTTGTCCTCCCTTGTAAAGAATCAATTCTTCAACATGTTTAATTTTCCAATTTTAGCTGGAAAATTATTAGTGAAGACATGAGTACTGCATAATAAACCCTCAAGTGATAGGTTGGGCAAATAAATAAAGGAATAGAGCAGTGACACAACTTTCAGCATTAGCCTCTAATGAGAATGTGAAAATAGAAGTGAAAAATGGATGTATCTCAAATATGCTTTGAAGAAGCTTGTCATTGTCATCTTAGGAATCTACAAAGAAAGTATTGCCAGCCCAGAGAAGAAATCATTATAATAGTGAAATAAAGAGAGATTATTTCAAGGAATATAACAAAAAGGAGAAATAATAATTTTCAGGACAATGAACAGAATATGTAATGAAAAGAAATGTACACCCATACCAAAACCTACGAGCAATGAACATTATTATACTGAATATTTGAGAAAGGAGTATATATCACATTTGCAAGACTTGAGGAACCAAACTCACCTGTGAAAATACTGTCTTCATTAGGGCTAGGTATGACTGGGTGAAAATATCTTTCAATTTCTCCCAAAAAAACTATAAGTCACATGAGAATGAAAAAACACAGATGATAGGATATCACCCTAAAGTTTGGAGAGTTTACAAAGAGTGGTAGAATGTCCTGACTCCCATATATCTCTCTAGACTAGTCCCATTTTTTAATTGCTCTTACAGTCTACAGAATAGTATAGAAAATCTCCAGAAAACCCATGATTCTTTCAAGAGAAGAAATAGGTTATGGAGTCATAGTTCATGTGTAGTTTCTGCTTGACTTTCATACTGGGTATGTAATATTTTTTAAGCCCTGTTTGATCCTTATACAGTGTATAAACCTAATCTTGTTAGCCAGGTACAGTTATCACTGATAACTGTAAGCTCAGTTGATTATAGCATGGTGCTAATAACACTAAGACCATGAAATATCTAATTATGTGAAAAAGTTTAACTAGATATTCTCATTTTCAAGGTAAAGATTTGAAGAATGCAAAAACCTTACCACCTTTATGGTCCATGTTGTAAACATGTCTATAGTGATTTGGGGAAGTTCATTGAGATTTTTTTTTGGGCTGGTTTTATTAATTTTTTTTTTTCTCTGTGTGTGTGTGTGTTAACTTTTAAGATTTACACTATAATTTGTTTTTGCCCGATTAGGATATTAAATAGCAATGTACTACCCCATCACTCTTTCTTTGCAATTAAATGGAGCTGTGTTTCTTAAAACAAAACCAAAAAAACCCCATACTTTTTAACTTCATTTATATAAATGTGTTTTTGCATGTAAAAAATTAACTTTCCTGTTCTTCGTATTTGTTATAACTGATACTTATAAGGAAGAAAATCCCTTGTTTTGCAAGGGTTCCTCAGGTTATACCTAACCAGAAATCATAATTTTTTTGGTGCTTTTTTTGTCTTGATTATCACTTCTATGTCAACTAATTGAAATATCAAAATGGAGCATTTTATCTTCAAGTAGGGAATAAGCAGCAGGATGTAATTAATTCTAAAAGTGCAAGGTTATTCTATAAACTCTTACAAAAATACTGTTGTCACATTCAATAGTTTTTTTTCTCCACCATAATTTCTCAATCAAACTAATTCAGTTTACAATTGAAATGCTTTTCTGACTGCCAGTCTTTAAATTAGGCCTGGGATTTGGGAGCTTATTTGTCTTCTATCTGACTCATGGATCACTAATAATAAAGATTTTTGCAGGCCAAGTATTGCCTTTGGATTCACTTGTACAACTCCATTACCTTCAGTCAGTTTGCATAAATGTAACTGAAGGGTAAACAACAAAACCAGTAGAACTGAGGAAAAGTTCTGCAACTGGAACTTTTACTTAACAAACATATTGATTAAGTTCAGACCATGAAATTATGCACCACACTCTCCACTTTCCAAGATCCACATTGTTTCTGTCAGCTTAAAATTAATTTCTGTGTACACCTCCCTGCATGCAAGTTCAACTGTACACAAATAACAGGTGCAAAAACCACACTGTTTTCAAAAAGTCAATTTTGAGAATGAAGATGAAGCTCTCTTTATGAGGTATACCATGGTTTAAAAACAAAAAAAAATTGCCAGTTCCTGCCATTTTTTTTTCCATTTTAAAATAAAATGTTGCCATTTTCACCTCCGTACTGTTTGTCCAGCAGAATGCTGTTTGAATGACATTGCAAGAAGCAGTGATTTCTTAATCCTCTTGAAGTTCTCCATGAAGAATGAAACACTGGGGGCCTTTGGGCAATAGAGGCATTTCATCCCCTGATCACCCTTTCCTGGGGCTCCCCCCAAGCCACCCATAGCCCATGATGCCACTTATCTGTGTCCCAGAGAACCCGGTCTCTAGCTCCCCCCAGCCCTGACACGTCCAGCCACGAGTTCCATCCACAGCCCCAGAGAGGCTCTCAGTGTCCCCCCCAGTATCCCCCTGGCTGCCCTGCTCCTGATGGGCAGTGGGACAGGCTCTGGGTGGGCCCTCTGCTCATGTTCCCAGCTCCCAGAGAGCCCCCAGCCCACACAATGCCTTAACACGAGGAGAGAGTGTTATTGATATTCATGCACTAGGCTTGTTTTGTTAGTTTTCAGTTAAAGAAGATGTCTATTATGACTTCTGCAATTGTAATTCAATTATAGTGTTGATTTTATTTGGCTTGCCTAAAGCAGCCATTGAGTTTTTCAAGTCCTTCTGATAAAGGGAATGCTAAAATATTTAAGGCAGGAGGATAGGAATAAGCCCTAGTACAACTGAAAAGCAGGCATGCACAGCTAGAACAGTGTTCATTTAAGTGAAAGCAGTATTGACATCATACTTGGATGGTTGGACAGCTTATACTTCACTTTTTGCTTTCAGGGAAGGCTAATAATCAATGTGGTGTGTTCTGCCTCTGAAGAATTTATTTATGCATTAGTCCTTCACAGATGATATATCAAATGCCTTAATATTTTTTAAGCTTTATAAACATTTTCCTGCAACTCATACATGGAATAAACCAAGAGAAAAATATTACTTTTCTGCAGAGGTTCCAAAAGCAGCAGCTGGTCCATACTGTTCACTGTTCATTTCTTTTAAAGATATGGAGTTCTGTGCTAGTATTTTTTATTTTTTTTAAGAAGGGAAATATTTAGAGTAATCTGACTGAGAAAGGATTGAAATGATACTCAGATCTGGATTCAGCGCTCATTCTGACCCCAACTTAATGGTTATTAGTAAACTACTGTTTTTTGGAGCTGTTGGGTGCCTAAAACATTAATTTAGTGAGGTTTATAATTCTTTGGCATATTTATGGCCTAATATTACATAAATGTTCTCTAAATGTTAGTTATCCAAACCAAAAAAAAAAGCATTCTGGCTTTCCTGTATACTTAGTAGAAGGAAACAAATGACAGATTTATTTCTTTAGAGAATGCTACATCTTTCCCTTGGAGATCTGTTTTAGGATATCATTAGTCATTTGAGGGTGGTTATTGCTCTCAATTAACTGTAAAAATGCTTAAAATTACAATTGTTGCCTTCAACAATGAACAATTAAGCAGCTAATATTAAAGCAAATTAATAACAAGGCCTCTATTCTCATAAGGCCCCATTGGAGTGCTGCCTCCAGCTCTGGTGTCCCCAGCACAGGAAGGACAAAGACCTGTTGGAGTGACTCCAGAAGAGGGCCATCAAGATAATTGGAAGGATGGAGCACATCCTGTATGAGGAAAGGCTGAGAGTCTTCAGTCTGAAAAGAGAAGGCCCCAGGGCAAGTTACATATATCCTTCCAGCACTTAAAGGGAGCCTAAACCAAGAGTTTTTACAAGGATGTATAAATAGTGATTGAACAAGGTGCAATGGCTTGAAATTGAAAGAGATCAGGTTTTGATTAGACATTAAGAAAAAATTCTTTAGTGTGAGGGTGCTGAAGCACTAGAACAGGTTGCCCAGAGAGGTTGTGAATGTCCCATCCCTGGAAGAGTTCAAGGCCAGGTTGGATGGATCTCTGGGTCACCTGGTATAGCAGAAAGTTCCCTCACCATGGCACTGGGGTTGAAACTAAATGATCTTTAAGGGCCTTTCCAATCCAAGCCAGTCTCTGATTTTATGACAATTCTATGATTTTAATCCAAATTTAGGTGATATTAATTTGCTTTGAGCTCTCTTAGATAGTCTATACATTTAGTTGAACTCTGCATATTACTTCAACTGATTAGGTGCTTTAATTGTGACACTACTCATTATATATAACTTTTTATCTACTCTGGAATTGAGATAAAAAGTAAGCTTAAAAGTGAAATCTAAAACTTTTCATGATCAAGTTCATTTCAAATATTTGAAATATATTATTTATACCATAAACAACCTGAACATATTAGAACTAAACATAGGATAGGTATAGAAAAATTGCCTGATGCCTCTAAGGTATCAGAGTTTCTTGCAGAGGCTCCTTGCAACTTTGCTTTTCAGTAATAGATCTTGGCTTGGTTTTTAACCACTTAAGCTCTAAAATAACCTATGAACTAGAAAAATTATGCCCTGCCACTACATTGATAATTTGACACATTTTATCCAATGTGATGTTCATAAATGGTGAGTATTCTTCAAGGTCTTCTCAAGTTTTAGAGCAGAGTGAGACAAAGAAACAAGGCCACTAACAAAGTCCTTTCAATATGTCAGATCACTCTTTCATCACCAAAGCTGAATTTAAAAAAAATCATGTTATTAAATTGTTCTTTCAGTACCATATCCATTTGTTCTCCTAAACTGAACAACAGTAGTCTTAAAATGATAGAGACCCATCATTTATGTTAAATGATTTTTATAGTAACCAGTATAGGAGATAGAAAACTCCTATATGTTTAAATGTGTGATGAAGGATGTCATATGTTCCTGCATAAGCTCAATGAATGTTGAATTGTCAAGCTTCATTTTTCTGTTCACATTTCTTCTTATGCCAGACTGTGTGAGAAGGCTAGGTCTCTCCCCATACATCAGTACATCTTCTCTTCTTATCCTTTAGAAGACATTACAGGATACTTGTCTGGTAAGGCAGCCTGATGTATGAGCCTGGAATTGTTGTCATCTAATTACAAAGCTCTCATAGTTTCTCAGTGAGGTCTCAAGGGCAGCTCCTTGCTGCACTGACTCCTTCTTCTTCACAGCACAGCCAACAAACTCCAACTCTCTCCTCAACCAGCTAACCCACTCTTTTGAAGCACTCTTCTTACTGGACACAGCTGTGGCCTATTAAGGGAAGGCCTTTCCTATTCTTTGGTGATTAGTGCAGCTGCAGCTACTCAAGTGTGAGATTACCTTCTGCACTATGTTTTCTTACATTCTATCCCCCCAACAACTCCCCCTTTTCTTTTAATTACAAAGGTGCAGCATCCCTAGAAAGATAGGTTTGAGTGAATTGATATTATAACATATTCACATATCTCACTTAGGACTCATGGTATACGAATGTTCAGGCAACACATCACAACAAGAACGTACATTTCTAAGTTCTGATTAAGCTTTGCTTTTCGCAGTCTAGAACATCAACCTAAGGCTTTTCGTAAAGTAACGTTATGTTTACTAACTTTTGCAGGCCCTATACAAAAGATAATAAACCCAGTACAAACATCTTTTGTGCAATTTCTATTTCACTTTGGAATGTGTCGGTACACTGACCTTGATTCATTACTCAAACTTACATTACATATTATCAGAAGCTCTTATACTTACACTTCTAGAATATTAACAATACCAATAGCTGTACAACTTTATAAGACAACTCACATGAATAAGATAAAGGCTCTATATTAGGATAGTAACAGATCAACAGTTACATAACTTTATCAATAGCCATATGACTCTGTCTCTCAGAGCTGCATGTTGCTTTTGTTCCAGTGCTCATGTAGCAGTGACTTAGCAAACCTCCCCTGTACTCCTCAGGGGCTATGCTATTGCTGAGGCACTGGCTGCTGCTATGGCCATGCCATTTGCCACTTCTATTGTGCCACACCTGTGTCCTGCTGCACACACTCTGCCATCCAAGGGGAACCCGGCACTGTCCTGGGTCCCCTCTGGACTGCAGCCATACCTTGGCAGGGGGCACAGGGCTTGCTCCAATGCGCCAAATAAGCAAAGTGTATAGTGTCCACTCCTCATATCCAGCATTCTTCTTCTTGGGGGTGATGTCCCATATGTTGTCCAGACTTCTAGGCTCTCAGGTCTGCCTGGCTATAACTCATGTGGATTTTTAGGCTCTCGGTCTGCCTCCTCAGCTCCTAGTCCACCTGGCTCCACCAGTGTACTGCTCTTATGTCTGTGGTAATCTTCCTAAATCACCTTAGGGTAATGTCACTTAATATTTAAGTCCTTTTCCCCCAGAGCACCGCAGGATCATGTCAGAATCACATCAGGGTCACCAATTGCTGACATCTTATTACAAAGCTCGCATACCTTCTCAGTGATTTCTCATGGGCAGCTCCATGCAGCACTGACTTCTTCTTCACAGCACAGCCAACAAACTCCAACTCTTTCCTCAACCAGCTAACCCACTCTTTTGTAGCACTCTTCTTCTTATTGGACACAGCTGTGGCCTATTAAGAGCAGGCCTGTTCCTAATCTTTGGTGATTGGTACAGCTGCAACTCCTCAGGTGTGAGACTACCTTCTGCACCATCTTTATTTTCTTACATTCTATCCCCCCCACATGGAAGAATGACTTAAATATGATTGGTGCCCAAGTGAAGTTCTGTTGTACAATCCTTTAGCAGGATTCAGGGTGAGTCTGCTCAGTGCTAAGTAACAGTATCTAAGGCAATGGTCAAGTATGGTAGAGGTGCTGTGATTCTACCCTCATAGAAAGTACAGATTAACTTTTTTATGAGGGGAAGAAACTTGGACAAACCGGTCTAAGTTGCTACAACTCAGCTTCAGATAGCAGATTTTAAGTCTGCTTTACTTACTTGGGTAAAAAGGCAATGAATTCTGATCATAGATAGATACTGCAGCTTTCAGAAAAGATTTTATTCGTCAAACCAAAATGTTATGTTTTCCCTGAAAAAAACACTGCAAGGTTTCTCTAAGAATCTTGTCTTTCTGATCACTGTTCATTTTAATCAGAAGGGAAAAGAAATATATAAACCTCTTGTGTGCTTTTTGGCTTTTCTATTATCTCTTAAGAATTTAGGTTAATAGTTCACCTCAAATGAAGACCCTTCCCCAAACACTAACATGCAAAATTTAGCATATGAAAAACATTTACATGATATAACAAAATCTTTATTTGTCAAGATTAATGCAAATTTATAATTTTTATTTTGCTTCTCTCTAAGGTTTTTATTCAAAAATACCTGCCTACTAATTCTCCCCAAATAGTCCTATTTAAACATCACTCTAGAAAAAGCAAAATATATACTAATATAGATTGCTTACTGAATATGTGTATAACTTGAGGATTAAAACAAAACCACTACCAAAGTAAAAAGGAATGCAAATAAATGATTATGTTTCTGAGAGATGTTTAAGCTGCATACAATAGTATTGTATAGGTAGTTGGAAGACATTTAAAGATTTTTATTCAGTGCATCAAATACAATATTAAGTATTTTTTAGTTAAATCAGCATATTTGAATTTCATAAAAGTATATTTACCCTTAAATCAACAGAAACAGGATGAATTTTTGAGACTTTTGTTTGAATTCTGGTGCAAAGGGCTTGGGAGTAAAAATTCAGAGTGACGGAAGATCTATCTGTCCACCACTAAGTTCTCTTACTAAATCACCAAGGTTTTTTGCTTGGGGAAAATTTAATTGATGTCAATGGAAGAAACTCTAAAACTAATTTAGGCCCTAAAAATTACAATCTCCTATGAGCTATTCACATTAAAAATCTTTACCAGATTTTTACCAGGTGTTAAAGAAGAATATCGTCTTGAGATCAGTTTGAAGGTCAAACTCATTTATTTCAGCAACCTATTTCTTCAGGTTTTATTTCATTGTAAAGTAACACATTATTCTAGGAAACAGAGCAAAACTTTATAATCATATTGTAATTTTCATGGTAAAAATATTTTCCTATTCACCATATAATAAGATATAGCATATGATGTACACAAAAATTTCTATATAGGAACAAAGTAATTAATTGCTCAGGTATTCTGCTATTAACACTCTCTTATTATATCAATTTTTAAATCTGCCTGTATATGAAATCAGTAAATTATTGAGAAATATTGCAATCTATGAAAGTAGAAGTAAGAAAATCTATTCCTTTGAAAGGTACAAAGATAAATATTTTAGAACGAACTCCTACATTTCTCTCTTTTTTTAAAATATGATCTGTGAAAGAGAGAAACTATAGTGATGAAGTAAGGCAGAAAGCAATCACTTGAAATATTTTTTTATTTAAATCTAGAAAAAGATGAAAAATTTTAAATCTTATTTCCAGACCAAAAAAAAAAAATTGTTGTAAAATAACGTTTTAAAACACTTGGTCTAAGTCAGGTACTGGTTAGGAAGTTGGTCCTCTTTTCAATTATCATATCTCTCACAAATTCATTTTGTGAATTTAGTTAAGTTGCTTACTCTCAATTCTCTTTTCAGAAAAAAAAAAAATAATCCTATACTTGACAGATATAAGAAAGAATAAAAAATAATTCAGTTCCGTCTGCTATTGTTCCTTCAGATGCATTTACATGTCTATGGTGGACTGACCCTGAGTGGATGCCATGTGTCCACCAAACCAGTGTAGCTCTCTCCTCCTAAATGGAATTTGGAAAAGAGAACATAACGAAAGGTTCACGGTTCAAGATAAGGAAAGAGAGAGAGATCAGTAATTGCCATCACAGGCATAACAGACTCAAATCTGGAGAATTACCTTAATTCATCACCAATCAAATCAGAGTAAGGCAATAAGAAATGTGCTGGGTTTGCATGTTTGTGTGCAGATAACTTTATCTTCTATAGGGATTTGGGCACTAAGTGTCAATAAAAGTTATCTGGGCTTTGATCTGGGACAACAAAGGTATTTCAGCAACTTATCCAGAGGTAGTCCAAATATTTACAAGGTCCTGTATTTCATGATCCTCTGAAAATGTTGTTCACAGTAATTTTGGAACTGAAAATGCAAATATTAAAGTATATTACAGAAGGAGATAGGTTTTCAAGAAGTGGAAATTCTTAGACATTGAGTGAGTGCTATTAAAATTCACAGGACAATGACATATTCCAATTTCAGATTTATTTTTTTTAAATCAAAATAGACAAATGGTTTGACTTTCAAGGTGAATTATCCTTTCACTTCTTAATGTTTTAAGTTATAATAATTCAAGATAATATGAGTCCATGAATAAAAATGTAGAATCTCGTGCATTGATATTATTTCAGTATTAGGTAGTGATTTAGATGTTCGTCTGCAAGGAAAATGTACAAAGAAAGGACATGACCAACTTTCTACACACCAGCAAGATTCTTAATAATCTCAGGCAGATTTCTGGCATTTTGAAGATTATAGAGTCTCTTCCTTTTGATTCGTCCGCTGTAAACACATCTTGTAAACAGAAAAACAAAAGCCTGACTCCAGATTACCCTGTAAAATTTCACGTGTTTGCAATAATATTGAAATTTTACAGTGAAAAATGTGTATCTGGATCTCTTATGCAGTTAATTCATTACAAGTAATAATACCAAGATGACCTTCAGACTGATAAACAGAAGAATCTGGTCCATTGGCAGTAGCAATTTTTCCTTTACCTCAATAGGCTTTGGATCAGGTTACACAATGATACAACAGAATATACAATCTTTTATCTTTATTTCTTCACATTGAAGCACGTGGGTTATCTGCATATGTGTGTCAAAATGTTTTGAGGTAATTCAATAAAGCTAAAATAACATTATGTTAACCACATAAATAAAAATTAAAAAATAAATATTCTAAAATAAAAAGCAGAAACTAGATCTGGTCATTATTATCTCTATTAGTTTCTTGGTTTAAATACTATTTTGAGATCTTTCCTTGCCTCTTGATTTTATCAACTCAAACCACAGGATATTTTGTTGAAATGTTGAATTCATTTAAGAGAAAAATTTTCCTTTAAACCAAACCAACCCAAAAATTAACTTAATAAAAAATTCCAAGTAGTTCTTCTTGCAAAGCAGCTACACATAGTTGTTTTTTAGCAGAGCTTTTTTTTTCCCTATAATTTTATTTCAATATCTTTTACTATAAATTATAATAATATACATTTCTATATAGGTTACTACTGCTGGTTTGGATACCTATTAGTTTGTGCTTGCACAGTTCTAATATAAATATTCTCATCTATTCTTCTCTGGAATTAATTAGTAATAACACAAGAGAATAAATCAAAAATCAGAAAAAACACTGCAGTTTGGAATAGCAAGTGTTTGTCTTTCTAAGCGGAGTTATGACAGAGGTGGAGGAATTCTTGGAACATGACACATAAGAAGACTAAAAACTTCACGTACAGTATCTTAATACCATGAAGGAGGCAGAGTTTGGACATTGTAAAGAGAAATAAAGAGCTTATAGTTCAAATTATATATACTTAAATTTTTACAGTTCAGCCACCCCTAGCATCACCCCAAGCATCAGTATTTTGAAGTAAACAAAATTCTCAAAGCTAGTCAACATGAGATTAACTTTCAGGAAGAGTAGGTCACCACGCTTTAATGGAGCTCTTTCAATTAGAGTAGTACTCTTTAGCACTCTCAAGTTATCCATGTATCTTCAGGATGTTCAAGTAAGAAAACAAATTGTATGAGTTGTGATTTGTGAAACTTAACAGCCTATGATCTAGGTCAATTTGGGGTTTAGAAATCCTCTTCCATGAGAATAATAGGCATGTCTGAAATCAACTTAATTTAGACTTTCAAACAAAAATTCCAAAATTACTTCATTTCCTGTGACCTGCAAGTGTATTTAATATCATTTATAAACCTTTGTTTCAAGTGTAACTTTAGGAACATATACCCTTTTGTTTTGGAAGTAGTCAAACTCTGTTCTATTAAGACACTTCTTAATCTTGTTAAAGTTATTGTGTCCATCTAATTAACTGAACTGATTTATTAGCAAGGCCTTTGTGCTATCAACAATAACCAATAGAGTATAGCTCTCTTGTATACATTAAAGTACAAATATATAAATTCTGAACAGAAGGTAATAAACAGGGCTGTCACTGTAAATGCAGTCCTGAGACACTTCTCTGTGAATACTTAAAGACCAAAATGAGAAGAATATGATTGTGCCAGGAACAGTTTCCTTTGTCTGCATCCTTTCATTTCTCATGCTAAGCATATGTGTAGCCTAATGAACCTCTTCACTCATATGAGAGACACAATCACAGTAAGTTCTAAGATAATTCTTTGGAGAACTCTGCCACTAAATGAATGGCAGCATCATTAAGACATGTCACTTACTGAAATAGCAGGTGAAATGGCAATGTGAGATTTTTATTTGCCCTGCCTTTGATACTGAAGAAGAAGTCCCAGAGTGCTAAGGTAACAAGGTATGCCTGTCACCTTGAAGAGTGAAGTACTGTGATAGCTTGGTCCACCTGAGTTAAGGGCACATTGACCAATTTAGTCTCACCCTTTCTGCCCAAGCATTTTCCTTTTATAATTATTAAACTACTAAAAATGGAAAAAACCCTCATTGTCTTATTACTTTCTAGAATTATTTATTGCTGCATCAATTGCATTCTACTTCTTTGCTTCTTGTTCCCTTTTTCTGCCAGATGAAGTGGTAACATGGTTCCTTGAGTTTGTCAATATATGCTTTGATTTCATATGAGTTTGATTTTCTGTCTTTAATTTTTTTTTAATCTTATGACATATTTAATCTATCAAGCTTGTATGAATTTTTGTGCTACACACAAACCAAACAGGTTAACAGTTGTTTGTGGAAGCACTACTTTTATATTCCTTTTTTTTCCTCTTGCATTTTACCACTAGCAAGAAAAACTAGTACAGAGAATTTGTTTATATATTTTCAGGTTGATAATTTTCAGTGAAAAATATGCTATTTCTCCTATCAGTGTACATATTGCAAAAAAAAAAAAAAGAAATGAGGAAAAAAAATAATCACTTTGTACTTGTAACATTTTACAATAACTTTCTATTTATGCATAGAACTGGTGAATTCCACTCATGTGAGCTACACCTCATCTTTGGTTAGGTCCACTTACTTTTTTCTTTTCTCTTTTCTAATTCATTGCCCTGCATCAGAAATTCCCCAAATATTTCACTATTGTCTTCTCCTCCTTTTTTACTTTTTTATGCACTGATTACAAAGTGCTACACTTCTTTCCTAGCATTACATGGCTCATTAATCTGATACATGGAAGGCAAGCCAGTATGGAGATATAAAAGTGCTGCTGTTTTAAGAGAATGGCCAGATTCACCAAAGACTTGGTGAAAAAAAATTAAATACCTTTCTGTGGTGTCCACAGTTCACAATTTTTTTTCAGACAAGTTGTAGAAGAAAATATTTTTAGAAAGGTAAGTTGCTTGAAATACCCATACAACTGAGCACTTTGAGATATTCTGACAGTGCTAACTTGACAGAGAGGACTGAACATTTTGGTTAGTCTACTTTCAACACACCTCACTATTTTCCATTTCCATTTCTCTGTGCAGCAAGAAACTCATTCAGAATTAGTGACTGTCATCCTATTTATTCATTTATACGTAATTTAACAGGAAGTGTGCCATTTTCACATTCCCCCAGCTGCAGGCACTGGTAGACAAACAATTCCTTGTGGAAGGTAAACAATTCTGGCAATCTACACTCTAACACGTATATTAGTGTTATGCAATTGTAATAGACACATAAAACAGTATGTGTCCACAGGCTCTTGCAAATGAAGTCATGGAAGTCCTATAAGCTAAAGGAACTAATTTTTTCTTTTTATTTTTTTCTGGGGAGGAAATGTTTCCTCTGAGGAATGAGAGCACTTTCATTCATTTGACTTAATAGCATATCCTGAAAGCCAAAACTCTAGTGATAAGGAAAGGAATGCATACAGAATCTGTGAAATTTATGGGTGGCAACTTTTCTTAGCTGTTTTCATTCCATTAGTTACTCAAGGCTCATTATATGAACATAAACTGTTCAGTCTGGAGAGTGTCATACTAACAGATTTACTTAATGGATTTTATTTCATCATGTAAATGCTTTGAATGCCAGA
This sequence comes from Molothrus ater, assembly GCF_012460135.2. Taxonomy (NCBI): domain Eukaryota; kingdom Metazoa; phylum Chordata; class Aves; order Passeriformes; family Icteridae; genus Molothrus; species Molothrus ater. Next base: position 105,998,686 of record NC_050480.2, on the reverse strand, counting down.
CTTGTGAGACAGTCGGGAGACTCAAGAGAAATGTCTGAGTTGTAAAAAATTTGAATATTCTCTTCAACAGAAAATCATATAAAAAATATCTAATGGCCAGATCCTGTATCTGCTGTATTTCTCTACACGTTTTAGAAAGAGGAGGAGAATCATTCAGGGTTGTTTTGGTTTTTTTTTCTTTGAACCTTTCCCTTACAGGGAAGAAAAGTTACAGAATTTGTTTGGGGTAATGTCCAGAGTTTTCCAGAATGAAGGTGGAGTAAATGAGCTTGGAAAGGTGTGGGGAACAGATGAGAGAGACTGTTAGCACAGAAAAAATATAAAATGAGATCAGAGAGTGATCTCTCTGTCATTTGACAGAACAATTCAATCTAGGGACATCGGCATACTCCTGTCCAAAGTCTCTTTATTGATATTTTATTCTTTTTTTCTGACGACAGTTCCAATATAATCAAGATGAAAAAGCAGGTTAATCGCCAAGCTAGCTTTCTCTAAGGAGATCTGAGAATTGGTTTTTTTTTTGTCTAAGTGTCTTTAGTATGTGCCCACAGAAAAAGCTAACTGCAATTGTTCCCATGCATGAAGTTTTTTAACAGGCCACCAAGAATGCTGTCTGTTACTTTTCAGCACAGATTTTCCTGCATACAGCCAGCAAAAATAGACTTCTAAAAAAGGTTTGCTTGTTTTTAAAAGAGTGCTGTTAAAAACCATCTTAAACATTCTCTATTCCACCACCACCATTCATGAAAGTAGCCATACAGCCCAAAGGGAACCACCTCTGTACTTGAGAATGAGGAGAGTTTAGTCCATATGCTAATAATGCCATCTGTGTAATTTTACAGAAAGCTTTGTCTCTCTTACTATAAGGTGGCAGTGTGGACTGACTGAATTGTCCAGAACTTTGGGCAGATGAGGAGAGCTTGTCAGGTATTTCCAACATACACACATTACTAAGTACACTGTACCTGTCATTATATATATGCTATGCCCCAGAGCATTATACTCTAGTGTCAGATTTTTGAGCTGCATCATTTCATTGTATTTTTCTTCTGTTAAATGAAGTAAAAGACAGTGATTTCATGGTATTAGAGAAAAAAAGATGAAGAAAGACACCAATTATTTGCACAAAGAACCACATCTACAGACAGCAGTAAGCTTTGCTTTCTGCTTTTCATATTTCCTAGTTCACTATTACTGTGAAAGACATAAGATATCTCTTTCTAGTGTTCTCTAGATTTTGGGTTTTTTTCCATTTCCCATGTTCTCATCTGATGTATTTTGTTAAAAAGAAGGGTAAAGGAATACATTCAATGGAAGAGTTTTGCAGAAGATCTAACAAAGCAGAAGTTTCTGGGAAAGCATGATTTATATAAAGTGTCAAAGAAAACGGTAGAATGCTTTCAGCATAGTCTGAATGAAAAATCTCACATGAGAGAGGTACTTTAACATGATGAGTATAATTCTTATCATCTATTGGACTTTATCTACAGCGAGAATAAGGGTTTTGATTATAATCTAAACATCAAGCTGGTACAGATTTCTATGTATGTCAAACTACCTGCTTTGACATAATCTAATGTAACTTGTATCCTGTAATGTATAATTCATGTTATAAGGAGAGAAGTGTTATCATTTTTTCAAGAGTAAAAGTGTCTTTTCCACATTCACCATTCCAGAAGAATAGTGGATATTTCAGTGTCTAGTCTCAGTGCTTTTATAAAGCAAATAAATTTTAAATGATCACATCAATAGAAATTCTTCCATTAAAAAGAAAATAATTTGTTTCAAGTACAAATGCATAAGTTGAAAAAGATGCAAGTTGCATAAACTACTCTCAAGTAAAAATATACATTCACTTCATAGACAAGAAACATCTTTGCTACATTTTTTTTACTGAATATATTCCATATTAAAAAGAAAAGATAATGACAAAAGAAAATCTGCACATGAATGAATGGTGTAGCAAAATATGTTATCTTTAGTAAGAAGTCTATGACACAGGGAATGGGAAAAATTTTTTAATAAGAATTATTTCAGATAAATTCTGGAAATATTTCATTTTGGATTCATCTAGCTTACTACAGAAGAACATTTCCCAGTCATATCTTCATTTGTTCTTTCAGCTGGAATGTCTTTATCTCTGGATCATATCTGTTTTTAAAGGCTTAGCTATATTATAGGATTGACTGAAAGATGTGTACTTTTCAGAAAGGTTAGATTGAAGCATAAGACAGATAAAATCAAACTTCAAAACAAACAAAAGAAGACTGTATCAATACAATAGCCCAAACAGGCCTATACTATTATTTGAAATGGCGTAAGATATTGCTCCTGACCTTTGGCTTTGGCTTTGAAGATATGGCTATCTTAAAACTTTGAGCCTTACTTGCCTGGTCCATATGTCTTGCATCTTGTCTCCTTAAAATAGCACCAGTTGGGCAACTAAATCCAAAGACTGTAACACAGTGCAGTCAGACAGTGACATACAAATAACTACACGGTCACCAAGAGTCAAGAAAAGTCATTGTAATCAACAGGCATGTAATCATTGTAGTCAATGAAGGAAGGAGAGTCCTTTAAGTAAGAACCTAGTGGTAAGAATGCAGTGACTAAATGTTATAATTGGCATTTAGACACCTAGTGCAGATGTGGACCTTAACAGGTAGACAACTGCATGAAAACATAATCTGAATTCCTCAATGGAACATTGTCCTGGATTGCCAAGCAAATTGTATTCTATTTGCCATCTGTATGGCAGTTGTCTTCTGTTCAGTGGGCAGTTTTTCCTTATCTCTTCCAGCACCACTTCTCCCTCCGGGAGACATCTGCTGATAAAAGGCTATTGAATGTCACTGCATGACCGATAAGAACTACGTCATCCCATTGTGAGATGCTCCGCCCAGAGGGAAGAACCAAGCATTCCCACTCAGAATCTTGAGATTCTGGAACACCGTCATGGCTTCTCCACTGGATTTCCCAGAGGAACAGCTGCCTCTTGCACTGGATCTTTAGAGGAAGATTACACCCTTTTCTACAGGATCCCTGCTCCAACAGAACCACACCTGACACTCCAGGAGGGCTGCAGCCACTAATCCAATTGGACTGCTACCAACACCCTGACCAACAGGGTGTCAGGTGATGTTCTGACTGTCAGTGTTGTTTTAGTTTACTGCATTGTTTATTTTATCTTTTTATTTTCTTCCCTAATAATTCCCTGATATTCCTGCTCCCATATTTTTCCCTGAGAGACCCTTAATTTAAAATTTATAGCAATTTGGAGGGAGGGGATTTTCCATTTGCATGTTCCATTTCAGTGGAGGCTCCTGCCTTCCTTAGCAGACACCTGTCTCTTGAAACCAAGACAAATATATGTATATGGAGATCATCAGGATGAGAAGGCTCAGAAGACTGGAAAATGAGGCTGGTTTTGAAATGTAAAGAAAAATTTCCTAATTTAACTATTCTTGGCTCTTATCAAGAGAGCAATCTTAGCAATTTTCATTGCTTCATATGAAAAACTTTCTGGTTTAGTCACTTATACTCTAAATCAGCTATCAGTATGCCATAACCCAGAGCTGATGTCTTTGCACTGATGCAGTCAACACATGTAGTTTGCTGTCATGGCTATGGCTCTTAGCCACAGAGGGGATCAGGCTTGAGAGGTGTTTAACAGTTGAATCTTGAAGAGAAGTCAGTTTGTTCTCTATCTTTTCCAAATTTCCTCTTTTATGACTGATGTTTTTATGCTACAGTATCCCTCTCTCCTGAAGTTATGCTTCTGATAATGCATGTATTGGTTTTGGTTTTGACATTATCCACTTCATGTATTCTGCACAATGCCCTGTTTACTTGTAGTTCTTTTTCTTGTGTGATGTCTGGAATTCTTTTTTCCTGAAGATCTCCCAAATACAACTACAGGCCTTTTCTCCCTCTGGAGTTTATGTGGCTTATAAACTCACATAAATTGCTTAGAACTTAGAAACATTTGTTCCAAAAACCCTTTCAGATCATTAAGTACATCTTTAAACCTAGCACTACCAAGTCCACCTCTAAACCATGTCCCTGAGTATCACATCTACACAGCTATGAAATATATCTAGGGATAGTGACTTCACCACTTCCCTGAGCAGCCTGTTCTAATTCTTGATAGCTCTTTCAGCAAAGAAATTTTTCCTGATCCATTTTGAACATTCCCTGGAGCAACTCGAGTTAATTTGCTTCTGTTCCATCACTTGTTACTTAGCAGAAGTATGAGACTGACACCCACCTTGCTACAACCCTGAGTGTCTTTCTCCAGGATAAATAAAACCAGCTCCCTCACAAGTTTTGCTTTCTAGACATAAGCTTTGTTGCCCTTCCTTGGACACACTCCAATGCCTCAATATCTTGTACTGAGGAGGCCCAAATCTGACACAGTAACTTCTCTCTGGCTATACCATTAAAATCTTACAAAATTCTTCTGTATTGTTTTTTGCTACATTATTTATATTTAGGCTTAAGGCTAGCAAATACTAATTATATCCTTATCAATATATTTTTAAATTTCTATCACACACCTCTCTTTTGTCTATATGAAATGGAACCTGAATTAATGTCTCTAGTAAGGCTAAAAGTTTTTCAGTGCCAATTTTTAATCAATATTGGTTTTTATTTCTTCTTTCTTGCTTTCTTATCTATTTTATGGAATGTTATCACCTGCATTATAGAGAAAAGCAGCTCAGATTATTACAGTGAAGCTTTTTTAACATTATCAGTTCTTCATTTATATAAACCTGGGACAGTACAGACCAATATTAATTTCTTTTTCTCAGTTTTATATTATAGACTTACACTGTGATGAGAGGAAAAAAGACATATTCACCAAAATATTAGTGTGGCAGACACACAAGGATCTCAACACATCAGTGGTGAAATTATCCCATTTTTTGTCAGAACTGGAGTTGCACTGAAGTAACATCTTGATGGAAACCAAATATGTTTTCTGCTCGTAGAAATGAGACACTGAGATAAGAAGGATCTGATCTTGGAAAGTTTAATGCCATTGAAAGGTAACATTTGGATCCCAGTCTTCACCAATATTCTGGAAAAGTCTTAAGTATATTGCATAAATCCAAACTGCCAACATTCCTTACTAAATTGCTATAAAGTGTTGGTATACATCCTTACAGAATTGCCATTAGATAAAATATCTATTTTAAGAAAAGGTTTCCCGTTCAATTGAAATTCTTTGGAGAAAGGAAAGTATTATCTTTAAGCTTTTTCTGCCTTTAAGGATATCACCAAAGTGGTCTGGGAATCTAGTTCTTCTATGCACGCAGCCTGAGGCAGAATATAGATTAAAGCAGATCAGATTATTCTCTCTCTCTCTCTCGCTGTGAAGTTGCTGCAAATCAATATTGTAATGAAGTGCATTATACATGCACCCATATTTTCCCCCCAAGAAGTCATAGCTGAAACGATTAAATTTTGAATGTATTTAGGATACCTGATAAAGAAGAATGTAGACAGTTGATACTTGAAGGAGATGTGCTTCTGAGAAATAAAATGCAGGAAATTAATGGTTTAAGAGTAATCTCTTTTCAGGGGTATTTTCACTTTAATATATCAAATGTGCTAAGCATTTTGAAAGGGAAAATAATGTTAGTTGTTCAGGGAATGTCCTTCAAGGCTCACTAGCATGCAATATAAAAGGAGAAAATGGGAAGGAATTTGGCAAACTTGATGAAAAAATAAAATGTCTATGCTCAGTACAAATGAAATTTAACGATAGGGAATAAGTAGAAGTTTCTTTGATCCCTCAGTAGAGAGAGATCACTACTTGTGATCTGTGCTCATCACTACAGTAGGGAGGAATTTTTATATTCATAGGTCACTATTTCCACTTGAGCTACAGGGAACTGATCCACAGCTGAGCTGTCAAAATTACAAGCAGCTGGAGCCATCTGGAAAAGTATACTCAACAGCCTTATTAGTGTTAATAGAAGGGAAAATATTACAGGCCCATTGATTCCTCATAAAAACAGTCTGATATCATGCCAGCAGCTCCCCAAAAACCTCTGAACTTATTTAGTGTTTTGATGTACATGTATGTCTTTATGTGAGAGCTTTGTTAGAAAAGTTTATAAATTATACAGGAATTAGAGCATTGTCTTCTGCCAATGACCTACATAAAACATATTAGAACTAGTCTCAATATATTAGAATAGCCAGAAGACAATGTCTTACTGCTGTGTAGCTTAACTGTCTTTCACCACCACAACCTTAGGGCATGAATGCACACTGTTTCTTGGTTTGGGATTGGGTTTTTTTTTTTGGGTGTGTGCATTTTATTTTATTTTAGGGGGTTTTGTTTAGTGTGTTTTCTCTGCCCCCTCCTCTCCCATTACTCTGTAATCTGAGTTTTTGCACAGAATTTGGTGCACTGGATGCATGAATGGGGCTCTAGTCTACTTCCTGATGCCTTTGTCTTTTTGCAAGTCATGGGAGTTTGATTTATCCAGTTTGAGAATACAGGTGTGTTTTTTGAGGTAACTTGTGTTACAAGAGATACATAACAATGGAAGTGTTGTGGAAATTCTAAAAATTCTTCCTCAAAATTTCTTCTGCCAACCTTCCAAATTATGACATGTTATAATGAGACCCAGTACAGAATTCCAGTGCAAAAAAAATACTTCACAATCCTTGTGGATTCCTCCCAACTCATCATATTTTGTGATTCTATTATTTAGATTGGGTATAAGAAGGACATTTTTTACCCAGACTGTGGTGAGACACCACAGAAGTTCTGGATATCCCATCCCTGTAAATGTTCAAGGACATGTTGGACAGGACTTTGAGCAACCAGGTCAAGTGGAAGGTCTCACTACCTATGGAACCAGAGAATTTTTAAGGTCTTAAATCATTCCATGATTCTATGATAGCTTGTGGATAGCCTTCTGGTCAGTTGGGGTCAGCTATCTTGGTTGTGTCCCCTCCAAGCTCCTTCTGAACCCCCAGCCTAGTCACCCGTAGAGCAATTGGAGAAATAGTGAAAGACCTTGATTCCATGCAATCACTGTTCCATGCAAGACATAGCTAAAACATTGGTGTGTTTCCAGCACTACTTTGGTCACAAATCCAAAAATAACACCATCAAAACATATATGCAAAAAACCTCCAAACTATTTCCCAGCCTAAACCAGTAAAGAAACATGGTATCTACTGATCACTGGTTTCTAGAATGAATTTGAATCAACAAAACTTTTTGGATAACAGAATTATTTTTCTGATTTAACATTCATGTTCCTTATTATTTTTTACCACATATTCTATTATTTCTTGAGTTTATTCTTGTTCACGATTTGACCTGCCTACAAATGTAAAGCATATTAGATAGCATTAGCAACAGCGGACCCTTTCTTAATCATGCTGAGCAAGCAACTTTCCTGAAAGTAATTTATTAACTTCCTGAAATATTTGTATTCTTTTTTCCCTTTCAGAAGCTGTGATAAATAATGAAATACTGGTGAGCATCTGAGATACCATTCCATCTTGTAGAATGACCATTTTTAGGCAGTCCCATTAATAGCATTACAAGTACAGGCAAATAATCAGAACACAAAAATAAAAGTTTTATTGTCCTCTACTGTGGCATATATACTTATCTCCTTTGTGTAGTTTGAAAAAAAAATACTCCAGTTTAAAGCTCTCTATTGCTCTTACTGTTCTGTCTAGACCTGGAAAGCTGACAAGAAAATAGTTTGATGAGAGGTTCCTGTACCAAAAATCCTCCCTTGCTTTTATCACAATATATAAATTTTTCCCTACTATTTTTTTAACAGTCACTCCTAATTGTTAGCAAATGTGACTATCCAAGAACAAAACAGCAGTTTGACTTATCAAATATGTGAAATGAATAGACCCCATAACAGTCAGGCAAGATTTCAGCCTGGCAGCAGCACCATTAGAAGATCTTGAATTCCTTGGTAATGATACATGATACACTGAATCAATCGGATAATTGTTTTATTTCTTATAGTAACTATAATGTGATCACTACAGATCACTTTATAATACAACTGATAGAGATGTAAAATGAGTAGCAGATGCAAGACATGGCTGCACTTCTGCAGCAGGCATTTACCAAATATTACTAAATATTTCAGTCTGTCTGATGTGTTATGTTACCCCATTTTCAAAGTAATGGGAAGTTAATGCTACCTAATACTTAACTAACATTCTTTATTTCACATGAGAGTATCTCAATCAATAGACCACTGCAATGTATGATTTTTATCAATATGTTCAAGAAAAAACACCTCCTTTTGAAGGCATTGACACAGTTCAAGAAGATAAATATTTATTTAAAGTGGAAATGTGTAAATAACATTTTCTGATTCTGATCTTGTCATTGAAATGCAATCATAGTTATAATCTTCTACCTGTAAGAAGGAAAGATGCCAGAGATGAGGACTTATACCTATTTAATGATTAATAGGGGGAAAAAAGGAATATCAACAGACCTACAAAAAAGCCTAACAGTCTTTTAGCAGAAAATATACTGACCAGAATGACCACAGTGAGTGTATATAAAGGGCACAACTCTGTGTGTCAGTGCTTCAAAGGAAGTTGAGTCTCTGTAAACAGATTCTCCACAGGAACATAGCAAAATGTTAAATGTTATAGTCTAGGCTACTTTTACAATGCCCTAATGAAACACCTGACACCCTCTTTGTGTGCAATGAACAAATGTACATGGAGGAAGATAGAGAGCAAGGCCCTTGGCCAACACTTTCTCAAAATAACTGTGCTAATACTGATGTAGAAGCAAAAGTGCACATCTCAGACTAGAATGTGGGGACTGGCAGCCAAGTGAAGTAAAGACAGTGGGACCTTTTCCTTTTTGATAGGATCAGGCCTTTTCCTCATTGTTTCTGGAGTCACTGCTTATCCAGGAAAACCATGGTCTCAAATAAAACAGAGACACAAAAGATTCACACCGGAATTCACACTACATGTGGCACTTCTTTTCTGAACGCTTAAACAACTATACAAGGTTATTTACATTTTTAGGCTTTTTAAAAAGAAACTGGTCTGAAGTCTGATATACTATTTGGCCTAAAACTAGATCAGAGCTGTGTTACCTGACTGTTTATATCTGGGAGATGCTTCCTCTGGGAGGCATAGGGTCATCTTAAAATGGCATTTTGGAAGTTAAATACCATGCAAATTAAAGTGATTTTTAAAGATAATAAACCATTACAGGGTCAAGTGATTCTGGGAAAGTCACATTATACATTAATATCTGGAACTTAGATAGGTTTCGTACCAACAGATCATTACCATTTGCATGTGTGTGTGTTTGTGTGTTTGTGTGAGTCTATGTTTATAATTCTCATGTTTGAAAGTAAGAAGGCAGACTCCATCCAGAGCTGAAATTAAAGTTATTGAGGATAATGGGAATGCTTCTGTCTGTAAGTAACTTATGTAGTCATGGAGCTGAATAGCACAAATGGCTTGCAAAAAAATAAAAACAAAAAATAAGGAATGTTTTCCAGTGTTATTGCTGCTTAGAAGATAATTCCAGATGAAGCTTAATCTTGAAAATTTCATTTACTTGAATAGAACATAAAAATTTCAACAGCTAAAAGTAACAAATTTTGACCATCTTAGTAACAGGAAGGAGAAGAAGGAGAAGAAAAAAAAATTGTGACCTATTCCAGTGTGAACACTTGATTCCCATACACATGAAACAGTTTTAAAAGGGGTTGCTAAAATATAGCTGCAAATGATAATTTAAAAAAATATAATTTAAAAATATATAATTGTCATATCATCTCATGTCTAGAATATATACAATATCATCTCATGTCTAGAATATATACAATATCTACAATACAATATCTATGCAATATTTTAAAAATATCAATTTTTAAAACCTTGGAATGAGGCACTGAACTTTTAAATCATTTAATAATCTGAATAGAAAAGTTTGATGATGGGGTTTTAATTACATGTTTTAAATTCAATATGTTATTGACTTCTTATCAGCTTTGAACACTGTTTTTTGTCCCCTGGAACAGGTCTTTTTCCAGCTGGTGGTGAGCCAGCAGAGATCAAAAGTTCTCTTAGGACTGCACTGCTGTTTTTCAGCTGAGAATGAATAGTGGAAAGGACTGAATCATATGGAAAGACATTTGTCATCAGCGCATCAGATAACAGATGCCAGTCTGTTTAAGTGGTTACTATTCAATTATGTTAATTTAGATACTGCCATTTGGTGATGAAAAAGTAACTGCTCTACGTAGGAAATTTATTTAAATGGCTTTCTACCATTATTTAGTCTTGAGCACTAAGATCTATATTGAAATTCACTTAATGTGACATTAAAAATAAGAATTAAGTAGATAACTTGTAATAATTAAAGAATTAGCAGTGTGATTCTTCATTTAATTAAGTTGCTTCATCAAGGATTAGTTTTTTCTATCTAATCTTTTTTATCTTACTTTCTTTCTATCCAAACATCAGAAAATCAGAATCTGGTCAACATGTGCCAATATTTTTTAAAAATGCCATGAACATCTTTCTTTGCTTTACTGTAATTTTCTTTGCTTACTTTCTCTGCTGAAATTGAAGCCTTTTTTATTTATAAGTCAAAAGGCAACTGTTAACAGCATCAAACTGTGGAGGCAACCTGACTGGAGTGATTTTGAGCCAGCGTTTAGAGGAAAACAAATTAGTGTATACATTTAAGCAGATTTTGTGTTACACATTCAGGTAAAAAAAGAACCTTTTTATAAGCCAGACATAATTTGTCAGATTTCAGAAAAATATGAATCAATAAAACTACCTAAATTATTTCAATGATGTATGCTTTACTAATGGTTTATCTGATTGTATATGTATATGTAATATATGTAATATATTGAAATATATAATTTATATGCAATCAACATCTTCTCCCAGTCCTTGGCCCAAAACTGAAGGAGATCCTGTACTTTTTTCCTTCACCAAGAATGTTCATTTATACAGTCTAGGGTACTTGCTAAGATGAAAAATACCCCAAACACAAATCCTTATGATATCATTACTATTTTTTTTTTGGTGAAGCTTAGAATGTAAGAACTGGCAATGCAATACATTCTCAAGGAGGCATAAAAACGCAAACAGGGAGATGGGGAGATTTTTTAGAACTCTCAACAAATTTTTGAGCGTCATGTGCCTAAATCAAATTTCTCAGATTATACAGAGTACATAAATTATTTATTTGCATTATCAGAGCCACTACAGATCTTGTAGTAACTAAGTTTATAACTTAACTTTACTAGGCAATACATAAGTAAACAAAGAATGTAATTTTCATATAGTACTACAATTGCCATGTGTAATATTTTTTGGCCAATTATTCTGTTTTCTTGGATTACATATTTGGCAGAAAACCCAGAAGTCTACAGCCAAAAAGCTGACAGGGTCTGTAATTGCTTTTCTGTGATATCAATGAAGTTAATATTCACACTTATTGTTCCTGTCAGTTTCATGATTGACACACACAGGAACTGTCAGCTGGGTATTTAGACTCTGGTTGAAGATCTGGCCCAAAGTTTGGAAAAAATAGAAAGAATTTTAAAAGCTTCTAATTCCTCATTTCAGCCGCAAGGGATTCTGGTTTATATACATATATAAAAATAGTGGACAAATATTTTACAGTCTTAGAAAAGCAGGACAATTTTGGAGAATAGTGAAAATAATCTAATCACATATTGTGTACTGTATGCTCTGTAATTAGGAGAACAGAATGGTGTTTTAAGTGCTTATTATTTTTAATATAATTTGAAGGAATACCAAAAAGAAGGCAATATTCAGTGAAAGTGAATGGTAGAAAGTTTTTACGTGATTAAACATTTCCTCTACTCAAGAAGAAATTTTTGTATAGAAGAAGAATTCTCATTATTCTTCACAGTGTCTAACTACACTGTAGATCTCCTTATAACTGGAAAATATTAAATAAAAATAACTCAAAAAGACTTAAAAATGGGATTTGAACTGGTTTCTGGTCACAGAATCATTAAATCATAGAATATGCTGAGTTGGAAGGGACCTGTCACAATCATCAAGTCAAGGTGCAGAGGACACCTCAAGAGTAACACCATGTGCCTGAGAGCATTGCCCAAGTGCTTCCTGAACTCTGTCAGGCTTGGTGCTGGGACCACTGTCTTGGGGAACCTGTTACAGTGGTCAACCACTGCTCTGGGTGAAAAACCTTTTCCTGATATTCAATCCAAAGCTCCCCGACCCAGGCACAAGCTGTTTCCTCACCTCCTGTCACTGCTCACCAGAGTGAAGAGGTCAGTGCTTGCCCCTCTTTCTCCCCTCACGAGGAGGCTGTGACTGCAATGAGGTGTCCCCTCAGTCTTCTTCTGGCTGAGCAGACTGAGTGACCTCAGCCACTCCTAATACAGCTTCTCCTCCAGAGCGTTCTCCATCCTCATTGCCCTCCTTTGGATGTTCCCTAATAGCTCAATATTTAGCTGGCTGTAACATTTGAAATGGATTCTGATCCCTCTTACTTAGCAGTTTAAGTAAGTCCTTTTCTGTTAAAAAGTTGGAGAAAAAATAATGTGGGTATAATGATAAATGCGATAGTGAAAGGTTCTTCAATTTTTTCCTTCACGTTTCTGCAGTAGATGCAGAGGTAGGATAGGTTCTCTCAATGAATCTAATCCTTAATATTTTATACTAACTTATGTTGTCCCTAAGTGTAATAGTAATTTAATATAGAAGAGAATTATAGACAAGAATGGGCACATAATATATGAAAAAGGATGCAATCCTGGGGCTAATTACTGTTGTAGTAAGAGTGTAGGGAGTTATGTTAACCATGATGGATGCTTGGACAGCTAAAAGGATCATATTACTTGAAAGCAGTTGTCTCCACAATGTAGAAGCACTAGAAAGAAAAAAAGGTCTTGAAGTTCAAGTATTAAAGTCCTTACAAGGCAAATGTTTGAATGAATTAGATTCAGAATTGTCCAGCTACAGCTATAGTTTTTTACTCCAGCAATCTGTGGCGTGTAACCAGAACCGTCTTCTTGTTTATTTAACCTTAAATAAAACCAAGTTCAGAATTATCTATATGATACTGGTATTTTAGCTGTAGTTTTCTCATTAGCCCATTTAAAATATGGAATAATTTAGACAAGAAACCTCACCCTGGGGGTAATCTTGAGAACTTTGGATGTAGAAATTGACTTGGTTAAAATTGGTTTTTAGGTTTGATGTAGCTTAGATTCTCAGAACTTAATTGGACTATTTCCTGTTTGCACATTCAAATCCGCCTATAAATTACATATTTAACACTGTGAATGGAAAACACACAAGGGGAGCTTTATTCATTATTGCTAATTAGTCTCAAGACCAAAAAGATTCATACTAGAGGGAAATGGCAGGTACCATGTAATGTACAGATTCAGTTTGTAACTTAGTGGTTTGTATTTTTTGTCTTTCTAAGAAATCAGGATGTGGATTTCGGGAAATATTAATGTGCTCATCATCAGCGAAAATCAGCTCAACCTGGCTTTCTGTGTAAAAGACAAGGCCAATCACTTTCAGTGGTACATGTTTTCCTGCAAAGGAAATAAAGCCCACAGGGTAATGGCAGGGTTGACAGAATAGGAACATCACCAACAAAGACACAGTCCCACAGTGACTGAACAAAGCAAGCAGAGGTCTGGTGATGGCAGCAAGGGTCAGCCAGAAGTGGTGTTTCCAGACAAGCCTTGTTGACTTGACCTCCTGAAGGTCAAGCCAGGACATCAAGTCAACAAGGCAAGGTCAGGATCATCAAAAAGCAAGGCCAGTGTACCTGTGCTGTTGCTCAGGCAAGGTCCAAAGAAAAGCACCTGAGGCTCTCTGCAGCTCCCAACACAAACCAAAGAGGCCCTAATGAGGTTTCTCACAGCTTTTTCTAACAAGCACTCTTCAGGGCACCTGGATTCAAGGTTACACAGCTGCTGTACCTTTGAGATGTCCTTGTGGGAATGCAGTCAGCTGAACCCTGCAGCAAGGCTGAAGTGTTTGGTGGTACACTCACTGCATTGGCTTGTCTTTTTTTTTTCTGAAGTAAAATTGTTGAACTTCTGGTTTGTATTTAAAGAAAGCAATACTGCATATGAAATTCATCTTTTGAGGTAATTTAAATTTTATGAATATATTTATCCTGTGTTAATTGTGTGGTGTCCAAGGACCATAGTTTAAACTATTAGGACTTGTACGTTTGTCTGAATACAATGTTTAGCATGCTGGAGTGTAGAAATTGATTGTAAAAGGAACGGTGAGGCTCTTGTGTTCTAACATTAAAAAAAAAAAAAAACAAAACAAACTACTAATGGTAGGGAAGGGTAGCTATTTGAAGTAATTTAGTATTTTCAGCATTCAGTTGGCCAGTTAGAGTCTTATCCAGAACAGACTTCTGCTGAAATAGATCCTTTGTTTTCATTGAAAACTCTAAAGTACTCTCACCATTTTTAACTATTCCCTCTGGTAACCTTGAACCAAGTAGTCAGTAAATGGTAATGTATCAATTCAATACATTCAGTGATGGTCAGGTATAGGTATGACTGCCTCCTGAGCCTCACATTTTACTTTTTCAGGATTCCAAGTTCAATTACTAAGCATTGGATCAGTGACCTTTGTCAGGCATCCATTTGATGCTTTGTGCTAATCTATTGTTGCCCTAAAGATTTTTGTGTTGGAGAGATCAGATTTTTAAAATTACTAAATTTAAGGTTTGTTGGTGTTTTTTTTTGTCCACCTGACATTTGATGATGTTTTCATGAATAGTAAAAGACACTCTATTAAAAATGTTTTATCTTTAAGCTCCTTTAGAACTGCTGGGTCTTTCTTTCTAGGGTAATCAGTTTTTTGGATGGAATGTCAAGTAGGCTATCTGAAGCATTTGTTCAGATATCAAGTAGGCTATTTGGTGCATTTGTTCCAGTCTGTCATAGAGTACCAGACTGCATTAGAGAACTTAGCCTACAAAATTTTGCAATTCATCTTCTCTTTCAAGCTGAAGTACGATAGTCATAGTCCAAAAGAGAGGTTAAAGCTGACATGATTCTTGTAACAGTAAATAATTGAATAGTGATGCTGAGCTATAGCCTGGAGTATTTATGTTCATTCAGTCCACAATTTTCAGCAGGTGTGCTTGTAGAGTGAATCCTGCAGATAATTGACTAGTAAAAGGGAAAGAAAAGAGTAATCTTTGAAGAAAATTATACATTATGTGCACCTTTGATACGTAACAAATGCTATTTTGAAGAAGTAAGGTTAATATAAGCTAGAGGTATTAGAAACCTTTGAATTAATTGCATTTCTGAGGGCCCAGAAGGACTTGTTGGCTCCAAGTCTTATGAAACACTTCCTGCTAATTTATTGCATTTCTTGTTTGGATTTTTTTCCCAGTTGATTCCTGAATTCTATTTTCTCATTAGCAGTTTTTAATGCACCTTGATGTGTGGCATATTCTTTCTCACATTGTTTCCTGCCAATATTTGTGTTTCTATTGTGTCTGACTACATTAAGTCAGTGATTTTTAATTGTCAGCTTGGTGCTCCAGCTGGCAAATGTGTCAAAATGGTTTTTTTGGATTTCAGGGTTTCCATTTTCAGCTCTTGTTTCCCTTGCTACACATTCACGGATTCCTGCCACTTCAGCTGCTAAAATATCAGTGCGCATCCTGGAAATATTGCAGCTTGCTAGATCAAAATATACCTCTCTCTGTCTTCTTGAACCCTACCCAATGTTAAAAAAAAATCTTTCTTATGGTTCCCATCAGTTTGGTTGGTGTATAATCTTTCCTGCTAGTCTTGACTTCTTTGTTTCCCTCTCTCATCTCCCCCACCACCTGGGAGCAGTAATGTGGCAGGACAAATCATCTCTGCCATACAATATCTCAAAAATGACTGCAGACTTTGGAAACATAGCAATTTTTAAGCTTCACAAAATGGTCACATGTTTAGATTTCTGGGGGTTTTTTTCTCTTTTAAATGCAGAATAAAAATCACTCAGGTATTCAAGTTTCTTTTCAAAAATTCTTTTCTCATGTTATCGACCCTAGTCCTTGCATTACATAATGGGAATTATCCTTTGCTCACTACATTGTTACTCTCCTTAAACTTTGTGTAACTTTTGCACAGTCCTTATAGTCTGAATTCTTGACTGTGAAAGATACAGCATTACTTTTGTCCATAAACTCCATGCTGTCTATAAAAGAGTCAATATAGTGTTCTAGTATAGTTTCAGTGATTTTTCTATCATATTTATTTTAATAATTTTTTCTAAGTTGATATTGAAATCTTTAGTCTTAAATAATTAAGTAATGCTTTCTCTCCCTTCTAAAATTCCACTAAAGCTAATTATTTAGCTAATTAAAAAAAAATAAATAAATTAATGCAATAAAAAAATCACATTAACTATCAAGCAATTTCAAAATTATTAATTTCATTCACATTAATACTATAAAAATCTAGATATTGTACCAAGGAGGGACAAAAGGAAAAATAATTGGGATGAAGGATGTTAGACATGAAACACCAGATATTTATGCAAAAAGTGAATTTAAAAAGTACTAAATGAAAAAAAAAATTAGTAAAGGGCAAGGAGGCAGCCTGATAAATTTGAATGAATATTTGAATGGTTTGAATTAATTTTGCTAATATGACTTTTTGATCAATTGGATTATATGAAGATAAGAGTGAGACAGGTGCAGAAGAGACAGTTGAAAGGAAAAAGAAGAAAAACTGAAGAAACAGATGAGAGAAGTTACAGTAAAAAAAATAAAAATTGCAATATATGAAATCATATCTACATGCATAAATTGAAGAGTACAAAGGAATATCCCTGAACACTAGAAGTCACTTTGGTACTTGAAAAGAGGGTACACTTCCTAGCACTTTCAATCATCGTTAGCAAATTAGAACAGACCAGGAACACTAACTTCCCAAGTATTGAAAACATGAATCAATCTATGCCAGACAGCTTTGGTGTCGTGGACCTGTCTCAAGGAGGTCTTAATTTTCTAGCAACAGAAAAAACTGTGCTAGGAAGAGCTACGGGGGAAGAACTATGAGATAGTAACTTGTGTCCAAAAGTAAGTTTAAGTATGAGAAGAGTTCTAAAGACAAATGAGTGGTCTTTTAACAGAGAGACATTATGGTTTTGGTACATGCAAAGCAGGTTCAGATGAGGTCAATTCAGAAAGTATAAGATGCAGGTAACTCCTAAAGATTGAAAAGCTGTGCAAAATAACCTTACTCAAATAAAATAAAATATTTTCTCTTCATGTTCTTGTGCCATTAAACTTTTAAGTTCAGTTTATGATGTAGTAATACATATTTAAAACATCATTTTTTTTCTATATTATCTTACGCCCCAAAGTGTTAGGATTTTTCAGATGAAGCTAATTTCATTATGAAGAGCTTAACCAAGATTTACAAAATACTGTGCTGATGAATTTTAAATATCTAATGCATAATGGAATATATAGAGTCTGTTTGAAGGGAAAGGATTTACTCTAGGTAAGGAAAGAGCATTCCTAGCTGTATGTGGTCAGCCCACTATGGTTGATAGAGAGTTAATCACAATATACACTTACAATATGTGAACTCTGTGTGTATGTAAACTAATTTGTTTATGGCACAGGGGTTTTAATTGATGATGATAAACTACAGTTATATACGGAATTTTGGAGTCTCCTGATTTCTGTTAATGCTTAATTTAAGCACAGCAATAAAAAGGATACTGGTGTTTATGATTTTGCACTGTAGATTTTTGAAAGAAGCATATGTGATCAGTGTATGTATACCAAGTAAAATTGATACAGGAAAAAAATGCTTTTTGCTAGCATTCAAATGCAGAAAATTACTTTATCCTTTATTACTTTAGACATTAAGGTAGACTGGTTGACATGATGAATAGCATGCATGCAACCATTGCATGTTTAACTTAACTGTTGTAAACAGTCTATTAATCTCTTTCATTAAATGTGGCAGTATCAGAAAGTTTAAACTGGGCTGCCATAGCTTATCAATTTTCTGCTATCTAAGGTTACTTCTAGTGCCGTGGTGGATTGACCTTGGCCAGTATCTAAGCTCACATCTACTTGCTGACCCACACTCAACATGATGGGGAAGAGAATGGTTAGGGCAAAAGCAAGAAAACTTAATGAGAGAACCAAAGCAACCTGTGCAAGCGAAGCAAAATATGGAGTTCATTTACTATTTTCCATCTACAAACAGATATTTTTCCATTTCCAGGGAAGTAAGTCTCCATTATGCATATTAGTTACTCGGAAAAACAAATGCCATAACTATGAAGTTTTCCCCGGCATTCTCTCCCTGGATTAATTGCTAATTGTGACATCAAATAGTACGGAATAATCTCTTGTCCTGCTTGTGTCTTCAAACCTCTTGCATATCCTCAAACCACTTACCAGGAAGGGCAGAGTGGGGGAAAAAAATCTTCTGATAAAGCAATCTTATGTAGTTGGTCACCATGGAAGAGGAATAGAGAGGAACCAGTGGCAGAAGCAAAAATTTTCTTAGGAAATAGAGTAAGTAATAGATAATCCATAAAAGAACAACTCTTGGTGTGCTGTAGGTGAACTTCTTATATATGATAAAAGGCATAGAAGTTTTATCCAGCTGCAGTGAAATTCTAGTGGTGAATTTGTTTGAAACAATGAGAACACAGACTGGAAGAAAGATGCAATTTATAACATTCTGTGAAATCAATGATGAGTTTAATATTGTGAGCTTAACTCACAGTCTCTTCAATAAACTTTGTTAATTGCTTCTCTGAATCAATTACTCTGATGTGAGCAGAAATAATTTCTATCTATGTTATTTTGGTTCTTTCATCCAAAGACATCACCAGGATCCCAATCCTACATGTTAGAAAACGTGATTCAGAAAATCCTTGGAAGACTCCTGGAAGATTCCTAATAAAAAATGTTAGAATTGCAGCTAAACCCAAATATATCACCCCATGTTTATGCAATAAATACACACCAGTTTCCAGTTATCATAATTCTTCTTCTTCTAGCTGCAGACCTAGTTTCTGTATCTAAGAAAATGTCTGACACCTCATAAAAGGACTCTTGATTAGAAGTTTTCAGCGCTGCATTCTGGATTATCTACCTGTATTTTCATCTGATTATGTGTTCAACCACTTGAAACTTTTTGTTTCTTTTCTTGTTCCTTCGTGTTTTTTGTTGGTTATTTTGTTGTTCACTAGAGTCAGAGAACCTTGCACAACTTACATGAAAGAGGGCTTTACACACAGTTAGAAACTCATGTACAGAAAACCTGTTATCATTACAGGCAAGTGCAATTGCAGAAAAGAAAAGGGACTTTGAAAACTTTGCAATGCTTTAAAACCGCCTCTTAGTACTGTCTCTAATTATTTTAGAGTTTCTTCAGCTAAAGGAAAATCCTTCCCTTAAATTGTGTTTCTTACTTGTCTATCACATTGACCCCAAATAAGCCTTAACTAGCTTGGGTTCATTCCAGCTTACTTTAGCCATCTCACTAAAGTGGATTATTTGAGAACATATTTAATTAAAACACCTTTTACTTTCAGTAGAGGCAGGCACCTGCCCATTTATCCTCTGTTTAGCAGTTGTAAAGAAAATTGATATTAACTTTTGAATCAGCAAATGCCATTTACTGACTAAGATAATAGAGATTTATTTGGGCCCTAGAGTGGCAATTGCTTAGGTGAAGATCTGGGAGAGTAGAATTCTATTGTCTTAGTAAACAGTTGAATGCAACAGTTGAATATTCATGAAGAAAATTTTATTTCGTAGTATTGCCTGATGCCCTGCTCAGGTATCCAATAGCTATTGGAGTGCTTCTGGAGACCATTTTCCATGTTAACTTGTGCTGAAGGGAATCCAGTTTGCATATTCACCCTGGCTGCTACTGTGAGAATATGGATACATAGAAATTGAATCACAATAAATGTGATTTATTACCATTCTAGAACTCTGATTCACATTGTGTCTGTTGAAATCAAGTTCACAGTAGTTTCCCATCTTAGGCACATACACAGAGAGAATTAATTTTAACTTTCCTTCCACAAAGAAGAAAATTGCTTTGAAGATATCAGAGCTGCACTCTAGAGTGCACTGTAAAGCATAAAAAATGCAAGGCAATTTTCAATGGAAAAAACCAAGGCCCTCCCTGAAAAAAAAAAATCTCCTTCTCCACAATGGGAGATGAAAAAAAACCCAATATCCTTCACACTAAATTTTTAGTGTAGATATATACAGAGAAGAGTTTATGATGCAAATCTAAGTGCAGGAAGTAGGGATGATCAAGATATCCCCTTCAAAAGATTAACATTGATTTGAGTTTAAAGAGTAGGGTACATACCTTTAAATGAGAAAAACATCTGTCAGAAGGATTCTAGGGTAGCTTTTTAGAAACACCAAGCAAACAGAAGAAAAGTGTCAGAAAAAGAGCTGAATGAGCAACTTGAGATGGAAATGAAACAGACCTTTTGTACTTGAAGTATGCAGTAGCATGAAGCATCATCTCATTTTGAGTTTAGAACTGAGCCAGGGCTTCTCCAGAACAGCAATATTTTTGATCCCATGAAAGCATACTGACAAGTCTATACCACAGACAACTTATAAGGCCATGGCTTAGATAAACAAAACAGAATAAATAGACTCCTTCAAATCATCTGCAGTGTTTCAAGTTGAGCTTATTGGGACTTAAGTTTATTGTATAAATACAAGTCCATGTTGTCATTACATTTTTGGAGTTGTAAAACAGGTTAATACAATTCAGTTTAAACCAACAAACTGAAAGGAAAATATTTTGAGTTGGAACCAGCAGCTTGTTGTAAATGCTAGTACTCAGGCTTTGTTGCCTTGGCCACCTTCTTATTTGACTTTGCAAATTTCATTTGAATACCAACTGTTACAAAACATATGGACTGCCATAGTAATCCCATATGCCAGATGATAACTTGCAATTATCTGTGCAGGATTCAGAAAATGATGAGATTACAGAATATTTTAAACTGTATATCTAGTTTAATGGGCATTTCTGGATGGGCATTTTAAAGGCCAACAATAGAAGTTTTACTACCTTTAATGTTTCTACTCCTTCTTAGGCTTTCAACTTGAAAACTCATGTTTCACACACAGCCCAGGTCTTAGGAGATGTGAAAAAGTTCCCTTACAATTTAGGAAGGAAGTTGAAGAGGACTTCATGGAGTGGTAACAATTTCATCCTTTTTCAAGAACAAATATGAGTGCTGGAATCTCATTCAGCATATGCATATACACAGCAGCAATAAGTTGCCCTGTGAAATATTTTGTCCACAAAGAAGAGAAAGTGAACTTGGAGGTTCAACATGTCCATGGCTATAGATCAGCTGTATAGTTACCTTTATGTTAGATATTTCCATTTTAACTCCTTTCTTATTTTAACACAATGCAATGCCATGCAGACTAACATTTTAACATTAAAAAATTTTAATATTATATTAGTACAGTATTGTTGTTAGCAATCAAATTTTAAGAAGCACACTGAGCAAGCATATATATTTGTTTATATTTTTGGTAAATGAAAGTATTATTTGAATACTTATTCCAAGTAAACCCTGACTATTCCACATTTTCCACTCAGGGGCAAGCTTCAAAACCAAAATCATAGACATAATCACAAACTATCCTTAAAACCAGCACATTTACATGGTCTTATCTTGCATTTGTCTCTTTTATTCTGTGTTTTAGGAAATGTACATAGACAAAAGTGATAAGTACCCTGAAAATTACAGCTCATTAAGCAAAGTACTTCTTGGTCAAAACCCAAAGTGCATTTCATAGAACAGGATATTTGCAACTTCTACCCAAATTTCTAGGGAGAGACAGACCTCTCTAATTTAGAAAGACAAATTTGAGAAGATATTAATTTTTTATACCAAGACATCTTGTTTCTACCTAAATTAAAACAAAATAAAACCAAGCAAATAACCTCCTCCCCAAAAAAAAACCCCAAGCCAAAACCAAAACTAATTACTAAAAATTATGTTACCAATGGGTTTTTGAAGTCATAATATAAGTTTTAAAAAAATGTTCTTCTCTATTCATCTTCTTTTGAGAAAATATCTAAACACTTCAAATCGGAAAATAAAGGATTTTTTAAAGAAGTCTTTGCTCAGATTCTTTTACCAGAATTCTGGACAGTGGTTAAAAACCTATGCTACAGGAAAGGTCTCTGATTCCTATGGGATTTGTGTATTCATATGATAAGTCTTATTGTTCAAAAATATTGGCAATGATAATGCCTATGTTGAGACATGCCTTCCTACATAATCTGCTTAATGTAAAGTTTGTATTCTACAGCTTTAGTAGAAAATGCTGAAATCAACTGCTCACAGGATTTGCCAAAGATCAGCTGAAGGAATTTGAATATCTAGGTTGTTACTGACCATAATTTAATCTAGGATTCACTGCTGGTGCTGGGAAATAGATGTTTATTCTTTTCAGCAGAAGATTGGCTTGGTAGCTATATCACTTAAAACTCTATTAGAAAGAAATATTAAAACTGCATTGTTCACTAGTTGTCATATCTAATTGATTATTTTTATAAGGAACTTTTTTTCCCCTTCCTCTTGCTGTTTGTTGTATCTTGGTAGCACTTTAGAACTGGAGAGAGAATAGCACATAGATAAAGTTTTGGAAAGATGCACCTGCACTAGCCTAATTAAATACTCATTGTCTTAAAATTCATGGTATTTCAACTGTATTTTCAATAATAATGCTCAGTGCCTTATATTTTTAACAGAGAATTGCTCTTCCAGAGTTCAAAACTAAGCCAGAAGGTACAAAAATAAATAAAATTAATTTCATAAGCCTTTTTCCTTTTCCTTATGTATCTCATTCTCTTTGATTGATTATGCCTGTAAGACCTCATTTCTTTGTAAATTATGATGCAATCACATCATCTTCAGATGTCTTTAACACCATCTAAACTAGGAAAGCAGTGAAGAAGTTTTTCTGTCCCCCACTGTCCAATAAAAACATCCTCAGACAAATCTCCAATGTAACAAGCAATAAGCAGGTTTTTAGAAGTAAAAGTAAAAAAGTTAAAAAAAACTCCTTAAAATCATAAGCTACTGCCTTAGCTGTAAACAACTCTTTTAATTTTAAAGCTGATTTTAAACTTCTGAAGCTAATAAGATTCTTGAATTATGAATTCATAGAAGAACTCCATTCATGTACTCCCTTAATGATGCAAAGAGAACAATCTTTGTGGACTGATGTTTACAACTTGCCAGTTATGTTTTGGTATTGAACTGAGTTTTGGAAATTTTAACTCTGAATATAATTTATCCTCTCATTATAATTTCATTAGGCAATTTTTTTTAATATATAGGTCTTTGTCTCTCCTAAAGAACAAAAAAACCCCAATATAAACAATTGAATAGAATGTATACTAAAAGGATAATGTGAATGAAAAGAGCAGGAGACACCAGCAGAGATAGCTGGAATTTTAAAACACAAGCATCAATCAAAAAGGCCAAGTTAAGCCCACCTAAGCTTAACTTGTGACTTCACATAATTTCACTGCTAGTCATTTTAGGCTGGCAAATTCTAAAATTTTAACATCACTGTTAAGTTCATATTTTTTAGTCTTGCATCTATACAGACATTTCTGAATGAGAACTGTTCTTTACCAGAGATTTACGTGTGCAATAAAGTTGTGAGAAGTGCAAAAAATAGAGAAGATGGAATGCATTCCAAGAGTCCAGGTCAGGAAGAGAATTCCCCTTCTCTTCAAGCTGTGCAACAGGAAAATCCACAGCATGAGGAAGGAACTCTGCCATCAGTGACAGGAGGAAGAGCAGCCCCTGGCTTGAGACATCAGAGAACCATAGATAAGAGTAATCAAATAATGTGTGACATTTTATTTTAATATCCTGAACTTTTATGGAGTTGGGAAACAACAGCATAATTTCAGGGATTTTAGCTGTAAAATATCCTGTATGTAAGTAAAATAAATATCAAATCATATCAAATCATGGGTAAAAATACTGAAATTTTAAAATTGTGCATTCTCTGAAGGTTAGAACAATCCTTAGCACATCTTTGGGCCAGGACAAATAGTTTTCTTCCAAGGATAGTGTGGGTACAATGCATGGAGCAGGTATCTTTCCATATCAATGGTTTTCATGTGAAAGCTGTCATGGATGCTAAAGCACTTTTAAATGTAGCCCACAGTATATAGTCAGTGTGTGCAGCTATGTTCAGGGCTAGAGAGCAAGCCCTGGGAGTGTTAATAACTCAGATGTCTCCAGAGCTTTCCTGTGAGCAGAACAGTGGGGCAGGAGGTGACAGAGTGAAAGAGCAAGGTACAGCAAGATCCTTTCTCCCCTCATGCTCATTGTTACCTCTGCATCGAGTTTGCCCTGTTCTGTGCTGTAGACAAACAACCCATGTTACCTTTATACAAATGCTTAGATATTTGAGACAGGAAACTTTAAAATAAAATGGTAGAAGCAGAGTAGAACAGATGGGTCTTATATTGCTTAGTGTGTAGTGGTTATGATCTTTATTATTTTATTTTCTCAAAACAGGTGGTATCATAATTGTGCATGAAGTACCAGGAATTACTGATGTTATACCTGCTGATAACCATCACAGGGAATAAACTGACTCTAGTCCTCTGTAAACCTTTGTTCACACAATGTATTTTCTGGGCTGTTAAAAAAAATACAGATTGATTTCAATCAGGACAAGGCATAGGTTTCAAATTTGATAGATTGACATGATCAATTTTTATTTCATGTCACTTGAGGAGTTAGTGCTCTGTATCTAATGGGTCAGCTTGTGTTACTCATTTCAGCAGAGTATCAGATAATTTAGAGATATAGGATAGAGATGTAGGGTGTACTTAAAAAACCAAAGCAAAACAAATAATAAAAGCCCACACCACCAAAAAGCTCAAACCAAATCAAATTATTAAAAATTAAAATGTTGATAAATTCCTGAATGTCCACCAAATAATAAATGTGACCAATTTCCAAATTCTTATTAATTTTAAGTATGTATGGTAAATTTAGTAAATTTCTTTATTCTAACCTAGAGAAAAAGTGATCCAGCACACGGAAATTTATAGCTCCTAAAATCAGAGACAATCATACTGCAGAAGCATGTTAATGGATTGTAAATATGAAAGTATTTATAGCTGATACCCTGATAAAAACTGTGCTGTTCTGAAGCAGAATTGGTGTCTTAAGCTACATACATATAGACACCAAGAAGCTTGTTATGATCAACCTTTCAATAAATTAAATCCAAGAATATTCCAAAATTGTTTCTTTACATAAGTGGCAAGTGTTACGCATATGTGTCTGTAAAATTCTTCTAGAAAAAAGCTGAGTGGTATTGCATTGAGCTCAAAAAACATCTGATAACGTGAGGTGATCAAATACCCAAGAACATATATATTTTAACTTATTAATTCAAATTCACCATAAAGCCAAAAAAAGTACTAGGATGCAATAAAAATTGTATTCAGAAGTAATCTGAAAAATATTTCACTTCATGAAATTGTGTTTAAGCTGATGGAATCTCACTTAGCATTTTGCTATAGCATTGAGCAGATTCTTCAGTATACCAGATTATAACACCTTCTGTAAAATAAGAACAGCTAAATAACTTCTGCCTGAACTTTATCCCTTTAAGTAGCTTATCCCGTCAAGGAATGTAGGTTATGCATATTTTGTGTCATTGACTGTTTGCCAGTAATGAATACAGCAGACAAACTTGATTAGCTCAGTGTTCTAGTCTTACCAGAATTAGCTAAGCATTACTTTAATTCAGAATGGATTGAAATAGATTAAAGTGGTTTATTAATTTGTCAAAGACACATAATTAACTGTCAGTGACCTGTACACTACAGATCAATATAAACAGGGCAGCAAATAATGAGTTCCATGCAGACCTCCCACAAAGGCCAAGAAGGTTACACACACCAATGTGCAAACACAGACATGGGCACACACACGGCCCTGCTCTGCTTGACTTCAGAAGGGATTTGTGGCCTCTCTGGGTGGGGACCATGCTCTGTTACCAGCTCTGTCTCCCTCTACTAAAAGTCACCATATACTCTGTGCTTTTCAAGCTTGTGTTCCTTGTGGTTTTAAAAATCCTTTTTTCTTTCAAGATTTGATGAACAGTGATATACAGTGATAGTGTGTCTGTGATATCTTTTCAAGGAGCAGCTGAAGTTAAAGAATTCAATAGCATTCCTTTGAACAGTCTGTTATACTGATGAATTTTCCCATAATAATTTTGATAACTATTTTCTCCTTATGTTAGCTTTTTTCATGGTTGCAATTCTGTCTGGTTATATAACAACAATCAGGCAACTTCATTTGAATTTCCAAATTTTGTCTTCATTTAGAAAAGCTATTAGATTATATTTTGTTAGCTATCATAGAAGTATGACTACATGTATGATATACTTTTTTTCTAAACACACATCCTTATATTTTATATAATTAGGAATTCCTGATGTGCTGTTATTTAACTTTGCTAAAACTAACACAAAGCAGGAACTTTCATCTTAACTGCATGTATGAGTTTTTGAAAAATGATTTTTTATACACATATCTATTTGCTGGCAATTTTATTCATTCTAGAATAATTTATTAGAATATAATAAAAGTAGTTTTGATGAACCCTGTCTAACAGTATTATCACCAATATTCAAATGGTCTTGTGCTCTCCCACTCCCATTGAAGGAAAAAGACAGCATTTATGTTGTCAGAGTAGCTTGTGTTAGAATTCATAGCTGGTGACAAATTC
Organism: Molothrus ater; assembly: GCF_012460135.2. Taxonomy (NCBI): domain Eukaryota; kingdom Metazoa; phylum Chordata; class Aves; order Passeriformes; family Icteridae; genus Molothrus; species Molothrus ater. Next base: position 105,971,820 of record NC_050480.2, on the reverse strand, counting down.
CTGATCCTGTAACTCATCAGTATGTCTAGTTCTCCCAAGGTGTTAATTGCCTTGCATCATGTTAGATGGTTGTCATTTAGACTTCTAATCCCCTACTTCTAATCTTTTCTTCTAGTGTCCTTTATCAGTTAGTGGAGAGGGCTTCTGCAGATATTACATTATCCAAAGCCTTTTCAGAAGTGTACTTTATAATGAGTTGATTTATCTTTTGAGATAGTCTTTTTTTTCTCCCTATCATTAGCTTAAAACACTGACTTTTATGACTGGGATGAACCCTTATTCTCCATACACAGTCCTGGGAGGTTTGTGGAACATACAAGGTGTGTGTGTGTGAACAATGCATGTGAGAGTGTAGGAACTGACACATTTCAATGACCCTGATATAGAAGTACAATACAAACCAATTTTTCAGTAAATACTAAAAGCAATCAGCTTTTTGTGGATGATGAAAAACCTGTAATGCTTTCTCTGCATGCAATTCATGATGACTCAATATCTATTACCTAGCAGGTATGGTGAATGATTATGGTATGCCAGACTAACAGTCTACAAATCACTATACTCACTTGCATGATTGTCTGTGCTGTCCAGTGGTTGCCAATCACCAGGTAAAGAACTATCAAACCTAATTGCTCCTCTTCAATCAGGAAATTGTTCATAAACCTGAGTCACAGACAGATGAGCCTTATAAAACTGAACCTTAGGTTGCAACGTCATGGACAGTCAGGTTTGCATATTTGAAAGTCCATTAGCTGACATTGTAGAGTTTTCACTACAGAGAAACACAAGTCACTCTCCTCATTCCCACCAGGCGTGACCTTTTTACTTATTTTTTCCAGAAGATACAATTTACTGTGATATCTGTCTGCCTGAGATGGCACTGCTGGAGAGTGGCACAATTAGGAACACATCTCTATCTCCACTTGTCAGTGGAGGCCACTGCACGACCACTTCAGATTTGATGGGTTTGAGTTCCATATGGTAGGGCAGATACTTGCCTTTCTTCTCCTGGTTGTTCTTAGGCACTCTTCCAGCAAAAATAGGTAACACCACTCTTCAAGTTCAGTTTACATCTTAATTGCCACATAGAAATATGGTAATAGCCACAGCTGGTTCCAACTGTCTACAGCTAAAGCAAATTTTGTGGGGAACCTTTCATATTCAACCATTTTAAAACATAACACTAAGATACACATATCTGAAAAAAAATGAAGCAAACAAAATTCCTATAAAAGATTAAGATGTCAGAAAGATGAAGGATGCCCCAACTCCTTAAGTTTCTGCACTTACAGTTAAAAAGAAACAATTACAGACAATCCTGAAACATTTAAGAGTGATTGAGAATTTTAGGTTTTACAACACAGAAGGCCGTCTTTAAATAGATTAACTTTTCCTGAGATAGCTGAAGATTCTGTATGAAAAAAATTGCAAGCTAAAGTTAGTGTAAATCAATCTTTTATTCATAAGCAGCTATGCATTCATCTTCATTCAGTGCTGTGCAGTCTCATTTTCAGAGTGCAGTTTTGGACCTCACAATTTAAGGCTGTTCAAGTCCTTGAATGCAACCAGAGGAGGACAGCAAGGCTGGTGAAAGGCTGGAGGGCATGTCCTGTGAGCAGTGGCTGAGGAATTTGGGTTTATCTAGTTTGGAGAAAAAGACACTGGGGAAGGAAGAGGACGTGATCTCATTGTTCTACAGCTTCCTGAGGAGGGGAAGCAGAGACGGAGGTGCTGAACATTTCTCCCTGCAATTCAGTGATGAGACATGTGGGGACAGTTCAAAGCTGTGTTAGGGGAGATTTAGACTGCTCATTAGAAGTAATTTCTTTACCAAGAGAGTGTTCAAACATCCTAGAAGAGGCTTCCTAGAGGGGCGGTTCATGGCCTAGGCCTGTCAAATATTTCAGAGGCATTTGAACAGTGTCCTTACAACATGTACCGACCTGATCAGCCCTGAATTGATAAGGTAGTTGGATGATTATTGTAGGTGCCTTTCAACAGAAATATTCTATTCTATTCTATTCTATTCTATTCTATTCTATTCTATTCTATTCTATTCTATTCTATTCTATTCTATTCTATTCTCTGTAACATGTCAGTGTATTTCTGCATCTATCCACCAAGAAAAAGTATATGCTAAGCTTTTGCTTAAGAGTTAGATTTAAAAAAATAATAAGAATGATCCTGATGATGTTTTGTATCAGTAAGCAGCAAAAGTAGATATTGTAAATAAATGCAATTTTGCCAAATTAGTGCAGTGAGAATATCTACCAGTAACACATCTCTCAGTAAAGAGTGTTACAATACTAACACTTCTTATGTGTTGAATACAATAGTGAAGGCTGGTGGAATAAATAAGTTTTAAAGGGTGTAAATAGAGGCAAAATTTCAATCTAGTCTACAAACTGAAAAAGCTCTCAGAGGCAATTTGGGAATTGATATTCATAAAAACATTTGGTTCTGCTTCTGCTCTGATCCTTGTGGGTTTTATAAGCATGCTCTGCTGACTTTTCATAATTACCATGGAATATACTCCCATTGATGAGAAGACAGTCAAACACTTCCCTCAACTTTAAAGTCTTTACTACCTAATTTTTATTTTTCTACATCTCCCTCTCTGGTCTTCCTAAAATTCTTACTTCCAAATACTGTCCAATTGCTTTCCACAGCACAAATATTATCCTCTTAATTCTTCCGATAATCTAACAAAACTTATCAAATCTAGATCTATTATTTCTAAGAGACAGAGACTCCCAGATTTCTGGCATTCAGCAGCTGGACTGGAGGAAGCCTGAGCCTGTAACAGCTTTCTCAGGAGTTGCCTAAGAAACAGATAAGGAGGTCTAGGAAATGTAAATTCCTAACATCAGCAAAGAGCTTGTTGATGGAGAAGAAATTTCAAACACAGATATTTTTCAAAATTAAAACTTTTTCCAAGAATTGATCACTTTATTCTTGAGAGAAATTTCTTTCCCCCTTTATCTGTAACCCTTTTACCTGTGACCCAGCAACTTTTGAACCCTTCCATTGAAATTCTTAACATTTTCTAAAACTGTGTTTCATGGATACATGAAAATGGTGCTAACAATAATGAAGGAATGTGGAATGTTTAGGGGTGTCTGCACATTTTGTTTTTTTTTTTAATTTAATCCACCAAGACTTGGTTCTGTGTTAATACAAGAATTTATATATAGTTTCAACTGCAAAAATAATTAATGTAATTATATTATAAAGTTACAAAACTAACTCTATATCCCAGATAATTATCCTAGTTTCAACACATCCCTTCTTTTAGCCTTGAGAGATGCTGATTCCTTGCACAATGTAGGACAACTTGCAGTTGTATACAGTATAACTATGAAACTAAAGAGAAGAATTACACCAAGTGGGGGAAGACAAGTAGGCCAATGAAACAAATTGTTTTGGTCTTCTCCTGTCGTTAAGACAGATACATTCTGAAATTATTTGTTTTACTGTTTTCCAACAGAAAAATTCTGTGTTGAATATCTTGCTAAATTTGTGAACTGCCCTGAATACTTAATAATTCCAGGATACTGGTGAAATTATTTCTGTGCTACACACTACATATCACTTATTTTCTGCAGAATAACATCATTTTCTGAATAGCATGATTTCAGTCATGATAAATGTCATAAAACCAGGGACAAAACTTGGAAATACAGCACCACAGATTGTCGTAAAGAAAAAATTTTTAAAAGTGGATATAAGGGTTGAGTTGATATAAATTCAAAAGGCTCCTTTTGTTCCTGAGACTCAGACTTGTTTTTGAAAAATTGTCATGTTTTTCTTCCCACTACAAAGAGATGAAATTTCACACTTAGTGTATGGACATGCTTGCTTGAGCTTATAGACCAAGCTGGTGTGGGATGGATTATCATCTATTTCCTAATTTTCAGGCCAACTAGTTCTGATTGTAACACAACTGTAAAACTCTGCCTTTATTCTCTTTGAGTTGCATAACTCATTCAGGTAATTTATTTGATGAAATAATATGCCTTTAGAAATCTTGAGGCCTAAGAGTGTGAATATAGCATAGCTATCGTGTTGACAATGAAACACAAACACTGGTTCTGGATCCATTTTACAATCACTGTATCAATAACAAAAATATTTCCCTGGTCATAAATGGAAAATATAGAACTCATAAGAAAGATCACTTTTTCTCTGCTTAATCTAGTATCCTATGTGGCTTTTTTCCCCCCTTATATAAAGCTCAGTGGCAGAAGTACCTTAAATGGATCTAAATGTTCCTAACCAATGGTTTAATGTTTTCCAACATGCTGATCTACTACTTGATTCTGACTACTCCTATTTAATGAGTACTCAGCATGAATGAAAATTATATTTCCTTAGGTATCTGAATAAGGATATAAGAGACTAATTCTGACACTTTCTAAAAAAGAAAGTTTAATTGTTTTGTTTAGTCAAACATTTTAATGTAGGGAAATATGTTTTAGGGGAAAATTTTAGGAATACACTTCTAAAAAGTTTATTGATCATTATGAAGGTAAATTTTTTTTTTCTTTATTCAACCTATATGTTTTTATGTTGTTTTTTTTCAAAACTAGAAACTCTTGAAGTTTGTAATTATACTTTGTTACATCCAAAATAATTTCCTCTGTTGTACTTCAGTTGTATTGTCTTTGAATGCCAAAATACAATACACTGACTATCCCTACATCCAGCACCAAGAAAGGCAAGGCTTACAAAGTGAAAAATATCCAAACAACATATCCCACAAATGGTTTTCCTGGTCCTAAATTCATTGTCTGTAAAATTCCCCTTAGTTATTTAAATCTCTCATGACCAAATGAAACACTACACTTGCAAAAATCATGTGATAGTCTTTGTTTGGTTGTATTTATAGTTGCATAACATGACTTTAAAATAGCTTTAGAGACAGCCCAAATTAAAACATTTATTCCCACTTTTTAAAATAACATGCTGAATATCTAATTGATTAATACCCAATGCTGATTTTCTGTGTAACAATATATAATACTGCTCTTTGTTCAGACACTTCTCTAGGGCTTGTACAGAATATTAACTTTTTAAATGGTATATTCTTTCACAAAATATCAAGATCCATCAATTCTGGTACTAGTGGTCATTATGGCATTTTATGCATTTCACTTGTATCATGATGATAGCCTTTATGCAGTTTCATAAGTTAACCTGGAATAAAACTTGAAAACTGAGTCAAAGTCCTCTTATTAAGGAATTTCTTGAAAGACTGATGCAAATGCAGACAGGGTCATCTTTTTAATGTTTTATGTCAAGGATTTGCTGAAGTTCAAGAATGAGCTGTATGGCTGAAAGATATAAAGTTTAACGGAGTGTGTATTGCAGGAAAGAGCATCTAGTATGAGAGTTTAGAGGACAGTCCTTCCTGATAAATGTATTTTCATCTGTCACAGTAAAAGGCAAAAGAGGTTAATGCTTTTCACTTCGCTAATAGGTTTTCTCTATTTAATCTATGACCTAAGTTGGGAATGGGAAAAAAAATGTATGGGAAAACCTAGGCAAATGTATTTGGAATATTTTAACACATTGATTTTATTTGCTTGAATTTTTTAATCCTTTTCTACTTTAAATATGGTTGTCTGATTTAGGAAATGGTATAGGTATTCATCACATACATAAGAACAATCCAGATATCACATACATAAAAACAATCCAAGTTTTGTTGGTGCTTAGCCAAAAGGGAAAATGACTATTTCTGAGGTGGTAAAACACATGTCTTTTCAATTACTGCAGTAAAACGTGGTTTTAGCATGCAAGAGAACATAACTCAAAAATCCTTATATTTTTCTTTGATGATCACAAAGTTTTTGAGTATTCTCAAACTTCTTTACAGGGTTGACAAATAGCTCTCTAGAGCTTATGGCACAGCTAGAGCATTAATTTTTTTTTTTTTGCTTTGCTATGAGGGCTTTGTATTTCTCTTCAGCTTGGAGGAGTCTCCCTCTTGCACATTTTGCTGCACAAGGCAGACACAGAGCAGAACTTTATTCTCATAGATATATCATTTTCAGTAATTGCCCAACACCCAACTTGGCCTATCATTTTCACATTTTCCATTATATTCAGTATTGAGAGAGAATCTCTAACAACTTTATTGCATTCAAAGTTATTGCCATATTATGCTAATAAATCAAACCTTACTTCTTAATATTAATTCCTAAAATTTGACTCATTCTATCTTAAATCTGAAGGAACAAACAAGTTCTCTATTAAAAAAATAAAAATAAAAGAAAAAAAAAAGTAGTATAAAAATGCCTACAAGCTACTAGGTATCAAAAAGGAATTGTCTTTTGGTCAATATTCATAGTCACTAAGACTAAAAGGTTTAAAACTGCCTTACCACACAGTATATTTTAGAGTTAACAAGTAAAATTATACTTTTGGAGAAGAATTTCAAGGCCCTCTATCTTCCAGCTCAAAAAAAATAAAAGTATGCATCTTTGAAAAGTATTGTTGTTCATATAAATAGTTCAGTGATTTTTACATGGTGTTTTTTACAGATAAAGTTTCATTCTGTATACAGAAAAAAAGTTGAAACTAATACAAAACAATGAGAAGGCCATAGCTGAGGGAAAAAGACAGAAGAAATAATAAAAAAGAAGAAGGGAACTATCAGTTGTGGGGTTTTTTTTCTCCCAAATCTCATGAAGAAAGGATGGGAATATATTTAGTTTGCTTTTTAAAGTGAAGCGAGAGAAACTAATTTAGAGTGTTAGGCCTGTAATTCCTAATCATTAATCTTTTTTACTGTCACATTTTAAATATTCATCCTTTTGACTGATTTATGTTTGAAATGTTACTTTAGGTCTTTCTAAATCATTAAAAATATATTTATAAAGTTATTTCAATTCTTCCTATCAGGTTTTGTTATTTGTTTCTTTTCTCCTTAGCTATCTGTGCTTTCTTTCTTGTAATTTTCATCCCACATGTTCCTGACATTGCCTATTTTTAGGGGAACTAAAGACCAAAATATGGAACTTTTTCCCCCATTTATTATCTTAACCTAGAAGTTGAACAGTCCAAAGTTAAGTTACAATGATTTTATAAATTTAAACCCCACTTATTTTCTGTGTCTTTAATGATGTAACAACCCAAAACGAGTACAGAATTTCACAGAGTTGCAGAATTGGGAAGGCTGGAATGAACCACTGGAAGTCATGTAGTCCAACTTCCCTGCTCAAGCTCGGCCTCCTAGAGCATATTACCTAGGATCACATGATAGCAAAGATGTTTTTGAATTATGAGAATTTAGTGAAAAAAATAATTGCCCGAAAACAACATTTTTGGTGAGTTTCAAAAAAAAGTAATTTGTTGCGACACAGAGCAAAGTTTGGCATTTGATTTGTCCAAGTAAATGCTGTGAATTCCCAAGAGATAGAGTGCTGAGCAGGTAAACAAAAATGTTTTGCAAATCTGATTGGCACCTCTTAGCTGTTTCTCTAGGGATATCGTCAGCATAACTTACCAATAGGATACATGATTTTAGGATGATATTTATTCTCTTTTGAAAGCTGTAATTATTGAATCAGCTAACAGCTTTTTATTTTCTTATGGAGACCTGATTAGTTTCCTTATTTAAAAACTCAAGCATTAGCTCAAAATAAGACACCATTGAAAACCAAAATAGTTTTGATGAAGTCTGTTGATGGATGTTGACATAATCATCAAGAGTCATTTAATTAAATTGAAAACTGAAATCAATAAATTGAAGCTTTCCAGAAGCTAAATAAATGAGATGAGAAATCCTTTACTAAAAATTAATCTTAAATATAACAAAATATATTTTTAGGTAGAAATAAATATCACTCATTCGTCCTGACTGAGTAGATTTACAATTCTTTTTTTTATTCTATAAGTGGTTAATAGTGTGATGACATTCTAAAATTTTTATTGTACAGAAAATAGTGCATAAGATTTAAATTGTAATGAAAATATTTAATGACTAAAACCCAAGCTGTATACAGGAAAAAGAAGAATAAGAATAGAACTTGATCTTATGTTTTTCAGAATAACCGTGTGCAACTGGAAGTATGAATCTGTCAAGCTGCTGTCTGTAAGCCAGCCATGGCATAGCCATAATCTTCATAGGTCATTTTCTTTGGAGCCAATGAAATGTGTGGTCACTGACCTCTGTCCATCAACACCCTGAATTCACCATTCTGATAGATGCTTAGTGGATTACACAAAGCTTTTGTGTGCATGTGTGTTTGCTCTCAGTAAAGGAGACAGTATTAAGGAAACTTCTGGCACAATTTCAGAATTGAAGTTAAAAATAGAAAAAGAAAAATTAAGTCTTCTTGGCATTAAAATATTAAATTTGGATTAAAGAATTTGCCTTAAAATGAGAATAATAGGTAAACAATGTCAGATTTTACTTTAAGAAGCATTGAAGAATGTTGTCATCTCCCAGTGAATCTCCCTTTGCTATAAACCTTAAGGTTTGTCTGCTATGGATAGTTAAAAATTTTTCTGCTATTTCTTAATGGTTTTCTGTTCATACTTGATGGAAATTATATCTATAGGGAAGATTTAAAAGACACATACTCCAGATTCAAGATTATGAAGAAATTCTGCTGCTCCTGATGCCACATAAGTTCTGTTCTGCTGAAATTACTATACTGTGCCACAAACAAGCAAGATGCTTTGAGATATTACAGGCAGCTTCATAATGGGACAGTTTATTGAGACTAGATTGAGGGGACCTCAGACCTATCACTAATCATTAATTTGAAATTGATTAGAGTTATAAAAGAGAAAAAAAGAATGTTAGAATGCAAGCTAGAACTGAACAACTTTTCCCACTCAGTATCCAGTATATTTTCCTGTTGTGTCACATCTTTCTTTTTTCTTCTTCTAATTTCTGTTTTGCATTCTGACATTTCTTATGTTAGGATATTGAACTGTACTCTAAAATACAGTTTGTGTGGCCTCTCATCCAGTAGGGAATTGTTCAAAATTAATATGGATGACAGTACTTAGCCAACAGAAATACCCACGACCTGTTTACAAAAAAACCCAAAGAAAATTAAGAGTACCAATTGCTTTCCTAAGTAGCAGAAAGAATGAAAATGAACCAAGAGGTTATGATTCTATTTGTGTTTTCAAATCTTAATATGTTTAGATGTCTTTCATGGTGTTTTGATGAGTCCACTCAATACAGGCTTTACAAAATTAATCATCAAATGAGAATACTTGTCGCTGCAAGATTAAAATGCTTTGCATTAGATCCCCCTTCTGTTTGCTTTAGAGGCTTCTGGAGAGCACTTGCTCTTCCTTTAAGTTCCAAATATATTAGTCATGGGACATCACTTAGCATATTTACTTTACTACAGAATGTCCAGTAAAAGACTCAGAGGAGAAAAAGGAAGTAAATTTAAGGTTGAAATTATAAAGAAATAGAATAACTATTACTAAATAGATTAATAGAATAGTAGAATAAAAAATTCTAAAACTTCATACTATCTTTTAGTTTCCCCAATGCCAATGTTTCACATTGAGGTATTGATTGCCATATCAAAATATTTTTATTAGCACCATAATGCAGGAAGACACTTTTATTCATTACATGTAACACAGCAACATTAAAAGCAATTTTTAAAATTAATACAGCTTGTTTTCTCTATTAAAAATATTCCAGTTTTATTTTTGTCTAGTTCAATTTCTGTTGCCTGAATTACCTGAAAAATTCGATTTTGGGAGGAAAATATAAAAAAAAGTCCTAAAAAACCAGAAGGACAGAGGTCATGAAAGACAATTTTTGTCAAAAATGGATAGTCTTTTACTAGTCACTGGCATTAGTGACCTGGTGAATCCTTCACAGGTATACAAATGGATTGATATTATGGAAGTTATTTGGGATGTTTATAAAATACAAGGTTCTCTGGTGAGGATTGCAAATTGGCTTGCTAAACTCAAAATTGTTTTAATGAGTTCATAGTCATTAACAAGATTTCACATAATGTTAGGGGAGGAATGATTTCCCTTAATCTGTCAGAGAGAAATGGTACTAGAGATACTGCCACAGAAGTAGTGGCAACTATTAAATAAAAGAAGATCAAAATTGCCTCCTAACAACATTAAAAAGGAATTTCTTTTTTCAATGACAAAGAGAGAGACTCTAGTATATCACGCAAAATAGGGAATAAATTTTTTAAAAAAACCAGCACTTCGTTCTTAAGGTGCTGTTCTATATAGATGCAACACAAGGACATGAGAAGTGAGGTTTTGGCCAAAATGAGTGCCTATATACAAAATCTATTAAAGAAGCTGGTGAGCCCTTTTAGGAAGCTCTTCTTTGGTAGCGTAACAAAAATATGAAAACTATTAGTTTTCAGCAGCTTCCTCTGTTTTCAAAGAGAAAGATAATAGCTGTAAAAATGTGTAGCTAGTGGGAACTCTCTTGAATAAGAGGTATTAGCTCCATAGTAATCACTGAGCATTTTGAACATACTAATTTTTTTTTATAACACTATTGGTTCATACTTGAAGTAAAATGTCTTTACTGGAAAAAGGAAATTTATTCCGGGAAAATTTCAAACAGTGTGTCATGGATAATATCCCTAGATAGGAGAACATTATTTAAGAACTATCTATGAGCAGAAATTATTAAGTAAATACCTTGTGTAATGTCTATTAGCTGGTCTTTCAGGAGCTCTTTCTCTTTTAACTTCAGTCCATAAAGTTATTGTAGCTGGAACCCAGATAATTTGAAAACTCAATTGTTATAATACTTTTATATATGCATATTTATGGTATAGAAAGTCTCTGCTTCAGTAGATATCTTCTATTGTCTACACATGACACAATAAGGTACATGAGCCAAAATTCAAGGTTTCCAATACCATTGGGAGTAAAATAACATCATAGTCACTATATGTCCTTGGAACAAAGATAGTATAGTGTGTTTTACTGCCACAGCACATGGAATTGTAAGAAGTATGTAAGACAGTGATAGTTGAATTAATCAGCGACAATACATCCTCTGTAACTTTTCAGAAAATCTCAAGACTATATCAGAGGCAGAAAGTAGTTTCTGTGGTACGTATGTCTGAGTAATTGACAGCCTTTTCTCCTGGTTTACTTTAATTTTTTGGATTGTCATAGTATTTTCACTATCTCTAGGATATGGAAAAAAACCCACGCGTAAGAAAATAGTAGGACTGTAATCCATTTATGTTTTTTCTAAATAAAAATCTGGAGTTATTTATTCATGTCTTTAACTACTTGTTTTGGTTACTCTTTAGATGTTTGAAGAATACACTGAATGAAAATCATCCCAGAGAACATCTTTGCTTGTAAATGTCAATACCTGTATGTTACAAAAATACCCCTGTTTTGAATATGGAGGAGCTTCTTAATTTCAAATAATTTTTGTGAATTTGCCACTATCAAGTTTTTTGTATACTACAATCTGCCTCAGGCAAAGAAGAAAAGAGGAGACCTTCCAACATTTATTAGTTTTTTTCCATCTCTTCCTGGGAAATAAACAGGTCTAGTTGTTGACATGTAGACCACTAGACCTGGCAAATTATTAAAGAGAAAAAGGAGAGAAGTGCAGAAGTGCTAATTTTAAAAATTTATAAGTACACAGGGGGAAAAATAAAAAGAAAAGAAAAAAGAACCTGATTTAAAACTCACAACATTGGCACAAGATCATGGAAAAGTATCTGAACAAGTTCATTTAACTTCCCACTCCATCTACCTTTAGTAAGATGCTCAAGGAATCAGGCTGACAGTCATTTTAAAATAAAATTCCTACCTGTTGAAAGCAAACATATATTTATCACATTTAATCACAGGTCTTCAGTTTCAGTTGAAGGAAATGTTCATCACCCATTTTCTCTTGGTAGAATGATAAATATTTTTTTAATAGCTGAATATCCAGAACTTTTTAGAAATAAAAATAGCGGGTTTACTATCAGACAAAAAGGTTTGGTCGTAGCACCTTGTTGAAGAGTTGAACAGGAAAACCTGTACAGAGCCATATAACCATATTATAACCCTCATTACATCTGAGGACAACATTGAAATATGTGGAGAAAGACACTCAACAGCTTTTTAAAGCTTTTCAATCACCATGAAGAAATTTGTTTTATTTTTATTTGATAATAGACGAAGGGAAAATACATGGAAAGCATGATCAGAGTGAATGCAAATAAGTGTTTTTCTTAAAAGATGTCTTATTTTTTTTTTCTTACTTAATATTTAAGGTACTCGAATGCATCCTGATGGGGCCAAGAAAGCTGGTGACAGTGATGGCAGGAATGTTCCCTGGAGGGTGGCTAGGGATTTTGGGTTTGTCTTGCTCAGAGACAAGAAGGCTGAGGAACAACCTCATTGCTCTCCACAGCTTCCTGAGGAGCAGAGGTGGAGAGGGAGGTGCTGAGCTCTTCTCCTTGGTATCCAGTGATAGAACACATGGAAGTGGTTCACAGCTGCATCATAGGAAGCTCTGACTGCACATTAGGAAGCATTTCTTTGCCAAGAAGGTGGTTCAACACTGGAACAGACCTTCTAGAGAGGTGATTAATGACCTAAAAAGTCCATGTCTAAGAGGTATTTGGACAATGCTCTTAAAAACACACTTATGTCTTAGTCAACCCTGAACTGGACAGGCAGCTGTGTGAGACCATCATTGTGGGCCCCTTCCATTTGAATTATTCTGTTCTATTCTATTCTATTCTATTCTATTCTATTCTATTCTATTCTATTCATCATTCTATTCTATTCTATTCCATTCTATTCTATATCCTATTCTATTTTTTAAAAATATTATTAAGAAAACCCTCAAAAAGAAACACAGCCAGTTTAACAATAATCTCCCATGGAATCCCTGAAGTGAACAAGGTTTAAATTACGGTAGTCAGTTTGATGTATGAGAAATACATCACAGATCTATGAGAAATAAATACACAGCAATCTCAAACTGAAAATTTCTTGACATCTAGATATGTGTCAGGGAGCAGCAGAAACAAGGTTGTTTCAAGAGGGAAGGCAGCACTGGTTCAGCCACTGTTGGCCTGAGCAATGGTGTAGTGCTGCAGCAAAGGCAGAGTGAGTGGAACCGAGCTGGTGATAGCAAGAGGGCACAAAAAACCAGAACAGAAACCATCAGCCTAGGCAAGGTGAGAAGTCTGGTTCAGGTCATTCCAACCATCTCAGCACAAGCAGGAAAGACATCTGAGCACAGGTACAGCTGCAGCACATCTCAGACCAGGCGTTTAATTGAGCAGCAATAGTGCTCCTCACCCGTGTGGAGAGAAAGGGAAGGGCTCCCAGGCAAAGGTGGTTACGACCATTGCAACCTACCAGGATGCTCGGGGCCCTAACACCATCTCAGTTAGTGTTCTCCTTTATCAAAATGATAGAATGAGTTGACTAATTTGTTCAGCAGTGCTCTGTGTTGTAAAATTATACAATTTTCCTTTCTCACAAATTTCTACCACAATAAAGACATTTAATGTGCACAGTGTCATAAATAAGAGCTGATCTTCCTCATCTGTTCAGCACATTCCTGTCACACCCATTTGTGGTATGTTTTAATAGCTTTATGGTGGAAATATTTCTTCAGAAAAGAATAAGCTCAGAATCATTTGGAAAGCAAATTCTGAGTACATGCTTTCTCTAACTAATTCCATAACATCAGGTATATCTCAATTCTTCCTATTCTCTTTGTGTCAGAATGTTTTGTTCTGACAAAATGAGGACAAGGACAGGTGAGATGATCTGAATAAATAAACTAACAGCAGAAAATGGAAATAAATGCAGTGGTTTTGGTTTGTTTTCATTAAAAAAAGTTTCTCAAGATTTATGTCTTTGACATTGAGAGAATAATAAATAGGTGTCTCTCCAGAAGTTATAATCCATTGCTTAGAATTAACGGCAAATCTTTCTTCCAAGATGAAATAATTGACCTACCTCCTGGAATTTAATGCAAAATGTCAGAGATTTTTATTTTGTTTTCTTCAGCATCTGCAAAAAAATTGGAACTGATGAAACATTTCTGTACATAGTCCTGACATGCTGTTTGAGATATTTTCATTAGCCTATGCTGCAAAGTATTTTTTGGGGTAAAATAACCATGGTCATTATAAACCTTTGCTTTCTCAGTTAGGTGGTTTTAAAACCACTAACACATTGCAATTGAAATTTTGAAACTTTCCTGATTCTCAGACAGGCTACAGCATGTTTGGGGCTTTTTTGTTTGTGATTTTATGGGGCGTCTTCTTTCTGGGGAGGGGTGGTTTGGTTTTGGGGGTTTTGTTTGGTTGGTTGGTTTTGGATTTTTTTAGTTTGGTTTGGTTTATTTGCTTTTTTCATACAGATGCATGAGGCCTAATTCTTGTAAAAAGAAACATGTCTCTCAAAACCTAAAAAGTTACCTAAGGGAGTGTCCTGAATTTTAGAAAATTTGTTCATACATTGAAACTATCAAATTGCTGGTCAGTTTTCATCCCCCTGCTGACATAAAAGTGATTTTTTTTTCTTTATGTAACACCTCAGCTACTGAGAGTGAACCAATTCTCTCAGGAATCTTTTCTTGGAAACAGTTGCAATACAGGAATTTCAAAACTAAGTTCTAGCACCCTGTGAGCTGTAGTGGTGTCTGGTGCAACACCTGTTGTAAGAGAAGTTTGTATCTAGCTCCTTGGCCACACACACAACATGTGTGTATAGCTAAATTTTAATGCCCTCATTCTGTTCTTACCACTTCAAACATTCATAAGGCTCGTGCTTTGTTACCCAGACATCTGGCACCATTGTCTGAACAACCACATAGTAATAACAAATTGCCATGTACTCCAAAGTGCTGGGTATTTTTGAAGAAAATGTGCAAATTGTCCTGATGGTTCAGGGCAAGTAAGATTAATGCTCTCCGGAAGGTTTTTTGGTTTTTTTCTCTCTAGAAAGTCCAAAGACAAATTTAATAGGAATTCTCACAACTGACTCCAGGAACTGAAGTGCGGGCTCCAGACAGAATCTATCCTTTGCCACATACTTTAGTCTCACAATTCTTATGCATCAAAATCTCTCTAACCAGGTACAACCCAGAACCCTCATATATTTTTTTTTCCTCAGTGGTCACCATAGAAATTTCTTTCTCCTATTTGCTTCTATTGATACACAGTCAGATGGATATGCAGGTTTCAGATTAATTGATGGGCTTCACAATCCTGATGTGTCTGGGACAGGGACTCCTTTTTAATGCAGCAATTAGTTCATGGCCAAGTGGCTGTGAAAACATTTTCACCAGAAAGCTATTAAGTCAAAACTTTTTCTGAAATCATTTTATGCTTCACTGGCTGTCGTTCAGTCTAGACATAATCAAACCAACTTTAAATGAATTCTCTCAGGCATAGACAGCAGTCTAATTTCATGAGCAGAGCAAGTTGCACAACCCACTAGAGAAATACAAATGCCTCTGCTGAAATACATGTTACCAGCACTAGACTAAACCTACTAACTGAACTCAGCAGCTAAACACTACTCATTCAGCTGAAAATGAAGAGGAGCTGATATCACTGTCAGTGTTCCAGATCAGAAAAATAAAATTAATTGTTAATGGGGTGGGTGTTGTCATGCCAAGTACGAATTTTGATTAGGTTCTCTAAACTGCATGAGAATTACTGTAGTTTAAAATTCTACTGAGGAAGCTTAGAAATTACCTGAGATGTAGTAGATTTTTTTTGAAAAAGACTGGAGTTGGTGGTCCAATATCACTCTGACTGATCAATGATATTAAGTAGAGATTGTGTGGCTGAGGATTCACATCTTACTGGTTAAAAATACAGGTTTTTTTCCTCTTGCGAAATATAAGACTGAAACCTAATGCTCCTGCTTCAAGGAGTTGTGTATTTTCATTCAGTGGTGAATGGGGAGAAGAATCCCCATGCTTTTGCTTTCCTGGAAACATTAAATGTTAAAAAGAGAGAAACAATTCTCTCTGTCTTTTGATAAGTAAGGGGAAATATACCTACAAAGACAGTTTTATTTGCATATCTTGAATTGCAAAAGTGACAGCCTAGGAATTGTCATGATGATCTCTTCTCTCAACTTTGACTATGTTGTGAAAAAGAACTGAAAAAGTAGGAAAAAAGTTTCCATAGTGTAAGTGATGATGCTTGAAGTCTTTTCATGTATTCCTGATTTACCTGCAGTAGTGGGAGGTCTCTGCTGAACTTGCAGAAACTTCAATAGAGCAATACCTGTTCTTTGAAGGAATGGAGCAATAGAAATGAGCTTAGGATTTAAATAAATCTTGTATTTTATAACCCCATTCAGTGGTGAAGCTTCTTATCATGACTAGAATTTCCTTGTAAACAAAATGGTAGCCGTCTTGCTGAACTCGGTTCCAATAGTTTCTTGTTCAATGTCACTGCAAACCCAAGGGATGTTTTCAGAAGATTAAGTCAGAAATTACTGATCTTCAAATGAATATTAGACCTGTTCTCACTGTGACATCATTATGTATGCTCTCAGTATGTTCAGACTGTATTTCCAAGCTACATTATATCTACATCAAAGATACTGGTACTAAATGATGCTACTGGTATAAATTGATGTATGAAGTTTGGTAATATAACACCTAATTAACTAAAGAACCTATTCCTAATACTAATTTTACTAAATAAAAAGCTTTTTCTTTTGGACTACATATTTGCATATGTATAAAAGCTGACCAGGAATCCAATTAGCGGAATGTGTGTTACTTTCTGAGGATAGTGTAGCTTTTATCTCCTTTGTTTTTGGAGGAAAAGTAAAAATGCTAGGAAGAAAAAAAAGAGCAAGCAAAGGAGAGCGTGCGTGTGAGAGAGATAAGTTTGGAATTGAAAACAGCTGTTTAAAGTAAATCTCAACAGAAGAACTGGTTTGGGTTTATGCATTCCCTTAAGGAAAAAAATGAATTAAAGTAAATTATAAAATTTGATATGCTGGCTTTTGTTGCAAAATATTTATTTATGTAACATTTTCCGGAATAAGTAGAAAAGTATCGTGAGGAGAAAATGTGAACTTAAATTAAGCCAACATAATATAATTGATGATCAGAAAATTGTACACAGTGAATTACACATACCAAGACAGTCACCTTTCCCCTGCTGAAAACTGGGTGTGAAATTTTGAACAATAAATTCTATCCAAATGGACAAAATTAATTCTCTTAGTCTTAGAAACAATGCAACTGTCAACAAGCTGTGGCCTTCTCCACTGTCTTCTACATATCTCCCAGAAGAAAAAAGCTTAACTCTTTGTAAGGCCATATGAGAGAGTGTTGAATAGGCCATATGAGAGCTCCTGAGAATAGAGTTTAGAGCAGATCTATTCCAAACTTCTCCTATAATCAGGACCATGCCAAGTGAACATTTTGGTTTGAACCAAATAATCTCTCTCTTCCGAGGGAGAGAAGAAGCTGGAAATGAATTATCTCTGCCTAAGCTGTTTCAATTTTTCCTAGGTGTATAAGTTCACACTTCCATTTTCTTCTATCACATAGATTTCATGCACAATTTTCCCTATCATAATTATATTTTTTTTTCTGCTGAAAGACACTATTGCAGGAAATTTCCAACTGCAGTACACTATTTAGTGTACTATTGATTGATTTTTACTCTGTTCTGCTTGAGAAGTCTGACTAGTTTAAGACTAAAGAATCTTGAGCAGAATATCTAAATGATAACATGAGCACAACATATACTGACTGCTGCCAACACCAGTAATAGTCCTCTTTAGAAACAGAGATCTGCAAAAGAACATGCAGCTGAGACTCTTCTGCAAAGAAGAAGGTTCTGACTGAGATGAGGTTATACCACAGCAGGTCTAGTACTTGTTATTCAAAATATGCTTTTGCATCAAGAATCTTGTTCATATAAATGTGTGGCTATAATGTGACAGCAGGGTGCATTACTAAAAGGTAGGGAGAATCCTCTTTTGTTGTTGTTTTTGGGGTTCATTTGGGTTTGCTTTATTTTAATATAATAGCTAATTTATATTTAATTTTCCTTTGATTTTTATCATCTATGTACTTTTATTTGAACTGAAGAAAGTATTTGTTTCCAAATTTTTTGAACAATCTTTCCTTATTTTGTGTCACTCATGTCAATTCTATGAAAAACACACTGGCTTTGACCATCAGGAGGATTTTTTTTTTGATAATTTGAGTGTCTCTACATCTTTTTTTGATAGAAAATTGAACATGAACTTATATGCCTAAGTATCAAAATTAGATTTATGCAATTAAGACATACAGAAAGCTGTCATCTCCTCATGGCTATCATTTTAGACATCTCCTCTGAAATCTTAAGAGATGTTCAGGTCTGTCACTGCTCAGCTGACAATATTTATGCAAAGAACAGTTACTTTTAGTGCTGTATTTTTCCACAGAAGATATTTTGTTTTACTTAAGGAATCCTACTCCTCCCACCAATGTCAACAATCAAAATTCCAGTCAAATAAAATAATCCCATTTATCCTCACCTGTGACCTTAAATACTGTTGCCTTTGGTCACATTAGCCTAAGCAATACATAAGTAGCTTTTAGCACCATCTAGCTAAATCCCAATGTAACACACTCCACCAAAGTTTCATAATTTCTTTTGGAAATTATTTGAATTACCTTCTACAAATCTCACATGTCATTTTTTGTTCTCCATATGAAATTAATCTCATGCGTAAGGGCAGAAAACTTTCTCTGATGTGGCTCCAGACTCAATTTAATTGTGATAAATTATTAGAAAGCAGAAAGCAGTCTCTAATGGCATTAGTAAGGGTGTCACACAGGTTGTGTTCTGTGCTGTATGTACCCTGTGATGGGTGCTGCAATGCAGTCCTTGGAGCGCTGGCTGCCACTTCTCTGTAGCTGATATGAATGCAGCAGTCCCTTTAACATTAAATGGATTCTCAGTTTCATTCTGATAATTATGCTGATAGAATGATAACTTTTTCAATTAAAGTCATTGAAACTTAAAAATTATTATATGTGAAATTGTATTAAAAGTGTTGTCTACATCCCATGGCAATAGAAAACAATAAGAGCAAAGAGGTCCTCTTTTAAAGCAGTGAGTAAACCAGCAGGTATTAATTTTCAGGTATTTTTATATATATTATATATTTTTCAGGCATTTCCCTTTCCCTTCCTTTCAACTCACTCAAATATCTTTACAGTGCCTTGAGTTTCATAAAAGATTCTAGTTCAACCCCCTACATCAGAGACTTGAAAAGTTTTGTGCTCCCAAAGTAAAAAAAAACACTGTATTTTTAAACCAACACTTTCAGTCTCCAAATCATCCTTTCATTCTGTGTTTCCCTACCATCAAGCAACATGCAACTGGAGCACTTGAATAGTAGCTTAAGAAGTAAGAGAAAGATGATTGTATGAATAAATGAATGAAGGAATGCTAGTACCTAGCAGTAACCATTAGATTTAATATTTACTCTGAGTTTATGTAGGATGTGTAGTTTTACAGTAATCCGATTGGCAATGCATTATGAATGTAATGTTGTGAACTCATCTGTTTTTCCTGTTGCATCAAATGATTAAAATAAATTAAATAATAGAAGAAAATAAAAATGATACGATCATGATATAACCAGATATTTTTCTTCTGTTCACAAGGATTCACACAGAAAAGTAAAATTCAAAAAAAGGACAAAACTTTAAATATTAGACAGTTCCAAAATTTAATGGATTTTTTCCAGAAAAATTATTTATATACTCAAAAAGTAGGATTTTTTCAGTTATTTAAAATATGTTTTAAATTATTTAATAGTGCTTAAAACATTCCAACCTGCTTCTCTTGGAAAAAGTAGAAAATCTAAGCAAAGTTATTTTTGAGTTATTATGGTAGCTCACTCACATGCAGATCTCAATTTTCAATAACATGGTTAAACAGTCAAGATCAATGCAATTGATATTCTTTTATTATAATATATAAATTGGCTTGTTTTTTTCAGAGTGTTAAGTTGCTCTCAAAGGACTAGTATGAGGTTTTTTGTTTTCTTTAAAATATATAATTCTTTCACTGTTTCACTTAGAGATATTTCACTATTTTACTCAGAGCCACAGGTCTACAATTACCGACTCCTATAACTTAAAAGCTGAATTAAGGCTGACTTTAATTTCCAGAAATAAAGAATTTGTCCACATTCACTAAGTTTAGGGCAGTGCCTTCCCCTAGAACATATCAAGCAGACTTCACCTGCAAGACATGGAATGCCACCACACAGTATATCCCTAAAATTCTATTTGCTTTGGATTGGTCATCCTAACATGGAGAAAAAACAATCTGCTGTTTTATTTTTTGGTTCCATATCTACTTTTCCCATTACAGGGATCATTTTCTCCCAGTGGGAGAAATTCATTTCATAATTCGATTCATTACGATGCATTAACTAATTGTCTCCATTCTCTTTCAGTTAATTAAACTACATTAAGTCAATTATACTTTTCTATCTCTGTCTTTTCTTTTCCTAATCTGAATTAGAGAAAGTGAACATTAGCCAGAAAATAGAAAAGAGAAAGCATTCCCTACAGGAAAAGTGGAGGCCCTAATACCACAGTGTGAAGAGAGTTTAAAGATAAAGAGATGTAAAGGACTTTTAGTTTCATTTAACTATGATAAAGAACACTTGGCCAGTGTGGGGTGATGTTGTGGGGGTCCTTTTTGTTCAGTTGGCCATGTGTTTTTTTCATCATAACATAGTAACATTTTTCCAAGAAATGGACATTGATGTTCACTTCACTTAGGAATTTTTATAAAAGACAGCCATGGTATAAAGATGTAGAAACATAGTACTCATTTTAGCAGCTAAAATTTAGAAGTCAAAGAATGACTGGATTTCTGTGGAAATGGGAAACAAACAATCAAACAAAAAAACAAACCATTTATTCATACATTTTTTAAAGAATTGACTATATAAAATTTTCATATTTGATTAATTACTGGGAAATAATAAAATTAATCCTTTAAGTTAGTCATATTCCAACAATGCCCCCCTTTTTTTTATTTCTTACTCCTTATTCTTCTTTTGATTGGGTTTTTTTTTGGTGCCTCTACATAGATGTTAGAAAAGTAAATTTGAGATGTTCATGACAATAAAATTAAATATTTCCAGAAGTAGTGCCACCCAGTTAAAAGCAAGAGTGTCTCCGATTTGTCAACACCATTGAGGATGACAACAGAAAGTAAAAACCTTTTTTTTTAGCTTATATTTCTTTCTTCTTTTATAACTATGATGACTAGCACAAGTATTTAAAAGGAGCAACACTAGGTTTACTTCAGATTAGTCCAGTTAGTCCCCAGATGTGAATTCTGTGTTTATTTCCCCTTCGTACCGACATACAGCAAGACCAAAGACCTCGCAGTACAAACATAAGAAACACTTCCTATTACACATTTGAATAAAATGCTCTCATTTTCAGCCCAGAGCAATTTGCAGTCAGTAGAATTTAATCTGGTCATGACACAGTTTCAGAATTTCACAGACATTTGAAATTTTCTGCTTTACTAGCATTCTGCCATTTTTCGTTCCCTGCCAAAGGGAAACTCAACCTTCTCTGTCTTGAAGCTGTACCTTTTGGATGAGGCATAATAGTCACCACCTAAAGCATTTCTTATCCCTTTCACACTCTCCACTTGGAATCAGCTGTGAGAATGTACTCGTGAGGAAGATCACTGTCACTGAAGAGGTGATATGGGTAAGGGATTCCAGAATGATGATTTAGGCAGGTCTCTCTTCTTTTTCACATTTCTTCTCCTGCTTCGGCATTAGTTTTTCTCCCAACATGGAACTCCTTCCTTTCTATATGGCTGATACTTTATTTCAGTTCTTCTGAAGCTGCCTTGCTACAGGAGTTATTACTTTATCATCTGTCTATCTGTCTATCTCTACATCTAGATCTCCGTCAATATATATCTCAACGTCAAAGGATCTATAGCTCTGTGCCATTATAATAATATCCATCATTATATATTAATATCTTATCATAATATAATTATTTTCAACGTATTTCTAGACCCAAGTTTCTAAAAGTGGTTTTGATCAAGTGAAATAGTCTAAGAAACTTTTTCAATTAATTCCTTTTTTTCACTGTCCTTCTAATTTACCTAAGCTGACCTCATGAAACCTGGGACATGAGAAGCTTAATGACTAAGCTAATTAAGAAATATTGCTCCAATAAAATCTGCAAGAATGTATTTTTTACATTATTTCTCTTTTGGTCTTTATCCTTTTTCTTTCAGCTAAAACTTCAAACTGTACATCAATATCCAGAACATGTCAGGTAGATGAGAAAGCCTGAACTTGTATACATAATAGGACAAAAAATGTACTTCATCCTTCTATCAGACATTACTGCATTAAACACTAATCAAAGATTTCTACTTCTTAATTTAAGGATTTGACATTTATCTGCTGTTGTATGTAGTCAGAAAAGATCTACCTAACAATATTTTTAAGTTTCCATTTGGCTCATTAGGACTTTGCCCATGAATTAGAGTATATCTTCAAGAGGGAATATAGGTGCTTTTGGTGTATTTTCCCTCTTTGAACACTTCATTACTCTTCTGTATATCAGTTACCCTGTCATGAAACACTCCAGAGTTTATCCTACAACTGCTAAAACCAGCAATAAGTGACCAGGCTCATTTCTGATTGTAACACATATGTTACATATCCATATGTACGCATATGCAGATATGTTCATCTCTGCTGGAGAGAATGAGATAAAATCAAAGGACGGTGAGGCTAACTTGTGTTTACCAAAGTACCCATGTTACAGTAGCTGGGTTATCAGCTGGTCAAGATAAGGTTATTCCCTGGAATAGGATAGCTGCTCTGATCTTAAAACATTGATTTGCATAAGAAATATGGTATTTCTCACTCAGTGGTATTGTATATTGAAACCTTCTGAAAGGCAGTAACAGTGTGGGAAAAATAATAGCTCCAGGCTGTCTTTTGCTCCTGCGTCTGGGACCCTTCTGACTGTAATATTAATTTTACTTTACATCAGAGAGCTGGAATAACCTCTTATTCAGGCAGAAGGTTCCTCTGTAGGTGCACTCTGTGTTCCAGTACTCCAAAAGATATGTTCAATTTGTAAAATACATCTTTTTTTAAACAGCACATAAGCTTACCAGGGATGCTGTTTGTAAAAGCAAGCTGCAAACAATTTATAGTCCCACAAGATATCTGATTCCATCCAGGTCTTAATAATTTTTCCTCTTTTTTAAACAAATACAGATGCAAAAGTTCACACTGACTTTAAGCAGTGCTTTCAAACCTCAGGTGTTTTATTTTCAATCAGACAGTTCTACTTCTCAGAGAAAAAATATGTGCATAAAGAGATGGGAAAATCGGAAAATTAATTTTGGTTCTAGCCATGACTACATCATAATTTCATAGATAAAATGGTGTTTGAGGAAAGCAAAAATTAGGGAGTATATAGATAAATGAACAGGAATAATTATTTGCTGCCCTTGCTACACTAACAATAGATTACCAGAAACTACATAAATAACAATTTTAGTGATGACATGGATATAAAATTCTCATTAAATGTAAAAAATCTCAAATATTGTGCAAAACCAAAATAAAGCTCTTGGTTTATATGCTTTGTTTTATGAGTATTTTAATTCCCATTATCTATGTATTTCTAAATACAAGTCAGATAAATAACCTTCCTTGAGCAATGTTTGAGGTAGAAGGTATCAGCTTGCAAAGATTATCTTTGTTATATTATTGCTCCATAGAATCCATTCTTGAATTTTTCACTCTGTGGCAAAACTCTGAGGTTTATTCCTCTTCACAGAACCTGTAATCCTCTTCCAAAACTCATAGAATTAACACTATATGTGTGTAGAGAAGCCTTTATGATTAAGATCCTTTTATAGTTAACTGCAGAGTGAAGAACATCTATGAATTTACTGAATGAAATTAATAACTTTTTATTTTCAATTTTCCTCTTTCTTTCCCTCTCTTTTTTTTCAAGATTTTTTCTTTTCACTTTTTTCTTTCTCTTTTTTTTTTTTTTTTGTCATTTTTTCTTCTTTCTATTTTCTTTTTAGAAAAACAATAAAAAACAAATCCAGATGTCCTTCCGGCAATCAGACAGAGAAGCTAGTGATAAATTGAAATTTTATTGGATGGTTTTCTTTAGTCAGAAATTTATTTCTCATATTCAATGTCTTGACCTAAGATAAAAAGAAGCTATTCCAATGATTTTGTATTGTTGGGGTTTTAACCTAATAAGGACATGGGCACAGGGGAATAGTAGCCTAATATTTAGCTAAAGTAACTAAATAAAAAAAAAAAAGAATGAAAAGGTAGACAGTTATAAAAAAAAAAAGCCTGTGATTGCAAAGTATAAAGTATAAAAAGTTGAGAAACTAAAAATGGCAGTGATTGCAATGATATAAATATATAAACACAATTTGAAGCATCTCTGTTTCAGAAAGAAACTTCATTTAATAATTTGATTGTTCTTCTGTGTTCTTCTCTTGGGGTTTTTTGTTATCTTATTTTTTTCCTGAGGAAGTGGATTGGAGGGTAGACCTGTTTTTCCTGGGGAAGTGGACTGGAGGGTTGAAAAATGTTACAAAATTAGGGAAAAAAACCCAAAAATCAACAAAAACAAAACCAAAACACCCCAAAAAAGCAACAACAAAAGAAAAAAAAAACACAACAAAAAATCAAAACAAACAAAACAAAAACAAACCCCAAAACCCCATAACCAACAAAATACAAACATTACTTATTTCTTATTTTTGTATATCTACAAAATAGGGAAGGCTTGCAGGTCTTTAGTTCAACATTACAAATTACTGAAACATGGATTATACTTCTAAACACTATATATCTGGAAAGAAAACACAATGAACCCAGACAATGGACTGTTTCACCCAGAATTCTTGATATCACAATTGAAATGTCCTTGGAGAGTAATAAAAATACTTTTTTGATCATTGTGATGTTTTTATACTGCTCTATGACCAAATCATATAATGAATGGCATGCTAAAGCACTGTTTATTAATCTCCATCTCAAAACAGCAAATAGACTTCTGCTATAGTGTTTAGTGAGAGATCCTGGATGAAGATACTGTCAGAGCAACCACGTACTGTGAAAGAAAGTACTGTGTTCTGGTTCTTGGTTTTGGTAATAAAGAAAAACTAGAAGGAGCTTTCTGAATATTGTAAACCCCGTGAAATCTGCTCTGCTTACTGAAGGCATTGACTGTATCCATGCATAGAAATAGCTCATGGGAAGCACAGTGTCAGACTATTTCTTTCAAACATTAGATTCCTGAGAACTAAAATATCCTGGATCAATTTACCCTATATTTAATTAATGTGCCACACAATAGGTTTGCTATCTTAAGAAGATTGTAAAAAAATAGCATTAGATTTAGTGCTTTCCACCTACATTAATTTAGCAAATTAATGACTTTGAAATAGCCCAAATCAGAAACACAGAGCTCTCAGAGACATTACTAAATTCGGGATTTTTAGTAATTGCTTAAAAAAGAATAAAAGAGAAATAAAGTTTGTTGGTGCAGAACATAGAGAAAACAAACAGTGCTGGAAAGTAATGAAAAAGTGTAGATTAATGATTAAAAAGTGTAGCAACACTACAGACTTTTTATCATCCTACTTATTAAAGACATTAAAAAAGGAGGCTGCACTAGTGTAAAAGAAGAAATACTACCTATTACAGAAATTAAAGTAACTTTCACTGCTTGGCATCTGCATTCTGGGTGACAGTAGTAATCACAGAGTTTTGACCACTATCTGAGTAAAGGTAGCAATCGCACAAGTTAGCAGATGTAATTAATTAAATTCATACTTGACTGTTGGAGATAAGTAATAATTCTCTCGCCCACAGGGCACAGATAAAATACTGTGAACCTGAAAATTTTAGGTTTTTAGAATATATGCTTAAGTTGATGGGAAAATAGTGTGTTTTATTTTTGAGATTTATGCAAAGTTAATTTATGCAATTATACTCCTGGTGCAGATTTCCTTCCAGTTTAGGAGAAATTAACTTTCTGTGCCAGTATCCTCAAATGTCAGAAAGGGATGCATAATTTCTTAAAGGACAAAAGGGAAGCAGACAGAGAGAAACTTCACTTTGGCTGAGGTGTTCAGATTTGTTATGGTATCTAAATTGAAAGGTAACTAAGACCAACAAATTTTTGTTGGTAAAATCATCAATATTATGAAATTTCAAGCTAACACAGGAGAAAGTCAAATACCAAAAAACTTGCTTTGGCAGAGAATGATTTTTACCTTTATATCTAGATACCATTAAATAATTATTAGCCTTAAATTCTCAGTACTTTAATACTCAAATAGAGCAGAATAGCCATAGAATGCCTTGGGTTAAAAGGATCCTCAGATATCATCTACTTGCAACCCTGTTGCCATGGGCAGGGAGACATTTCACTAGATGAGATTGTGCAGAGCTTCAACATTTCAAGGGATGGAGCATCTACAACTTGTCTGAGCAACCTGTTCCAGTGTCTCATCACACTCAAAGTTAAGATTTTCTTCCTAATATCTAATCTAAATCTTTCAGTTTAAAGTCATTAAGTTTAAATGTCTTGTTCTATTACTACACTCCCTGATGAAAAGTCCCTTCCTACCTTCCACAGTAGCTGTTTTGGGGCTGTGGTTTGGATTTGTGCCAGTAACAGTGGTTTCACTCTTCTTGAGCAGTGCTTGCACAGAGCCATTCCATCCCACCAACAATGGGCTGGGCCTGCCCATGGGAAGTGGTGGATGAATTCTTTCTTTTTCTTTGCTTCCATGTATGCCTTTTTTCTACCTGTTAAGCTATCCCTACCTCAACCCACTTTGAGTTTTCTCCCTTTTTCACTTCTCATTTTCTCCTCTGTCTCACTGGAGGCTGTGTGAGGCTGAATTGTTTGCCAGGGTAAAACCACAATACTATAAAAAGTAATTTAATCAAAATAGTCTTACATTTATCCCAGTGCCTTCTAGCGGACCAAAATACAGGCATGGTAAAAGTAGCTTAGGTTAAATAAGATAATTTATTGTTTCACCAAGGAGTTTCTTTTAATAGCAAATCCCTCAGTGTTTAAAGAAAGGAAAAAGCTGCCTTAAAATATTTCTCAGTTCTCTTGTGAATTTGAAAATCTGTGTTCTGCCTATGGTTCTTGTTTTGCCTTTCTCCATTTATGTCTAAAAGATTTAATCCCCAGTGTACCAATTTACTGTTACCTGCTGGGGCAAACTGTGGAGTGCCTGAGGGTTGCAGTTTCTAATCAACCATGTCAGGGGATCTCGGACCACTTCACTCCTTCACTGCTGTCTGTGAGGTCTGATTTTTTTGCATGGAAGGCAAGGGAAGAAGAGGAAGGGAACAAAAAGAGAAGGAAAGCAGTGAAGGGAATCTGGTTGCTGCTAGGATACATTCATATTCGGAAAGTGCTCCAGGGAACAGGTGCCAAGAAATGTTCACAGCCATAATCCAAGAATTTCTGAAGCTTTTGTCCTGGGTGGTCTTTAGTGGGGAGAGGCAGTTTGATGCTTCGTTGGTTTGCTGAATTTTCAGCATTTCTATTGTTTTTGTATGCTGTCTTATCTGATAATTTTTCACTATATTTATGTAAACTTCAGGACTGGATTCTTACTTTATCTTTCTTTCTAGCACTATGCAAATAAAGTCATCAGTTCAGAAAAGATGACATAGAAATCCGAAATAAAAGCAGAGAAGATAATATTATAATTTTAAATCTTAATAATGTTCATGAGTTTCATTCATTCATAGTATCTCTGCAAGATCTGTCACTGTTGTATTAACATATCTGAAGTTTAAGAAGGTACACTAAGGAGAGAATCTGAGAAATTTTCAATATAAAATAAATAATCTTTTGGCAGATGACCATAAAACAGGATAAGACAATCTGTGCAGAGACTGGCAGTTGAGGTTTTGTACCTCAAATTCACAGCCCTATTTTATTCCAGCCTACTTCTGTTATGTGCAAGCTGTAGATGTCCAAAACAAGTACCAAGCACTTGAATAATGCTTTAAAGCATGATGTTTCATTCTTACATTGCTGCAAATTTACAAACAAGGTAAATGGAATTTCTCTAAACTTAAGCAGACAAATTTGCCTTTAGGCAATAGGAAATTTAATCTTATACAGCTAGTTTTTCCCAACATCACACAGGATTTTGTCAAAGATGTGCCTTCCCAACCATACATATTGGTTTATGTGATTCTACAATAAATGGAAATTATTGAACTGTTTTTGAATTAGGATTTTTATATGGCATTGCATAGAATTTTAATTAGACCTGGTTATAATTAGGAAAGGCTCCTTGGAAAGACAGATATCCTCATAACATTAGTGGGATTAGTAGGCATAATAATAATAATATAGCTTTAAAAAAATCTCTAATTGTATTAAACCCCTAAAGTACCTCTAAAATTGAACACTGCCACCAAATATCAGAAAAAAAGTTTGGATGATGAAACTAAAACAACTTCAAGTTTGCACTTTCTATTCTTTGAGATACTCTGACGACTATTCAGCCTATTCTACAGCCAGGTGAAAAGCAGATGGCATTGCAGTGAAAACAGGGTGTATGCACCTCAGTTTTGTGTACAATATTGTGCACAATATCATGCATTTTATATAAGTATGTGTGCCACAATACCTATAGTATAGATTTTGTCCTTCCTTCAACAGGTATATTCCCAAATTTACCTTTTCCACTGCTGTATAGACACCCCTATTCAGGCTTTGCTAGGGTCCAGTCACAACAGTCTGGAACTAAAAATATGCTATTTCATCTTACTTCCCAGATAATCTGCCAAGACAACTAGCAGAGTTTAAACTTGCTCAGGTTTCCATATCAGTGAACAGATGGTGTAAATCCACCCTGAGATGCAGAACCTGCATCGTCCCTCTTTCTCAGAGAGCTTATTGCATATTAGTTTCTATGGAAGGAGACTCTATAGCTAAGGGCACACTGTGATAGGCGCTGTATAAGCATCACAAATTGAGAGTGTTTGTCCAGGGAGCTTAAATTTAAGTTTGAAATGAGAGACAGCAGGTGGATAAGACAGATGGAGAGGAAACAGAGAAATAGCAGTAAGACAGCTGTAACCAGTGCAATAAGCAGTGGTCACACCAGCTGGCTAATCACTGACAAGTGGTTTCTATCATAGCCACAAAGACAAGCTCGAAGGAAGGATTTAAAGTAGAAGTGAGGGTTTTTGAAAGTTGTTTCCACACAGACGTGGGAATGGGAAAAAATGACATTGTTTGTGTGAAAAATGCAATAAACAGGCAATCAGAAGCCAGGATTCCAACCAGAATGGCAGTGGAAATTTTCACCCTTAATATGTATACACAACTGCAGATGAGGTGGTAATAATCCTTGGAGGTTTTAAAAGTGACAGGATCTTGCTTAAAATGAGAGCTTCAATAAGGAGGATTAGTGTTAGCTCTTTGAAGCAATGAACACCACAGTGATGTGTATAAACCCACCTAGAAATTAGATTTGTTGAAGAAAGACAAGTTTAAATATGACTAAGAAAGAGGAGGCAAAATTTCCTTGCTTACAGATATACATAAAGAACTCATCTGCACCAATTTCAATAGAGATTGGGAGCCTGAATGGGACTTGGAAATGGATGTTGATGATTGGCATGTCTGCATTTTCACCTCAAAAATAAAAGTCAGAAGGCTTTTTCCTGTTGCAACTCATGGACCTCTGTGGACTTCCAATGTTCCCCATACAGAGGATTTGTGTAGAGTCCTGATGTCTGATGTCCCACAGAGATGGATGCCTCTGTCACTAGGGAAACTTCACCCTCTCTTTCTATCAGCATCCAGAAATCATCGATCGTTAAGAACTTATTTGGAGCACGTTTTCTATTTAAGAGCACAGCTTTTCAGTTTTGGTACTTTATGCTCGTCTCTGAATCTTGCATCTCTCTCTGTGCATCTCTCTCCTCTCCACAGATGGTTTCAACAGCTTGAGCTCGCCCCTTTGCAGATGATGCCAGATGCCAGATGCTCCCTCTCTAACAGGCAGCTTAATTCCCTTTCGCCCACGTACACAGAAACAGGTGATATCAGGTGCCCTGGTATCAGCTCCAGGTCTCAGCAAAGTGAGTGCCAGCACACACACACACACACACACAAGATCTGCATATAGAGCTGCATATAGTAAACAAATGGAGCCAGATATGTTTTCAGGAGTTACAACTTGCTGGAAGAACTTCATCTTTCAGTGGCGCCTCCAAAGTCTAATCAATATTTACTCTTCTCTTTGCAACTATTTATTCTCCTTTGTAAATCAACTGTAAATCAATTAAAATTTAATAGTTGAGATTTAAGGGGCTAGTATAAGGTAGTTTGGTTTTTATAGCTATGTCGCAGATTTGGAATGCAGTCATTTATAAGGTAAATATTCCATTTATCTCTGGATCTCAATAAATTCTGGATCCAACAGTTACTGGAAAACTAATGAAA
This sequence comes from Molothrus ater, assembly GCF_012460135.2. Taxonomy (NCBI): domain Eukaryota; kingdom Metazoa; phylum Chordata; class Aves; order Passeriformes; family Icteridae; genus Molothrus; species Molothrus ater. Next base: position 105,941,273 of record NC_050480.2, on the reverse strand, counting down.
CAACCTTTTGTTTTGATGGAACAAATTGTGTAGATACAATAATCTCTGGGGGGAAAAAAGTGTGTATATATATATATATATATATATATATATAACCCACTAAAGTTGTAAAAAAATTTTATGGTCTACTTCAGGAATGCTACAAAGTTTAATATTTTATTTCTAACTGACATTTAGTGCCCCTTAAAACGTATCTGCATCATATCTACTCTCATTATTAAAAAAAATGTATGAATGTAAGGGAAGGGTGCTAAGGAATGATATTCCTCTACTGAAAATTTGTTTATTTTATATCCTTTAAACATTTTGCAGATGTCAAACTGTTGATGACACTTTTTCTCAAACTTGTAGGCAGAGACAAGTGATACTCTGAAACATATTAAAGGACCACATTGGTTATTTTGTCATCTTTTTCCACCTTGTTCTGTAGGTGGTCCTATTTCTTCCCAGGTTTAGCTATACAGAAAAATGCAAAGAGTTAGCTCTGGAGGCTAGGCTACATTGTAAGGGTCTAAGCATGAACTTAAGGTTGCAGGACTGAGGATATTATGTTCTGATATTAAAAGCTTTAAGTGACCCAAATCTATGGCTGGGATAGCTGATTATATGACTCAGCTGGCACTCACAGAATACACAAAATTCTAGAGGTCTGTAGGAAAATACTTTAAAGTTTTTAGAGTTTCTGTGCTTTTTAAAGTCAATTCCTGGACATCAGACTTGCTATGGTCTATAATGAGTAATTAACTCTGTATTAGCATCCCAGAAAACAGAAATTAGTCAAATAAAACCAGAGAAATATTGTATCAAATTTTATCAAAAATTTGCTAATGTTCTGTGAAAGTTCTTGAAGATAATACTTATAATTCAATATGGAGAGATATCAAGAAGATGTTTAATATTCCCTGGCTTTGGTAAGAAAGTATTTTTTAAGTCTTTCCAGCATTCTAGACAATCTGTAATATGAGAGTGTTAGTCTTAGAAGAACAGTAGGTGACCCACTCCTTCCATGGGTCAAGGCAGAAGACTGCTCCAGCACAGACTTCCCACAGGGTCACAGTCCTCTCTCAGCATCTGCTTGTTCTGGTGTGGGTTCCTCCACAGGCTGGAGGTGGATTTCTGCTCCCCCTGGACCTCCATGGGCTGCAGGAGCATAACTGATCTCATTGTGGTCCTCACCACAGGCTGCAGGGTAGTCTCTGCTCCAGCACCTGGATCACCTCCTCTGCCTCTGTCTTCACTGACCTTGCTGTCTGCAGAGCTATTTCTCTCACATATTCTGACTCCTCTCTTCTCCAGCTGCAACTGCTGCTGCACAGAGGGCTTTTATTTCTATGGAATCTAGGCCTGTAGACCTCTCACTACTGAAACATTTCCATGTAAACACATTATGGTCTGTAAAAGTCGCTAGAAAGAAATGCCTTTGGAATACAAAAAGTAATACTGAGGTAGATTAAATAAAATGATAGAGAAAGAAATAGTATTACAGTGGTAAAGAACAGATAAAAACTTAAGGCTGGTCCAAATCAAAATAGTACATCCCTAATGTGACTGCCCAAATGACTGGTGGTTTTCAATCTTCTTGCTTTATGGCAGCAGTCATTTCAATATCATACCTCTGCATAAGGAGTAAAAGTGCCCAGTGCAGGAAAGTGGTATTCTCAGATGTTTCACTAGACCACGAAAGAACTATCTGGGATACATCTAATTGGTACTCTTGAACTTAGATAAACAGATATCTAAAAGTTACACAATGTTTGAATTAGGTCTGCCTCTTTCAGGGGAAAGTATTGATTTATAAGTGTCCTAGGGCTTTCTTGAATGCTTTGGAAGGTCCAAGCACACAGCTGGTTAGGCATATCATCAGAGACTTTATGCTATATCTATATATTTTGAACACATAGGGAATGCCTACCTCTAGATTTGATGTGCTTTTGCAGACCACTTGAAGATATATTTCACTGTGTCAGACCTTTAACATGCAATTTATGGGATATCTTTGAGAGCTTTTTTGTTCTAGTTATTGTGATCTATGCAGTAAGGTTGTAGTGAGCACAGAAACACTTCAAGTCCTTGTTTTAGTACTGGGATATTCAAAACAGAGTATCTTCCTGACAGAGATCAAAGACTCCACTAAGTCTTTTTCAACAAAATAACGTCTTCAATTGCAAACATTAACTCATCTCTAAATCCTCCTTCACATTAGATTCCAGGACCAAAGGATTCAGATTACAGTTTAAATGTCTGGATTCTTTAATCTATTGCACAAACATCAAATTCAAAAACATTACACAGAATCATCTCTCCTTGGATGAGTGAAACTTATCAGTGTTGTTCCCCATGAGGTTTTGAAAATAGCTATTTCACTGCCTGATAGAATGAAAGTCTCCAGAAATGATCTGAAGGGTAATCATTGACTTAATGGCAAAAATAAAGACCCTTGATCACTGGAGACATTTTAAAGCAGGCTGGATTGTTGACTTCCTTTCTTGTTCCAAAATAGCTTAGATCTCAATTTAATAAATTCACATCCCGCAAGTGAACCTACTTCTCAAAATGCTAAAACTGTATCAAGGGACTCGGTAAAGTTTTGTTACTATTGATGAAGCTTTTATTTGTAAATCACCAACCTGAGGGTATTGTAGCTCAATAAAGATTGAATTTATTTTCTCAGTTTTTTGATGGTTTTTCAATTACTAGAATATTAGACATGGTAGTGGCTTGTCATAACTACTCTGTATACTCACAGTTGAGGAATACATTCAGTGCAGGAAGCTCCATGGGCAAACTGAAAGCTGAGTTCTGGGTGGGCAGGAGCCCCAGGCAAGAGGCTGGGAACTTTCCTGTGCTTGGACTGTTAGGGCATAAAAGCCCAGGGATTCCTTTGTTCTGGGTCCCTCCTTGCAGGCACCATCTTGAGCTGTTGTTCTTTTATTAAATTATTGCACCATGATTACATTATTTTAAGGATCTGGATGTCTGAGACTCCTATGGGAAAGCTGGGGTCCAGCTGGTGAGGAAATCTGACTGAGTGTGGGGGATGTGGCTGCAGAGGGGCTTCTGTCCCAGCTCAGGTGGTGTGAATGGGACTGCCAGAGTGGCTCCTGGATGGTCAGACATGGAAGTTTCCTTAACACTCACCACATATGATACTCTTTGGATATTTAGAAAAATTATACAAGATGTGAGTCTTCTTGGAAGCTGTGGATATATAAGACCTTGCTCTTAGCTACTCATTATGTGAGATAAATATCTTTAACCAGCAGTAAATCCAAGCAAACTTAATAGCACAGATGTTGGTAATTTCGTAAAAACTGCAGGCAAATATTCAAGGACTCATAATCACCATCCTGTAACTACTAAAACTTGGAAATGAGGATATGCAGAAGAAAGAGGAGACAATGGGAAGTAATTATAAAAACCTATGAGAAAACAGACAGTGGAGAAATGTTGCAAAGGTGGGCTGCTGTCCACAAAAAGGATACAGATAAAATCCAGGGGATCAACAGTTATGCTGTTGTGACAGAGATATCATCATGGTGTGGGAAAGAGAACTGTATCTATATCCCTTGGGTTAATGATTTAGTGTAAATTTTCACAGACAGTTATGGTCTGATACATTTGATTTGAGATGGTTTTGCTGACTTTACTGAAATTCAGTGTATATAAACACAGAAAAAGTAATTTTTTCTCAATGACCTTTAAGTGTTTTCCCTCTTTTAGACTCAGTCCAGTTTGAAGTAGTTTTGCTTAGCTTTTAGTCCTTAGCAGACCTGTGCCAGAGTCAGAGCCTGTCTAGAGAGGAAAATCAGCAAAGTATTTAGAACAAGGACAGTGTCTAGAATCTGTTTATGAGTATGACAGTGCAACTTCCTTTAACTTATGCTCTTCTTGGTCAACAGGTTGGCTGAAAAGCTCTAAATTGCAGTATTGACTTATTGAAATTGGAGCAACTGACTAAGGTTTGTGTCAAAAGGTAACACTGCAAAAGAAAGCTCTGTTCTCTGTACAACTTTTTTCAAACCTATTTCCTTAGGAACTCTGGCTAAAACTTGATGAAATGTCAAATCTTCACAGGTTTGCCCTTAATGAGCAAAACTTCAATTATACTTCAAGGCATTCTACCTCTTTGAGGCTTTTTTCCCCCTTTCTTGAAACTCTCAGTCTCCAGCTGTTAAAGTGCTTCAGAGACCTGGGAGGTATTATTGATTTTCCTTTTCCAAAAAAAAAAAAAAGAAAAAAAAAGAGAAAAAGAAAAAAAAAAAACCCAAAAAAGAAGCAAAAGAAAGAAAAAGAAAAAAAACCCCAAACCACTAACTCTAGGCAAAGTATGAATACTGCCTGCTGCATGTTTTGCTTCCAGCTTCTAATTTCTTTATGTCCTAAATCCAGATGACTCTTACTAATGTGTTTTCAGTACAAATATTTAAAATGTATAGATCCTAACATCCTTTCAATGTCACAGTTATATATCACAAACAGCAGTAATTAAGCTAAGGGGCTTAGCCAGGTTTATACTCATACAGAGGAGAAGAGAGCATGTCCATGGTCCAGTTCACTGATTGCACAGATTTAAACATCTGTTTTATATATTTTCTCAAACTTAAATTACCTGATGACAATAATTGGGCAAATACAAGCTATTCTTTTATTCAATATAATACAGCATTATTTTTACCTTCTTACTATGTGACACACATAACTGTTAGCTATGAAAAGTTGTATGGTTTTTTAGAATATTTGAATTTTTTTATCCATTTCAAAATTTAATATGTCTCTATTATATTGTATCACACATAAGAAAATCTCAAGTAAATATTAAAGGCAACACAATTACAGTAACTTTTCTTTCCACATTGACTATATCTGTTTTTAAGGAAGACTTCTAACTGGCTTCTCAAAGTACTTCAAATTATCATCAAATGTCTTAGGAAATGCACAGAAACATTGACATTTGGTCTTACAGTTTTATTGTGATTAAAAATTTCAAATTTTAAAATGTATCTGAATTAAATTCATATCAACTTTTAGTATTTATCTTCCCAGAAAGATGGGAAGATATGATCTGGGACATGTTTCTCACTAGAGCTACTTCCTGTGTAAGGGAAGAAATATAATGAAAACCACAAGACAGCACTAAATCAGAAAAGATTGGTTGAGATTTAGTTGCATAACACAGAGTATTTAAATCCCACCAGTGAAAGAGAGTAAAGGACTCAAAACAGATGGAATTCCAAACATCTTTTCCATCCGAGTTAACTGGTGTCATATTTAATTACTGGTGAAGTATCTCAAAAACGTTGTATTTGCAGTATTAAATGTGAAATTTATTTAATGGCATCTGTGATTATAATCTATATTGTTAATACACCAGATAAACTGGCTGGGGGAAAGGACTATTCTTATCCTCCAGATAAGGAATATATAAATAGTCCATCCTCTTAGTGGTTGCAGTGTGACATGATGTGTGCAAGTCTTTTTAGCTCTAACTGGATTTAGAGATTTAGAGAAAAGCAGAGCAATTAGAAAATTACATTCATAATTATCAGTTTTAGAAGATGATAGCTGTAAAGAAATGGGTTTTATGGGCTTAATAGGGACAGTATGGCAACTTATATAATTATTTTCTCACTTTCTGCAGACGTGCTGTAAAAATTTTAATTTACCCATGCCAGAAAGGTGTTGAAAGAAGAAAATAAAAGGACTGTCATCATGCACAGCATGGTGTTCAGCTCTAAATGTAACTAGGCATTGTCCAGCACAACTGCTGTAGTTATAAAGCTAACAGCCCCATGTAGAAAGTGTTTTCATCCCATTTAAATCCTCTCTGTCAACTGAGAGGATTTAAATGACAACACATTCTACTTTTGATGTTGATTTTGATTTAAAAACTCATTAAGAATTTTTGAAATGGTTCTCTTTCTTATTGAAAAAAATAAAAAAGGAAACCTTCTGTCTATTGTCTAATAAATTAGAATATTGTTTCGCTCTTTGTAAAATATGTTATAAACAAAAGAAAGACACTTTTAATAATTCTTGACTAGCTTTATATATGTCTCAAAATTACAGTGGTTATTCTTTCAATATTACATTATTCAAGTTGTTTTCAGATTAATATGTATTACTCTTAACAAGCTTTACATACAAAGAAATGCTTAATTTTTAAGATTCTAGATCTCTAGTCCTATTGTTATGTCCTCTGACCAGACTGCTAGACAAGAGAAGGCAAATCTTTCCCTTAAAGTACAGCAGGCCAGACATGAACTTCAGGTACTGTTCAGTTGTCCATCATTTCAATAATCAGTCTGCCGTGTCAATTAGTCTAATGCAAGCAAGGTAGCTCTAAGTTTACTATCAATATTTTGTCTCTGTGGGCTTTTTAAGTTAAAAGGCACTAACTGCAGACATCAAAAAGAAGAAAAAAAAATCATTTCCCTGCTGCAGAAAGCTAGAGAAATTTCTTCAGGGTCTCAGCTGGTGTTTGCTTTCTCAGAGTTGGATACAAGCATGCTACACAAGGGATGATTTTCAAGGATTTTTTCTTAGACATGACACAGAAATAGTCCTGTACTTTGGTAGAAACTGTTGCATATTTTTCTCTTTAGAATGTTAAGTCATTTATGCGGGTTTCTCTCTATATATTCTAATCTTTATCATCTGTTATCAGAAAAAAAGAGTGTGTTCAGTAGAATAAGATAAAAAGAGAAATAGCATTCCATAAATAGCAAAAGTTTTTTCTGATAAAAACTGAAGAGGCTTCTAAGGTATATTACAAACTTTTGCTTATCAGGGTTGGAAATGAAACATTCCTAAAAACTAAAAATGAAAAACTCCTCAGGAGAAAAAGGAACCAAAAGTTTGGACAAAACAAGAAGGGATACAAGATTCCCAGAACATTGTTTGACTTGACCTGTACATACTACCCTGCTATAAAATTTGGTTGAAGTAGAGCTAAGGTAATGAGTTTTTCAGGAAGTGTGGAGTCTAGAAGACTTCTCTTGTGTTGTGTCTTCCAAAACTCCTGTCAGGCAAAATACTTGTCAAAGAGGAAAGAATCTGTGGTTTTAAGTTTGGGCTTTTATTATTATTATTATTGGATTTATTTATTTATTTATTATTTATTTATTTATTTATTTATTTATTTTTGTGTTTGTTTGTTTGTTTACGTTTGGTTGGGTTTTGGTAGTTTTTCTTCTTGTGGTCTGAGGTTTTGGGAAAGTTTTATATTTTCTTGTAGCTTAATAAACATATATATATCCTTCAACTTCTGTAATTTAAGCAGTTGGAAGGTAATTACAAAAGCAAAGCCCAAAGAATAATTCCTCATATTTATACCTGCTTTGTTTATTAAATTCCCAGAAAATCCTGTGTAAAGGTGAAACCTCACTGATTGCAGGTTCTAATTTTTTTGGTGATTTTTCAAATAATTAAAACCAGCTGGAAATGCAAATTAAGCATTAGGTTAACATTAATATAAATTTCTCAGTCATAGTGAAGCTAATTGATATTCAACTAATAATGAGTTATAGCAACTTTGGTGCCAATTATTGTAAGGAATTAGCACACTGAGTTAGTCTTACAATAGAGGTAATTTTTCATGACTTCTGTTGAGCATAAGCAAAGCAATGTGTTTAGTCAGTTTTTAACATCTTCATTCATTATCTGGAAGAAAACAGAAGCAGCATAATAATTAAACTTATGTACATGCTTAAGCCTATTGTTAACATTTAGAAGGAAATTAAGGGAATAAAAAGTGATACAAAAGTAAAAGATACTGTTTTATATTAAATAATTGCTAATATTAATATTCTTTTAAAATAATTTGAAGAATTAGTCAAAATTCAACTATTAATGTAGAAGAGGAAACAGACTGGGACATAAAAAAGACCTGTCTTCATAAGAGAATTTAGAGAGGAAGGGACCTCGGGATATTTCTAGTCCAGCTCCCTGTTCAAATTAGGGTCAATTCTGAGAGCAAAACAGACTCATTAGAGTTGCGTCTAGTCAAACCTTGCTAATCAACAAAGACAGAAACAGTGCAGCCTCTTTGGGAAACCCATTAGTCACTCCTCATGATGAAAAGATTTTTCCTTAATTTCAGTCTGACACCCTGTTTTTCATAGTTGCTCTTATAGTCTCTTACTGTTAAAGTCTCTATCTCCCAACTCTCAAGGTTCAAGTCTCATCAAATCAGCTTTTTTAGCCTTCACCAACAGTAAATTGGCTCTGAGAAATATTGTCTTGTGACAGGAGGTAGACTTTGGTCAAGAGTAGAAATTCCTGAGCTGCTGCTCTTCCTAGCAATGGTAATGGCTGGACTTCTGCATCTAGGGCTAAGAATTTATTTCATTTGCAGGGCATTGTTACTTCATTTCCACTTTCTGTGGTGTCAGAGCAGAGAGCAGTGAACCTCACTTGCTACAAGCACGTCCTACTCCATGTTATGCAGCAGGGTATGACATTTCTTAAAACTCTGTCATGCTTGTGAGCACTAGATTATGAACCAGAGTTAATCACAGGTGTAAGGACCCTTCAGCTGCTCATCTCTCTGACCAAGCATTCCTTTTGCTCTTTAAAAGTAGGCTGTTTGGCAGCCACCTCTACCTGCTTTTGCAATGAAGTAGAAAAGAGAATACTTTTAACTGTCTCTCATCATTGGCATAGATTCTGCTGAAATTCCAGCTTCACGCCTGAAAAAACAGATCCAATAAAAGAAATTACTTGTGCCAAGTCAACAGTGCCCCCTATATTCCTCCAAAACATGGTGGGACAAATAATAGACATTCAATTTTGATTGTTTATGCACAAATACTACATATTTTATTCTTATTCAACAGAAATTTTTTGCTAATTCAGTCCAAGTTAAATGAACTTCAAAATTACTTCAGAATGCTTTGCTTTTCCCCAGTTAGTCCTGTATTCATTTCCCCCCTGCCCCCTCAAATACTTTTAATTGTATTAAAGAAGAAATAACCCCAAAACTTTATAGTGTGTCAGATATGAGTGTTGCTCATGCTCTCTTAATTATTAGATTTCATTCTTTTCCTAGATGCAAAAGATCAATTCTGGTACAATGTTACTAACAGAAGTATCTTCTTTCAGTGATTCTGTTGGAGTATGTTTGTACCTGGAGAGACAGCAGTACACCAGTAGAAATTTTATGGAACTTCAGTGGAAATTTGTGAAAGTTGTGCTAATTTTATCCTAAAAGGGTGTGAAAGATGTTTCACACACAGATCAATGAACAATAAATTAAGCAAGTGACTCACTCTTATCTAGTTTATTAATGTATTCAGAATAACACAAGGAATTCAAATTTACCCAGAAGGTTATGACTAGTAAAATGGAAGGAAGGGATTACAAGCTCAGGGAAAAATATTTACTTTAAGGAATTGAGAATATGTGAATAGTCAAGCATAAGATTGCCGAGTACCAAAACAAGTATCTAATATATATTAGTATTTTAAAAGAGATGTTCTGTAATGTATTTTTGAAAGGTAGTACTGCTATAAAGCTATACATTAGGAAGTTCAACACAGTATGAATAATTTTCTGCAATTTAAGCCAGTTAAGGCTTCTTTGGCATAGGGATAGATTGGATATGATTTCTCCAGCTTTCTGCCTCAACTTTCTGATGTATGTGTTAATCAGTTTTGCTTAAATAAGGGTGTCATGACTGTGCCCATAGATATCATGTATTGACCAATCCATTCAAATTACTTTGTTTTCTGAAATTTCCCTGAGAAAATTAAATAACCATCAAAAGAACAGCATCATTTACATCAATGCCTTTCTGCCTCTTAGGAGTGTTGGAATTGGGTTATTCCAATGTCATTTCAATTCTTCTTTCTTTGTAAGACAACTATCCCAAACAATTTACTTAGAAAGTGAAATCTTCTTATTTCTTTAAATTGTCTTTCCACATTATGTTGCTGTCAAAAAATGATGATGTATATAAGCCATCAAACATGGCAAATTTCTTTTCATTAGGAAGCTTTTAATTTGTGTCTGTGTATTGTTTCATAATCTTCTTATATACAACCTCTAGGAATCGCAGGGAGATGAGAGGAGCACAGATCTCCTGCTTGCTTTTTATTTCTCTTCCTGAGATTTCACTACTACTTCCAGCACATTTAACTTAATCTTTTCAAAAAACAAATCTCCTCTTTTGTCTTTCTAAGCCTTATCTATCAAACCAATTTTGAGAGTCTGGATATGAATAATATAATGATATGAATTTTAAGATTTTATAAGCTATATGCAGAAGAAGAATACTAATATGTCTTATTAGACACATTAGAAAACCAGTGCCATATTGATATTTCATATTCCAATGCCAAGATGGTTTATTGATTTTCCTAAACTTATGTCCAGAATGTATTAGAACCATAAAGGTTCCCAAATATGAATAAATTGTTTTTATACAGTCAGAATTATAAAACAGTATAAGGAGAAAATAAGCAAGCAGAAAGTTAAAATGACTTAAGAATTTTAAACCATCCATAATGCATTTCTTAAGAAAATGCATTATGGATGGTTTAACATTTTCAATATTATTGTTTCAAAACAATATTAATGTTTATTTGTGATCTTATAAATATTTTAATGTATACAGTGCTCAGAATAATAGCTGTATTTTATGAATAAAAAAGGCCAAAACATATAAGAAAAAATTGTAAATTGCTAAATATGAAAATAGTAAATGTAGGGGATTTTTTAAAAAATATGCTCTCTGTGAAAAACCTCAGAGAAAAAAAAATGTATGATATGACTATACAGGTCATTAATCTATCCAGTTCTGAAATCTTACTGATTTTGTGTTCAAATAAAATAAGATATTTTTCTTCCCTTTTATGTGAAGGGAAGAAAAAATCAGAATCCCTATTCTGATTTTCTTTTTTTTTATTAGCAGATAATCTAAAGAAAACATGCCCTTGGGAGTGGTAAATTTACCCATTACTTTATAATGGAGATGCTCAAGGGGACTACAAAGATTTTCAGAACCAGTACACTATATTACAGAAACCTTAGGAAATGGTTTATGTTCGTATTTAAGTCTGTCTCTTTTTTTTTTTTTTTAATTCCAAAAAGGTCTTTTATATATACTCTAGTTATCCTTTACTCAACTCTCATCAGGTCCCTGGTTTAAAAGTGTCCTACAAAAAGCACATGTACATTCATAAGGAATAAACAGCATTTAGAACAGGGACAATATTTTTTATTGCATTTGTATTTCTTTGTAAGTTTGGGGCGTTTTATTGTTCAAGGAAATGAGAGGTTTATAGTGCAGGCTGGTTCAAGGCACAGTGCTGAAAGGCTCTGTGCATTAACAACTCTATACATCTCTGCAAAATGCACTCCACTGCTGACTTACAGCACCTCAGCTGCTCTCATGCTGCTCGTGTACCCTTTTTACAGTGCCAAGGCTTTCAGATTTGTCTTGAGCTGTGTGGTGGGTTTTGAACTAGCAAGCTTTCCACTGAGGACTACAGTCAGATCACCAAAATAAATCCATGCTTTCTCTAACCTGGATGTAAAAGGAATGTGAACCAAGCAGTCCTTTCTTTGACTACTTCAGTGACCCTGACACTTACACTTATTCTGATAACAAAGATGTGACTTCTGTACTTTCACACCTTCCTAAATGTCAGTCAAGTAGCTTCTGAATGAAGTTCCTAAATTTACTGTAAGTTATACAGCACTTGGGAGTCTTGCTTCTTTCTATAAAGAAATGAATGTGTACATGGAAAATCTGTGATTCTAGATCTACATCTTAGATCCCATTCTCTATTTTTTTATGCCAGAAAAAAGCTTTTTTTTTGAACTACAGTGAGAAATCCTTGCTTCTTAGTGGAGGTTTAAGTGCTGTTAAAAGTTTCTGAGAGTAAAGTTATCTGGAGTTGAATGTGATAAGCAGGAGGAACTGGGAGAACTTGGCAATTCCAGGGTCATGAAATCCTTTGAAATTTAGCTATAATCATTGATTATTAGTATCACTATGTGACAAAGAAAAGTTTGACAGCAGGTAAATAGACAATCAGTTTTCATGTCCTCTTGTCCCACTTTAGCTCATAGTGAAGACATTTGTGGAAAATTGAACTCTTCTTTTCTTTTGTAGTAATCTCTTTAAAATCTGATTTCTGAATCTACTGGGTGTCTGAACCACATAAACTCAAATGACAGCCAGTATTTAACTATTCCAGATGTGAGGTTTCAGTTAATCAGAACACAACAACTTTTTCAGAATTGATAAACCATTCATACACAGATTAAAAAAATTCCTTCTACTCAAAAAACATCCTACAATTTAGCTATCCTTGCTGTATACCTAATTTCAGTGAATCATACTGAGAAGACACATGGATAGGTGGAAAAAAACCCCTATGTAAATGTTTTTTCCAGATCTGCAAGATTTGATTTCTAAACAAAAAAAAAAAAAATTGGAAAAGAGATATGCATCCATGCAATAAACTCAGCAAAATGAAATTATAACCTCCCCTTCCAAAATTCAATATGGAGGTTAAAACTTTGTGTATGAGTTGTATGTATATGATCCATAATCTTTTTATTGGTCTGCTCACCAAGGCACTATTTGACTGTATCTTTTGAGAATAGGATTAAATTTCCTGATTCCTCTTATTTTAGAAGACTCTAAGGTAGCCAATTGCAGAGCTCTGACTCAAACTCTCTTCAAGTCATGCAGCAGTTTATTTCTAGAATTCACTATAAAGCTTTCTCTGACACCTTAAATTGCATTCAGTTTAATTCTCTCAGAAACCTTTCAGTTTTTAATTGGTTCATCAGAAGATTTTTGGTCATTTTTTCATGCTGTGTCACAACTCTTTTGTTGCTCCTAAGATTCAGCTTTACAAGAGGGAAGAGGGGAAGGAGAAATCTATTCATTCCAGATTATTTTGAGGGAAAGTCTCTTCACTCACATTTGTTGGTGAGTCGACAGACTAAGTTTTTCTCATTTAAAGCTAAAATATTCTTGTCTTTAGGGCTCTGTTCAGACAGTTTCCTGACACCAACTTGAGATTTGACATTTTGCTGGCACTCCAAGCTGCACACCAAGCCTGTGTGTTTGAGAGTTCCTGGCACTTCACTGTATGGATCAGTTCCTGTGCAATCTAACAGCATGGTGTAATCTTTTATGAAGTATTTCTGGTAGAGAAAATAATTGATTTACAGCACTAGATGCATTTTTCCCACTTCTTCTTTCCTGTGGGGCCTGAATGTCAAAGGCACTAATAAGAGATTCATGGATATTATGAATATCTTAATAGAGATGAACTAGAGTGTCTTTAATGCATTTTGTTTTCATCTGTGACCTTTAGAAACATAATTTAAAAGTAGATTGTTAAAAATAAATTTATAACGGTTCATTGTTAAAAAGTAAAAAATGAAATCTATAATGAAAAGAAATTCTAGATGCAAAGATTTACTAAAGCATTTGTTCAATTACGTGAATTTCCAAAACACAGAATTTCTTCCTGCTTTTAAGAAAAGAGGTGAACAATGCATCCTCAGATGTTGTTGTATTTGAGAAGTATTGAATTTAGCCAACTAAACTCCATAAAAGATATTTTATTGATTTTAAGGCAACTCTTGACACTATGAAAGCTATTAAAAACTTTACAGGATAACATGTAATTCAATAAATTTTCACTTTAAAAAAAATCCAATTAAGTATTACACTTGTATACAAATATTGAAAGATTGAAGTTTGAAAATGAGAGGTTTTTCTCTAGTCTCCTAACCTGTAATGTCAATACTTCAGGTTCTGCAAGCTACTTGAAAATATCTACAGAGCTAATTCTTTTGTATATATATAATTAAAAATTTTCCTTTAACCCTTTCACAGTATTAAATGAGAAACATACAATTCAACTTCACATATTATGCCTTTTTCTTAAATTGCTGCCAGTGATGAAGTTGCCATGGATAAATTTCCTCATGCTTTTGGTGCAGGCTATGTTGATACCACTGCTACTTGAAAGGACAAATATGTAGTCGAAAAAAATAGTTAAGCTCTTGCTGCAAACTAATAAATCAGTAATTTTGAAAATATTTAAATAGAATTGTCTTGCATAGCTGTTTTTCAGTAAACATACTGACTACATAATTTTGAAATCCACTGGGGAAATAGAAAAAGGCCATAAAACTTTCTCATAAATATATGTGGTTTTTCCCTATGAATTATAGAGATTAATTAATTAATTAAAACTCTTTTTTCCTATGTGCAAAAGAATTCTATGTTTACTAGATACATAGGTTTTTTTCATAGGGTCTGTGAAGGAAGTACTGTGCTTATGGGATGCTCCAAGTCACAATCATACTAGATCTGATTTATCCATTCAAGATCACAATGCTTCCTATCCTAATCTCTTTCCAACACACTATATAGGATAGAAAAACTTTTTTAATGATCCAAGCAAAAAGCCTATTGAATATACCACCTGAGACACAGTAAGATCATATTAAGAGTTCATGTGCTGGTGTACAAACATATGCACTGTTAAACAGCAAAAACAGAATTTAATTTAGTAGCATGGACATATACAGGCTTTTCAAACAAACCAAGATTCTGAGTAAATCTATTGTTGTATCACTCTGTTTCTAAGGTATTTTGTGTTTGAGAAAAGTCCTTAGATTAATGAATCCTGTGAGCCTTTTCATTTTACAAGGATCTGTATAGGGGGTTGGACTAAATGATCTGCAGAGGTCCCTTCCTAACCTCAATTATTCTATGATCCTGATTCTGTGATTCTCTGGATATCCAGTAGTCCTCAGAGCTGCCAATAGCCTCTGCAAGCACTTACAAGGTAATCTCTTCTAAGAGCCTTCTGGCAAGGTTCAACTGTGTATTCAGATAATCAGCTAGCCATCTATAACATATGTGCCTGAAAATAAGATGGGTATCTAAGCTTCTATTATACTCACTAATGATTGAGTAGATGACATTGAGGCAGCCCACAAAACACCTTTGCTGTCCTTAAATTAGCAACAAGTGGAAAGTACCATTATTGTGTAGACAGGAGTGTAGTGCCATTTGAACTACCCTAAATTGTCTGCTGGCTGGTATGACAAAATATAAACAGGAGATCACTGTTTTGTGGATTGATAGCTAGAGGCCAAACTTAGATGTACCCAGTTCTCGGGACACTGAACCCCTTCACTGAGAAATTCAGATGTGTGAAAATAGACATTTAGTGCTATTTGTATTGCCATATTTGCCTCAGTCTCCTAGTGGAGCAAGTTTCAGATATCTCATGCCTTTGATATTTGTAATCCCTTTATACATGACCTGGGTTTCTTAGGGAGACTAGGTTCTCATGTGTGGGCAAGTAATTGCATTAGCTGAGTCAGTCCCTAGATTCCTTTAAATGCATGGTTTAAATCCATTGCCTATAAACCCAGTGTAAGTATTTAGAACACATTCAGACATAGTATAAAAATGTAGGCGTCTGTCTCCCTAAACCCTGTGCATTTTAAACACTGCACATACCTAGATGTGATAAACTGACCTCAATATGTTGACATCTGGAACAGAGGGCTCCAACCTTCCTCCTGTCTTTCACAACCAACTCCTACGGATGCCCTTGGAGAAACACCTGATTGACAATGTTTCAATGACTCCATTAAGACACCTATGCTGTGGAACACACATTTGCTACATGGAAGTCTTTCTAACTAGGGAAAAAAGACCCATTCATATGTTTTCAAGAATACAAAAGAAATTGTGCATCTTTAACTGAAACATTATCTTCATTCATAGCCACCCAAAAAATCTTGAAGGTTCACAAACACCAAGAAGTCACAGCTTAAACCTGTAGGGCTAGAATTTGAACTCTGGATAAGACATAAGTATTTCTATTAAGAAAAAAAATCTGAACAGGTGATTTCTGTGACTCATCCTACAGTTCTGGCAATTTCTGTGAATTTCTGTGATAATGTATGTATCAGTAAATAAATAAATTAATCTAGCATATCATCAACAAAAAATAATCTTCACTTTAGTTTATTTAATTTTCTTGAGGAAGCTTTTTCATTTAAAAATGTAAATGGGTATTTTCTTCATTACTTATGATTCCTAAAGCAACAATAGTAAACAATCAATAAAGTTATAGGCCTATGCAAAATGCTTTTGGTGTATTGACAAATATGTATAATATGAAGAATTTACATTGTTGAATCCACAATATTTTCTACCAACAAAAAGAAAACCAACTAAACAAGTAAAAATGAAACAAAACAAATAAAAACCATAAACTCCTCTGTCACCCGTATTACCGTTTTTATTGTCTAATAGTTACTACATTAGAGGAGTATGATTATCCAATGAAACAGCATTCACCAGTGAAATAAATGTAAGCATTCCCAAGTTGAAGGAACTTGCATGTTATGATCATACATAGTTCAAATTTTTCATCCTATTGTGACAACTTCAAATGGAATTCTAAACAGTACTGCATGGGAATTTTGAGTATTTTATATACGTGGAAAGAGAGATAACAAATATTCAGACAAGTGTACTGATTTTCCTTTAATTTGTAATAATTTTTTCTTTGTTTTGGGTTTTAACTTTATTTTACCAGCTCTATAGCATTTAGAGCACGTCTATTTTAGATATCCAATTCTCACTTCATAGTTACTGCCTTGGCCCATTTGGGTCTTTGAAAGATTTTTTTTATCACCAAGGAAATGTCCAAAATACTGCCTTAAATTCACTAATTATCAGAATTACTCTGAGATGATTGAAAAAAATAATGTTTTAAATTAAAAAATAGAAAAAAAATTGAAAAGCCCAAAACCAAAGCAAAGCAAAGCACCAAAGAAAACCAAAGAAAATATTAAGGATGCTTTACAGCATAGCCATCCAGAATGACAATACTGTTGGCTCAAAAGCGACCTTTCAGTTCAATGGAGGTTCTAAGCTACTTTCTGTATAAAAGCTGAGATGGACAAGACTGGCTTTCTGTTCAGATGAGAATAGGGGGTTCCTAAGATTACTGACAGGTCCTCTACCTTCATTAAATGAAGTCTTTTCAATTGTGTTTTTTTACTAGATTTGGTTAAAAGATAAACAGGCATCTGTTTCTTCATCTTGTGAACTGGTTCTGTAAAGGTTTTTTTTTTCCATAGACTTAAAAAACTGGCACCAAAAGGATACATCATAAGTGAATAAAGTAAATGGAAACTCATCTGTGAAGGAGGCTACAAATTGGCATATTTCCTTTAAATTATGGGGATTAAAATGCGTCAGTTTTACTAACTGTTTTGAAGCGCTTCTTCTTTAAGCTACTTATTCTCTATTTCATATAGTTGTTTGGTTTGGTTGGATTTTTTTTTTTTTTTATTTGCCTTGGTTTTTTTCTTTTTTCCCCCGAGTTTTCAGCAATGTGTTAATTATAATCTGGAATGCAAAATACTCATACGTGGCAGAATTTCATTGCGGTATTAATTAAAATGTTCTAAATTATGGATAAAGCCCCCACACTACTGGAGCCCTCTTATTTGTGTTAGTCAGCACCTTAAAGCCCAGGTGGGCTTGTCTACTGCCAAAGATCAGATGTGTAAACTCTTTTAAGTTTTATTTAAATCTGCACAATGTCATTTTGGATATGTCTGAAGATTGGTTTTTAAGTGATCCACAGTTTGGTGTGTCAGCTTTTTGTGGCACAAGAAAATCTAGCTACAGGTTGCATAGCCTTAAAAATAGGATAGTTAATTGGACCGAGTTTCTCCAAATGACTTCTCCTTTTAATGTTTCCAATTAACATATGATTTTGTTTTCCTTCACAGAATAAAGTAGAGGAAGCAGGAGGGATCTAATCTGGGTTTATTAAGATACTCAGGCCAAATACTGAGTTGCTACCAACAACCACCTTTGCAGTGAACTCTGATGCATTTCCAATTCAGAACACAGGTTTTCATCCTTATGTGTTTTTGTAACTGATATTTATGCTTCTGTGTGATGCAGTATAAAGCCACAGAGATTTTGCCATCCAGCTCCTGTAACTAAATGCATCCTTCTCAGCAGAACTGAAAAGCACTTGGTATTTAAACCCATGAAAATACAGTATATGAAAAAAATGAAATTAAGAACCTTGATTATTAATGCCACATACTTAGTTGCTTACAATTAATTACCACACCTAATTAACAGACCATAATGAAATAGACAGGCAGGGTAGGTGCTTTCCTTTCTCAGTGTGGAGGCCATGTAGTGAAGAGAGACTTAACAGCTACAACTTTAAATCTTCTATTCTCTTTTTTCTCTGCTGCCCTACTGAAGCACAGGCTTCAAATCTATTTCTGGCATCTCACCACAGTTTATCTCTTTTTCTCCACTCACTCCGTTATAGTGAGTGCTACTGAGAAGTTTCAGAGGAGCCATAGGTGAACTGACCTAAGAAAATGAGTGATTTCATTGGCATGGCAACAAAGTAAAACATAAACTCATGATAGCTCTGACAAATCTGTCGTTTACAGGAGCAAACTGTCATGAAAGTACAACAAAATATTTTATGCCTACGAATTCTTCCTATTAATAGGTGAATACATCTTACAGAGCCAGTAGAGCACTAGATACCATTTTTTCAGTTGCTTGGGAAGGCAAATGCCATTATCACAAGTATTGATCCTTCCTCCTCTCCCTCTGATTTTTCATTCCAGAACACAATATCATATATCAAGGAATATCCCTTTGTCAATTATGGCCAACTGTCCAAGTTGCATTCCTTCCAAAAGTCTCACCCCCTGCCTACTTACTTTTGGGTTGGGAAGGGAGAAAAAGTAAGACTTCATGTTGTACAAGAATAATGCATCAAAAATACAAACCAAATCATACTATCAACACCAATTTAGCCACAAATACAAAGCACTGCAGTGTATGGGCTTCTGGGAAGAAAGGTGTCTTAATCCAAGCCAATCTCAGTACATTTACTAAATTAGAGCTTTAGCAAAGCCATATAGGAACAAGTTCTGACTATATGCTCATCCACAAATTAAAAACTTATGGAAATCATCACATCCATCCACAAATAGAAATCTTACTTGCAGCACTGAGAAGAAAAAAAAAAGCCATTTGTTTTACCCATTTTAACAAGAAGATATATTCAAAGTTTCCATTTACAGTTTAATTTTACCTATTGCGTCATCTTGCAGAAAAATTTCTTGATTTCTTGACCTTTGCAAGTAAATATTTTTCAGGAACAAATTATACCAAATTGAATAAATGCTATGTGCTTTTAAAAGTTATGGAAATGTCTCAAAATCACACAAATAAGGAAATCAGGAAAAAAATATATATAGCTTTAATAAGTGTAGAAACTTATGTTCTGATTATAGAAACAGAAATAAATGCTTCATTACACTAATAACCTTAAACTTGGACCATGATGGATACTGCAACTAATTAAACTGTATGTTGAGGTAATATATTGCATTGGAAATGGAAACATTTAGAGGAAAAGGTCGGAAATGGATTGGGTAATAGGTAATGTAGTCCATCTTTTGAAAGAACGATAATGAAAAGGACTCATTGAGACAGATGAGGTTGTTGTGCAGAGTTTAGCATTTATATACAGACCAGCATAAATTTGTAGATGGGTTTTTTTTAAATTTGTTTCAGTGACTTGAATGGTATTACTCAGAAAAGCATGTAGGTGTATTTTTTACAGAAATACTTCCTAAAAAATTTTTGAGTCTATTCATTTTTAAAATAATTTTTAAAATGTTATTAAAAATAAAACATGAAAAAATAATTTATAACACTTATATATTAAATCACATTTCTTTCCACAAACTTCTTTCAGTCTCCATTTTCTCTCTGAATACATTGCAATCTCACGTACTGTTTTGTTTTCTCACTTTTTGTTTTTTCTTTCAGATAGTATTTAATTACAGAATCGCTAATTTTTAAGAAAGATCTGTTTAATTTCTTTTTAATTAAAATAGAAAACTGGAAATATTTAAGAGATAGGCTGACAAGGATAAAAGAATCCTAAATATTACACCTTTTGCTATGTAGGAAGACAGATGCATATTAAGGACTTACAAGGAAAAGTAATAGAAAGGTAAAAGGAAAATAAGAAAATTAAATATATTTATCACGCATCAAATGCATCACAATCTCCAAATGCATTGAATAGGCATTTGATCTCACTTTAGAATTATATATCCTCATTTTCACAATCAAAATATAAACAGTGGAAGTGTTTATAACCTCTGAATATTGTACCTTTTTATCTAGATAAATAACTGAGCACGCATTTGTTTACAACAACCTCCATTCTTGAGTACAAATTGCCCAGTCAGGGGTTAATTATGACAAATTTTTGATCCTTAACCAGATCCAAGGCATCTAGCATGACTGAATATCTGAATGGACTTTGGTGAATCACTGTATAGTGTAAGAAAGAATGTTAGAACCTAGAACAGAAAAAGGTAAATAAACTTCAACCTAGTTACAGAATGGAAGCAATTTTCATGGAGATCTGCAGGTATCCAGGAAAATGAAGAATTAGGAAACTAAAAAACTACATGTTTTCAAATTATGTTAGTAGCACAAGAAATTCCAGAAATTCTACAGTCATAAAATAAGTGAGATGGGGCAATATTTTATACAGTTATTAGGAAAGTGTAGAAATTAAAAGAACTAGAAATTTTCAATAAATAATTTATATATTTTGAAGGAAACAGGAATAAATCACAAAAAAATGATGAAGAACTTTATTTTCCTTTCATAAAGGAGTGTAATATTCTAATGGGAATTTATAGAGGATAAACAATTTTAAATCATCGGGTTTTGTTAACTTGAATATGGGACATATAAAAAGCCAAATGAGAAGGTATGTGGCTTCCTAAAATGTGTTTTCAAAGAATGTTGATGTGTTGGAACCTACTGAGAGCATTGTTGGGCTCTTCTTTGTTCCTCCTCATGGAATTGAAGTAGCCTTAAGCTCTCTTAAAGAATTTGCCAAGCGAGTATGGAAGTACGGAAGGTAAAGGAAGGACTTAACAATCATATGGAAGAAATGGAGTCAACCTAAGTGAACAGCAGTTTAATGGAGGCAAAAAGTATTCACTCATCTAGGGAAAAGAATTAAGGGTCATGTAGGTGAAATGGTGCTGATGTGCTTTAGACAGGGGAAAAAGAGAGGATTGGATATAATAATATTGTCACCTGTGCAATATTATTATAAAAAAGAGAACTAATCTTGGTCAAGGAAGTAGTAAGTAGGCTGAGGAAATAACACTGATCATGGTACCAAAAATTATTGTGGAAAGTGTTTTCAGTTCCTAAAATGTCAGTAATATAATTTGAAATCCTAATGGAAAATAGCATTTAAATGACAATACCTCTTTGGTTTGGGGGAATTATACCTTTAAAGTGCAATATATTTTACAATGAAGGAAAGGAATATTATTGGTAGATCAGCAATAATTATACAAAGTAAAGTAGTGTTTTCTTAAAATACATGTATGATAAGCTTAAGTTTCCTAATATCATTTAGTGGATACATGAAAAATATTTGTGTTATGTATTCTTTGCATAAAAAGAAATTATTGGTAGATAACTACATATATATATATATCTCAGAAAACAAAAGAGAATTCTTAAAAGACTAGTTACATGGGTATTGACTGTTCTTTATTTGCACTGACAATATCAGTTGACTTGCATCAAGATAAAAGTAATACCAAAATGAAAAAAAAAGATTAATTTCAAGGTACTGGTCTGTATCATCTTACTTTTGTTCAATGACATCTGAAGGCAGTTTCTAAGATGAAGTTAAATGACAATATATGGCCAGACAAGCAGCTAAACGTTCTCACTCTTCTGGTCCCCTGCTAGTCATCAGCCATTGAAGATATTGATCACAAAGGAGAATGATGCATATTGCTAGCAAACCTGACAGCAGCATTCGAACACATCATTCAGTACTGAATAACACAGAGCTACTTGTCAAAGCAGAAGATGTTTCTGCCCACAAGGTCTTGACAATTATTATCTTTTTTATTAATTTTAAGAACAGTGAATATCTTAAAGCTCTGTCAGGAATACTTTGGTGATACAAAACATGTTTAAGGATGCCATGTTTCTGACCACAGCAGCTTTCAGATAACATTAAGAATTTATTAAAGAAAATTTTCAGTCTTCATTATGCCATATTAATTTGTCTTTTGTAAGCCAACATAAAGAAAACTACTTAGAAATAGCCTTATTTAATGTCCAGTGGGTGTGTAATCCAATTAATGTTAGTCCCTGTCCTTTTCATAATGAAATGAGTTTTGCTTTCAATATAAGCAATAGCTTATTTCTTCAGAAGGTTTTTTTAATGTCAGTTTCTTAATTGCCATTTACTCTTGCTATTATTCTATTATCAGGAGATGCAAATAAAACAAACTGCTCTCTGCATTGTTTCACTCTGAGGCAAAAAAGAAAGTATTCAAGACACACAATGTGGCACTCAGAGCATTGTAGAACTACTTGACCCTGCATATCATCTTAGCATTATTTCAGATACCTTTATATCAGGGTAAGGTTAGCAGGTTAACAATACATCACCACTACTTCAGTTTTCAGTGAACAAAAAAACACTTTCCAACATCTAATGGAGCTCTTTCTTTTCTATTTCCAAAACATATGCAATTCATGATCACTTTGACTATTGACTTATTTACTGCATTAAAAACAAAAAGTGAAACTAACCTCTTAGCATCCTGATATTTTTTCAAAACCTTCTCATTTTAAAGGAGAGAAAAGAGCTTTATTTCTATTGCATGACAACTTTTTTCAAAAATAGTCTTGCATCAAACAAATTTTCATTAAACTCCTTAACTAGGTAAGTTTTTCATGGTTTCTACTTTACAAAACAGAGATGAGGGTAGAGAGAAAAATGTTATTTGTTGAACATTCTTTTTGTTTTTTTTGTGATAAAAATTTATCCACCAAAAAAAAAAAAAGAAAATAGGTAAAAAATAGTTAATTGTTTGAGAAATAGACATTGTGCATCCTCTACTATAATGCACTATTCAGAAATTATGTATTGGGGCTAAAGAAAAGAAAAAGAAAAAAAAAATAGTTTTAGGAACCTGGCAAAACTTCAAGTAATAGAAATAAATGTTATATAAATTAACACAGTGATTATGCAAGGTATTTACCTCAAGTTAATAGCTTCCTTTTTTTCCCCTTTCACTCATCATGCAACCAGAGCATTTCCAGAAGAAAAGCAGGTGAAAAACAACATCAGAAACAATCTAGTATGTAGGTGGCTTATTCCTAATAATATAGACATTTAATTTTCTGTGAAAATGAAGAATCCAGTAGTTACTGGAAAATTTGTCTTTTTAATGAGTCATACACGATCTGTACCTTGGAGAAATTAATTCAGATATCTTAAGTTCAAAATACTTTCTGACATTATTATAGCAAGCCTGTATTTTGCTTTCTTTCTTGAAGACATTTTTGGAAAGGATCTACAGTGGTGTCTTTTCAGAATAAAAGATACACTGATCAGACAGTGTTATGTCTCTTAATAAGGTGTTGACTCTAACATCTCAAAGAGATAAGTATGAAAAAGCTAATGAAACATAGCTACTTCTACTACCAAAATTTCAAATACATAACAAGACTTCCTTCCTCAAACTGACTTTTTATTCCTGAAGTTAATTAGTAGTTGGGAAGCCACAAAACATATCTATCTTATATTTATTATATAATTTGTTCTTTACATAGTGAAATGAATGTAAAATCTTTGCTTGACTTACCTTATTTGAGTGATCTAAACATTGAGCACAAAGATAAAAAAAATTCTTGGTGCAGTTTATTTAGCTTCAGTAAAACAATCAGAAGTGTTCTGTTCAAAAGGTAAAATTAACTTCTTTAAAATAATATTGTGTGTTGTTTACCCAAAGCTAACAGAGATATTAACCTTATTTAAAGTTCAAAACAAGTCCTTGTAAACTAAAAAATGGACAATGTGCTCCTGAAATTTTAAGAATAAAAATATTGTGATTTACATCATGAGAGCTTTACTTAATATTGTTATAGATAGTAAGGGAGGTTATAGAAGCAAAGTAGACAAGGACAGATTCTTCATATACTATGGTCTTTTCTTCTGATGTATCATTATCATAAGAAAACTAATTGTATAAATTGTCTGCCAGATGAATTAATGTGTAAAGAGCCAATTTAATAAAAGCTCCCAGTGGCTCAAGAATTAAATCAAATAAAGGAATTTGTTCTACCTAAAAGTAAATTTATGAATAATACCTATTAGAGGCAATGAAATGAATTATTAACTTTAATGTTATGAGTGCAAAATAACTACCCATTGAAAAACAAGTCACTTTGAAACAGTAAGACTAGTTACAAATTCGAAATCTTGATATGAAAAGTAGTTCAATACCATAGATATGTTCTTGCAGTAGCCATATTAATGGTTCAAGGCAGAGAAGGTGGAGTGATAGAGTAAGTTTGGTGGGCACCCTGGTGTCCAGCCAGGGTCAGCCTACCCCAGTGCAATACATAAGTAGATTTACAACACTGTGCACAACTATATCTATTGATAAGTTATAGAAGACATTTCTGACCTTTTCTAATCATCCTCCAAATAATGCAGTGAAACCAAGTTTATTTTGCAATACATCTAGGTAAACCTTGTGTTGTTGGAGCTATTTAAGTTCTCTGTGTTTTCTTTTATGAGAGCATTGTACCATTGTTTTTCATTGACAACATTTTTATCACATCTAGAAAGTTATGTGTTTTTTTCATCACAATTAATTACTATCAATTTAATAGCTTTACAGGCTTTGATAATTTTATTTTTTATCAAGAGTACACACTGAGTGCTAAAAAAGGTTGTAGAACTTATTTGCCATAAAATTAAAGACATTTGAAATCAACAAATTTTCAAGTTCATTGAACTGACAAAATTTCATGGAAAATACTTTCACACCTCTGAAAAAAAGCAGTATTGATTTTTAAAAGGTTTTGTGCTGTCTTCTTCATCACAAAACTATGAGATTACACTGTGAACAAATGAATATAAATGCAGACTTCTCTGTTACTGTTCAGGGATATAACATCACTGGTTTACTAGATGATTAGATATAAGATATAATTGTCTCTAATCTTGTGAAATATTTGAAGTGGAAGATTATTTTTCACAGAAGCCTTTGGCAAAAAGCAGTGATAAAAGTCAAGTCTCCATTTATCTTGTATTAACAGTGGCAAACTGTCCTTTCTTTTCAAGGAGTTAATTCACAAGAATTCATTTCTTGGAAATGTTACTGTCTTTTATTCTGGATTTCTAAGTACTCAATCTAAGTAGTGGTTCTTGAAGTTCAATGCTGCGTTGGAGATGGAGAATCAAGTGTATTGCAAAGTCTTACACTTTAGTATCTAAGTGTGTCTGCATGTAGGTATGTCTGTGCTTCAGAGTAAGGGTATGGAAAGATGTGGAATATATTACACATCAGATGGTGGCTCAGCTTCACTGCTATTGCTTCTAACAATGAGGACAATGGCAGAATGCGCTGACATTTATTCAACTTTAGCACTTCTGTTACTCTCATGTACTTGCCTTCCAGGAAATCTTTTTCAAAATAAAAAAGAATGTGATTTTAAAGGTGATGATGCCTCAGATATTCCACTCTTCAAGAATTTCTCCCCTCATGTATAAAGTGTTCTTCCACCCTTTATATTAATGTGTGTGTTTTCCCTGCAGGAAAATCAAATAACTTTAAATTGTTATGGGATCTGTGAAAGAATGCTAGAGAGAATCTCAAAGTGTAAGTGCAGTATTCCTCCTCCTCCCGTGTGCTGCAGTGCTGGGCTTGATGATGGCACCTGCTTAGCACAATGGGGAGATAAGAATCAGTGATATTTTACCAGGATTTTGGGTTTTGGTAGGGACAGACTACACTGTCCCTAAAGACCTTGTGAAATGAAAGAGTAACATTATGCGAAACAGGGTGAGTGAAAGATTGTGATAATCAAGATTTACTCAACGAGATTTTGTTTGGAGAAAAATTGTGTACACATGATCACTTGTAGGTTTAATTTTTGCACTTTAAGTGAAGAAGTATTACTGGAATTCTATCTAGAATTATTGTGTTAGGCATGATTTGTGGCAAGGCATTCTCTCTTCAACCCCAGTGGGCATCTAGAAAGTTCATGTGAAATAATGTGAAATAATAATGAAAATGCATTGTTGTGTTGCATGGCTCAACTAATGCCATGACAATCAACGAGACCATGAAAGCTGTGTCTTAAAAAATTTTACAAAACAGGAGAATATTTTGGTTTCTTCTCATTTTTAAGCTCAGTTATCCATAACCCTGCACTCACTCTATAAAGACAAACTGAAGCTCTAACCTACTTATTTGATTAAAAGATGTAACATCTTTTAGTGAAAATAGCTTACATTGCATTGTAAGGATTTGATGTAATTTTGATAGATATGACATGTGGAGAAACTAGAACAAGGAAGAAAATTAAAGAAGTAACAGTGAAGGAAGCATCGCTATATTTATGATGTAGAAAGCTAGTATGCTTTGAACACTTTTATCTCAATATTTATCTATCCCACTGGAAAATCATGTTATTATTCTATGTGTCAGTTAATACTACATAGTAAATATTAACTGAATTAGTGGAGAAAGAATTATACTCAAGGACATTCCACAATATCAATTAATTGTAGTTTTTCTGGAAAGAGAGATGAAAATCATGCTGGTTAGATAGATTTTTGAAGGATGAAATATGACTTTCTGATTAATTTTAAGTTTTCAGCAAACAACAGTGTTCAAAGACTGTGTTTAGGGCAAATGAAACTCTGCAAAAATAAATTGTGCTCATTTTTTTCTTGAGGTTCTCAGGGTAGATATTTGACATTATGTAATGAGGTCTGTATACAGTTCAGGTATTAGAATCACTGCACCTTTTTAGACCTAAAAGAAAAAGAAGCCCTGAGGGCCACACTTTTAACAGGAATTCCAGTTAGTAGAGGTAAGAGGAAAAAAAGAAACAGATCCTTCTCTTCTGAAGTGACACAACTGAGTAATCAGAGTCAACACTTGAATGAAACTCCTCTGGGCAAAAAGATGAAGCTCTGGAAGAAGCACAAATGTTTGTCAATTACACTTTTGCAAAGGCCATCCAGTGGAAATGGATTGCAGAATAACACAGAGTGAGCCTGCTAACTGGAAATATTTCATCCTTCTTTATATGGGGCAGTGCCAGTGTTTAGACCAAATGGTAATTTGCATAAAATTAAGATATTTTTTTCTTATTTTTGTGCAACATGTTTGTTCCCTTGGATGTGAACTTCATGTACTGAAGGGGAAATTCTACACTCAAATTGTGTGTCTATTCATATCAATAATTCAAAACCTTTTAATAACTCAAACTCAAGTGCTTTTCCATTGGATTTAGAAAAAAGCCATCTTCACACTTCAACTGAGAATTAAAATAGAGTCATCTTCCTCCCAGAGGTGTCTTTTTCAAATTAAAAAAACATGAAACAAGAATAGGGACATGACAGGGGACACTTTGCCAATTATGTTTACCTGTGCAAATTTAGTGATTAATAATAGATTGGAATGCTTTGACTTTATTACTTTTGCTCTTTCAAATGAAATTAGATTTGCAGTATAAAGAAAGAAGGAGTGTGCTTTAACTTCAGCACACATTGTTTGCAGACATTGTTCATAAAATAACCAGAGAGAATAAAACTGAATTTAGATGAAGAACAGGTGCATTAATAGAAACTCTGAATT
The DNA here is from genome assembly GCF_012460135.2 of Molothrus ater. Lineage (NCBI taxonomy): Eukaryota > Metazoa > Chordata > Aves > Passeriformes > Icteridae > Molothrus > Molothrus ater. The sequence goes on along the minus strand of NC_050480.2, from coordinate 105,913,484 downwards.
TCTCTAAATTTTGCTGAAACATCTGCATAAGCCTTAGAAGAAATATATCCCTCCTGCTCCTGTGCAGGCTACTTGGCATAGCAGAAAACCCTCTGAGCTCTGCAGCCTTGCACTTCAGTCCCTAATGTGTGGCAGTGTGATGCCTCTGCAAAAGCCAGAGCAGCATGAATTTTGAACCAGCTGAGCCAGTGTCTGAGCTTATTTGAGCTCTGAGATTGCTGTGAGAACAACCAGCAAAGCCTGCAGATACCATGGCTACCAGCAGACAGTCAGCAGGTATAATTGGCTTCTCTGTACTATAGAGGTTTAGATGCTAGCTCATGTCAGTACAATATAGAATAAGCTCCAGGGCTCTAGCTGTATTAATTAGAGGGGGAAGGGAAATTCTAGCTGCTTCTACATACATACAGGAGACCCTTCTCCCCCATTACAGCTGAAGAAATATATGCTAAAGTATTAGACCCATTTCATAGGAATGACATTTAAATGAGGAGGACTATATTTTATATGAGCTGAGAAAGCAAGGCCTAAAACACAATCACCAACATGCTCTGAAAAAAAAATTGTCCTTGACACCTCAGTTCTGTTTTAAAACAAGAAATACTGAAAATACTCCTTCTAAGTTTTTCTTTTCAATTCTTCATATATCTGTTTTTTCAGTTTCAAACCATTGCTCAAACTTTACTTCCATCACCCTCAAAAGAAATCAAGCAAATCAAGCTGCTTTTTTTCCCCCTTTACACTTGTTCATTGGGATTTTTGTTCATTTTGGATTTTCTTTTGCAGAGGCAATTTTTTTTTTAAGAAATAGACAAAACTTTTTTCCTTCCATTGGTATTATGCTTTTATCTGGGCTTTTTTTTTTCCCTTTCACTTCATCCTTGTATCTTGCTTTTCTTATTTTTCACTATGCTTATTTGAAGCTGTTTCAAAATTTGTGACAAGGAGCAGTAAGATAAATGTGTTTCTATTTTTTCTCCTATATCAAATTGATGGCAGTATTCTTGCCTAAATAGTCTAAAAAAATCCAACTATCAAATTAATAATAAAATAATAAGAATATTTATGTATTGAAAAAACTATCTGTATCTACCATTATAGGAATCACTTAACATTCTAATTCAACCCTGTCTCCATGAAAAAATAACCTGAGAATTACTTCAAATATAATATAATATAATATAATATAATGTAATGTAATGTAATGTAATGTAATGTAATATAATATAACATAACATAACATAACATAACATAACATAACATAACATAACATAACATAAATACATGAAGTACATTTTTGGCAGTCATAAAATTTAAAAGCTATAACTAAAACTAAGTATCAAAATTAGTCTCAGCATTTCTCCTTTCTCTTGCCTGGAAGGGTAATCATTGGGAAAAAAATAGTGTGCAATTTTTAATACCAATACATCTGGGAAATCAAAATTTCCATTCTGTAAGAAAATTATTCGTTTTTGCTATAATTCCACTTGGATAAACTGTAACTCAGGATCTTTCTGCCGAGCAAGTTGATAAATTATTTAAAACCTAAATTCCCATTGTTTGAACATCCTTTTAAGGATAAAAATCAACATTCTTACTGAGTACTTTTCTCTCAGATAAGAAAAAAAATATAAAAAAGAGAAAATATAAATGGACGTCACTTATTCTTCAGAGAATGGCTCTTAAGAGAAATGCACCCTGAGAACTCTTTACTTGTGTGTATTTATACAGGATCCTTTCATATTCTTTTGAAACTCTTGAAGTTTTCCTCTGAAGTCTTACTTTGATTAGCAGTCTTCTGGTTTATGGTTCCCTCTTCAATAAAAACTCATGGGAATTTTTTTTTTTTAATGGGGTTAAGTTAAGAAGGTTAAAAATCCTTTCTACATTTGTCTTATAACCAGGAGCTCAGTTTTGTTCCTTGTCACAACTCTTCAGAGTGTTGGTCTGTTTGCACCAGAAGACACTTGCTTTTAGCAGCCTCCTCCCATGGGTTTGTCAGTTTCTCATATTCAGTGTTTTAGAAGAAGAAGGTTTTCATTTACTGTAAAGCTTTTTATAGTACAGGATAATTCAATTTTTATTAAAAATACAGTGAATTCAAACACAGTAGAATATTGTGTCTCCCAAAGGGACAGTAAGTGTGTTCTGTGGTGTTCAAACACCACTAAATAATATTACAGTGCAACCATTGAACTAGTTGTTTGCAATCCAGGTGAGATTCTTACCCAGGTGAGTGGTGTTATTGACACACCTGAGGGACAGGATGCCATCCAGAGGGACCTGGACAAACTCAAGAAATAGCCAATGAATTTTAATATGACCAAGTTCCTGGTGCTGCACCTGGGTCAGGACAAGCCCCATTAGCAACAGAAACTGGGGGATGAACAGATTGAGAGAAGCCCTGCTGAGAAGGACTTAGAGGTGCTGGTCAGTGAGGGACTGGACATTTTAGAAGACCATGTAGTGACAGAACAAGAGGGAATGGATTTGAACTAAAAGACAGTAGGTTTATATTAGATATTAGGATGAAGTTCTTCACTGTGAGGGTGGTGAGGCACTGGAACAGGCTGCCCAGAGAAGTTGTGGCTGTCCCATCCCTAGGGGTACTAAGAGCCAGGCTGGAAGGACATGTGAGCGACCTGGTCTACTGAAAAGTGGTCTATTCATGGCAGGGGGGTTGGAACTAAATGGTCTTTAAAGCCTTTCCAACCTGAACTATGCTTTGAGTCTGTGATTCTATGATAAATACATTGCTGTAAAGCTTTCAGGTATACTATCTACAGTTTATCTGTAAAATGGAATTTGGCTCACTATTTCTGATGGTTATACTACAGCTACCAGTATATGAGGAAAAAATACCAGTAGTATGAGGAAAAAAATTGCCTAAGTTCTCCATTTTACTATTCCTTCTCAGTTCTGTGTTACTGATTCTACATATTTTCTTCCTCTATTACATCAGTTTGTTTGATAGTGAAATTAACCTAGAAGTAAAGGTGATCTAAGGCAATTCAGAGAGATGTGACTGAATGCTCACCTCACTGCATACAAATAGGGTCAAGAAGGCGTTGTGTCTTTGGCTGTTTTTCCTCCTACAGTTCCTCTAACTACATCAGCATACAAATTCATTTTACCTGCAGGCAACTCGTTTATAGCATACGTTTATCTATAAACCTGGGCAGTGTATACCACATGGTGCAGAAAAACAAACAGCCAAGTCCAATCAATTTGCACTGGATAATGCTTCCCTGTTTCTGTTATGGTTCTTCTACAAGCTTTGTGTCGATAGATGTTGTGTGGCACAGGAACCATGCTGGTAGGATGGCTCCTGTGGAGTACTCCCATCCCATTCTCCAATGTTATGTTTTGCACACATAAACTGCCTGGGCAGAAAGAATGACTGTAGTGAATATTTCTTCTTAAGTATTCTTTTCCCTCTATTTATTTTTTTTTTGCTTATTGTCACTTTTTTTACTGAGCACTTTTCTAACATGCTTTTCTACTAGCATGGCTTTTCCCTGAAAATAACAGTGTCTTTGACCTCTGCATTAGTGTCATGGGGATTATATAAAATCACTGAAATGTATAAATGTGTCAATTCTTGCTTAAATGCTCTGGAGTGTGAACATTTTATTAACTAAACCCCTGAGCGTATTATTATATTTACTTCCTTCACACACTGTTACCCTCCACTGATGAAAGAGTAATTTTGCATACATTTAATAAAAAATAAAATACCATTGCCATCACCGAAATTCAACAGACTCTATGAAAAAATGCTAGAGATTTTTGTGGGTTGTGTCAGTGACTTTACTGCATTTAATTGTTATGCAATGGGAAGTAAAACTTCTCTACAAGATACCTTATGATAACACATATCTGTTTTAAATTTCTGACAGTTCTATTCTTACTTACACTCTTAGAAGTATGAATATTAATGATAACAGAAGGACAGATGAAAGCTCAAAACAGAACCAGTATTTCAAACCACAAAATTATTACTTTAAGGTGTATTTGAAGAAGGCCAAGACAAAGGTGATATGCAGACTAATCTCCTAAAATTATCTATAATAAGAAGTTTTCTGTCTCTGTATTTTAATCAAAGAAGAAGCAAAACCACTAAAAGTGAAGTAGGTTCAATTTTCTTAAGGAAAATTTCTGGTTATTTATTCTCATGAGGAAGTATCTTAAATGAAAGTTACACTGAAAACTGGAACAGAATTAGACTTGATTTTAATAGCCTTTAGCCTATATATTTCATTAAACTTATATGTTTATTACTAACTTAACTTACCTATCCACTTTCAGTTGTCCTTATCTTCATAAATTGTAAAGAAATTGGCTCTCTCTGGTGCTTATATTTTCTGTGGCTGTTAAATTGAAAAGGAAAGTAGAAACTGGAAGAATGGCTACAGTGCAGGTATAGTAGAGAAGGAAACCATTACAATAAACATGTGTCTATTGTCATTTGAGAGATCACTCTTTTTTTAAAATCTAATTTTTAGAATTTTTGTTAACTCTTAATATCTTTTTTATGATGTGGTTTTGTTTGATTGTTTTTGGTTTTTTTTTTTCATTCAGCTGGAGATGCAGTGCTCGAAGTTTGTTATGACTGCTTCAGTGCATAAGTATAGTGTCTTTGATATTAAAGAAAAAGAAGTCCAGAAAGACTCAATATATGAATCCACACTGCCTATTTTATTGACTTGATCAAGTAACTCTCTTTAGCCAATTAATTTTGGGGTTTGAGCTCCAAGCTTTAGAAATGTCATTTGAACACAATCAACTAATGACTAGTAAGTACAAGATTTTTCGATGTAACTAGATCTCCCATAAAATTTACAACCACCCCATCTAAAATACTCAGTACTTTCTAAGTTCAAAAGTCTTTTAGCTTAATTCTGTGACAGTTTTGACTACCTCATTAATATCTGGAATACAAGTCATTGTTATTATTGGCTTCTAATTGATAGCTAAGAATACCAATTATAGCAGAGTATCAGCAGTATTTACGTCTCTAACACTTTTGCTGTTTTTAACAGATACAAATCTGACCATATCTAAATTATTCATTTGAATTTGTGGTGAAGTCTCCAGAACTGTAGCAGTTTATACTATCTTCTTTTCCTAAACAAGTTTTGATGCTATTTCTACTGTAGTCCTTTTCTCATAACAGAAATTATGTCAATAATTCTAGTATACATGGCTAACCCACATTTTTCTTCCTTTGCTATTTTTTTAGCAGCTCGCAGTTTTGTTACACTACCATGACTCTGTTATCTCCAAAATTTCTACATTTTCTTGCCTCTGCAACTTGCTTTCAATGTGCAACTCCATAGTTGTTCCTAAATGAGCTCTTAGCTCGAGTGGTAGAGCACTCACTCAGCATGTGAGAGGCAGTGGGATTGATACCTGCATTCTCTGTGGTTATTTGACCCTGAGCCCAGCCCTGTTGGTTAGAAGTGTCAAGGGTTTAGTCCCTGTATGGGCCATTCACATAAGAGCTCGACTTGCTGATCCTTGTAATTCCCCTTCAATGCAGTCTATCTTGTTATTTTTTTCATTAAACTTGAAAAATTTTGCTAAGTAAATTCATCATGTCTGTAACTTTATTCAAAAATCAGTGTTGTTTTTTTTTTGGTTTTTTTTTTATTGCTGTCATCCCTATCTAGAAGCTCTGATGTGTTTTCTCCCCCCCCCTTTTCTTTTTTTAATAATGGAAAACATTTGTTCCTCTCACCAAACATTTTACACTGAGACACAATGATATTATTCTGTACATATCACAGAGTTTCTGTAAGGTGCAAAAATAAAGCAAAATACAAAATACAAACCCAAGAAGTAGAAATGACATCACTCAAAGCATACAGGAGGACAAAAGTACATTCTCTTATAACAGAGGTGTTAAAAGTCTTATTCTCAAAATAAATCTCACAAAGGCTGCTCTGCTTACATCTTTCTGGTCTTTGGATGTCTGCTTTCAGGTATCTTTCACTTAATTATGTGCTTAAGTAAGTCACAGAACACTTTAAATAAAACTAAATGTGCCATTATTATTAAAATAATCAGCAGGAAGAAAGTACTGCAAGTCAGGCTTCTTTAACCTTCTTATTCTAAACATTAAACTAGCTTAAATTCTTCTAAAATTGCTATCCAAAATGTTTGAATATATGTAAGCTGAACAGGACTGTGCTCTGAATATAAAACAGAAACCATTTGAGAACATTATACTATCACTTGCTTTCCTGTGACATTTCAAAAAAGAATTTATTTATTGTACATGAACCTTCTATTTTCAAGGACTTTTTTTTTAACTTTCTCGTGGTGCTTTTTAATTGGCTTTCACTTCACATATTCTTCTTTTTATTACATCCAGATTGCTACAGAAAGATTCCACTGTTAAAGGTATGAAATATTTTTATTCATATTAACAGCAAGTTTTGTCTTCACTCTTTGTGTCCAGTGTTATTCTGGACACAAAATATGAAAGAAGAAATGAGAAATTATCCTAGTTCTGCTGCTACAACTGTTTGGTGGAGGAAGACTATCGAAAAAAAATAAGATTTTGAAATGCATATTTTGGGATATGCAGAGGCTAGAGAGAGGATGTAGGACTGTCATAAAAAGGAGACAAGCACTGAGATTCAGGACAGTGAAGAAAATATTGAATTTACTGTAAAGCAAATGTTTGGAAGGTTAAAGGCCTCATGTTGAGTTAAAGCCCAAAATTGCAGCAGAATTAGGTTAGGGATAACGTGGTTGTGACTATGTGACAGCAAATGAAGTCTTGTTTTGGAGACTGATCAGTACTTATTCCTAAAGATTCTGGAATATACTAGGGTGGGGAGTCTGGATAGCTTACTTTTTTCCACTTTTCTGAATATCCATGAAAGTAATTGATAAACCTGTTTCAAGTATGACATAAGCAGAATAAATCGGTTGAGTATCATGCTAAATATAAGCTATTATTATATTATAGGAGCTGCTATAATCCAGCAGCTTCTCACTCCTGGATTCCAAAGTCAGAGATAGAGGGGTTTGAAGTACAGAATTAAAAGACAGCAGAAATTTCTCTGAATCTAGGCTAAAAAAATAAGTAGTTTTTGGCCTTGATCCTGAGGTACTCTGTGTAAAATTTCTGCTTTAAGGAACAATGTCAAGTGCTTTCTTCTCAGCACAGGGATGAAATGCCTTTAAAATAGTACCTATATGGTGGGTAATGATCTGCTTTCCACTCTGATTTAAGACACATAACAGTGGTGCATTATTTCCATGAAACTGTGGAACTGAAGATATTTCATCATTTCCTTATATTACTTATTTTCCTTCATCTTTTTCTGCACCAAAAAATATTTGTAAGGCATCTTCACTGAATGAATAGAATAATTACTATTTTCAGAGCAAGAGGTTTACTCATCAGCTCTATTATAAAAGCAAAGAAAGTATAAAATTTTTCAAGGTAATATATTATTTCAGGTTACTATTAAGGCATAAATATTTTAGTTCTGTGCAAATCTATTTAAAATTATGTTTCAATTTATTAATCTGGCAAAATTTTTGGTTTAAAGTAGTAGAGCACATAGGGCCACTGAATTCTTCCACACTTGGTCCCAAAGGACTTTCAGGCAGCTCACAAAGAGGTTGTTCATCACACAATGTCCTTTCCAAAGGAGATGTGAAAAGGGATTTAGTGAAGAGTCAACTTTCTTTCAGAAGAGACTTACTAAATTCAAAGGGACTAAGGATCCATTAAGCACTTCTGTGTCATGTGGAGGAAATTGCCACCTTTCACATAACAAAAAGAAGCAACCACCACAGACAAAGAAAATAGGGAAACACAGACTCCAGGCTGGTGGCTGCTCCTCAGCAATGGAATATGACGGACAAGAGGACCAGAGCAGTAGTAACACAATCAGCAGGCCTGTAACACGAGACCTATGGCATCGTTCCTGCATGAATCACAAAGAAGAAAAGTTGGAACAGACAAGAGCAGCAACACACTGTGAAGTGGTTCCAGTGTCTATACTCTATTCTTTACTTAATCCAGAAAGTCTGGTAACTCTCAGAGAAAACTCTTAACTCTAATCAAGAGTATAATAGAAAAGGATGAATGCTCACAGATCTCATAGGTCTCACAAGGTCTTGTTATTTCTTCAGTACACATCAGATACAAAATCTGCTTTTTAACACAGAACAGCTGGAAAAATATCTGTTTTCCTTGGTACCACGAAAAGAAAACATAAGTACACCAACCTTCCTGCATACTACATTTAACTTTTGATCCCAGCATGATTTCAGAAGTTAAATTTAGGATAATAATGTTATTCTCTACTAGACATCATGGGCTTCTGAGTATTCTTGAATTAGAAATGCTACTTGGCTAATAAATTTTTCTATAAAGAAATCCTCTGCAATTTTTTTTTGCAAGTGAGCAAACCATGCCATTGGTCTTCCAGTATTAGCATGAATGGCAATCAGATAAATTGACTGAGTCGTGTGAAAAATGTCAATATTTCATATTGACATAATTAAACATCAGAGAAATTCAGAGAGGTGTATGACCACTGGCTGCTCAACATTAATAAATCACTTGTTTCTGAGTGTGAGGGAATAGCCAAACTGCCCTGAAAGGAGAAGAGCCTTGAGCTGAAAAGGACCCCAGAGCAGACTCTGCTCTCATGATGGAGTCTCATGGAGTTTGACAATTGTGGACACCACTAGGAGCTGGCAAAGTTGTATAATAACAGCACTAGGAAAGACAAAGGAACAAACCAGGTCCAAAGGCCATTTTGCTCAATGAGGAAGGTGAAAGCAGAAGTAAAATGAGACAGAACTTCTGTCCTGATGGAGTCCAGATCTAGTCAGGAAAAGAAAAAAAACCTGCAGAACAGCACAATTACTACATAACCATAGCCAGGACTGAAACATCCTATCTTAGCTTAAATGGAGCCCTGGGCCCATGAAAGGAATGGGAAAGCACTCAGGTGAGGCTGGTCATTAAGTTCCTCAGGATCCTGACACACAGATGCTTTGCTTCACAATCAGCTTAAAATTGAAAGGTCTGGGGTTAAAAATTACCACTGTAATTTCTTAGGAATGTCTCAATGGCTAAGCCCTTTTGAGAAGCTATGAAAAATATTTTACTTCCCAGTTCTTTCAGAACTGAGTGCATTTCTTGAAAGGCTGCTCAGGAAATAAAGAACCAAAAATTGAGTTAACAAGACCAAGTTTGTGAAACATGTCTAGTCAATTAATACCCAAGCCAAGATTATGATATTGCTTAACTACTGCTTTGTATCATGATTAAAAATGTAGAGAGAAAGTTTATGAAAAGCTGTAAGATGTTAGAGGGAAACTGTATATCTATAACTACAATCCAAAAGATGAAAGTTCAGACATTTTCAATCAACCATGAGATCTTTATGATTCAATTTGCCTAATGAAGTGTGTTATTGCTTTCTTGAGTGGCAGAAGAACAATTTCTATTTGTATAGCACCTTCTTTATAGCAGCAATTTGGGTACAATACCTGTAATTGCCACGATAAAATGAACCAGAGCAGTCAAATCCTTCTACTTAAAGCTGGCGACACAGTTTATTCGAGGGATTTGTTAGCAATATCTACAAGCAATTGTAGGAAAAACCTAAGTATCCTTACCCAAGGCAAAATGTTGATCAGATTACCCACTGAAATTTCTTTATAGGGAAGACATTTGATAGATTTCGCTTAGTGCTTGTTCAAACAAATTTTGGGCACTAATGGTTCCTCATCAAAATTGTATGTAAAGAGCAAAAAAATGATGATGCAAGGTAGAGTTGTAGCTGACTCATGGTTTTGCAATCTTACATGTATGTAAGTTACTTGACAAATTTTGATAGTCTGGGAATTATGCTGGAGATATTGACAAGCATGTATCAAAGCAAGGAAGTGAGCAGAATGGGGAGAGAACAGGTCCTGACTTCAGTTTTTCTATCATATTAAGGACAACACTCTACCAACCTGATGCTTCTAGTAGAATACACTTGAATTAACTTAACTATGTTATTAAAGCACTCCATGCAATCTGAGCTAGTGAATTATCTGTCATTACTTTGCCTGAAAAACCTAAACTGGATTTTTTGGAAGGACTGTAACTGCAAGGAACCTCTCTAGACTTTCTAAAGAGACAAGACTTATAAATGCTCTGGAGCTAGCTTAAGTATAAGACAGAGAAAACACTGCAGAATTCTGATCTTCGGGACCATGTATAAAGTTTTATTCAAGGATAGGAGATTTACTGTGAAGCCAATGCTTACATTCCCTTTGGAAGTGAGTAGATTATAATTTGGATAGTTCCTCAACTGTAGTTAATCCCACCGGAACCCATGGTTTGATTAAATCCCCCTATAATGCCTTATTTCTGGATTTGATATGCTCCATGCATGCATTTGGATCAACACAGGCTTGGAAATGTTGGTAAGAGAAGAACCAGGGATGATAACTAGTGTAAGAATGTAGTTTGAGGGCCTCTACATTGCTGAGTTACAGCACAGCATTGAGGAAGATTTAAGAGACAGGGTGCAGACCATAGACACTCTGTTGAAAAAAATTTGGTGTCATGCAGATTTAGCAATCCAAGCTTTGAAAAATGTTATTGGTAAAAGATTGTGAAGCTAGGTGCTTGGGACAGATTGCCTAAAATCCTACACAGACCTGACATGGCTATGAGAGCAAAATTTTCTGGGGAAAAGCCCAAAGAGGTTTACCTGAAGATTGAAGACTGTTCTGAACAATTTATGTAATCTTTGAGGAAACCTCACTGTGTCAGTTCCTAAGATCAGAACTTGCTTTTACATCTTAGTCTGGAGTTCACTGTTAGGATGAACGACCATATTTATTTTGTCCAGGCACCTCTGAGATGGTCTTCATACCTGGCTGTGAAGAAAAGGGTATGATGACTTAATAATGTATTTATCACTTAAGAAAAATTTATTTGTAATCTCAACTAATTTTGTTTGACTTATGTTTATATTTATACTTTCCAACATGTTCAGTTGTTGTTTAAAGGACTCTTAGTTCTGAATATTGTTATATCCATAAACATTCCTATGTAGAATCCAGATAAATCCTATTCTTCAGTTGTACACTGTACAAACTGGTTGCACAAACTAACTATTCTTAATGCAAAACAACATTATCTTTGCTATTCCAAAATATGGAATGATATTTTTTCTTGTACAGTGAAAGGAAATAAGTCAATGCTTCTGTTTCACCCCTATACAAAACATAATGCAGAGTTAGACACCTTAAAAGGAAATGCTATAAATAATTATATTTTCACAATCTAAATCTCTGAAGAAAACTATTAAATGCCACCAATAACTCAGCTGAGATTCATCATCCCTTTTAGTTGGTGCATTCATAATTGAATTTTTATTAGTTAAATTTAAAAAATTATCAACATTTTATTTTGACTTTAATTAATTGGACTAAATAGAGGAACACATTCTCAATATGTTTTTTTAAAATAAAATTACCAATTAAAATATTTAAATATTACCAATAATGCTAATATCATCATCATCATCACAAAACACCCCCCCAAAAGAAACCTCCAGCACCAAATTATCAAAAAACCCAAAAATCCAGGGCTTGAACATGAAGTTTTCAAATACCTGGTGAAAAAGGTTATATTAAATATGTTGCTTGATTTATCAGGATTCAAGATTCTTGTGAAAAGATTATAATTAGGCAATACAATCTAAAAAATATATGTACAAGTCTTAAGAGATGCTGAACAAATTACTTTGCATCTCGTGTTTCAATTACTGTCGCTAAAAATGGAGATTATGAAGGTAATCATCTCATTTGTAACCAGTGTGAGATCTGCTAGTAAAGAACAATAAAAAAATGTAAAGTGTTACTGTCAACATCAATGACAATTAGATTTGATCTCAAGAAATGTAAATTAGGAGCAGCTCTTCTGATTTTAATGGAATTATACTAGTTTGTAGTTACCTGCATTTAGAAGATTGACTAAGAAGCTATGGAGATTGAAATGCACAGAGAAATAGGTTCATTATTACATGCAGACAAACAAATGCTTCACAGATTACCTGGAACACTCCTGATAGAGTATCTTGCAAGTACCTCTCTCAGTCTCTCTTCCTGTGAAATGCACTAGATTAAGAAGCACAAAGGAAAAGATTGAAGTTACCTAATCTGGTGTGCACATGTTATTTTGATTTCTATTAAAATGAAGAGAACATAAGAATCACTCTCAATGGAAAGAGAAACTCTCAATGGAAAGAAAGAGGAATTAAAAAGACCACAAAGACTAAACTTTTTCTAGATATTCCTGTTGCTCAGATTTGAGCTTCATTGATGTATATAATATGTAGAGTAAACTGGTTTTACTACCCTCTACAATAATTTTTTTTTTTTTAAGTATGACTATAAAATGAAAATCAGATAATGCTATCAGTATTTTTCTGGAAATAGTGGTGTGAATTTACTTTCTGTAATTTCAAAGTATTAAATAGCTTCCTTTTTTTGTTGTTTTAAAAAAACTTTTAAATTAGTTCAACTACAGAAGTTCACCTGTACTTGTCTTACTTATAACATGAGCCTTACTATAACATGAGCCAGAATAAGGATATTGCTTGTGTTCCTATAAAGTCTTTCCTTAGATCTGAGAGCATCAAAGACAGATTGTCAGGAAGCTCTCTGGTATATGGCTCACTTACAAAAGTAATTTTTTATTCACAGTAAGAAGTTTTGTTGCTCTTTCTAGGTTTTCTAACAGATTTTGAGCAACTTTTTAGCACCTTTTTTGACTCAATAAACTCACTTGGACAAAGCCATGCTTCACCTGACATTAAGTCTGTACTTTTTAACAAAGAGCCTTTAATATGACACCGAGGAGAAAACAATATTTTCATAGAAATTTGTGCTAACCTTTCAAACAGACCTTGCTTGGTGCTGCTGGTGTTCACAAATGATAGTGATCGTGTCATGCCTTCAAACAGATTACTTGAAAATTTGCAGCTATAGAAAGTACTAAAGTCAGCAACACAGATGAACAATTTTGTATCTCAGAAAGGTGACAGTACTGACATCAGTCTGGTGATTAGCACATACCACGATTATAAACACACACACAGCCCCCTAAACACACAGAGAACTATGATCCTAATGAAAAAAATTTTTACAAGAACTTCATGAAACCTCAGGAACGTGCTTGAAATTTCCATCAAGAATACTTCAGTTGCAAATAATTTAGAGCATAATTTTCATTAATTTAATCAATAGCGACTTTACCCCTGAGTCTGTAAACAGGAATTCAGATGAATCTAATTAAAATGTACTGTTGCCTATGACATGCAGTGTGCCACAGAGCTTCAGTACAAGACTTTTAGGCCGAGGATTTGTTGAGTAAATTACTTAATACTTTCTCCTTTTGATATCGAGGCTTTTCCATTGGAATGACCATGAAGACTTTTGAGATGAAGAATACTTTTTGGTTTCCATTAGGTAAGGAAAATAGTTTTTCTTTTCTCAAGAGGTGTTTTTTGTGGTTTGGTTTTTTGTTTTTTTTGTTTTTGTTTTGTTTTAAAAGTTAATAAGCTTTTAAGCTTTTAAAAGTTAATAAGCTAAATATGTAGGGCTAAAGTAAGCCAGTATAATAGCTTTACTGATGATTAAGTCAATCTGCTTTGAAGAAAATCCCTGTGTGCAGTTTTTTTCTTTGGTAATATAAAATAATGAATCCTTCATATTCTATTTAGATGTAAATACTAGCAATAAGATAATACCAAACAGTAGCAAAATGTTCTAATGATTGTTTGTAAGAATTACATACATTCATTAAGAGACTATTTCCCTTGTACCTTTTTATATTTACACTTCACCAGACAGACAAAAACATTCTGATTTGGTTTTGGTTGGTTGGTTGTATTTTTGGAAAAATTTTGCAAGACTTCAGTGTGTGGCCGAACAGTCCATATAGTTCTGTGAGCAGAGGTTGTGACTGTAATAAACATGCTAACTAGGGCCACTTTAAAGATATCCCCTCACCTGTAATTGCCCTGGGTACTACAGAGCCATTTCAGGTCAGGTTGCTGTGGTTTCCAGAATGGTCAACTTTCTTGTAGTCACTGATGTATAATTTTGATTCACATTAGATCTACTTTCCTTTTTTGAAAAACTTTTTGTAGATTAAGTCACTAAACCCAGTTTATTTGGATAGAAATTCCAGGTGTATTGTGGTCTCTAAACACTCCATATTATTTCAATACTCGTTACTTTATCATTTCACAGAGCCTTTATGCCAGATTCCTTTCTTTATGGATTCAGATGCTTTTTCATTCCTTGAAAACCAATGATAGTTTAATCCCATTAATCTTGAATCTACTTGTTTTACGCTCCTTGCATAAGCTAAACTCCATTTAGTGGAAATACCCAAAATACAGAAACGTATTTCCAGTCTAACTCCCCCTGATCAAAGCAAGGTCACCTGGGTCTTACTGCTCACGACCACATCCTGGTGAATTTTTAGTATCTCCAACAGAGGAGACTTCATGATGTCTTTGTGTAACCTCTTCCTGTCTCTAATCATCCTCCCAGTAGAAGGTGTTCTCTTATTTTTAAATCTAATTTCTTGTGTTTTGGTTCGTGCCCTTAGTCTCTTGTCCACTCACTGGGCTCTGCTCAGATGAGTTTATTCCTTCTACTTTTGACCATCACACATTTTTATGTGTTGCTCAGTTGCCCCTGACGGTGATTGTCTCCAGGCTGAAAAATTGCAGCTCTCTCAAGATTTCCTTGTATGCCAGGTGATCCAGTCCCTTTATCACCTTTGTGACTTTGTTGAACTTCCTTCAGTATGTGTCCATCTGTCTAGTACTGGGGTGGCCAAAGCAGGACACAGCATTCCAGATGTGTCTCACCAGGCTGAGAATGAGGGAAGGATCTCCTCCCTCAACCTGCCAACTGTGCTCTTCCCAATGTAATCACAAGTAATGTTGGTTCATGTTGTCACAAGAGGCACATTGCTGGCTCATGTTCAACTTCTTGTCCACCAGAACAGTGAAGCAAATCTGTTTCATTGGGTGCCCAGCATGTGCTGGCATATGGGATTATTCATTCCTAGGAATGATACTTTGCATTTTGTGCTGAAAAACTTAATGAGATTCCTGTTTGTCTATTTCTGCAGTTTGTTGATGTCCTTCTGAATGGCAGCTCATCCATCTGGTCTGTGAAGAAGTCCTCTAAGTTTGACATTGTCTGCAGACTAAAGGTGCACTTCAGTCACATTGCCCACGTCACTCCTGACTGTTTTAAGCAGTACTGGACCCAGTATCAGCCTCCCAGAGCACCACTACTCACTGTTCCACCAGCTGGACTTCATGCTACCAACTATTGCAATTTAGGCAGTTTTCAGTCTGCTCTGTTGACCAATTTTGTTTTCCATTTTTAATCATTTTTTCTAGGAAGATGCTACAGCAGATAGTGCTGAAAACCTTACTAAAGACAGAATAAACAGTATCTACTGCTCTTCCTTCATCCCCAAACCAGGCATTTCTTTAGAGAAGGCATTAGATTGGTCAGGTTTTACTTCCCCTTCAGAAATCCATGTTGACTGTTACTTTCTTTTCCTTAATAAGTTTCCAGGTCTAAATTATTTTTAAGATTATTTGCTCCATCACCTTGCCAGAGACTGAAGGCTGACCCGACTGGAGTTCCCTGAGTAGCTTAAGTACAGCTACTAAAAAAAGCCATTTAAGCAAGGCATGAAAACCACACATTTTGGGGTTGTCCAGAAGCAAAACATCACATCATATCACATCAAATCTGTTGTTGGGCTTAAATAGATTTGAAGATGCTCAGGAAATGACATATGATAACAGCTTTAACAGCATTAAACTAGGCTGCTTAAAACCAAACACTATTCATATTTTATCATTTAAACCTGAATCATTTGCTTGGTTGGAATGTGTTCAATATCAAGCATCACTATTGTACCTCTGTTGAGATAAAGTCTTGTATAATTTAATGCTGAATTACTCGGATGGTACAAATCAATGCAGCGCTGGTATCCAGTTTGAAAAAAGTTCATTGTTATACAAGCTATTAACATATTTGGGTTTTATTACAATAATTACAATGCTGGTTTTGTACTTGGTCTATGTTTTTGAATTTGCTAAAACTTTCCTAGATATTTAGTTAAAGACTTGGTCTTTTCTCTTGTATTATCCTACTAAGAAGAATGAAATGTTGTTTAAGATTAAGAGTAGCAGAATTCATATTTTTTACAAAAAACATAAAGGCTATTTTTTGTTTTTGCTTTTTGATAGCAAATTCCTACTTGGTCTAGTAATTATCATTAATGGAAAAATAAGAAAATTAGGAAAAGAAAATAAAAAAAAACCTTTAGAAGACAATGGTTATCGACACTCAGGAAACCTATATTAGAGGTTCAATTTTCCACAATTTTAGTTCTATTTTAGTCCAAGCAATATGAATTTTCTCCACACTGTTAATCTTATAATTCATAAACTGCACACTTTGACATAATTGACTCTACCTGAGTATATGAATACCCTAGTGTCATGGAGTCCTTCATCATGATGGCACATGGTAAAAACCCAAAAAATATATAGGCAACAATAACAATGGCATCCCTAATAGTGCTTTATTTCTAGGAAGACCTGAGGTAAAAATTGCCTTTCAAATCTACTTACCATCATGATTTATGTTCTGTATTGCTTCAAACTGACTTAGTGGAGACCTTCTAAATGCAGGATATAAATACCTGCTAAGAAGGAATAAGACAAAGACCATTCTTACTTTTGATCTCTACTAGACTTTGGTTTAGTTATAATAAATGAATAAAATAAATGTGAATTCAACACAAATATTGAATCCAAGGAGAATATCACTTTCACAATTTTCTTTTCCCTATACTAGGTCTTTGTAAAGTGGAACTAAAATACTCAGTCTTAAACTTTGAAATCAGTCTGAATAAAAAGTTAGATTTTATAATCAACTTGTTCTCCTCCTGATTAAGACTCAGTCAAATGTAGTCTTCATAAAAACTGGAAAAAAAAGAAATAAAATTTTACTTAACTGTATGACAGGATTATATGAGGTCTTCAGTGCTTGGTATATGTAAGCAATGCATGAGATACATATTCACATCTTCAAGAAGCCAGAAAGGGGAAGAGGGAGAAAGAAAGCAAGCTTCTATTCAACAGTAAGCTGTGCCTAAAATTCGAGCTTAACTTTTCTGCAGGTAGAGCTGGTAAGATTCACAACAAATTACCTTTCCTTATGATGTGGGAAAATAGGAATTTGAATCAGCGTATATTCTCTAAATCCTAGCTGTATTTGGTGGGAGGTATTCAGATGTTTGGTTCTCTGACAGTACTGAGTAAATTATTTGAAAGGCATAAAATAGAACACTTTCCTATCCATACCTAAAGGGTGTCTACAACAATGGTGTGTCAGGACTCTTTATCAGGGAGAATAGTGATAGGATATGTTTTTCAATTCAGTATGCCTTTCTCCAGCCCTTTTCTCCCATAACAATATCTTTGAAGATGAAAAAGCGTAAGATGGTTTTAGGGATTCCCCTTTCCCTGCATCACCTCAAGGTACAACTCTTAATAATATCCCACTTCTTCTGCCTGATAACTCTGTTCACATCAAGAGATTCACAGACCTCTCTCTGCCTTATGATTTTCTTGCCAAAGCCAAGTTTCTCTTATCTCATACAATGCTGATGCTTTTTCCTCACCAACTCTTCTTTTATTACAGGAGAAAGTTTGTAGACAGGGATGTTGAATACAGGATGTTCTCTGTTGAATAGCCCTCAATTATTAGGACTGATTACTGCAGTGGTGGATTCAGAGCTAGAACTGAAATTGAAAAGAACACAGATTCACAGAATACTCTGAGTTGGAAGGATCATCCATTCAAGGATCCATCCATCCCACAAGGATCATCCCATTCGAGTCTTAACTGAATGGCCCATACATGTGTTGAATCCACAGTCCTGGTGTTAGCACCTGCTCTAACCACCTGAGATAATCTCAGGGTCTGTGAAGAGAAAGATTTTTATATACATCTACAGATTATCTACCTGAACTGACATAGCAAACTTTCACATACAAATCAGCCTTTCTTTCATGGAATTTAAGTTTTCTTACTTTAATTAAAAAGCTGATAGGAAGATTTATAGTGCTTGATCCTCACTTACAAGGCTTTCTATACATTTTACTGACAACATATATGATCCCTAAAGCCCTATAAAATGCAGGCTAAAGAGCTGAAAAAAATACAGAAATTTAGGAGAGACTCAGATTTGGCATGTTTTAGCTTTTGCAAACTCTAAATTTTTTTTTCAATAAATGGTACTATTTTTCTCTCTTTCTATTCTTATTATTTAAGATCAATGTGGGGTTAATATCTTTTTCCACTACATGCAAGGTATAGTCCATTACAAATAAGGGGACCAGTAAGTAAAGCTAGTAAGATTTTGCATCCAAATCTTAAAAATATAGAAGTGGTTTGGCTTAGTAGAGTGAAGAATGATGTAGGTTCAAGTGGCTTTCAACTTTTTAGAGCTATAGCTTAGTTGTATATTTTTAATAGTGACAGCATGTTCATTTCATTGAATGATGACATCCTTTAGAAAAAGTGATAGGAAGAGTCATGGAACATTTGAGTAAGCACTGCTGATTTGTGGCTGCAGCTCTCGATGCCTGCAGTGTAACTGCCAAGCAGAATTACTGTATCTGCTGTTTATTACACTCAAATGATTGACCTATGTGAGTCCTCCTTACCTTGAGCACAACAAAATGCTGACTTAGTTCTATCTTCAAGTAAGTAAAACAGTGACTTTGGAGCCAGCTCAACCCTGTTAGTCAAACTTGCATCAAATACATTCCCTGCTTCCATTAGGACTGTCACTTGAAAGTAACTGACTGGAACATAAAATAATTGTCTTTTCTTGCTTTCTCCACAGATTGTCCAATCACTTTTTTTTTTTTCGTACAATAGAATGATGACGGGGTAAATTTGCATGCACTGACTCCAAAGATATTTTAAAACATTGACCAAACCACATTTTTGTCACAGGAAATTAATAAATAACACTGGAGATTTCATTATTCATTTAAAGTGGATTTAGAAATGACTGATTACTAATAAGAGTGCATTTTTTATCTGCAAAAGCATCAATGTTTCACTTCATGTAACTCACAACACATTCTAATTTGAAAGAAAGAACTGGACAGAAGAAAACAAAAAGAGATGAGGGAAATAAAGCTTTTAAAAATATGTGGATATCCTTGTACCACTGAGATCCATGCTAGTTAATTTCAGAAGATCAGTTAAACTTAGCTGAATCTGTTGTCATTTGCATACAATATTAGTGAGTGCATTCAGTACATGACATTATGAATTTAGAAGATACATGTTGTAGTAGGTAAAACTATATTTACCCAGGAAAAGTCAGCAAATTGCAAGCAATGTAAAGTTTGGAAACCGCACTTTTAAATTGGAAAGCTACTCTAATTTACCCTGAATTATTAGTAAAAAAAGGAGGTTCTGAATAAGTTTCCTAAGAACTAACAGATTTGTAAGTACTGATGGATATAAGCTACATGGACATAGGAGTGCTGACTTGCTTTCAGAAAGGTGAAGTAGGAAGTTGATGGGGTGATATCCCATGTTCACATCCCTCTGGAATAATTTAGTGATTCTATGGCTCATGGGAGACACAGACATGAATCTGATGTTTTGAAGAGTTTTATTGTGAAGAATGAAAAGAAATTGTTTGGAAACACATAGAAATTAAGTCATCAAAAGTGAAAGAAGAAAGTTGAGCCAATCACATAATTTTAATGTCCAGATCATTTTAGTGATCATGTCTGACATTTTGTGATGTATTGCTATTAATGAACAAATTAGTATGGTCTCAGAAACTTGTCTTATCATTAAAAAGATTATCTATAAATATTACCAAATACTTGGGGGGGGAAAAAGTTACCTAGAGTTTTATATAGTTGTCTAAAATATTAGATGATAATATCCTGAAAAGGTGGGCTTCTCCTTACTTACACAAGATGACTGATGCTGTTATGACCATCAAATCACCTAGGAAAAGGCAGTATTTGACCAACCATTGTTCTAGTCTTTGCAGAGAATTCTATTTTTTCAGCAAAACTCTGTAGGTTCCTACAATCCCAGCCATTTTCCCTGTGAAACAATACCTATATAAGGTCGAGTTTTTCCAAAATTCCTAACTATTTTTTTTTCATATGCAAAAGACTTTCTATATCAATAAAATAATGTTTCTGGAATTAAAGTTACCTTTAATGGATGCTAGGCTGTAAATCCCTCTGCAAACAGGAAAAAGACCAAATTAAACCAAAACCCTTAAAATTTTGCTCTGTTCTTCAAAAAAATTATAGGTAAGAAAAGAGAGCCAAATACAAAAACCCCCAAAAACTACTGTCTTAAGAAACCATGCAGAATGATATCAAGATAAGTGTGCCACAGTCACCTGTGGAATTTACTCCTAGTCCACTTTAAATTTTACAGTGAGGAGACTAATGATCCTTGTCTGAATTTTCCGCAAAATTTTAAACTTTTTAGCGAAGTATCCAATGGTGAAATAGAACACACTACTAACCTTTTATTAACTTCACAAACTTTCATTTTCTCTGTGGTCACTGCTTTTCCTTTGAATCAGGTTTCACCCCTAATAATGTCACAAGACTTTATTGATGTGCATAATTATCAGGATAACTATATGACAGAATTCTGAAACACCACCATAGGCCATCTTTTTTTTTGTTTAATTTTTTATATATATACTCATAAATAACATAATTGAATTTAAGTATCATGTAACAGTAATTAATGATATTTTCGTCTGCTGACACCAGAAAAAAAGGTGTTGGTTGGAAACTTATAAAAGTACAACTGGAAATTTAGCATTTGGTTTCCAACTTATGAATTCAAATCTCACATAGGCACAAGGAAATAGCCTATATCACCCTACTTAGTCAGGTGGCTTTGGAAAGAAAAGTCTGGTCAGCATTGCTCACACATTCATTCTTGAGCATTCTGGCTCATTCAATCAAAATAAGTTTTATATTTCCTGATGATATGATTTTGAAGAGCAGAAAAAAATGAAAAGCACTATTGTCCTACTTTGTAAGTATGTTGGCAAAATCAAGGTACACAGTATGCACTGTAGTCTTTAATAAAGGCAAAATGTTGTCACAGATGGTAGGTCAGTTCCAATACATCATAAATGAAACCATTTAACCTGGCAGTTTAAAGCTGATCACTGTGCATGGATTACTTCAGCGGTTAGAGGAGTAAGACAACTAATAAAATACTTACTCAAATTATGAAGGAAATAAAAAAAAAAATTAAAAGTTTGAAATCATTCTTTTAACCCAAAAAACCAAATGCTTCTGAATTCCTTGCTAATGAAGTGCAAAACTGTTACTATGAGCAAACAAGCAATGAGGCATCATCATTAATACAAAAGCAAAAGGAAACCTTCAAGTTCTGATGAAAACGGGAGAAAATTTCCTTTTATAATGTGTGCTTGGATTAGGAGTGTGACATAGAAAAAGAAAGGGAGCAGTTAGATTCTCTCTTGAAGTATTAAAACATACCTCCTATTGATTACAATGGGAACTAAAGCAGTTTTTATATAACCAAAGCATCATGGGAGGATTCCATGTGTGAAATTTCTTAAAAAAAAACTAAGTAAAATTCTTTAAATGTTCTCAAAAGACAAGAGAGAATAATACAACCGAAAACTGGGAGAGTAAAACTGATAAATGACTTTTCTTATATGCTATTTAGGGTTTATGATCTGTAAATATTATTATATGGGATCTAAACTGTATGATCAAAATCCATATTTCCAGAAACAAAGATTTTGCATAATTGAGGTAATTACCAGCCCCATTGGACTTTGTAACTTTTCTGCCTTTTCTGCTGCCTTATCTATTCCACTGGACTCCTGGGATGAAAGCCAGCTGTGTCTGTTATATGCTCCAGCCACTGGGGGAAGTGAGTATCTTAACTGCTGGAGGTCTTAATGACTCCTGGTTGCACAGTACTATTTACCTGCCATCCAACAGCTTCAAAATTGCTTTCACAGCCTGATAGGTAGGATCTTAGGATAGATTTTGCAGCAGTAAGCTTGCAAAAGCTGTTCTTCAGGCAATGATTAGAAATTGTCAGCAAATCAATGTATAATGCACAGGTCCTGATTATTCTTAACTTAATTTGTCACCTTTCAATACTAGATCAGGAACAAAGCACTAACAGCCACCTAATCTGAATGGCAACTAGCAGGCATTTAGAGATAAAGGAGAGATAGAAGGTAGGGTGGGAGGCTGGAGAGAAGGGAAGAAGTATGGAAGTACAGAAGTACAGAAGGAAGGAAGGGAGGAAGGAAACCTGTAATAATAACTGGACACTTCATTGTTCCAAATACTCAAAATATGGACTTCTTTCTTTAAGAAAAAAAAAATGAAATGTATACTATTTTCAATTAATTGGTACAAGAGTTTAAGTATTCTGACATATTTTAAAGAAATATCCTTATATGTCATGCTTGACTTGTTCATGTCAGTCATATATCTGGCACCCAATTAAAAAATCTGCTGTTATGGAGGTGGACTGAATTAGGTCTTTTTGTCAAGATGTAAGGAAATTAAAGCTGCTTCTATAAAAATGTTATTTTTTTTCCTAAATCAGATACTTCAGTGCATTCCCAAACTCACTGCATAACATTATAGGATTTTATTATACTGTGAAATGTGCTGATATTAAAAAAATATAGATTGTATTTTCACAGTAATAAAGATACCTTCATTAGTATTCAGATGAGTTTTATAATTAAAGTCAATATCCTTTCTGTGAATGTCCAAATGATAAGTGCAATTATAAAGATTGTATTAATTTTATGAACATCTGTGCAAAATTCATAACATCATGCCAATCCTGATGTTTTGCCAGCTTCTTGCTTTTGACACTGATTAAAGGATAAAAATAGGAAAATACTTTGTTTTGGTAAATATATGTGTCTTTTAAAATACGCAAAAGGGATGGGAAGTGTAGCTCAGTTTGGAAATGGGTAAACTTATCCAGATCTGAAAGTGCTGAAATTGATCCCTTGAAGTGTACTTTGTGCTACAGAATGCCATAATAATTCATTATAGGAGATTATTGCTCTGTATAAGACAGACAAACATGGTAGACTGCACAAGTTAATTTACAGTCTTGGAACGAATCCTGTTTTGTTTAGATAATTACTGAATGAGCTTTTGAGAATATTGAAAAGACTGATTCTTTCCACAGTCTGCAAATAGGGAAAAAGCTGCAATACATTTAGTCCACAGAGTCAATTACCTGGAATTGCAAATTTGGCCTTGATAAATGGAAAGATTGTTGATTTATACAATAACTCTTAACTTCCAGACCCATACATGAAAAATTTGTCTTGCAGCTATCATTAGGAATGTTTCCTTTTCTGTTTATGCTTAGGTATTTGTTGCTCTTAGGCATTTCTTAGGCTCTGGCACTTTAAGAGCCCCTGCATGGTACCAAAAGATATGGCATGGGACATCAAAAGGAAGCCAAAAGGAAGCCAATACTTCTGTGGCAGGCAGAAGCCAGATGGGATTCTTGAGGGAATCTTAGGTTAAGTTAATAACCTATTTTTACCACATTAAATTCTCTGACTCATTACTCAGAGGCAGAATTTGGTCCCTTAACTTCAACCTGGTAGCTTAGATTGTTAGAAATATCTTCACACACATCTGCCTTCCATTACAAAGCACAAAGTTATGGGTCCTGTACTTTACCTGTATGAGGCACCCTGAAATATCAATATTAGTTGAATATGAGGACCTTAAAGCAAATGAATAACTAAGTTTGCCTTCACTTATTTTGTTGTCTGCTTAAGTAAAACCACTCCAAAACACTGCTACAATCAAAATGTATGTTTCCTGACAGCATAACTGTTACCAATAGAACTCAGAAAGAGCTCAAAAGAAATATTTATGGAAAAGGTATGAAAGATCTTCCTTAGAAATATTCTCCTAAAGGATGTTATTTGTGAAGTCACTTCCCCCTTTTCCAAGAATGTGCTTCAGCAATGATATCTTGCAAGTGAATTTACAGCAACTATGGTTTAAATCACAGGGATAAAGAACTGAATATAAATAATTATTTTAATTTGATGCATCATTCCAATGAGGCTGTCATTGTCTTGTATTATATAATATTTTATTAAACATATTGTAATATTTAAACAACTTTGTTACAGGTTAATACTTTTTTCTCTTTCACATATTTTGTTTAATTTCTCTTTCTCTGAAGTAATAATATTGGCAGAATAGAGTGTGTAACAGCTCTGTCTATCATGAAACCTGTTAGAGCACAGATTGTAAACTCAAAGATAGTAATGGCTCCTCTGAAGCTTTATAGTGTCAGAAGCTTGCTGCACATGCACATTAAATCCATGTGCTGAAAGGCCTTGTGATTTTATGTTGAATAATATCCCTATTCATATGCAGTAGCTGTTTTCCTTAACAAGATGGCTTTTGTACTTTTCCTACTAAGACTTATGTTTTAAGTGCATCTATGAGTTATAAGGGTATAGAAGATAATTTGAAACAGCTGATTTCTAATTTTGTTTGTGTTTAAACAGCTTACCAACCAGCAGCTGCATTGGATTTAACTTCTTGAAAGATCACACTTGTTTTACATTAAAATAATTATTCAAGCTATGTCCAAATTAAAACAGTATAATGCAACAGTAACAGACTATCTAAGCTATGCAGCTGACAGAGTTTTTTCAGATGTTCTCTACCTCATTATTGCTGTAGTGCAGATGTTTAACGTCAAAAAAAACAGATAGGTACAAAACAAAACCCTGTACTTCTGACTGCAACACATTCAAACCATCTGCTGGAATACATCAAACATTTAAGCATGCATAGCAATAATACACAATGTGACAGAAGGAAAAAAAAGGGTATAAGAATGCCATTCCTTTGAAAATACTTTCTATATGGCATAATTCAACTGTCATTGAAGTAAATGATAAAGCCAGTATTGAATTTCATATGACGTGAGTTTCTCATATAGCAGATTTTCTTGACAATGCACTTTAGAAATGTTGAAATGAAACTTCAGGAGAAAATATTTCTAGTTTCTACATGTTTGCAACTGTGTAAATCACTGAAAATACTGAGGACTTATTATAAAAATGCATCTTGATGGAGCTAAACAACACTAATCTTTAAATTGAAAGACACATCATTGTTCATCACACTAACTTTCTTTTCTGTATTCCTAGCATATGCCTGTCCTTTCACAAACACAAAGATGATTCTGGAAAGCATCTCCAGCAGCACACTACCCACTAGTGACATGGGTATATCAGTACTTACACATTAGAATCACTCTCTGTAATATTCAGTTCCATTGAAAATTAGAGGAGTATTCACAAAAGTTGACTTTCATTCTAGGTAAGTGTTGTGATCTTGTCATTAAAATTTTTAAGAGATGCCTCTGCCTGAATTAAGGTACAAATGAGACCATATAATGAAGTCAATAGTAATGGATTTTATTTAACAGTGAGCTAGAGAGAGAGAGAGAGAGAAAGAAACAGAAAATAAGGCATGGGAGTGGGGAGGGAGAGGGGACAGAGAGAAGAGAGTGACAGAGAGAAAATATCACCACTATGTGGATCCCCATGATGTCCCATTTATCCTCTTCTCCTGGTCTTCTTGGGGGTGACTGTCCTGAATACAGAATTCAGTGGATTAATACATGTTTGGGCCAGGTGGAATGCTCAGGTACATCCTCTGGGTGGGGCACATATTTGACTCTGTCTCTTGCACCAGAGCTTGAATCTGTTGCATTCCTTTGCATCATATGCAGTCCTCTGGCGCAAGGCCTCAGGAATTCTAATTAGAATAAAGTGTTCCAGTTGGTGTTAGCTTGAAAAATATCTGATATGGAATAGCTTTTTTTAAAGTTTTCTTTTGATTGTCTAGGTTTATAATGCAAAAGTTAGAAGTGTCTCTTGGACAGATATATATCTGAATTGAAAATATATTAACACAATTATAGCTGCAGGTACACATGAACCTTATTCCCTTCATTGGGATTGATCACATTCCATTTTGATATTCAAAATAAGTAACCTTTGATTCTTTCTTTTACTTTAACAGAGAACTGAAACCTTGCAACATAATTGGAACTTTCTGAGGAGCCTAAAAACGCTTAGGATGGTTTGAAAAGGCTTACTGCAGATACACAGCCCACATATTGTGCCCCCAAGTTTGTAAAACATGGAATAATTAAATTATTAATTCATAACTATTACACTTTTTGATCATTGATACCAAGGTATAAATGTTTAAAGTATGCTTTGATAAGATGGATACCAATTCCATAGTTGTTATAGTCTGTTCTCTTTCAATTGCTCTTTTTAATAATTCCTGCATTATGAATCCACCTATTATACATAATAATATAAGGACACTAATAATACATGTAATGACACTGAAGTATGAATAATAAGGGCTTTCATATAAGTGTAAAATAATATTCTGTGAACTTGGTTAACACTGAGAAGTAATTCACAGCCAGAACTACCATTTCTGGCTCTTCGTAATCCAAAAGATGCTTTTTTTGACTCTGAAAGGAAAAACACAAGTTGGTTTTTTTTTCTACTTTTGCACATTTTATAATAGATTGTTATTGATTTTACTGTATAAGTGGTGTCCTTGCACAAACTTGTGCAGTCCTTTAAAAAATACAGTCTACTCCAGCCAAAAATAAAGCAGAAGCCTGAAGTCATGATATTAGCCAAAACTGAAAATCAGATGCTATGCTTGTAATATTATCACTTGTAAAATGGATGCTTTGAAATGTAACTCTGTCAAAACAGAGCCACAATTTTATCAGTGCTTCATCACCTTTATATAATCTAGAAAAGAGAACTAAGATACATGATAACTTCAACAAGCATGACCCTTTTAGCTTAGCATAACAATATTCACAACAAATTTTTCTGCAGCAAACGTCACTGTACGTAGTTTAGATATTTAAGAAATGTTTCACATGTAGTTTTGTTATATCAATAACAATAAATTATGCATATGTGGTGGAGTAGCTGGATTACAAAAAGTAAAAAAAAAATAGCAATTCAAGCAAAACAAAGACACAAATAGTTTCTGCTGCTACAGTACAAAATTACGCTGGGAAGACTTGCAATAGAGGCTCCCTTTGCTGCCAAATGGATACTGACTACTGGTCAAGTGAGATTGAAGTCCCCCTGCACGTGTTAACCTATTCCAAGATCCCAATGTTTTCCCCTGCCTTTATCAAATATTTTCTCCATGTGTTTTCAGAAAAAAATGATGATCTCATAAATGATAATTTCCACCCTTAAGTATGGACTTTGACAATTTGCCTAGTGTGCTTTGATACTGGTCCTACACTAGATAATGATATTTGGTTCTGTTGCTTTGAAAGTGTATATGTTCTCATGGAACTTTTTGTTCTTTTTCAGAGGTTGCATGGGACATGCACATGTCATACAATCCTCTCTGATCATGACTTTTGTTTTCTTACATTCAGAATATTAAAGTGTAAAGGAGTTAAAATTTGTACCACATTTGTCATGTTACCTCAAATCCTTCTCTTATATAAGGCCTGTTGAACAATGAAGATAAGGAAGGTAGAGAGTTCATACATACTTCTGACTACCAGTGAGATAGATTTATTATAGAAAGCTCCTGAGAGACCAATTAATATCACCAGGTTGTCAAAATAATACGTGTACCATGAAAAATACAGGCAGCCCATCGACGCACAGTGAAAGTAAGGTCACTGAACACAAGAGCACTAGGGGACAAATTCAGAATGGAGTAAAAACTGAGCACTAATTAAGTGAAATTGTGAAACATAAAAAATAGCAAAATGCTGCCTAAACTAGAACTGCATTTTCTAAACATGCATTCTTTTTGTTAAGAAGTACCACAGCTAAACACTGAAAAGGCAAGATTAAATATTATTTCAACAAAGCTTGATACTTCTATCTGTGAGAGTGGTCAAAGTTCAGAAATGAAGATGATAAGTTTTAGCTTATATGATTCAAGTAAGGATTCAAGTAAGACTTCTTCAGTTTGTATTACAAAAGAAGATATTGTCAAATGCAGACATCTCCAACATTTAATTGTGATTCCCAGGGTTCTCTGTTCAGGCAATGCTGTTCAACTATGAATTGTATTTATCAGTTCCTAGGATTATAAACTAGTTAAGTGAGATTTGAGACTGGGGAATGGGGTAAAAGATTGCCTGACATAATGATAGAAAAATCATATGTGACTTATAATTTTGCCTTTGTCATTGTCTAAAATATTTGAAGTAAAGACATTGGAGCAGCATCTATACTGTGTTTGAGATCCTGAAACAGTAGATGGCAAAGTTAACTGTGTTCTCTGATTTACCTTTCCAAACCTGTGATAAAATCTGTAGAATATCCATGAGTGGAGCAGTGTGCTGTATGGGGGCAGATTTACTTGACCTGTATACAGACTCCAAGTGACTACAGTCCAGAGATGCTTCTACCAAGGAACAAACCTAGATGGTCTCCTCGACCATCTAACTGAAATTGGCATGCACATGTCCAGTCATATATTACAAGGATGAGCACAAGCTCATACTTTGATGTGTGCTTTTCAATCACATCTGTGAAAAAAAACAAACAAAAATTATAAGTAAGTGTGCACACACAGACTATCTTCCATGGCAAATATAAATCCAACAGTAAATCTGACCTAGGTAGCTGCCATCTGTAAAGAAAACAACCTTTCCAAACTGTTTGCATGGTTTAAGGATTTGAGATAAGTTTAACTTAAAATTCTACTTGTACTTTAGCTGTCATTTTTCTGCCTCTTAATTCATAATGGAAGTTTTTAACAGATTGGAATGTTGTAAGAACAAACACAATTAGTGGGGGTGTATTTTATTTTAGTAGCATTTTGTGTATATATGCCTAAGTAAATGTAAGTCGTCATGATGGAAGATGCTTTTTTTGTTATCATATTGGATATTAACTTTCAACATTATACATTTAAACACTTGAAATCAAAATTATGTATGACACCAGTGTGATCTTCAGATGGGCATCTGAATGAGAGAGGCAGGTTGCCACACCCTATCCCTTTTTGAGAAGTAAAGTTCATTGAAGCAAAGCCAAATAGGAGTAGAATATGCTAAGACAAAGGCTGTCATGAACATAAACATCCTCTCCTTGAGTAACTGGTAGCTGATGTGAATATTATAGCACTTACAGCTCTCAGACACATTCATTAACCTTTGCAATGAAGAGTGAGCACTCCCCAAAATATTTAGGTATCCTTGTATTCACAAGCAAGTAACTTCATGTCTCTGGAAATCAAAATTTTTTCGAGTTTTCTCTCTATATCAACCCTGAAATATTGTTTTGAGGGTGTTTTGAGAACAGAGAGTCAGCTATCAGGTGAAAATATCTGTAATTCTGAAAGCTGAGATAACTATATACCAACGATTTATGATTCAGGGTAATTTATTTTCCACTATGCTATAAAGAAAAAAATTGCTAGATGGCTGTATATATAAACAATAGTTGGGAAAAGGAAGATGGATTTTATAAAAAGATGTGTTTTCTCACAACTCTTGAGCTTTCTAGAATGCATATCAAATATATGAGTAAGGATAAGATGGTCAAAAAGTTGGTTTCCAGGCAGATTTTGACAAAGTTCCTCACCAAAGGTTTTCAAAAAGGCATTCAAGACATAAGAATAATAGCAATTGGTTGCTCAAATAGTTGGTTTAAAAACCAGAATCTCATAAATGGTCGATTTTTGCTCTTAAAGAGATTACCCATTGAGTTCTGCAGCAAACTAGGCTGTAATCTGTATCCTTCAATGTGTAAATGACAAGAAAATTGAAATGAAAAAATTGTTGATGGCATACAGGAATGAGAGCTGATTCTGAACAATTTCAAAAGGACTAAAGACTGAATAGTTGGGTGATAGAATTATGGCTAGACTAACATAAAGTGACGCTTCCAAAAGATAATATTAATTAAAAAAATCATATGGAGGACTTTGAACTAAGTTCTGCTGTTAAGAACCAATAACTTAGTAGTATGAAACTGTTAATGTAATATGCAGTACCAGTCAAAACCTGCAAAATTATTAAGAAATGAATTCTGTAAAAAATGGAAAATACTGGGATGTAGATTAGTATGCCCTTGGTTTATTCCTATCTTGAACACAGACTTTATTTCTGCCTCTGTATATTAAAAAAGATATATAGGAGAATTGGAAGAAATTTAGATAAAAATAATTTTGATATTCAGATTTATTAATTGTCTTCTATTTAGGAAAAAAATGTGTCATATTCTTACCATAAAGTTTTCTTTAGTCTGGAAAGAAAAAGGACAACAAATAGATTATTACAGAGGCCTACAAAGTAAGATATGGGAGGAAAAGAATATATCTGGATTAAATAATCACTATTTTTTATAGTATGGGAACAAGAAGTGAAGACAGTAAGAACTTGGTCTATGAAAGAAAAAGCCAGCCAGAACTTCACAATACAGATTGATGTCGTGGGGATTCTTAGCCTTCTGAGTGCTGAAGTATGGGCTAAAACATCTCAAAGACCACAGTCTTCCCTAGTCATCCATTTATAACTACTTTCTGTAATGGTTGTCACCTTAGACATTATTCTGTCCTTAATGTAATTGAAGGATCTTCTTGATGGGAGCAGGCATAAAGGTGACTTTGTTATAATGCAAAAATCACTGACAGAAAATGTCTGCTAAAACAGGACAGAAGAGGACGTCTGCCAGCCTGGAAGCTGCCAGAGAGATGTTAGATTGAGAATCTGGCCTGGGAACCACATGCATCCTTAAGAACTTCAGCTCATTTCTTTGAAAACAAGATACCCCCATTAAGAGAAAATACAAAAAATTGCAACAGGAGCCTATAGAATCCCAGAATACTCTGGATTGGAAGGGATATTTAAATGCCATCTAAGCCAGCTTCTCTCAAAATGAGCAGGGACATCTGCAACTAGATCTGGTTATTTAGAGCCCAATCAAACATGGCTTTGAATGTTTCTAGGGATGAGACATTCAACACCCCTCTGGGAAACCTGTTCCTGTGTTTCACCATCCTCATTGTGAAAAACTTCTTCCTTATAACTAGTTTGAAGGCATCCTTTTTTAGTTTAAAACCATTACTTCTTTCCCTATTACTACAGACCATGTTAGTTACCATCTGAAAAGGTGATAAATTATAATAAAATATAGAATATAGTGACAACTTTGAATAGAACAAATGAAACAAGACAGAAGGCAATAAAATTCATCATTGTCAGATGATATATTAGATATTTTTATTTTTATAATGCTGAGTTAATTTTGATTTGACACAAATTACTGGTTTTGTTAAGAAGTTTTACTAGAAGATTAAAATGATTTTAAAGTTCATTGAAATTAGTGGAATGTTTTCTATTGTCTTCAGTGAAATTTAGAATAGACTCTTGTCTTGATGAAAACATCAGTTCACTTTTTAAATTAAAAATTATTTTAATAATATTGGTACTTTTTTGCTTCATTTGTTTTTTGCTCTGGTCTCAAACTTTAAAAAAACATATGTTCTTTATTCCTTTGACAATGACTGTATTAATTACTGTTTTAGGCACAAAAACCTTTTGATACACAGGCCCAATCAGAAACTGACATTTGAACTGTTAATAAATTGAAATACTGTCCTGCTTTTATAGATTAACTTGCACTAGTGTTCCCTTTTTATTTTGTTTCTTAGTGAAGATTTGCTGTTCATCTGATTTATATTTTTCTCCCTGCAAAAGAAGCAACCACAAATTAGTGATGGAATAATTAGAAGAAATTATGGCAGTATCTATTCAGATTCCTCTTCCCCTGGAAATTCCTCTTCCCCTAAAGCACAATATTTAGAGGTTGTGGTGGTTTGACAGGAAATATGTTTTCTGGGATGCTGTGGTTAGGCCAATGGATGCTCAGATTTTAATATTGGCACCTAATGTGGCCATTGGGACATTGGCTGCGCCTCTGAGAGCACGGGGTTAAAGCAGGGCTCTCCCCTGGGAGGCTCTCTTGGGTTCTGGGCAGGGAAAGGTTCAGAGCTCCCCTGCCCGGCTGCGGGCTGGGCGAGCAGGGGCAGCCATGCGGCCGGGTGAGGTAGGCCGGGCCCTGGACAGAAGGGAGGGGAAGGCCCCTGCAGGATGGAAGGGTGGAGGAACCCTGAGAGGCACCGGGCAGCCACCCTGCCCCAGGAGAGACAGAGAGAGAGCCTGTGCCCATGCTTGGCTGGCCGAGAAGGAGAAGGGGGGGTGCGAGAAGGTGCCCGGCAGGGCAGCCTGGGAGTTCTGGACAGACAGAGCCTCAGATTTTTAACCCTTTTCTTGGATGATGGAAACCTTACAAATGCTAATCCTCCTGGAGTTGAATGAGAAGAGAGATATAGAGGAGATAAGAGGAAATGGGTCACGAGAGAAATAGAGAAGAACTCAGGTGGAAGAGATGATGGAGTAGCTTATGCTGGACTCTTTTTGTGTAGCCGTGGACAGAGCCACGTTTCCTTGTGATACAGGGACTGCATTCTAGGGGGAGGCAATGCCTCAGGACCAAGAGGGTTCGGTGTGGGTACCCCTCAGCCTCAGGGGGTGAAAAATATGGGGAGGACAGATGTCCCAAAGTTGAGACTGTGCCTTTTTGGAGTGGGACGAAGCATCCTTAAAGGTCGACCCTAGAAGCAGCTCTGGTCTGTGTTCAGTGGTGAGAGCGCTGGACATGAAGGGAAGAGGTCACCATTGGCACAAGAAGGACTCCTTCTCCTCTTGATGAACTGAGGATTGAGTATTCTGAAGGGTGGTGCCGGACTAAGAGTCGATGATTTGGGGGATGTATTGTATTGGGAATTTGGTGGGGAGGAGGAGGAGATGTATCTGGGAAGTTTTCATTTTCCTTGTGTGTTTCTTTTTTTTTTTTCCTCCCTTTTCCTTGTAGTTTAGTTAATAATTTTTTTTTTCCTAAGTGGGAGCCTGCTTTGCTTATTCCTGGTCACATCTCACAG
The DNA here is from genome assembly GCF_012460135.2 of Molothrus ater. Classification (NCBI taxonomy): domain Eukaryota; kingdom Metazoa; phylum Chordata; class Aves; order Passeriformes; family Icteridae; genus Molothrus; species Molothrus ater. The sequence goes on along the minus strand of NC_050480.2, from coordinate 105,880,275 downwards.
CAGAAACCAGGGAGAGGGTATTCTCATGGGGGCACTGGCATTGTACCAGAGGGATCTCTCAAGTTCTGTTTTTTGATTAAAGACAGAACTGTCAATAGTTAAAACTAACCAAAGTTCGCAATTGAAAGAACATTCTGGCATCTTCTATTTCTTGTAACTACTAGAAATAATGACTAGAGATTATTAAGTAGGGAAAAGGAATCTGAATTTGTGGTTAGACTGAGATGAACCCCAGCAGTAGATTACATAAACTGTAAGTTACTTGTCTCAATGTCCAAAAGGGAAGTGATCTTGGTGACCAGTAGAAATATGAGAACTTTTTAAGGTATTGTACAACTAGAACCTCTTTAGGATGGTATTTTGTCAAAATAAGTGAAGGAATCAATAAAAATGTCTTAGTTTTAGTAAATTTGCTCTGGACTGACTTCAGTCTTGTTTCTTAAAAGGAGAGTCTGGCAGTACAATCCCAGTGGCTTTTGGTTGAAGTCCTCCCCGAAGAAAAGCAAACAGGAGATTGCAGTCCTTGGAAAGTGAGCTCATATGGCCTCAAAAGCCAGCAATGATACCTCTGTCTAGATTGTCACTGCACCTGTTCCTTTGTCTGGATAGTCATGACACCTGTTCCATCTCCATTGTCACAACTACTTTCTGTTTTATTGTCTACTCAGTTATTTCTAATTATTTTCTTCCATTTTCTTGTAATGTCTGTTTACCCACAATCCTCCTTTCTCCTTTTCATTCTTTTTTTATTACTGTGTTACCTATCTGTCCTGATTAGTTCTAGAAGCAGTACTTTGAAATGCTGATATATCTCAGCAGATAAAAGTCATGTTAACTTTTCAGATTCAATAGCATTTAAACAGTGTTATAAATTTCTTCAGGAATACTATGCTTTGTTCTTAATTCAAATTCAAGCTGCCATCTATCTTTCTGAAAATTAGATCTGTGCAGTCACCCTGTCTACAAATAATTTTTGTAATTAATGGAATATGTTTGAAATTCTATGAAAAATGGTGTATCTCTATTCCTCCAAATTCAGTCAGGTAAAATATTTTGTGTTAGGTTATGTGTCAAAAGCTCATCCACAAAAGAGCACAGAGAGACAATGACAGATGCAGGAGTTCTGATTGCAGGGCCATCACAGAGACTCATTTACGGCCCATCATCACAAACCCAGGAAAGCATAGGAGCAAAAGCTAAGGTAGAAAACACAAACTGAGCACTCAGATGAAGGGATATTCTACTCAGATTCCTATCAAAGTAGTGTCAAAGGCAAAGGAAGAATCAGGAGTATTGATTGATTTGAATAATGTGAAGAGTGAATGCTTTTTTAATTGAATAAATCATTCATTTATGCCAGTCTTAAACTGAAAAAGAAACTTAAGGGCTGTGTGCTTCTACTTTGGATTTTATGTGTATGTCATTGTGGGGAAAAAAAATCTTGGGCCATTTACAGTCTCTGTTCTTATTAGATCATTAATCAAAAATTTAGACAATTCAGTGATTCTACACTTGTGTGAAGTTTCAAGAACAGCTTTATATAAGATGTGCTAAAACATGAAGAACAAAACCTTCACTGAAAAATTCTTATAAGTAAAGAAATTCTACAAATGACATAATCTAAGCCTTAAAGAAACTGGGTTTCTCTCTGACTTATGACGGAGGATGAGGTAAACATGACAGAGGTCCTTTTCAAAACTTACTGCACTTTAGTACATTTTAAAAAGAAGCTGAACTATTTTCTCATTTAATTAATGAAAAGAGTTATTTGCTAGTTCCTTGAAAATCACACCTTATTTGAAGGATAATTCTAAAGAGATCATAGCGCTATAAGTGTATCTGAAATAATGAATGTTCGCTTTCGCTCTGAAATTTAGAATCTCTACCAAAAAGAATCATTAACAATTCTAACCTTGTAACTAAAAGTGGGAGAGAAATGATCTTTCTACAGCTTGATTAGGTACAGCACTTCGTGTACATCTTGAAAAACTCCTAATTTTCATGGGCTCTTCAACTAATTTGTCTAATAGAAAAAGATTGGATATCCTTTGCTATACTTCTGCACTTCTAGTTATTTATATTATTAATCAGATGACTATTACATTAAAATAATCATTCAAAAAATGTAAAGCTTTTTCTCCTATTTAATTTTCCCTTTATTGCGTGATTTCAGCTGCATACTTTTAAATTTCTTTTTCTTATCAAAAGAAAATTCTATAATTTGGATATTCTTCTGAACAATATTGTGTATTGTCATTATTCTGCTGTTGCATATGGATATATGAAATAATCCACTCTTTTTTATTAATAGAGTGTCATGCTGGACTGGAACTTAATGGAAGAAGGGCTAATATTCTGTATTGCTCCTATAAAGATTCTTCCAGGCCTCTAATGGCCTCCTGTAAAAAAAAACCAACCAAACAAACAAAGACACACACTAAAAATCTTCTTGTTTCAAGGATTTCACCATCTAAAATAGTAATGAATATAACTCTGAGCAAAAAAAATGGCAAAAAGGAAGCAAAGTGTTTTGATGCTGGGAATGGAGCATTAAATCTGTAGTTAATCAGAAACAGAATTTATATTTGTTACACCCTAGTTGAACATTCACTGCTTAATCCATATTCTATTGCTCCCATCCTCAGCATAAATGTTGTGGATGACATAGAGGTTACATGCCACTCTAGCAACTAGAAATGTATGATGCAGGACAGCAGAACACCCATCTTTTCTAAACACAGGTTTTATATTGTACTGTAAAATCCAGGATATGAAATATTTGAAAACTTAAAAAGATATTCCCTTTATCATTTCAGTACTCCTCATGATACTATTGTAATTGTTTCTTTAGGTTCTGAAGAAGGGTAGGAATTAATGTGCATTAGGTAAGTTCATTCAAATGTCTCTTTTATAAGGATCTGCCCACAGCAAAACAACCAAGTTACCATTTTTATAATTCTGTAAACAGCTACTTTATCTACTCAATGGAAAGCCCCCCTGCCTCTGTCAAACCCCCATTACTCCTGGGTTGCCTAATCCATACTTTAAAAAGTCTCTCTGATTTTGAGAGGCTTTCATTCCCATCTTATCTTTGCTGCATGTCTCATTCACAAGTATTGATGTATTCTCACAAAGTATTGACAGGGAAACACAGCAAACAACTCAAAATCAGCCAATCCCTTGACAATAATGAAGATCATTGTAGTAAAGGACATTGTCACGTTCATCTTCCACTGAGTGATAGCCAGTACAGACGAATTTTTGGAGATGTTATTTTATTTTTATGAGATTTCTTGAGTTGCCTGACCACTGAATTAAGTCACCCCTGCCCATTTAATTGATTAAAGAACCAGGACTCCCTCTGGTTCAGTATAAAAAGTCATATAACTGATGGAACATGTCCAGAAGAGGCCACTAAATTGGTCAATGGGCTGGAACACCTCTCCCACAAAGACAGGTTGAGAGAGCTGTGGTTGCTCAGCCTGGAGAAGAAAAGGCTTCAGGAAGACCTTGCAGCACCTTTCCAGTATCTAAAGGGGGCCTATAAGAAAGCTGGAGAAAGACTTTTTACAAAAGCTTGTAAAATAGGACAGGGGAGAATGGCCTAAGCTGAAAAAGAGTAGCCTTATATGCCTGTGCCTCACCACTTCCACAAGAGAGAAATTCTTAATAGCACCTAAGATTAGGTATTATTAAGAATTTCTCTCTTGTGGAAGTGGTGAGGCGCAGGAACAAGCTGCCCAGAGAAGTCGTGGATGCCCCATCCCTCAAAGTGTTCAAGTCAAGGTTGGATGGGGCTTTGAGCAACCTGGTCTAGTGGAAGGTGTCCCTGGCACAGGAATTGCAACTAGATGATTTTAAAATGTTATATGATTCAATGATTCTATGACTTGGTTTTCAGTATGACCTCTCTGAACATTCATCTGGCAGACTTAAATGATGAAAATCATATGAAGTCATAAGGAAGGAGAATTCCTTCATTAACAAATATGTGTTTGAATTAAGATTTCCTTTCTAAAATTATTTTTTCACCTGTTATATACATGGGAACAAGTTTATTGCCTTCATCACTGACTACATTATACCATTAATATTTTTTAAATTGCACTTAAACCTTGTGGCTTGGTTCTTAGAGACACCACAAGACATCAATATGGATTGTGAAAAATCCACAGATAATTATCAAAATAACTGTCTTCTAAAACATAATCTTATAGTAACATGCAGAAGTTCATGAGCGTTTGAAAATTTATGCCGAAATGCAATTCAGGCTGACTTTAGGCAGTACTTTCCAAATATTTCCCCTTTAAATCTTACCCACCACTGTCCTTCTCCTCCACCCTTTCTGCCCTTGATCAGTCCCTATCTAACTGGAGGAGAAATGTATTAGCAGCTATTCTGACTGAATAATAATCTCTGCAAGACATAAAATTTATAACAAAATTCAGGTGAAAATAAAGCTTTGGTCACTCCAAAGGGGAAGAAAAGTCAAAAAAGGAGAATTACAAAATTGAAGTTGGACTTTTAATGTCTACTTGAAATTTATATTAGGTATCTAATCTTTCTTTGAAAATCACCCTGCATAAGTACTTGCAATTTTTCAGATTATGAAGACTTTCAGACGAAGTACTTTTCAAGGAAATTCAGTTTTCATTTAGTATTTCTCCATATTGTATGGCATTTATTTCTTTCTAGCTATAGATCTTTACAGCTGTACAGTTCTCCAAAAAGATGATTCAACAGTGAACCCAAAGTGCTGAGTTGTAATTGTACCTGTTGAACTATTTTATCCAATGCAGAAAATTCAGTCTGTTCTTAAATAATTTCCTCTAGAGAGGTGACTAAAATTTTTGCTTCTGCTTCTATAACAAAGCTCAAGTGATGTTATAATTACACGAATAACAGAAATGATGAATGATAAATGTAATTAAATTGTGAGAATTTATGTAATTGTGACTAAACATCATAATAACTTCAACTTTTTGTCAGATGACCAATAAAGAAGCAAAAATTCTGTAATACCACTAAACAGTTCTGAAAATAAATACATTGACACAAATTTAATTGTAGAGTTTATATCAGATAGTAAGTTAATGTTTAAAGGTTAGTAGATAATACTGCAGATTTAAGTGACTCAGTAAATCTGACTCATTTAACTGGGCTAATCTATGACATTAAATTGAAAAAAAACTCATCTTTGCTCAGAAACATCTTTTAAATATGCCACTCTTCTCAATACATCAAAATTAATGTCTTTGTCTTTTCATATGCAATTTTCAAAGTTTTCACTTACTCACAAAAGGATCTAGAGGTGGAAGTTTATTTTTCCGATGAAAATTTTCCCTGTGGTAATGTGTGTATTTGCCAACCAGGACATTTGTAATCCACCAGCTAGATATCCTGTATGCAGACCAGTAATTAAAGCCTCTTGTGCACTTATCAAAATTACCTGATAGAATGATAATGTAGATATCTCTTAAAAAGTAACATTGTATCTTATTTTAAATTTTAATCTTTTCTATTTCCTTCATTTTTTCTTCTGTTAGTAAAAAAGCTGTCGTCTTGTAGTTTCAGCTAATGTTCTTTCTTCCACAGGTGATTTAGACTTTAGCATATAATGATGTGCACTCTTATTTCCTCTGTTGGTAAAATTGGATACAAGATTTTCTCCATGCAGAATAAAAATTGTGCTTTAAGTGCATGTAGTGGGTTTGGTTTGAAAACCGGGCAGAAATACTGATGAAGTGTAATGGTGTGGTAATTTGGCCAATGCACCAATTAATGCACCAATTAAGTGCTGGCCAAATTCCAGTGCATCCTCTAAAATTATTTATTTATTTTCTGTTGTGAGATAAGGATTAGGAGAAGGGCAAAAGCAGGTTCAAAACTTTAGAGATAAAAGGAAAACTTTATTAACAGAACTAAAAAAAGACTAATAAGAATCAGTATAAAGCTTCAAAACACTTCTCCTCTCCCCACCTCCTCTTTCCGTCCTACTGACAGTGTAAAGAGACAAATCCTGGGACCAGTCATTTTACCACCTCTAAAATAATCTTTCTTCAGCTGACCTGGGGAGAGGAGTCTCCCCTGCCATGCCATAGGGACTTTTCCACAAGAAACATTTCTCTTGTGGCTTCAATGTCACAGTGAAGCAGCTGCCTGGGAGATGGAAATCTGTTGCTACGTGAAAGTCCCTTCCCTCCACTTACAGCTTTCCCCCCAACTGTTTTCGAGGCCTCAATCTTAAATTAACAGGGTAGAAGTATAAGATGTTCAGATGCCAAGGTTCTCTTCATCTGTCTCTGAGATTATCTTCATCTGTGGGAACAGAGATCTTCCTCTCTTCTGGGGGCAAATGGTCTTCATCACTCTTATCTCTCTGTTCAAGTGTCTCACTGGATCACAGCTATTCTAACATTTGCTTGTTTCAGCACGGGTGCCTTTGCTCATGTTTATGGTTTGAATGCTCCATCCTGCAATACTTTTCATGAATTACAGGGAGATTTTAGTGTATTATAGTCCATCCCCATGGTTTTACAGGAGAATTTCAGCCTAAGACTAAAACATCTCCTCATTCTCCTCCCATCTAGGATTTGGCTCTTCTTTCTTTACTGAGGGTGTCTCTATGCTGTTCTCTTCTCATGCCTTCACCTTTCCTTATCTCTGCCAAGTATGGAGGAAGTTGTAACGCTTTCCACCAGTTGATCTTTTCTTCCTTACCAAAAAATTCAATCAAGGCAAACCCAGGACAGTGCAAAATTCTAATTGACAGTACAGTAAATGTCATCTTTATATTAAAATTTTTGAGATAATATTGATCAATAAATGCTGAGAAAATTTCTATAATACAGAAGTTGACTCAATCTCACATTTCCATTACTTAATTTTAAATACACTAGTAGAGTTTTTCTATTCACTTGTGCTTTTCATTACCACATAAGCTATCTAATGATCTTAGGAAAAGAAGCTACCTTATCTCAATTGTCTGAATGTAATTATTGGCATCTTCCACAGAAAAGCGTTTCAGTGGTTGTTTGGGTTATTAGTAGAAAGCTTATTACTTTGAGAAATTGTTCAATGTGATAAAAAGTTTTAAGAATTTACTGTAATTTACTGAAATGTAATTCAAAAACATGAGAAAAAACATACATGTTTTTAGAAGTGCTGGTAACAAAATAAAAAATCTCTGGCTTGACATATTCTTTCTTGTAGCATTCCACTTGCAACAGACCTAGTATTAGCCCAATGGAGGAGGAAGCTTACTTTCATTAGTGTCCATTTACAATTTAAACCCTCAGGTAATACCATACCATTTTAATGAATATGAATATTTATTTATTGTTTGTCTTCAAAAATTAAAAGCAATAACAGATGCTCTAAGTTAGTGTATAAAAAATGCCTGCCCGCTGTATTAAAATATGAACAAGGGGCATAAAAATACCCAGCTATAAAATTATTTATGGGATTATGAGCAAGTTTTGTGCACTCTTTTAACCTTAATAGAATTATTAAATTTCTCACACAGTTTTTAGCAAAGAATATATTTTTTAAAGCTATAAGATAAAGCAGTAATACTCATCAACAGAGTCTTCAAGACCAAACTATTTTATTTTTTCCTGCCAGACTGGATACCATGGCAACATCTGGTTAGGAGAAGCTGAAGAGATATTTGAAGGTTTGCAATTGTTAAAGTTACTGGTGTGTAACAGACATGTATTAATTGCAAGTGAATATGACAGGCCAGACCAGATTTCTGAACAGGAGGAAAACATCAGCTTCATTGGAGACTAAGGAACTGAACAAGAGATGAATAAAATACTGTGGTGTCGGACTTCAAATCTGGTGTCATGCTTGTGTACTCATCATTTACAAGGACTGGGGAAAAGGTGGAATTTTATTACTGGCGAAATATTTCCCAACAGAATTCTTTAAGACATCAAAAAAACTCTATTACTTGACAGCTCTAAGAGGGCAAAAATTATACATTTCAAAATATCTCTAAAACCAGTTGAGAGTTCCAATCAAGTGCAATCACAGTGATTTCGTATGAAAAAAAATTGTGGCATCATGAAAGTTTTCCTTGGATACTGCTGTCAAATTAGCTTCCAGAAAGAGTCATTACTTAAACCTGGTGTGTACTTTTAGAGTAGTTATGACAGAAAACTGTTTTTTTCTATGCATATGCAATCAGAAAAGATATTATGTTCAAATGGACAGCAAACATTTTAATACAGATCTTAAATTCTGTACCTATTGTAAATGCAGGCTGCAAACTACAATCTTCAGACATGTAGGAGTTCTTCCTGCTGCCTTTGTGTCAGAATTTCAAAGTGAAAATGTTTTCATGCTTTATTGAAATGACAGTATGCAAGAAGCAGGTATCATTGACAACAGTTTGACTGCTTTTTCAAGTCAAAGAAAAATGCTTTTGGTTCTCTGAGCAAGCTGTTTATACTATGCTATGCCTTCTGTTATATGACAAATGCCAATTTTACTTCTGTTTACACAATAAACAGAATATGAACTGAATTAGATAACGTTAATTCTAGTGAAGAGAACCTGTGAATAATTTCCATGCTTCCTAATTCTATGTTAAGAAGAAATGTGCCTACTTGAAGGCATTGTGGTTTAACCCCAGCTGACAACTCTGCACCACACAGCTGTTCACTCACTTCACCCCACCCACAGTGGTATGGGGAGGAGAATCCAAACAACCCAAGGGGGTTTTTAAAACCAGTGGGTTGAAATAAGGACAGATTAATAATTAAAAAAAATAAAAATATAAAATTATTAATAATATTAATGAAAAGAAAGAGACAGAATCACAAACCAAGACAGATGAATGATGCACAATACAGTTTTTCACCACCCACTGACAGATGTCCAACCCTTTCCCGAGCATTGATCAGCCCCTCCTGGCCGAGTCCCCTCAGTTTATACTCTGAATGTGCCATTTGGTAATATGGAATATCCCTTTGGCCAGTTCAGGTTAGCTGTCCTGGCCACGCTCCCTCATAGCTTCTTGTGCACCTGCTCACTGGCACAGCACAGGCCACTGAAAAATCCTTGATCGAGAGTAAGCACTACTTAGCAACACTAAACCATCAGTACTTTATCAGCATTAATTTCATACTGAATACAAAACACAGACCCATTTCAGCTACCAGGAAGAAGATTAACTCTATCCCAGCCAAAACCAGGACACTGTAATAGGAGAGAAGTTCAGTGTTACAGCAAGAGGGAAGCTAGGTTGGAATTTCAGAAACAGATAGAGGTTCTGTTCTCTTCCTGTGAGAAATGCAAAAAAAAATCTGTAATGTTATGTCTGCCAGTGCCCAGACCAAAGAGCAGGCTTCTGGCCATCACAACAGAATCCACAACAGAATCCAGCCCTAGGCAGTTCAGTCTGTAGACAGAGTGAGATCTGAAGAATTTCTTCCAAGATATCTGAGCAGTTGTTCAGAGGACCTAAATATAATGGATAACAATGATTCCAGATCACAGGCTCGGTTTTAGGTGAATTCTAAAGTCCTGATGAAAAAAATATATTTTTGATATTTATATTTTTTATACAAGCCAGCCCATAAAAAGGTTTTCTGGTATATTACTTAAGATATTACTCCTACAAATATGATGTTTTAAAAGGCACTTCGAGTTCTGAGGTAAAACTGAGTTTTGAGGACTAGGGATCCCAGATGCAGACCTCATGTATTTGAATAGCCTTTAGAGTAGAATTAAATGACCAGAATAAGGTTACATAAGAAGCATAAACTTCAAATTTTCTGTTTCTTCAAAATATATATTTAATACCATACATTTTAGGTGAAGAAAATTATAGCAAGTTTTTATTTAAACAGAAAACAAAGTACTTGCCTGCAAACCTAAGGAGAAAAATAAGGCAATAAAAACTATTCTAGATTATATTCAGTTCTGAAACTTTCTTACCTAACTGTTACATTAGTCCATTCCCTTAATTTGATTTTCTACCTGTTATCATAATGATAGATGGATTTCTTTCTTTCTTGTCCTTTGGAATGCACTCCTTCTTTTAATGTCAATTCAGTTGATCAGTATGGTAAAAAACAGATGTTCAGGGATTACTTAGCAGCAGCCAGGTGCATTACTGATCCTCTTCTGGGTCTGCTTCTTCAGAAACCTTTAATTGAGCAAGCGGTATGCATACACATTCAAAGTATGAAGGAACTGCTTCTTGGCTTAGGCAGACAATAGGCAGCTGGGGTTTAGCTGTCAGGATAGGAACCTGCACAGTCACCAGCCCTGAGGCAGCTCTCAGAGAGTCTGGGTCGGACAGGCAGGATGAATCAGCAGGATGAGGATCAGGCTCTGCATGCTGGCAGAGGAATCTCCACCTGGCAGAGCTGCCTTTGCTGACAGCTCTATTGACACTTTTGGCTGATGCAATAACATTGAACCACAGAGTCAGTTAGGGTTGTATACATTGGGGATTGAGTAATTTGCAAAGGATCTGAGTCAATTAAATTGCAATTACATCACATGAAATTGAGGTGGATAGAATTCAGATACTCATCCTGGAATAGGACTTATTCATTTCTCTCAAATGTCTGATCTACAGAACTGTTTCTTAAATGCATATACTTCACTTCTTTGCAGAAGTAAGTGGTTATACTAAAAACATTCTGACTATTTATCTGCTGATGTTCCTAGAAAAAGATCATCGTTGTTCTTTTAATGGCAGATAGAGTTGAGGATAAGATTTCCCAGTTTCAGAGATGATAATGGGAATAACTTTGTCACTGACAAATGTAAAAAGTTTAAATTTGTTTTGGAATGCAGTCCAACTTCTTTGTATTTTTCTCTTATTAACCTTATTTATGAGGCAAAGTTTGCATTCCAGTGATGCCAAATGTATGTATGTATGAAATTTAATAGGAATACCATTTTAAATTGAAATAAATTTTTAAAAAGTGAAACAAGAACAAATATTTTAAAATGCACTTAAATTCAGTTCCATATCTTTATTTCACACATTTAGTCACTGAAACATACCACTTTTTGTATTTATAAAAATGCAATATTTCTCAGGCATAGAATGTTTATTTATAAATTTCTAAAATTTTGGGCCTTGTTTCAAGACACTTCTACAGGAAGAAGTAAACTTAAATAATTAGATGAGCTTTTAAATAAACAAACTAGACCTTGTCTGTTATTTCCACCCCTACTATTTTGCCTAAAATGAAATTAGGAATATTAATTAGCTAAACCAACTTAATTTTACTTATTATATGAGTGGCATCTCCTGGCTGTTTATTCATACCTGTAATAACCACTACTGAAAGATGTGTGGCAAATCTTGAAGCCATTTTGAAAAAGGACAAGAAAGACTACAAGAAGACAAGTAAGTCTGTAAGCAGACTTACAACCCAGTCTGCTTTACTTCAATCCTGGGAAACACATGGCAAAAATCCCTTTCCTAAATATTTCTGGGCCTGTGAAAAAGAAGGAAATGACTGGGAGGAGCCAGTTTGGATTTACCAAAGGTAAGAACAGCAAATATCATCTACCTTGGCTACAGCAGAACTTTTGTCACAGTCTCCCACGGCAGCCTTGTATCTCACTTTTGACATTACCATCAAGATGACATGAGATGGAAAAGGAGTAGATGGACTACTAAATGGAAAGAAACTGGATCAGAGAATAGTGGTTAATTTTTCATATTCCACATGAAATTTGGTTCCAAATGCAGTTCCTCTATCCCATAGGGTAGAAGAGGTCTACACTGTAACCTATCCTATTTATCAGGGACCTAGAGCAGGAGGTAGAACATGCCCTCAGCAAGGTTGCAGATGGGCAGGGAATGGGCATGTTGGACATGCTGGAGAGCAGAGGGCATTTTAAAGGTTCCTACAGGTGGTGCAGAAGTGATCCAGCAGAACTTAATGTAATTCAAAAGGTGCAAGGTACTCTATGAGGAACAGACTAAGAACTCTTTGCACTAGGGGTATCTAGGGACTGACTGAAGCATGGCCAACAGATCAGGGGAAGTTATTGGTCCCCTATTAGATGATATCTGGAATACTGTGACCAGCTCTGTGCTGCTCAGTTCCAGAAAGATACTGATAGAAATTAATGAGTTTAGCTGAGGATCACCAAGACAGTCAAAGGATAGAGCACACAGTCTCTGAGAGGAGAGACTGAGAGAACTGGGATTTGTAGTGTAAAGACAAGAAATATTTGTGAAGAAGGCTTAATAGCTAAATTCTAGCACTTTGGAGCTAGTTGCCACAAGAATACATAGACAGACTTTTTACAGAATCTGTAAAGCATGCAAAAGTGACACAACTATTGACATACCATGAATTGAAATGGGAATTTCCTGCTGGATACAAGGACAAAATTATAAAAAAGCAAAACAACAATCAGATGGGATAATTAAGGGATAATTAAACACTGACACAGTATATCCAGCAAGGCTGTGGAATCATCTTCCTGGGAAGCTTTCAGCACCCAGGTAGACAAAAGCCTATGTGATCTGATCTGAGTTCAATTTAAACTGCTTTGAGAATTTGACTAGATGTCATGATGTCTCTTCCAACCTGAATAATCAAACAGTTGTGTGGAAATATTGCAATTCAATGAACAATTATAAATTGAAAGCTTAGAATGTAAAGGAAATACATATTCTATCTCTATAGCTCATTTAGGTTTATTATGTGTTGTGAAATGTGAAGTCAATTATATTCCTATAGACATCAAAAACTTAGCAAAATTCAAAGTGTTTCTCTACTTATCATATTATCTTCCTCTTTGTTGTCCCTAACATCTTCATTTTTGCCACTATTTCTATTTGAAACACCACAGCTGGGTTCATTTTTCCATTTTTCAAGCTATCAAACATTCACCTCTGTGAATTCTGCCACTGGTTCTTTTCCGTTTTATAATGTTCATGTTTGTTTCAGGTACTTTCAGAATAAAATACATCTGTTAACAAAAACTTTAAAATGGTCAGGTAACAAGAGAAATGAAATTACAATCTATGCCTTCCTATGATATTATGAAGAAAAACCCCAAAACACAACAAATCACCATGTACACCTGGTAAAAATAATATTCCAATCTCAACATCGACTGAAACCTAAAAGAGAAAGAACAGAGAGAGTGAAAGAGAGCTTTGCCCATACAGAAGAATTACCTAACAGCTTTGCAAATGAGGCAACTGAGAGCAGAACTTGGAAGGTCTTTGTGGCCTTATAAAACTACAAACAACATTTGCCAGATGGCTTTACAACACATTTTAATAAAAATGTATATAAATTACTCTGGCAACTCCTAACCGACATATTAAAGGTCTCTGCACAATAAGCTTCCTCCTCATTACACTTTAATCTGTCCCAGATTTACCTAATAAGTACTGCAGAAACCAAATCCACAAAGAATGTTCTTAAAACGGTGAACAGTTATGCCTAATGATGACCTTTATAAGTAGTGAAAACAAGTTAATAAATTAATTTCTCATCAGTCCTTTAAAAATTTATTTCTACTCGAAGGTCCCTATCTCCCAAAGGATCACAATCTTATCCCAACTGTTTCTTGAGGTTCAAGCCAACTATTTTCTGATGAATGGAATATGTATCTATATTTGTTGTACTTTCTATTACTAAATACCAATAAATCTCTGCCACTAGAACTGCATGTTTATAAAATAAAGATCAGAATGGAGGCTGCACACCATAAATAAAAAAGCTGTATTAATATTGATCTGATTTTTTTCCCAACAATATTTCTACTCCCTGTTGAATGAAGCAATCACCTACATGATCAAAGGAAAAAGACACTTGAGAATGAAAAACATAAATCTGGTCAGATATATGCCTAAAAATCTTATAATTTTATTTCCTCAATTAAACAGAACAAACAGAAAATTAAATACATTGAAGAATCAAGAAATAAAATCAACAAGAAAACATCCAAATAAAGAAAACCCCTCAATTTCAGTGGAATTATACTCTTAGAATTTTGAAAACATTTACTTCTGAAGAAAAGAAAAACTTACAAATTGCTATGCCATTCATAATGCAGTTCAAGAACAACTAAGACTGTATACTGAACAATAATTCCTCTAAGAGAGTAAAAAATTGAAATAATTATGAGGGAAGAAAAGAAATAAAACACAAACACACAAAGAAACCTGAACCAAGTCAAAAACAACAAAATAAAAACAGCTCCCCAATGTCACGGACAAAACAAGAGTGTTACCCCAGATGAACTTGGATCATTAGACCTTTTTTCATTTTTAGTGTTCAATATACTTCAGCAACTTTTATTCTGTCTAAATATCATGAAGCTAATATAATTTCCTTCTTAGAAATATCAGGTGGCTTACTGAATATAAACCACCCTCTAAATTGTTAATTGGGTCCCTGATAATTAGTGTGCTAACATTGTCAAACAGAATTCTTCAAAATATTACTTTGTGGACTTTTATGCTTATTTCTGTCTTTTACATAATTTGTTTTATTCACCCTCCCCTCCCCTCCCCTCTATTTCCCTTCAAAAACGAACAAACAAACAAAACAAATATTCCTTTGACAAATTGTTAATGATAAAAGTAATTTTTAGTTATTATTTCACATTCCCATTTTCAGCTGTTTTGTTAGTTCTGTAGCCATAACAAAGAAAAAAATTGTTAAAGTATCAGCTTTCTTATCTGTAAGAATAAAAACAAACAAAAAACCAATGTAGTCACTTCATTACATGTACACTCTGGCCAGAACTCTAAGAGCTCTAAATTGCAAGAATATTCTAAAGGATTTTACTAAGCTCAGCAGTACTCTGTGTTAATGCCCTTGTGTTATGATATGCATTACATAAGTAAGCAATCACATAAGTAAGCATCACAAAATAAATTAATCTGGTTTGAAAATTAAACACAAATATTTACATTGTTGTGTGGATACCTCTATTAAGACATCTTAAAAAAAACTTGGCCTTTCACTTGTGTTCTTCCGTGCTTCCCAGTCAGTCTTTGTCTGAATGCATGGCTTACACAAAAACTTTAAACAGTCTGCTGTTCTGCTCTTTTGCATCTTGTTAATAATTATCCATGTAAATAATCACTTAAAACTAACAATATTATTTCTGATCTTATTCATACAATGACCAAGTTCTATTTTGACGGTAGTAACATAGTACTTTTAACTGATACATATGTTTAAAGAAGCTACAATTGATTAAGTGCTCTGAAAACAGAAAAAGTACAGAAAAATAGCATATTTGCTATGCTGATATATTTTAAGATAGATTGGGATCTTAATACAGCAGAGCATTTTAAGAAAAATAATAAAGACATTTCAGACAGGAAGGGCTGACATTCACAATTTCTCAGTAATAAACAAGGAACAGTCAAAGGCAATAACTCAAAAATGTTTTTAGGAAAGAATGAGGAAAAATAGCTCCTAATAGAGCACAACTTGTAAGAAATGTAATGCAATTCTTATGTGTGTGTATACATAATATACTCACATACATCCATAATACACAACACCACACAATTTGGTCCAGGAAGTGTGTATGAATGCTGTGGCCTAGTCTACAATGGGCTTCAACCTCTTGTTAAGCAAAACAAGGAAGGCAGGCATTATGTTGGAATTGGTTGAGAGACCAACCCTGCTGAGAGGGCATCTAACATAATGAATTTGCTCCTTCATGGAGAAAAAAATATGAAAGCAAAACCCATAATTACACTATATATGCAGAGGAAAAATTATTAGATTTTTTTTAAAGGAATGCACCATAATAGGAATAAAAAAGGAATGGAGAAGGAACAAATGAAAATAGAAGCCAAAGCAAAATAAAAGAGACAGACATGTATAGAAAAGGAACTTTTTTCCTGTGGAAAATAAACTTTTCCATTAAAGTTCATTTACCTCTACTTCAAGCTCTCAGTGAAGTTACATAGGTCAGATCCCAGTCTGACCTATGTAACTAATCTCTAGGAAAAACTTTATCTTTTTTTATCACAGGTAAGATGCTGAACAACCAAAGCTTTGCCTGTGGTTTACCTTACCTTACCAACACAGCAAAGGCTTGTCAGAACGGGAACATAGGAGACTGCATGTCAAATTCTCTAATGACATTGTTTCCCTGGAATATGTCACAGCATGGTTCTAAAACAGTTTAAAAAATATAAAATAATAAGAATTTTGACAATATGCTTCATGGCTGAAATCACATCCTTTTCTTTCCTTCACTTACTCTGGAGATCCCCTTGCTCAGTTTTAACATGTGTGCTATACAACTATACTGTCTCACATGACAGTGCTTATATTGTCAAAGATCATTACAGCAATGAACTTTTTAGTCTCAATGAGGCTGTGATGCGATGATGAGACTCTTTTTTATCTTGTGGGAAAATAAATTAGGCCCAATTTTGAAATTACAATATATTTCTAAAAGCCTCAATATCTGTTTTTAGATGGTACTTCCTACACATCCTTCTAACCCAATACAATTCCTGTAAGTCTTGATCCTGATTAGTCACTGCCTTTAGTTTGCTTTTCCTCTTCTTTTTGAATGTTCTCTGGCTTTCCTTTGCCTTTTTCTTTATGTATTTCAAAGTTATTTTTAGCACTTTAAGTAGGAAAAATTGTATAGGAAGACAAAAAAAAAATACAAATATTTCCACTAAATTAAAGTACGGAAGCAGATCACCAAGTAGTCCAGTGGTGGACAAAGCTGGCGCAAGGAAGAAGATAATGTTGATGAGAGACTGATCCTACCTGGTGATATTAACAAGAAAAGTATGAAATTCCTCAAAGCACAAATAGGGTGCAGAATTTATTGTATTTATAAAAATTATTTTAAATAATATTTTTGAATATTCCTCAAAAAAGTAACTTTGAATTATTATCCAAAATAATAATTTTCAATCTTCAGTATGAATGTCAACTTCTTATAGGTTTGGACTTGGAAGACCATCTTATTTCCTAATTTCTGGCCAGAGGAGTGCTCATCATTGCTTAATTTCTATTTTTTATGCTCCTTCCAAAGCAATGAACAATGATTTTTGACAGAGTATTCCTCTAGTTGGACTTGCTATATGATCCATTACAATTACCTCTGCTTCCCTGTCCTTTTTTCCCAAATCCCAAAGCAGGTTTCCTAGATATTGATAAAAAAAACAAATACAGTTACTGAGATATTTAAAGGCAGACATAAGTTCTTTATCTTTTCTTTTTTTTTTCTCATATTGATCACATAAGTGACCATGAATTAAAAAGATTCAATATGCCTTTCTGAACACATTTGGTTTGCAGCTTCTGCAATATTTTCATAAATTGCAGTTAATCATTTTTGTTTCAATCAAAATTTATACTGAACTCAGAACAGAAGAAGATTGCTTTTATATATGGAATATATTATAAGGGAGTTATTAGTTTCTAAATATGATAGTCTAAGTGAATAACCAATTTCAGCAAGCTGGCCTTTATTATTATATATTGAATTGAATTTAAGGAAAAGTAGCAAGTTAAATGGTGTCTGAAGTTCTTCAGGTAGCACTTGCCACAGAAGAAAATAGACAGATATATTGCATTGCTTCATTTGATGAATGCATTCAGTGGTAGCTACATCTATCATGAAGTCAGAACTGTTCCCAGTGAGAACATATTCTGATTTTGTGTTTTATGACTTGAATGAGTTTTGTTTTGCAACGCAACAGTAGTTTTCTGTATTTTAAGCTATCAACATATAAAATATTTCCGTAAGAGCTGAGATGCTTTTAGAAATATTGCATTCACAAATTATTATACAACATTTATAAACTTAGTCATATCACTTTTGCACCCCCAGAAAAGTGTTACCAAATTCCCAGACTTTCAATGATCTGCTGACTCTAGTTCCAATGGTTACAATGTATAATTTTAATACTCTATATTGATCAATACTGTTTGTTTTATTAACCAATTAAAATAAAATTAATTTTGGAATAAAAATGCTATCAAAAATAAATTGTGTCTTAATACAATTGAAATTCTGGATGAATTAAATATTAATTCAGTTTTAACAGATCCAATAAAACCTTATACCTGTCCTAA
This sequence comes from Molothrus ater, assembly GCF_012460135.2. Classification (NCBI taxonomy): domain Eukaryota; kingdom Metazoa; phylum Chordata; class Aves; order Passeriformes; family Icteridae; genus Molothrus; species Molothrus ater. The sequence goes on along the minus strand of NC_050480.2, from coordinate 105,862,201 downwards.
TAGTGCAGTGTGTTATGCATTTATTCATATATGCCCACAGATGCACAGGGTCATTTCTAAATTGCTTTTCACTTTTGGAACACAACCAGTATCTTAGACTAAGCTCTTAAGAAATACTTAGTAAACAAAACACACAGGTCTTAGTTAGCAGGGGTTTTGGTTTAGTTTTTATTTTATATAAATTATTTAATTTCTGGTTGTGATTCATATCTGTTTACAAATATTACAAACAAATCAGATGTGCAAGACATCCATGCCCACACCTTGCAAATGTATCACATCCAGCTCAGTTTATCTTCCATAATGTTTATTTTACTTTAGAAATTTTAATCTGCATCACATATCAGTGAAAACGGAATTTTTGGATTTCGGTTTTGACTTTGTTTGCTTGTGTAGTTTTTTTCTTTCATTTTTCTGAAATAAGCTAAAACCTTAAGCAACCAAAAATTAAATCAGAGAGAAAGACTTTGTGTACATAAGTAGAATGATAAAACCCTGTAAATACCAGTAAAAACCACAAAAATATACTAGTCCAGTGAGTAAATCGGTGTGATATGTGAGAAAATGCATCAAGACAACATAACATTAAGCATATTTCTCTCGAACCATGGAACAGTCAAAAAGGAGGACAGAAATTAAAGGAAAAGATACACACAGAAACCTAGCACAAATACAAGTGCTGTGAAGCTAACAAGAGGAGGCAAAATTGCAAGAAGGCATGTTTAAAAGGAATTGTTTGTAATGGATATGTCTATGTGTAGATAGTAACAACTGAAGTCTAATAATAGAATTTATTCAGAATTATTATATAATTCTATAAATAATAGAATTATTTATTCAGAATTTATTAATTCTAGTGTGTTATGAAGTTCCAGGTACAGCGGAATGTATATTTTTACCAAAAAAAGAAAAAATCCCACAGTAAGGACACTGGGTGTTATCTTCCACAAAAAGATAAATGCTTGTTAATGATTGTTTATTCCTTAAAGTGTGGTTTGTATGTGTGTAGTTCTCAGAGAAATTCTGAATTGCCTTTTTTAAGGATGATTTTTTTTCCGTAAGAAAAGTGGAACAATATTACTGATAATTATTTAGGATACATTACCACAAATTCTGTCTTAAAACTTTATCAAAAGAGACTGAAATATCAACCTATACTTCTAATGCATATACCAGGAGGGAACAGCAAAAAAAACATGCTCTTGGAGACATGTCAGGTTACCAAACTCTTTAAATGTATACTTAGTTATATTTTAATCAGTCAGAATATTCAAACATCTAATATCATTCAAATCACTTAAAATTAAACAAGTGCTTAAGTGCATTGGTTAATTGTGGCTATAGGACTAAATTAATTCCCTGGGAATCCCTATTTGGGAAATTGATTTGGTAAAATATTACTAATTACTTTGAACTTCTGTAACCTGATGGACTCATGAGGTCCATTGTAATCTTCATTAGATAGATGAGTAAAATGTCTTTTACCTGAGTAAACACCAACAGCTTGATTGACCAAGATCGTATAATGAATTTGTAAATATGACCTCATAAAAGAACATAATCCCTATTTGGGATGCTAAACTTTTCATCTACTGCTTATTTGTTTTCATGTGGAGTTATAAACACTGTCTTGTGGGTTTTGCACTTTTAGATGAGAACATGACAATCATCACAAAGCAATATACTGAAGGATACAATTTATTTACCTTGATGTTTTTTTTTTTTTGTTGAACATGATTTGTATGTATGAAGTTGGTTGGGAAGTTCTGTTTGCACAACAACCCCAGTATAGAGCCTGGTTTCTTCTTACATGTATCCATCTTACATTATGTGCAGTAACAGAGCCTTACTTAGTAGAACCTCAGCCAGCGGTCAAGCATCCAAGCAGCCTCCCACTCACACCACTGTTCCATGGAATGAGGACAAAAATGGAAAGCAAAGAAGCTCATGGATAGAGGAAATGACAATTTAATAATGAAAGAAAGACTGTGTGTACAAATCAAGCAAAAGGAAAAATTCATTATTTACTTCCTATCAGCAGAGCAGATGTTTTCTGACTTCAGAAAAGCAGGGCCTCAGTACATATAGCAATCACTTGGAATGATAAACACCATAACTTACAACCATTACACTCTTCCTTCTAGAAGACAACTCCACAACCTCTCTGGGCAATCTGTTTTAGTCCTCTCTAAACTTCAAAGGAAAAAATCTTTTCCTTATTTAGATGGAATTTTCTGTGGTTTTCAGTTTGCCACCATTTCCTCTTGCCCTGACACAGGGTATCACTGTAAAGATTCTGACTCCATTTTCTTTACACCTGCCCTTATGAGACTTGAATGCAGCGATAAGATCCCTTCTCAGTCTTCTCAGGACTAATCAGGGCCACCTCCCTCATTGCTCATAAGAGAGATGCTCCAGCCCCCTGAGAAGCTTTGTAGCCCTTTGGGCCCACTCCAGCAGTTGCCTTTTTTGAACTGGGGAGTGCAGAGCTGACACAGTGCTCCATATACGGCCGCACCAGTGCTGAGTAGGCAATGACCTGCTGGCATTGCTCTTCCTAATGCACCCAAGGATGCTGCTGGCTTTTTTGGCCACAAAGACACATTCCTGGCTCCTTGTTGTCTGCCAGGACTCCCAGCAAATTTTGTTGTAGGTGCAGGAATCTGCACTTCCTTTGTTGAAATTCCTCTCAGCCCAGTTGTCCAGCCACTCTGGGTCTTGCTGAATGGCTGAGCAGTCCTCTGGTCTACCAGCCACCCCTCTCATTAACAAATTTGGTGGTTTCTGCTTACACAACCACACTTGAAGGAAGAGAGTGAGACCTTTTTTCAGGTGTTGGTTTCCTGAGGATTTTTTTTAATGTAATTGTCATTTTAGGAAAAAAACAGCAAGTGCCCCAAACAACATAGTTGTATACAAACCTATTTTTCAAAATTTTTATTTTAATCAAACATGCTCTTTTTCAAGAAATAGAGAAAGGGGGAAAAATTAAGACTATAGAAGTTACCTTGACAACTGAAAACAGAGGGTCAATATTTTTTCAAAATTTTACACTGTATTGAGCATATATAGTTAGTAATAGTAGTGAGTCTTTCTACTTCTCAGTAGACTACTTATAATCTTTTCTCCACTGTCAAATCATAGTCTAATAAATGTCTTCTCTAAAATAAATTAATCATAGGGGGTATTATCAGCTTTTTTTAGAATTTTTACAAGTAAGCGATTTTAAATAAAAAATAAACTCAGTCTTTTGCAGAAAAAATCTATTTCCTGAAATGTCTATACTTTGATAAAACTTATGTAGGGTTTTGGTTTTTTTTAATTGGGTTTTACATAGTTTTTACTGTTTTAGAGCTAGAAGCTGGAGCAGACTAGAGGCAGAGAGAAACAAAGAAAGAGCCTAATGATCCAGAAAATGTGTATAGAATATATCTGGGACTGGAGCTTTGGTATTTTAAATCAGATAGGGTAGAGTATAAGTGACACATTTATACTCCTGATTTATTTGGGAAGGAGAAAGTCCAAAAAAACCAAACCACCACTGTGTCTGAACGCCCCCCCCCAAAAAAAAGGTTGAAATCACATTTCCTTTTTTTTAGCCAATTCAAGTTATTGTTTAAAGGTGTCCAGATAAAACTAATAAACATAGCAAATAAAGCATCATAAATAGGCAAAACTGATGCTGAATTAAATACATTAAATATCATAGCTGTAGCACTTCAATTCTTGAGTGTCACAGATCATTCTTTCTCTTGCTGATCACCCTGATCACCTGGCTGAGCTCCTGAGATCAGAGGTGACAGACCTGTTTCTTTTGGTATTTTTGAATAATCTGTGATTATGATTTATCCTACTGTTTGACATTAGTGAATGGTTACTCTCTGTTTGCTCAGAGTTTAATGCATGCATCAGTTGTGTACACAGTTTTAGATCATGAAGACCAAATAAACCAGGTTTGAGTTGAATATGAGAAACTTTCTCTCTGGACAGAGCTCTATATACCATACCAGCAAGGTAGCAGTAGTTGAGATATGAAGCAAACATGATAAAAATATTTCCCTAGCATAATTAGAGAATTTTTTGTATGAAATAAAAAAATGTGAAGTCTTCTATCCAATGACAATAGGGATCCAAAAAGTGATATACAGACAATCTGCAGTATAAGACTAATACTGCTAATGACTATTGAGATCACAGAATCACAGAATATGCTGAGTTGGAAGGGACCCATCAGGATCATGGATGCACGATTCCTGGCCCTGAACAGGACACCCCAAGAGTCACACCATGTGCCTGAGAGCATTGTCCAAACACTTCCTGAACTCGGTCAGTCTTTTTACTGTGACTACTTCCCTGGGGAGCCTGTTCCTGTGCCCAATCACCCCCTGAGTGAAAAACCTTTTTCCTGATATCAGACTTAAATGCCTTCTAACTCAGCTTCATGTCATTTCCTTGAGTCCTGTTACTGGCAAAGAGAGCAAAGAGAGGAGTATTTGTTCCTCCACTTCACCTCATGATGGTGTTGAAGACCACAATGAGATCTCCATTTAGTCTCTTCTTCTCTACACTGAACAGTCCAAGGGACAGTAAGAAATTGGTCAGCAAGGACAATAAAAAATAGTTAAAAAAATTACTAGAGTTTAATGTGACACACAAGCGAAGCAAAGAAAGACAAAACACAATTCTAGGTGAAGTCATTAAAAGGAATCAAAGCAATACTCAACAAAGCACAGTTGGAGGGACATAAGTAGTGACTACAAAATAGAATAATTCAAAACATTTTAACTGAAACAGTGATCACAGTGAGTATATCACAGATGATGATATGATGCACAGTAATGCTACCAGTATCTTAAAATCAAAAATAGTGTTAGGTTCCTAAACTGATTGAAAGGGTCTGAAAATAGCAGCAATTCTTCCCCTTTTGCAAAGGAGAAAAAGAAACAAAATAAAAACCCCAAAACCCCATACAAGAGCAGAATGGAATGCAAGACATTGTGAAACATTTTAAATATTTGATGCTGATTTACCATCTCTACAAGTGGGGCTCATGAACAAGGGAATTGAAATTAATAAACATTATTTTCACCTACTTGTAGTGTTTATACCAAATTAAGAATTACAGGTTTTGAATGTCTCATTTTAAAACAAAATTCAGTGTGATCTTTACAATTAGCAGCATAATCAGTCTGTTTGGACACAGCGAATGCATTTAAGCCATGGCCATCTTGATAAGAATTATTTATTTTCTATGGAGAGTCATAATTTGGCAAATTTAGAAAAACGGAGGAGTCATTTTTTCTGAGGAGAAAAAGCAAGAACAGATTAAAACCATAAAAAAAGTTTCTGTTGAGAGGATGGCTAGCAATATCCTGAACACTGAGATCAGATAAAGATTACCCCTTAAGGAATAGCCTTTTCTTTCCAGTCATCTCAAACTTTCTTACCTTACAACAGCTTATCTGTGATTTAAATCTCAGCTAAATTTGATTCTTTTGCCTTTCCAACTCTTTTTACTTAAGAATTGTATGAGAAAAAGTAAATCTTATATTGATGTGAGTGCAAGAGGAGAGGACTCCAAGAAATTTAACCTGAAGAGACAAAAAAAAAAAAAGTATTTTCTCTACAAGGCAAGGACTACTTCTAATAAAAGTATGTTTCATTTAGAAGCTGTGCTGGCATTGCTCCTAACATAATCATTATTGGCAATTGTTACAAAAACTTTAAATTAAAATAATTAGGTGTCTATTGTGTTTAGACATCCAGTTTATATTTGTGTTCACTTAGAGAAGGTTTTCACTTAGGATGAAACACATTCATAGCAATAATACTATGAACGGTGCAGATGTTTTAAAGAATGATGTTGTAATAAAATAAATTATAATTCTTTGAGTAAAACTAGGAGTAAGATTTTAAATTTGGGTTTATTCAGACAAAAATATCTGTTAAATTTTGTCTCTGAGTGTTGGAATCCAGGAAATTCCTCTGGCTGCCTGCCCTGGAGGACTCAAGCTCCTGCCCAGGGGGCTCAGAGACCTTGACACAGAGCCCAAGACACCTGTGACTTTGATTTTGACCCATGGAGCAAATTTATATGAAGAATTTATATGAAGAATTACAAGTCAAGAGAGTTTAACAGTTAGTTTGTCACGGGGTGAAAAATAGATTTTTGAGGTTTTTAGAATGGGAGCTCGGGGTCCTTAGATGGAGGAATTTGGGTGTACCCTGTCCTTCTTCTTTCTTCTTCCTAACCTTCATATTCTGGGTGATGTTGGTACTTTTAGATTGCTTTAGAGTAGAAACTCACTGTCTAACAGAGGGGATAGGTATTGGGAGGTTATTGTAAATAGTGTAGACATAGTTTTTAGTATAAAAAGATAACACTGCCCCAAGGACAGGCAGCGTGCCTCAACCTGACCTGCCAGACAGACCTGCAGTGGGTCAGAGAAATAATGTTATAGATAAGAAATAATAAACAACCTTGAGAACGAGAACAGAAGAATCCTGACTCCTTCTTCGACTGCCAGGCTGGGAAAAGAGGCCTTGTAGGTATCTCAGAGTCACTGTGAGCAGCAGAGATTCTGCGATCCGAGGATGTACAACAGAACACTTTGCTGCAGGAAGAAAACCAGAATACTGTCTAAAAAATATGGGTTTTTTGATCTGATGGGTATCATAGTGCATCAGAGTCATGTTGTTTCCTTAGAATACAAATGTACTGAAAAGAATTTCAACACCTGTAGAAAGGAATATATAGGTTAATTCATTATAACATTTCTTGTTAGAAGCTTTTAAAATAATTTTTTATGATCTATCTTTGGAAGTAGTCAGTATTTAATAAGAAAAACATCAATAGCTCTTGTAAAAAATAATATTATTTATTTTATTGTTTCTTATAAACACCTGTCAAATCATAATCTTACTATTTACCAAATATTTTCAACATTTATGTAGGTAGAAATGAGACAGATTCTTGCACATTCTTATTTATGAACTTTTTTGGTTAGCATAGAAAATATGGTGCTATAGTTTGAAAGTTGAAAGCATTTTCACATTTTATTAATTCTCTTATTTTATTAATTCTCTAATTCGCAATATAAAGCCTTGAAATGTGATCATTTTTGGGATGGAAACATTTATGTTAATGAGTTTATGACAGTTTGTGAAGAGACTAATGTAATTTTTTCTGCTATAAAAGAATTTTATATAATGGTTTAAAGACACAATGAACTTTATGTTTTGAAGATAAAAATTATTGAAAGTGAAATTTATTGATGATTCCAATGAAATAATGATAGTTACATTGATGGATATTTTGAAATTCTTATGAAAAACAGATTATATGTCTGACAAGTATGTGTTTAGAAGATTTTCCAACATAGTTTTTTCTATAACATCTCTTTTCTAGTTTCCCAGGACAGAGACTGGGATTATAATTAAGAGATAATACTAGCAAGAATACATCAAAAGATCCTCTTTCTTTCTAGTCATAGAAGATGTTCGTGTTGTTTAATGATTTTGCTTCAGTAACTCAATGAGTTTTAATAATTTAAATATGATTGCCTAGTGAGAAAAAGAAAACCACAACATTTCAATATTATGAACTGTTAATCTAATATCATTCTAATCTGAATATCAAAAATGGTTACTGAAGTTTTCACAAATTATAAAATGTTTACAGATACTCTGTCAAGGACATCAATAGTAGAGAACATTAAAGTAGCCTTAAAGAGCTTATGTCACTTATATTAATGAATACTGTTTTGTCTGTTTGCACTGAAAATAATTATGATGTTATAATTGAATGAATAGTTCAGTGTAATGAATTTTTATATGTACTGGATTATGGTATTTTTGCTTTTAAAGCTTACATCAGACCTTAAGATACTGTTGGGAAAAGCACAAAATCTCACATTGCAATAGCGTGGTACGCAGTAGGCAAAAACTAGCTTCTAATCATCTGCAATATGTGGAGCAAAGAGTAAAAAACAAGGGCTAAATTCCTTTGAAAATTTAAGGAGAAACTCTTTCTCTCCTGATTAAAAATGGCCAAAATATTTTAAGCCAGACAGCAATAGCTATAAGTTAATTGGAGAATGCAGGCCAAATATGATCTTACTACAGAAACAAATTTTTCATATTGTAGGGGGAAAAAATAAAATAGAGATTAATGAATAATGAGAGAAGAGAACATGGGTTATTCATGGACAAAAAAATCTATAAATCTAAATTAATAATCAATTCAAAGTTCTTTTCTTAGTCTTAATATTCCTGAAATCAGAAATATTCTGAACTTTGCATTTTATTCTGTGATAAATTTCAGTGTCTGTAAATAACTCATTGGCTTATCTCATTTACTTAGGAGAAGCAGTTTTTCCAGTTATTTTGATTTGTAAATATATACAACTTCATATATGTAAATATAAACAACTTCATAAAACTTTTAGGTCCTCAGGGTTTTGGGAAATTAAAAAAAAATAAAGTTCTATTTTCTTAATTGGCTTGAAAAGGAAAATACACCAAGCCACTCTCACTCCCCAAAAAACAACAAACCAAACTAAAACCCCAACAAAAAGCAAAAAAATCCCTACAAACAATCAAGTTGAAAAAAAATACCCTCAGGAAACTCCATTATCAAGTCCCCTATGTTGCACACATGACAGTTTTGAGCTCTCAGTGCTCGAATGGACCTGGCATAAAGTATGCTAACATTTCCTGATTTATTCAACTCAAAATAATTTCTTATAGATCATAACCCTGGCAAATGAAAATTGGCTGTTATCTCTATTAGTAGCAATGTGTGACTGAATACAACTGGACTGCATTTTTATATACAAACAGAATAAGAAAACACTGTGCTGGTATTCCAAAAGGAACAGCTTTATAGAAGTGGAGGTAAATAGAATCAGAGGTAAAATGTAAACAGAATGTCAGTGCCAGACAGGAATTATTTAAACTGCATTTCTACCTTAGTGTTTACACAGATACGAGCCAGGACAATGTGGGATCTGTATCTTCCCCATCAGTAGCAGTACAAAAAGCACATATTCACACCCAGTGGAGTTCATCCCAATTTAATGAAATATCTTAAGTACTGTGTCTCAAGCTCACACTAGCCACCTGGTTCTTCAAGACAGAAAGAATCTCCTTGGACAGGATTTCTTTGACCAACATCTGCAACAAGTTCATCATTATCATAGCTCAAATTGCTGCTTAGTGTAATTTATAACAGTATCCTAAAAGAAATAGTCCTTTACAATGTATTTCTTCTCATCTTAAAATACATATCAGCTGGAGAAGGATCTAGAGAACAAGTCCTATGAGGAGAAGGTGAGTGAACTTGGGCTATTTATTCTGGAGAGAACAAGGCTCAGTAGAGACCTTATGGCTCTCTGCAACCACCTGAAAGGAGGAAGCTGGAGTGAGGTGGGTGTCAGTCTCTTCTCCCAAGTAGCAATTTATAGGATGAGGGGAAACAGCCCCAGCTTGTACCAAGAGAGATTCAGATTACATGTTAGTATGTATTCAATTTACATGTTAGGAAAAAATTCTTCACACATAGAGTTGTCAAGCATTGGAACTGACTGTCCAAGGAAGTGGTGGAGTCACCATCCCTGGAGATGTAGATTTGACACTAGATACATTTGTTAATGGTGGGCTTAACAGCTTTAGATTTGAATTCTATGATTTTAAAAGTCTTTTCCAACATAAATGATTTTATGATTCTGTGATGTGAAATAGTCAACAGAAACATGTAATAGTTGTTTCTCCTCTGACTGTGAAAGTAGTTGCAGGCAATTAATTTACATGTAGATTTGTCTGACATTCCTAAAGTTAAGCAGCATGAACTATACTCTTCAGGGCAGTAATTAATCTCTTTCAAAATAGTTCCCTGGGAAGTGAAATGACTCTCTGAAGATACCTCTTTCTCTCCAGGTCCTTGGAATAAGGTAATGAGCTGAGAGATAATATATTTGTTTTGAGAGCTGGCTTCTATTCATTGAGTGTCAGTGTCTGCACAATTGCATGGTTTGATACTTTCACCTTGTGGCTGCTCATGAGGCTACTGCCACAGCTTCACAGTACTTAAAAGCCATCACAGAAGGAGATAGTCTTAAAGTTTAAACAGTAAGAAGATTCAGGTAACAAAGAAAAAGTAAAGCTTTGAATAATACAAGAAGGAAAAAGTGAGAATGTTTTGCCTCACTATTGGCTGATCAGAATTACAGTAATCTAAAACCAAAAGATGAAATCTCTAGGGAGTAAAGAAAGTTTAGTGGAAGCAGATTCTTTGAAAAATTAATTCACAAGGTTCTGGAGATGCAAGTACAGCAAAAGAGTGCTTAGTTTCATTATCATAAAGTATCAGCTACAGTTTTCCAATATACTGGTCAGGGGAAATTCAGAAATTAATCTGAATATCATTGCACATGTCAGCAGAGACAACTTCATGAATTTTCTCTGAAGTACTTCCCTGGAAGAATTCATTTAATAAGAATTACAGCCTCATCTCAGAAAGCACTAGGGAAGCTAACCCCAAAATGTTTAAAGTGTTAATTATGTTAGTTTTTTGATATGCCAACAAATCAAGAGGACTATGTGGCTTGTATAAAATGCTTCAGACACAGTATTGGCAGAACTTTTGATAAGGCATTTGTGATAGTCAAGACCGAAACTATTAACAAGGCACAAGACATTCTGACAATTGAAAATAAATTATGATGAGAGAATTTTGACTTGAATATGCCTACATTATCACAGAACTTAAAATTGTTCTTGAAAAGCTATACAGTCACAGCACTGTCAGTGTGCAAAGTGATCAGAAAATAAGGTAAGTTTCACCTGTTCTAGCTACATATATGTCCATTTGAATTTACACTCAGAGGCAGTAAAAGAAATGGACATTCTCCAAGCATGAGTCATTTGACCTATTTCAAATGTTTGCTTTAGCATGCAATGAATCAGTTTCTAAATGCACATTAATAATGAATACTTATTCAAATTAATTTTTCATATAGTGTCTGTGAAAAGAAGAACACTGGGACAATCCCTTAGGAATCCATGAGTAAGATACCTCTAAATATTAATAATAATTCCAGTGTAGTGGGTGTCTCAGTAAAGCTGTTGGCATTATTATAATTATCCTAAAGAATGAAAAAGCCTGCATGAGCTCCTGAAAAGGGGAAGCATGGGGCATTTGTTGGAGAGAAAGACATGGAAACTTCCCTAAAGTACAGGAAACAGAACTGAGAAATGCTGTATCTAAAGAAATACTTCAGGGAAGCACAAGGAATATTTTCAGATTGAGGTTGTGAAGATATTATACCCTGAACACATAACACCACCAAATGCAAGATAATGCTTTTTCCACAATATTCTAAGGAAAGAAAACTCTGCTGTTGAGACAAGTTGCTCTGTGGCTTTATGTGGTTTGGTATATTTTGCTTAACAGTCTAAAGAAATCAGTAATTTAATAAAAATGTATACACAAATAACTAATTACTAAGATTCAGATAACAATTTTGATAACAATTATGAATAAGAAACAGGCAGTTCTCTGTAATAAAATAGCAAATGTTAAAGCAATCCTGGAGCTTGTATTTATCTATTCATATAAGAAAACCACATAACTATGGCATTAATCATGCATGAGAAGCAGAAAAATATTCATGACTTTCCTTGCAGTTAGAAAAAATCAAAGTGGTAGATTCATGTCAGGTGATGATGATGATGAAATATCTCCCACTCCCACAATAACTCTGGAGGTTGTTAAGCAGCAACTACTAAAACTAGGTCGTTTAAAATTTGTCTGGCATTCAATAATTTTAAGAGCTGGCTGGAGAGCTCCCTAGACAATTGACATTGATTTTTCAATAAGTCTTGGAAAACTAGGGAAGCTCCAGAGGACTGGAAGAAATCTAATGGGTCAATACTTCAAAAAGACAAGAAGGATGAGCTACATAATTAATTGTCCATAAACCAGCTTTGATCCCAGAAATACCCTGGAACATTTCATGAGGATTCAAAGAATAAAGGATTCAAAACAGGTAAAACAGAAAATGTAAATCAATACTGATTCATTGAAAACAGAAGTTTTCAAATTTCTACACTTTTTCATAAGATTACACGACTGATATGTCACAGCTCTGAGTCAATTCTTAGCTCTGTGTAAGTATTCTATCTCATATTAAAAAAAACCCAAAACATTTCAGAAACAAAATACTGGCAGGGATTTCCTGTGTTGCTGAAATCATTCATCAACACATTCTTTTATGTATAACCTCCAGAAAGAGAGAAAATACTGTCTCAAAAGTACCCTTATTTTGCCCCTTTTCCTAGAAGTCAATGTATAATAGCACTAAACCATTTAATTTCTTTACAGAAAGTACTGGTTTTATGATTATATGTAACTTCTAAAAAAAATTTCATGTAAATCTTGTTCTGTGTATTTAAAAAGGTTTTCCCTTGGGATTTTCTTTAATTAGTTTTTGATAGGGGATACAAAATTTTTTATTCTTCCAAAAGTGTTACCTCATTTAACAAGTTCTTCAGTCACTTTTCCTACAGTGGGCTTCCATTTTCACAAACAACTTTAAATGGCATCTTTATCAACATTTTTATTCATAATTCATAGTATACTTGGGGTGGGATGAATAATATCTACAGTAGGCAGAGAAAAGCTAGAAAATAACCCTTTATTTTAAATTGCACATAAACCTTTTAATGTCAAATTATTGCTCAACCTTTCAAGGTCATCCAAATCTTTCCATTTGCTATTTTAATCTTCAGCATTAATAGCATCTCACATCACCATATAATTAGAATATATCTTTGAGCTAGATGCTAATATCAGTCACCTTAAAATTATCAAAGACAAATTCTTCAGGAACTCTATAAACAAATTGTATCAAGTCTCACAGTCTTTTAGAAGAATTTTCTTGTCTCTCATTTATTCATTTACACAATTTACAGTTCTTTGTCCCATCTTCTTCATAATCATTAATAATTTCCCATGTGGTGCTAAACTAAATGTTTTACTAAAATCGGGTTAGATTAGATAAAACACAGTTCTCTTGACTATAGAAAACTGATTATCCTAGTAGAAACAACCTTTGAAAAATCATTTAAATTTATTCCTATGTCTTTAATTGCTGTTTTCTTTAAAATTAGCATTGGATGATATCTATTGTTTGGATAATTCTAGTAAATAATTCTTACTCTCCTTCTCATAAGTACAATATTTGCTACTTTTCCATGAACTGACTTTTTTAATTAAAAGACTTTTTCACTCACATGATGTCATCAAGTAAAAGTTCATTTGATGTTCTGAAAGGAAAAGTGGTTCATTAAATTGCTAAGTTTCCGTTCTGATTCCACTAAGAGGTTTTTTTTGACTTTGTATGTTGGCTGATTATTTTTCATTTGTTTGGTGCAAATTTCTTCTCATTACCTGATTTGCTTTTGCTCCAATTTTACTTCAGCAAAATTATAAAGTTTTTCTGGGTCACATCCTAGCTACAATGTGTATCCATAGGTCTGCCTTTGATTTTGGTTATTTTTTGTTCAGCTGGGTTTTCATGTTTCTGTTGTTTTGGGGGAAGTTTTTTGGTTTTGTTTTTGGGGAAGTTTTTTTTAAGAACTTTTGATACTTTGTTTATTTAATTTTGCTTTGTGAAATATAACTTGATTTATGTTTTCTGCTAATCGCTAAGACAAGTTTCTTTGAAAATAAGCATTTTTTCCACGGTTTGTGGAATTTCTGACTACCCTTAACTTACTGTTGATTTTTACTGTGAGATTTACAGATTTTTTCCACAAGCTGCTTCAGTACAAGTACATATACACTCCCTTAGGAAACAACATGAAAATTTTGACTACTGTGAGTGATATAAATTTTGAGCCTGCTGTGCTTTCAGGTTATGAATAAATTGCTTCAGTAAATGGTTTTGTTGGCTTTTCAGAGTATCCCCCCTCTTTGATAGAAGCAACAAACAATAAATATTATTGTGTTTTTAATTTAACTTTCCAGAAGGGAAAGTTAGATGTATCAGGGCTTTCTGAAACATAAAGGTGTGGTTATGTTCCCATAGTGACAATACTTGCAGAAGTATTATCTCTGTAACTACTTAAAAGGTACTTCAGAAAACTCCACAGAGACTCTGCTTCATGCAAAACTAAGGAGTTTCATGATATGAAATGTGACATGTCAATATAATGTAATGAAAGAGGCATTAATTATCAGTTCTGTTGTCATTATTATTATTACTGATTCCTATTTCCAAATCAATTTGTTTGCTAAAGTGATTAATAGAAAATCAAAATCCATACTGTACTCTTAATGGGGAATTATCTTCAAGCAGTTCTGTTTGCAGAAACTTCCATTGAAAAAATCCACTTTTTAATCCTAAAGCATGTTAACAATGACCTGGGGGAAAAATACTTTTACCTGAATTACTGCAATTCTTCACCAACTGAATTATACCAAAGAGCCTGTCTTTTTTTGAAAATTCAAGTATATCCTAAAAAGAAAGGCATATTTAAAATATGGGGCCTGCATTCCTTACTTACTACTTTGCCCTGAAAGACTTGGTGATCATGATGATTAATTTACTCGGGATAAGACCCTGCTTCAGTGTTGTGGTCAAAAAGGCTAAACAAAGATCTAATGACAAAAAAAACCCTGACAGAAACATGGATTTTGTATTACTTCTGTAGATGATGTTGGTAACACTGCCTAATTTTCAGCAATTGACCTTTAGTTGCATTCCACTTTTCATATTACTCTAATGCAGTATTCATTTTCAGTGTTCACTGAAAGAAAAAGAACTGCTGAAATACCTAAATTATTAGAAAGGGATTCAACATGGAATCACAAAAAGAATTTCAATGTTTTGAAGAACAATCAATCCATTTAATTTGACAAGAGAATATTAGGAAATATTTTAAACACTATATAAAATTTGTATGTACTGAGTAGAATTTTTAGATTTTCAGGTGACAATGGAAGTGTTTATGAATATAAGATAATGTGGGCTGTAGATATAAAGCATACTAAGTATTTCATGTGTAACTGATATATGTATAGTTTGACACTGCAGTGCATGTATAATTTAAAACATTTCATTAAGTTTCGAGTTTGACGCCTGCAAATTAATGCCAATTTAATTTAATGTGGTAACTGATTATTGGAATAACTTTTGCAGCCTAATAGAATTTTCCTGTCTCTAATGAATTAAAAAAAAAAAAAAAAGGCACGTTAGGGTATTTTGAGGTTGTGAGGTTGTGTTTAGGAATGACATTCCTAAAATCCTCCTCCAGGGCTACATTTTTCTCAGTGGACACCTTTGATTAATAAGGATTGAGATGGGCAAAATAGTCCTTCAGAATAGAAATATGCAAAGCACAGCTAGTTGTTTATTTATAAGTAAACAATCTTGAAAAGCTATACCAGGCTTCTATCATTCATTAAAACTTGTAGAGGAATTTCTGAGGATGAAACTCAAATAATTCTGTCAAGGATCTGTTTGCAATATTACTGGGGGGTGGCACCCCTCTGATCTTGTATTATTTATGATATTTGAATCTGATTATCAACTGGTGCTTACAACATATCAATGGTTCTTTTTATTCATGAGTCTACAGGACCTGGCATTTTTGGTTGTTTTGTTTGGTCACTTCAGGTTTTTTGTTACAGGGTGGGTGTAGGTGTGGGTCTGTTAAAAGTACTGCCAAGAAAAACTAACTGTGGAATAATATTCTGTTTGGCTTGTAAAACACCGATCCATTGCCACAGCATTCTCAATTTAGGTTTCAGTATCCCTCTGGACAGAAAACTATTATGATCCACTCTGGCTGAGAGCACAAGCAGACAAGGTAAAGTTTTGTATATGCAGTAAACATAATTCTTAAGAAATCACTTATCTCTGTTAAAGGCTACCACTGTGCTGTCCTCTATTTTTCTTTTAATGTACAGATGAAGAAATTTCCTGTGCAACCATTTCTTTTCATTTTCTTGCAGAGATACACAGGGTCCAATTCACTAACATCCTGAGGGTCCTTATCCTTTTTAATTAGAATTCAACTCTACTAGAAGAAATCTTAAATGGGAGTAGAAAAAAGCAATGCATTGTCAAAATGTACAATCAGACAGGTATAAAAGTCAGATGAAATGGATCAGATCAATTTTTATATTCTGGTTTTTAGTGCATCCTTTTCTCTAATAATGTACAGGTATTCCTCACAAACCACTGATTTCCAAACAGATTTGAAATGTATTTCATGCACTGGGAGAAAATGATGATGCTATTTCAGTTGGTGTAAGGTTATATTCTACAAGGATGTAGCTGTTTCAACTATTGATGAGAAAATTTCATTGTGCAAGATGGGAAAAAATTACTTTCAGATTTTTGGTAATAAATATCACTATTGTTATCACTACTGTTATTATTTTTAGGGGAGATTTTATTATTCTTCTCATGTTGAGTTCTTGGACAATTAAATGAGTAGTGTTCTGTTTTTAGGATAAGTAAGTAAAGCAATTTGACAATCAACTTCCTGTATATGAGATGTACTTTCTAGATATTTAGCAGATCAAAGCAATTCTAGGATGGTAATTCTCACAAGCCCAGAGTCTCTTCTATATTGTCCAAATTACAGAAATAAAGAAATTGATTCATTACATTGGTTAGTTCAGGTCTGCAACCTGGAGTTCCAAAGAAACAGCTGCAACCAAAAGGTAAAATAAAATGCCATCTTGAAAAGTGGTGCTGGAGGCCAATGGAGCAGAGGAACACAGCATTTTCACCCTACTGATAGGAAAAGGTAAGATTCAATCACTATTTTGATCCTTCATTTCCATGTTTGTGGCAACAGAAGTTGGTTATAGTGGCAGTTAAAGAAGTCAGTAAGGGAAATTTGGAGTGTCATTAAACATAGAGAAAGGATTCAGTTCCATAGCCACAGGTGCTTAATCCCATTTGAAATATCTTGGTTTACCTGTATATAGTAGAGGAAATGTATTTGAATATCTGTATAGAGGCTTTGCCCCAGAGGTCCCGGTTGTCCTTGATGGGCTGCAGCTGTAACCAATGAGGATAACTGGGATAAGAGGGGGTGGGTTTAGCCAGTCAGGGAGAGCCTTGGAGGAGCCCTGATGTGAGAGAGAGAGTAGCATGCAGCAGAAGGAGTCAGTGAAGAGCTGCAGCCATGAGAATACGCCAAAGAGGTATGGACTTTGGAAATCTAATAACAACAATGCCTGTATGCATAGAAACAGATATGGCAGAGGATGATGGAAGATCTCATATGACAGTGCTCATTTGAGTTCAATGTAGCAAGGGAGCTGTAGATACCTGAATTGAACTGAATATCTGCGCAGGAGCTTGCAGATACCCACACACAACACTTAAGTTTCCACATCTTCAGACTGATCTAGAACTGACATCCACTACCAGTTATATTTAATTGTCTTATGTCAGTTGTAAAACAGCAGCATGAATACAGCATATAATGAACCAGAAGAGTTCCCTAAGCAACCAAATTAAAAAAAAATGAGGGAAAGAAATGATACCTGCAATGTGAATTTCATACAAAAAGTAGTAAATAGAGTCTTTTAGGAACACCAAAAGCCCAAATAAACCCCTGAGATTTTGCCAGTCTTTACAATTAAAGAACTTGGACTCTCAGATATAGCAATTCTTTGTTGATAGGAGTTTGACTAGTTGTGGTAACCCATGTATTTAAATCAAATACATAATTTAGTTTTCCATAGAAAAATATGAATAACAACAGGACTAATCTTAATAGGTTTAGTTAATTCATTTTAAAAAATCATGGGACTTGGTCACGAAATGCAATGAAATAATTTAAAGTTAAGCTGTTTTGCTGAACCCACACGAGCAGAAGCATTACAGAAATAATTTATCTGAATTATTGTAGAAGACAAAATATTTTGAAACTTTTTCCCTTAAGAAAACAAAAATATAAATTATAATACAAAAAGAAGACCCATTTGGCTTTCTAAACAGTTTATAGAATTGTAGCAGGTGTCCAAATTAGAAGATATTGGAAAAGCCACATTGTATATTCTGAAAGTGGTAAAGTATTTTTTGGTCACAAGTATTAGAGTGTGTTTTAATTTTAGGTACTTCATTATACATTACAGTATATGGTACTATTTCTACATTTTGATAGAAGCAGGGTTTGTTATATTTGCTCCTCATAGTAACATCCAAAACATTCCACTTTGTAGGCAACAGCCTAGAACAATTATTTCAGATATTTTTATTACTTAGCTATTTCAATTTATCTAGTTTTCTAATAATATAAATAATTTTCTATAGGTCCAGTATGTAATTATATTCTATTATATTTAAATTAATTATAGATAACCTATTATAGAAATTATTGTAGAAGTAATAATGCACAACACAATAATAAAGATCAATCTTCTGTAAAGTCAGATGAATGAAGAAATAGGAACAAATACTCAAATCTAAAATGGAGTATGTTTTAGGTGTGTTTTGTGCCTGTAACATGCATTGCAGAAATAGTATTTCCACTAATAAGTAGTATTTCCACTAATATTCTTTTTGTCCTTAAATATATTTAGAATTATTCACTAAAAAAAAATTCTCTTTGAAGAATGCCAAGTTTTTAAACTTGGGGCAGAAATAAAAGTTTATAATGACAAATATCATTATAAATGCTAAAATGTGGGAACGTTTACATGTTTAGAATATGCATATATCTAAAATAAAAGGAAAATATTTTTGAAAACAGAATGAAACAACCTCACCTAAATTTTTGAACTGCATAAAATGTTTGATGTAATGTTTTTAAGCTATCCCTAATATAGTTCTAGTTCTATGACTAGTAAGGGATGCCTAGGTTGAGAAACTTAATATAGCTTTTCAGTTTATAGCAATCTTGAAATTATTTGAAAATAATTTCCCTGTCTTAGTTGGTTGTCATGGATTGGAGATCTTTTAATGTTTACAGAATTTAGTTGGCAAAACACTCTGCACTAGCATCCATTTGGATGATTTACCAAGCAGCCTCTTTTTTATGGCATGAAAGTAGGATTGCATAACACACAAATGCAGGACATTATGGCAGTGAACATTTCTGAAAAGTTTTGAGGCTATATCAAAGAAAGTTACTAGTACAACTATGTCCTTTAATTAAAAAAAAATCAAAAACCTTTTAAAAGCCTTAAAATATTTTCTTTAAAAAGGCTGAGCATGTACACAAGATGGTTTTATTACATTACATACAATCTGGTCATGTCCCTTTACTTGATGGTTAGTCTGTAAAAACAAATAATTGGAAAACCTTAAGATGCTAAATAGGATTTAATGCCTTATAACTCACAGATACAGGCACAGCCCCAGACATACTGTCAGTAATGTTATTAATTCTTTAATTTATGCAACTTGATTCTAACTAACTCAAGGGACAAACAACAACAACAACAAACAAACAACTCCCCAAAAAAACCCCACAACCAAACAGATATTTCATAAGTTGTTAAATTAAAAAAAAAAAAAATCAAAAGGCTGTCATTGCCAAAGCATTTGGATGGTAAGAAATACTATCTAGGCAAAGGCAGGGCAATAAGTGAGAAGCATGTGATCATCTGACTCAATTAATGATGCTAAATTTGGTAAATCTCTGTGTAAAGTCAGGTCTATACTATGAAAACAATGTTTTTAGCCTGCAGACAGTAAATCTTTCCTATCTCCAATTATTTCTACAGCCAGAAGACTTACATATGCACATATATTTCAGGAATGATTTTGTGAGATTTGCAGTGAGATATGTTAGAGTCTGTCTTTCAAAGGAATTCTTTATGGAACAAGGATAGCAACATGTGCCCATCAATAATTAGCTTCTCTTAGGGACTATTTTTAATCACCTGGCAAATCTAGGACATCTGCAAGATCTACAAGTCCAAGATGATTCTTAGTCTGTACTGTTACTGCCACTTACAATTTGCACATTCATAGCAAAGCAGCATTTACTGCTTTGGCAAGCTACTCATTATGAGGAAAAGGCTTCCAGAGAGCTGTGTTTGGAAAAGCAGCCAGGCTGGGGCATAGGGTGTGTGAAGTCTTTACCAATGCTGGTTAAACATGACAAGAAATTATACACCTGGAAGTGGACTGTGTGTCTTTGAGAATCTCAGAATATAGGCATTGACTTTTACCTTTATATTATGCTTATCAAAATGGCAACTAGTTATATAAATTGACATAGAACTGGAATTCACTCAATACTGCTTGTTCCGGCATTCTTCATTCTCTGTTTTCTGCACTTTCCTTCATTCCTTAAAGCACAGAGGAGTGGATAGGTGTAAAATTTTCAGTAGTTAAAGTAATAAGTTTGTAGCTAGAAAACAAGCATTTTTAGATCATAGAGGAAAACTTGCACCTCGTTGAATGGAGTTTCTACAGCAGTTTGGTAACCAGTTCCCCTCAGCAGCTTCACAGGTTTCAGAGCCTGTTTGCATCCTTTTGCAGGGTTAGGAATAAAAAATAACCTCACGTTTTAAATTAATTTAAAAAAGTATTAAGCATTTAGTTATAAAACCTGATTTCAACTATTTAACATGCAAATGTCAATCTGTTCAGAGACTTGGTGGATGGCCACTTAGCAATTTGAATTATCAAGATATTAAGAAAACCTAGGGAAACATGCTAAATTCCATGCTAAATGAGGACAGGACATAAGAATTGCATTTTCTGTGTTGTATCAATTTTCATAGGGTGCCATGAGTCAATATTGCAGGATGGAGGAGGAAACACAGGGAGAGAATTATTCACTAGGAGATGAGAGTAAAGGAAAAAACAGAGGAAAAAAAGGAAGATTCCACATGCATAACTCTTAATGATCACAGGAATTCAAGATTGCTCATCTCTTGAGGAAAAAAAAGCATCATTATTCCAAGTATCATTATTCCAAATTGATACTTGGCAACAGTAACAAAATTTTTCAGATGCACCTGAATTTCTTCTGCACATAATTAAAAATATTACAGTTCCAATTACTTCCATATTGAGGTTTTGGGATGAAACATCAGAGGCAAGAAACACAACAGTTAAGGACAATAGTCATCCCAGTACAATATTGCCACTTAAAATAGTTACCTAGCAACTTTTCAAAGTTACTTTTTCCAAACAGCACAAAGACAAGATCAACAGAATAACTCAAAAGTCAGCTGAACCTTGCCTGAATCTAAAAACCATTCAACTCATAACTAATATGTTTTGACCTGTGGAAAAGTCACTGCAAAAAAATTCTCATACTCCTTTTCTTTGAAAACACCACTTTCTAAGAATAGACATTATTTTTTTCAAATAAATGAATGAACGTCTCATATCACTAGATCTAAGAATCAGGACCAATTATGATTTACATGAATTCAGAATACTCAGGACTTGAGAGAGTACTGAACAATTTGCTGTCAGTCTATAGGCTGAGACTAGAGTGCATAATATAACTAAGTAAATTAAAAGGATGAATGTAATTTTCAAGTAATTGTTTACAAATGAGACATTGACAGAAAAAGTAGTATATATTGCTACTATAGCTGAGAATAATTCAGCTTTCACAATAATGTCATTTCCCTGATTCTGCAGTTTTAGAAAAAGAACTATTCCTCTTAAATCCTCTATCAATACACACTCATGCAGAATATTGATCCCTCTAGTTGGACAGCACCCCGCAGGCTAGAAGCAATTTCACTGAGTGCATAGCTAAGGAAAGAGAGAGCTGTTGAGAATATTTGCAACTTACAATAAAGAGCTGAAATTTTGAGTAGCTACAGCTCTAAACACACATGAAAGGATTAGAAAAAGTGGGACAAAGCCAGTCCAGCTAATAAGTGTATCTGTCTATACAGTACTGACATCACTGCTGACAGGGAACAGGCTTTTTTCAGCTTTTCGCAGTTTTGAGACTGGACTTGTAGCTTTTGTAGCCAGAGCATCAGTTGCCTAATGAGTAGGAATCTATGACTGGAAAATGGCAAACATTGTCACAATTTTCAAGAAGCGAGGGAAGAATGTCCCTGCAAACTGCAGGCCTGTTAGTCTCACTTCAGTGCCTGGTAAAGTTATGGAGAACATTGTTGTGACAGGTATTGAAAAATACCTTAAGGACAACTCAGTCATCCATCACAACCAGCACAGTTTCATGAGAGGAAAGGCCTGCTTATCAAATCTGATTTGCCTTCATGACAAGGTAGCCCATCTAGTTGACTGAGGGAATCTAGTTGATGTAATCTGTCTGGATTTTGGTAAAGTTTTTGATACAGTCTCTCTCAGCATCCTTCTGGATAAATTGCCCAGCCCACAGCGAGATAAACACATCGTGCTATGGATGACCAGCTATCTCATGAGCCAAGCACAAAGGGTTATAGGGAATGGGGTGGCTTTGGGCTGGTGACCTGTCACTATAGTGGAGGTCTTCAGGGCTCTATCCCTGGCCCTGCGCTCTTCAACAGCTTCATAAACAACTTGGATGCAGGACGGGAAGGGATACTACCCAAGTTTACAGATGATACAAAACTGGAAGGAGCTGTTGACTCCTGTAAAGGAAAGAAGGCCCTGCAGGGAGACCTCAGCATATTAGAGAACTGGGCAATCACCAACCATGTGAAGTTGAACAGGGCAAAGTGCCAGATTCTGCACCTGGGATGGGGTAAGCCTGGATGCATGGATAGACTGGGGAATGGGAGGCTGGAGGGCAGCACTGGAAAGGGACCTGGGTGTCCTGGTCTGTGGCAAGTTGAACATGAATTAGTAGAGCCCTGGCAGCCAGGAGGGGCCAAACATGTCCTGGTGTGCCTCAGGCACAGCATCGCCAGCCGGGCAAGGGAGGCGATTGTCCCGCTCTGCTCTGCACTGGGGCAGCCTCACCTTGAATATTTCGTGCAGTATTCAGCAAATCCTGTTTCTGTGGCTACCAACTTTATTTTAATTTGCTCTTGAATGTGGTTCCTGTACCCTGTTTGTCCAATATGCCATAAGGCTGTTCTACAAGGGAAGAGAACACAGCAGCCGAGGTGATCACAGCATATTAACTGCACCAACTACACACGAAGAGTGATCATAGAAGGTTCTCTCCACCATCTGTGACAACTGAACAAAGAAAAGTAACAAGTCCAGGATCCCTTGAGGAAGCTCAGTGACAGTGTCCAGATGAGCAGAAAACATACAGCAAAATTAATTTAAATGGAGTTTGTGGGATGTGAGCAGGGGGAGGGAAGGTCACAAATAAGGCATTTGTAGTCCATGTTTTTAGAATAACAGATATATGAATATGTATATTATTTTAATTATATTTAGATATTGTGTTGAGACTTATTACCATTGCAAGTGAAAAGAAAATAGGAACTCACTGTATTTTGATTAAAGTCAAAAGAATTTCAGTTAAAATTACAATGAATTCCTGGTTTCATATATAAGATGTGTTGCCCTTTTTGCGCATAACAAATTTTTCAGTATAATGCAAACAGGACTGTGTTTTAGCACAAAACCATTCCTTATCATCATTCTCCACCTTTCTTTTTTCCATTATTTCTTGCAATAGTTGCACAGGCACATTCACATATGAGTGTGTGCTTAAATTTTTTTCTAAATTTTTAATATGTCTGCACTGCATGTGTTATAAACAAGGATGGAGAGGCAGTAAGAATTTTTTTCAATATTGAAATATTGGAACTGAGCTGGAGTGAAGGGAGCAGGTATTCAGCTCAAAATACTAGACCTTGAGCTACAAACCACAGCTGGTTGGGAACATGACATAGAACCTGAAACAATAGATGTGGAAAAGGTTACACATAAAAAAGGAGTTATATGAGTTAGAATCCTGGAGAGGAAAGATATATCTGCATGAAAAAGGTAGACCGAGACAAGAATTAGAAGCCTGGAGAGAGGAAGCTGGCATAGGACAGAAAACAAAAGATTAAAGGAATCTTTGATTTTTAAGGAGATCAACTTGAGACAATTATAATTCAAAAGAGGGAAAAACCACAAAACTGGAGGTATGGGTAAGAAATAATGGGAGACAAGCAAATTTTTTACCAGAAGTAAAACCTGGAAGTTTGCAGTAAGAACCTGAAATTCACTCTTCAGCTCTTAGGAGAAAGTTATAAAAACATTGGCAGGACTTTTGCAGTTAGTCTTCATTCTCCAGCTTACAACCAATTGATATCTGCTTCTATTCCTATGATTTTTATTAGCTCATGTAGTACAGACCTTTGCAATGCATCTGACCATCTTGATGAATGCAAAGAAGACAGGAAATACATAACTTTGTTTCTAGTTTTGAACTTGAAACCTTTTTAGGACGAAGATTATGGAGGTTTTAAAGTCAAACACTCAAAGGTCTGTAAGACTAATTCAACACCCTTGTATATAAATACTATCAATACATACTTTAAATATGCAAATTGTTTTTTGCCTTATAGCCTTATTCAGTCTATGAAATTGAACGGCATTAGGTATCAGTGAGGGTTGTGTAGGTTCTTCCTTATGCAATCTTGCTTAAAATCTCAAAAGGTCATCATCTTTACCTGTCAAAACCACTACAATTAATTTGCCCAACTTGTTCTTGTTTACAAGTCAGCATTGAGACCCTCTGATAATTTAATAACACACTGATCTAGGCATTTTTTTAAACTCTTTAGGAAGAGTTTCTCTGCTGCACACTCTCCATACATGCTGAAACACAGAATATACCACTATTTTTCCATTTCTGAAACTGAATGTTACTAATTTTATATAATCCATAAAATTTTCTCATAATCAAATGGGTTAGAATTGTTTTCATAACTTCCATTGAACCATTAAATTAAATTCAGATGTTATTTCATTAATTGATTCAGTGTTGTTTCTGATGTCTAATTAAATTTAGCAGAGGTCTCCTTATACAAATAATAATTGTCAGTTTATATCAGATCTAATAGAATTCAATGTGCAAGTACTGTAGACACAGCCCTGTTATGATCTTATGATTAAAAGTGTACAATATGAGCTCATTTGTGGTGCCAGTTGTGTCCTGTGGTGCCTCAGGCATGGCATCACCACCTGGCTGATGGAGGGGATTGTGCTGCTCTGCTTTACACTCGTGTGCCCTCACCTTGGGTACTGTGTGCAGTTTTGTGGGCCACAATTAAGGATACAAAGCTATTAGAGAGGATCCAGAAGAGGCTGTAAAGATGGTGAAGGGCCTTGAGGGGAAGCCATAAGAGGAGCAGCTGAAGTACCCTGGCCTGTTCAGTCTGGAGGAGACTGAAGGGAGACCTCTTTGCTGTCTGCAACTTCCTCATGAGGGGCAGAGGAGGGGCAGGCACTGGTCTCTTCTCTCAGGTGACCAGTGACAGAGCCTGAGGGAATGGCCTGAAGTTGTGTTAGCAGAGGTTTAGGTTAGATATTCAAGAAAGGTTCATCCCCCAGAGGGTGGTTGGGTACTGGCAAGGGCTCCCCAGGGAAGTGGTCACAGCACCAAGCCTGACTGAGAAACAAATGTTTGGACAATGGTCTCAGTCAGATGGTGTGACTCCTGGGAGGTCCTGTGCAGGGCCAGGTGTTAGACTTGATAATCCTTGTGGGTTCCTTCCAACTCAGCATATTCCGTGACTCTGTAAATTCAGTTTGTACACTCTGCTATGTCAAGTTCTCTCATTTGCTTACCATAAAGTGTATAGACCCAAGAAATGCATGCAATCAAGACTTGTTTCTCTTTTCAATTTGTTAAGCCAATCTTTGGGGTTTTTTTAAATTATGTTTTAATTAAGTTTATAAGAAGTGATGAAGGAGTAGTATCATCTGAGTTGATGTAACAGATTAGTTGGCATTTTCATGATCCCTATCTATCTTCCTGAGAATTTTATTATAGACATTATTGTCTGTGGAAACAAACATATTACATTCAGTCTGAGCCCCAAATGTCCCAAGCATTTGATTAGTAATCTTGGCTAAGTGTCATATTTTTCTAGTATTAGATTTAGTCTATTCTGGTAGAATTCCACTGTTTTCATATTTATTAAAATTGAAATTGGAATGCTATAAACTTTTATCTTCTTTTTCTTTCTCTCTTTAGACTGCATGGTATAGCAATATCTGTAGAATGTTCCACAAAACTGGCAAAAAATGGAAGGGAAAAATTTCTAATTCCATCTGCCTGCCTATATATGTTTTAATAGAGTAGTATAAATTGTGTATGTTCTTCTGTCAGATAGATATGTATTTTCTAGATATTTGTACATATTCACATAGCTAATCATGCATACAAGTACAAATCATACACATCTATGCATGGAGTCTGACATATAAGCTCTCTATTACACAGTTTCAGGTTTCATGATAGGAATAAAATTAGAACACCTGTAGAGGGCTTTCCAAAGAGAAATTAATCTCAATGCAAATATATGAAATAATTTTTTTTTTTCCTACAAATACTGATCTTTCCTTAAAGAGGTCACAGTTTTGAAATAAGGCTCTGAAGAGGGTTATTCAGACTGGAGAAGAGGAGGCCAAGGGGAAACTATTGGCCTCTACAGCTGCCTGAAAGGAGTTGTGACAAGGTGGGGGTTGGTGTCTTCTCCCAGTCGAGCAGTAACAGAACAAGGGGCAATTTTAAATGTCCATAACTTCAGGGGGAAATAGATAGTGTAAGGCACTAATTATCCTCACAAATTTGTGTGGAAAATTTTCTGTGTGTGCAGTGGTATATAAGTTATTTGTTTCCTCCTCTCATAATTGTATCTTTGGCTGTGATTTTAAGAAAATCCTTCTATTAAAATGTTCAGCTGACATAGCTTGAAATACTCTATCGCAGAGGAATCTATCAGCCTGAAGAATATAATATACATTTCAAAAGCTGTTGTTTACAAACCTTGTATGCTTCTTGTGGCTCTCTTTCTCTACAGGTTTGTTAGTTGAGGACATTTGTCCAATGCTTTTAAACCCAGATTTTGCACTGTATTGTACATAACCTTCAGCACTGAATGCATTCTCCTGTTCTGCTTGTAAAAATCACTCTCATTCCTAAAATACATGAAACTTTTCACAACACGTTTACTGGCAATCTGACCTGGCAGGAGACCCTTTCATTTAAATGGTTAATGCTCAGTCTTTCTATACTTGCTGCTATATTGCCAGGTTTATTATTATTATCTTTTACTAATAACTGAGAAAGACTTTACATGTATAGTGTGCATCAATATCTACCACCACCAATAAGCTTGTATCAAAACTCATCTAAGTAATTTTTTAATTTATAAGGAAAATCACACATAGTCTGCCTAGATTTTGGACTTAGCATAGAAAAAAAAAATACTTCTCTGTATTTGCAATCTGTATTTTTGATTGAATGATTCAACAAAAATTTATCATTGTGAATCTGTTTTCACAGAAAATCAATTTGCTACTGCATCCAATATTTTTATCTTTAAAAAAATATGGATAAAAACTCACTTGAAGACAGTTTTTTAAGTGAATCAGCCTGTTATAACAAAAACATTTCATAGTGTATGAAATATTTTATGAAAATCAGCATTGGTTACAAATGCTTTTCTGTATGATTGATCAGAAACCAGTGTGTACACAAATCAGAATGAGCTCTCATAGACATATAAAAAGAGTGTTAGATACTTCATAACATGTAATATACTTCACAGGATGATGTAGGATATTAAAAAGATAAATCAGCTGCATTCTTTCAAGTCAAAATCTAATGAGATGATTTTCTGAAGAAGTAAAGATACACATTAAAAGAGTATGAGCAAAATGAGGAGAGGATATTGAATAAACAGAATAAATGACAGAATGAACTAGGTTGGAAAAGACCTTTGAGATCATAGAGTCCAGCCTGTGACCTAACATGACCTTATAAGCTATAGAAAAGGCAAAACCTTTCAGCTCTTGAAACAAAAGCAGGAACATAAAATGACCTTCTGGTCACCTTTTATTTGATGCAGTCCAGGATAAGGTTGGGTTTCAGGGTGGCAAATGGCATTGCTTGGTCAAGACAAGCTTCTCATTCACAAACACCCCTTGGTCCTTGCCAGGGCTGGCCTTAATCCATTCTCTGCCCAGCCTGTACTTGTGCTTGGGATTGACCAAGACCAGGTGTGGGACCTTGCACTTGGCCTTGTTGAAATTCATGCATTTTGCATGGTCACAACTCTCAGTGTCGTCAAGGTCTCCAGCCATGACATCCAGAGGGGAAATAATCAATTGTTGATGATGATACCTGAGAAACATTCATAATGAAATGTGTCTTCTGCTTCTGCTCTTGAAGGGACAGCTCTCAAGTAGACTGCTAACTTTTATTCCCAGAATACCATATGTGGAGCTAGAAATGACTGCAGAATATCAAAATTATCAGTAGGAGACATCCCTCTAGCTGCTTAGAGTGTTTTTGACTGACATGATGAAACAATAAGGACAGAGTTAAATAACTGAAAAGGTAAGCATGATTTCTTTTGGAAAACATATTTTGGATTGCTATATATAGGTCTAAAGAGTAATAAGGAGGCGGCACATAAAATTTCATATGCAAAAGATTATTGTCTAAAATAGCCATATAGTAGTTATTTGTGATTTTCTGTGCTGAAAGAAGATCAGAGCAAGTGAAATAGAAATAAAAAGCTATACAGTGTTTTGAAAACATTTCTTTCTTATACAGTAATTTGAACAAGCAGCAAATGAGGTCACAAGGGCCATATAATTGAAAAAATCAGGCTACTGCTGTAAGATAAACAAGGTTAAAGTTGGAAAGCACGTAGGATACCATTATTATAATGTCATTAAGTTTGAAATGCTGATGGAGTTCTGTAGAGGGGTCAGTAAACACAAAGATATTGCACTGTAAGAAATGCTGACTTGAAGGAAATGTGAAACAAGTTGAATAAAAGTGGCCGAAATTCAATAATTCATGAAAAATCAAGAGTGGAAAAGGGAGAATCTATTCTTGGTAGGTCACATTAGGAAAAAAAAAGGAAGAAAAAGCCATGTAAGCATAAATAAATGCATAAAGTTAAAAGAGCAGCAAAAACAATGTGGTCAACCCAAAAGTTTAAGTCCCTGTGTGACTGAGAACTGCATAAGAGAGAAAGAAATCCCAGAACATTTAAAGGAGCTTGAGAATGTTTAAAGATACTGAAAAAAATTGGACAGAGCAAAAAGAAATTGCAATATAAACTTCAAGGCATATATAGAAGAAATCTCAGTTATTCTTTGTAACAGGTAAGAAGAAATAGTTGTTTCTCTTAAATCACCATAAGTATAGAATAATGTTGCTGAAGTCAATACACTTACTCCAGATTAACATCAAGATTTAGAAGAATAAAGCTGGTCCTGTCTGATATGTACAACTGATTACCATTTTAATTAGGGCCAGGGATATGAGAAATCACTTTCTATGAAGTTTTTGAAGATCAACTCTCCTCTATAATTGTCATTGCTGACTTTTCTGCCTAATGGGAAGAGAAGGAAAAAAAAAGAAAGAAAACAAAAAACTTTGTCATTAAATTTTTCATTGGTATTTATCTTTTTGTCTCTTTGCTTCCATTATTAGTATCCATTATTTGTCTTATGGTCTATTATATATAAGATAAATAGATTTTCTTTGCAATCCCTGTATATTTTAGTCATAGGCTGAGATTGAAGTCCTTTATATTGGCAATCCTAGGATGTACTAAAATATATTATCTCAAGAAAAATTAAACAAGACTGTCTTTCAAACATAAATATTAATAAACTAAAGTGACAAGTATATGACCTCACCCTTTAATGTCACTAATGTACTAAGCATCTGATATGAGAATTGTAGGGATTTTTAGGCAAGGCTGTTCAGGAGAAAAAAAATCTTTGATTTTTCAAGACTGTCACAGGACCTCGTGCCAAGTGAAAGGAAAAAAATGGAAGTTGGTTTCTTAAATTAACTTTTCATCCTACACTTGTAATTTTGCTGCTCTCTTGAATCAGAGGGATGATAGATGAATGTATCTATTCAGCCTGATTGACCCCAAGGCTTTCACTGACAATTTATATCAATATTCACTAGAAAGTTCCTGCATAAGCTAAATATATGATGACTATTACCTGTTTCATCATCCAAGGAATTAAAAAAGAGAAAATGTGAAGGAAATGTTACAGAAATTTTGTAGCTGGCCCTAAAACATTTGAATATAATTTTTTCTTTCCATTACAAAAAGAACCCAAATGAAACAACAAAACCAATTGTTGTACCAACCGCTGAGAAAATCTACTTCTGGTTATGGAGAGTATTGGTTGGAGTTTTGCATCCATATTTCTAGTAGCAGGAGAAAAAAGGTTATGGGTCATGACCTTTATCAGTAAGGTTGATCCCTGCTGTGCTGTCAATATGTAGTTAGTATTAATCTTTATTTAGATGAAGTCAGTTGTATTTGTAGTTCCAGATGTTATCAACTTGCCTGATGAATTTGGATGTAATAAAAATGTTAGAGCCACTCAAGAGACTACAGATACGTCACAGATGGAGTGACACTTTTAAGAGAGAAGTAGCAATATTTCTATTGATATGAAGCAGATATTTAACAAAGTTTGGAAAATGGGAAATGCATCAGTGATCTAATGAGATTTCACTGTGAGGTACTATCACCTACTGCATAAAGGACAGTCAGACAAAACTGTCAGGGAGAGCCTTCTGCCAAGTCATGAGGTTCAGAAAGGACACCCTTGTTTTCTAATCTCCTTCTCAGAGAGGAGTTTAGGTGCAGCTGGATCCAGACTTAGCACAGACTTTGTCAATTGCTTATGTCTAAAGGATTTATGTGGAGAACCAACCCTTTATAGTACTTAGTTAAGATTTAAAAGTTCAGTATGCTATTAATGACTTACTGATAAGCTGTTGCAGCAAAGAATCTCTTAACCTCAAAAGCAGCTTTAAGAGGTGTTACTCAAGGTGTGCTGACTGCTGCCAGGTCAGAAATCCTAATGGCCCCCAGCTATCCACCATTTATAAAGAAAATTAATTGAATTATAGAAGTATTTGCATATTTCCTACAGAAGTCAATTTTCTCCAAACTTAAGCAGTGCCACAATTTGGTGGACACATTGCTCAAATTAACCTTTGACTATTGTGCCTTCCCCAAATCCACTTTGTGTCTGGTGCAACCATCATGACCAGATTGTGTCCATTAAGACTGCCACTGGTGGTCATCACTTGAGCAGGGTTACAGGAAATAAAGGTCAGATTGGCATGGGGGAGGCAGGGGAGAGGACAAGGACAATGGACACAATCACAAGTCATTGGGTCTTTCTAAGAAATAAACTCTTAGAAAAGGGACATCAACAGGGGAGCACATTCATTGTTATGACATCTGTCTTCCCAAGTAACAGTTATGTGTGCTGAGGCCCAGCTTCCCAGGACAGCTGCCTGGGTGTCACACTGACCAAAATTCTCTTTTTGCTGAGCTTGGCTACGCATAAGCTGGTACACTCTTCTGGGCAGATCAGGTCAACTGTCCCAGCCATGCCCCCTCATGCTTTTTACCTACCCTCAGCCTACTTCCAGGTAGCATGGAAGAATGAGAAATAGAAAGGGTTTTGATGTTGTTCAAGCAATGTTCAACAATGAATAAAACATTGGCTTGCTATCAATGCTATTTTGGTCATAAATCTAAAGCACAGCATCACGTGGACTGCTGTGAAAAAATGTTAACCCCATTCCAGACAGACCCAGAATAAGTTTTTCTTCTTTTCTATGCTGATCAGAGACTCAGAGTAATGGTTTCCCCTGTATTACAAGCAGGATTCAGTATGTTGCAGTATGTTGTGTCTTTTTCTGAGATTTAGTATATAAAACATTTTTTTTTAACAAAGAATACTGTCAATTCAAAACTGAGGCTTTCATGTATTGATCTCTGAGGTTCCTCTTTATTCTCAAGGGGAAAAAATACCCAAGCCAAACAATCTGCACTAAATCTGACATGGGAAGGTGTGAACACTTATTCTCTCTATTTTTCCTTTCTTTAGTCTGCTTCATGTCCTATTATGAAACTCCACGTAAAATGGCTCCACTCCACGTTGCACTATTAATAGTCAACTTTTGTTCAAATTACCTAAAGAAATAAGGTTAATGTGAAAAATAAGTGATTATTATAGTACATCAAGGCTGAATTTTTGTTGACTTAGCAATATTAACTTAGCATTAAAAATTCATTTATTAATGAAACACTTCTGACAGGAAAATGTAAATTTCTGATTCTCTACAATCCAAACAGTTTTCAGACTTCTTTTTTCTTCAAATTTTTCTTAATCAATTGAACATTAGAAATATTTTCAAATGAAAATGAAAAGCTGAAAGAAAAAAGCTATCAACTCTAACATTTTTATAAATCAGAAACTAATGTACTGCGCTCCTGTGGAGACCCATGTTAAACTGCTGAGGTCAGGATAAGTTTCTCTCTGTCTGGACTACACTGTTGCATGTTCAAACTGTTTTCCAGATTATCAGTCTGAGAATCTGTTTCTCATATTTGAACAAGACATAGTCTTGTGCTGCTACAAATGGGTTTGCAAGCACACACATTTGAAACATTTTCAGTACTGTGACTTAACATAGTCTGGCGTAACTTCTGTTTTGTCTGTAAAACAAAAACAGTGGCAAATGATGAAATGGTCAGGTTACAAAGAAACATAAATCTTTGGTCTGTCATTTCATTATACCCTGGAGGATTCCTGATCTCACTCTGTATCTGTCAGATGACAAGTGACAAAAATCTGGACAGCAACACCTGCTCACTGATTTCCTAATATATATAACAAATTCCATAATATAGTTCAAAAGCTCCAGCCCTCAGAATTCAGTATACTCAGAGATCACATTTATAAATGTGAACTACTAAAGGTACTTTGTATATTGATTTTGTGTCAGTCAAGGAAATATAATGAATACTTACATCAGGGATCAACCTGTTTTACCAATCCATAGTGCTGCAAGTATAGAACCATTTTACAGAACAGTGATATCTGACACAAGCATTCTAACCTTTCAAAGGCTAAATTGTCAGCAAGTGCATCTGTTGGAAAAAAGTGTATCACACTATTACAGTCTCTCATTTCTTTGAATTTGACATCCATAAATATCTAGGAAGTGCTTAGAGACCAGAAGCAGCAGAACCAGTGACAGAAGATTGGTTAAGTAATAAACCCAAGTAAGGTAATATTCTCAGTTCTATGTTTACTTGCAGTGAAATTTAAGAACTCCAGACTGGTTAAAAGTAGAAGCAGTTTAGGATAATCACCTCTCTGCTATATTATTTTCTTCTTTAAATTTTGTTTATTTCACAAACTTGTTCTTTTAGTTCAGAATTTCTCTCATGTGGGTTCCAGCTGCTTTGTTCAGCTAACAACCCTAGTAAGATACAAAGCCAATGAAATCTTAAGATACAACATCTGGAAATCAAATGGATTGCTACTTCAGATTTTTAAATTTTTTCAGTAGAAGAACATCAGGCTGAATTATTTTAAAATAATTATTAATAAAAATATTTTTTCTAGTCTAAAAATTCTTTTTTATATCTATTTTCTTTATTTATTTGTCTTTACTTATTTGTTGATTTCTCTTCTCTACATTACTTTTTATCCTTAGTTTGTTTTCTTCTTTTGCCATCTGTTTGTTGTTGTTGTTTCTTTAAAAAGTACTTTATCACCCTGGAAACTCAAGCATTATAAAGTCTTGGCCAGCTAAAATACAATTTTCAACATGTTTTTTGCCAATTGCTCTCAACTTACATAAAGAACACCAATTAACAGAGAAGCCTATGCTGCCTGTCCCTTTCTTTTAAAGGTAGCCATACAATGACCCTTAGCAAGAAAATTATGATTATGAGCATATGGTGAAAAAATTTAATGTCTTACTTATTTCAAAGCCTTTCTTATTACAGCTATTAGTAGATCCTGCTGGATGATCAAGCAATAAATCATTTGACCATGTAGAATTCATAGTCCTGTAATTGATCTTTTTCATGTGTTTTCAGATAAAACTGTGTAATACTTTCTAACTAAAGGTAAATTAGTAGATAAATTACTAATGTCCTTGAGGGAGCACAGCTGGAGAAATTGTATTCAGGCAATATAACTTACTTTCCCATCTTTCCCCTTTTTTCTTTGCTTATAAGGGTAAAGGAAAAAGAAAAACATTGGGGAATGAAAATTATAAGGAATTGCTATGGGTTAGACTATTTTCTATTTCCATCCACTTCACATCAGAAAAAAACCCCTTTAATTTTGTAATAATATTTTTCTATTTTATAAAGATGGCAGTGCAGTGGATGAAACAATTATACCTCAGAGAACACTAAGATCCAAATTTGGTTTTTATTTATTTCATTGATTTGGCTACATGAATATTTCTAGCAAAAAAATTGCCCCCTGGACTTCAGTGTCCAGCACAATAAATCAATATCAGTTTCTGACTTCTCTGCATATTTAGATTTTATATATGCAGAGTCTTATAGAAATACTAAATGCTGAAAAAAAAATGGTTTGGCACAATATCATGGAGGAGCATTCTTTTTTATTCTATCTGAAACAATTAATATATTTGTAACCTGAGACCTGGAAGAGCAATTCTTCCAAATATTATTTATAGAGATGCTGGTGTACTCTGGGAAGACTTGACCCACCCAAGTGTTGAATGAACTGCAGAAACAATAAAAATAAAGAGCAGGCTGAAGGAAATTCCTACTCAATTATATGTAAATAAATGCACATAGCCTGGGAAACAGACAGAAAAAGCAACAATCAAAGCCTGACTTCTTTAGGGCTTTTTCAGGGAATATAGGTAGGAAAGACAAGTAGGGAAGTTTCTTTTATGTGAAAAGAGCAATTCAAACAAAAAGTAAGGTGCCATGTAAGACATATGAGAGGCAGGTGAGAGCTTGTGAACTAGCATCAGGCCAGATGCCAGAGAAGGAACTCAGGAAAACTGAGCTGTAAAAGTCACAACTGTGAGGTGAATCTCCTGGATACTGTTAAACATCAAACTTGATATGTCTGAATCTGAGTATAATGACAGGAAGATAAGCACACTGCCCTCTCTCTACCAAACAAATATAACATCCATCAAGCCAAGCAAGCACTGAAATAAATGGGTTTCTGGTTTCTTATTACCCACTTAGTAGTTCCCAGATCAGGTCCTAGTTTCATGAGGATTGGGTTCAGCTTACTACAATTAGAGACAATCCTGAGCTCAACAGCACCAGCTGCCTGGAGCTGCCTAGGGAGCAAGTGAGAACCTACCCAAACCTACCCACTTTATTGCTCCTTTTTTCTGCTTTATTTGTAGTGTAAGAAAATCGCTCTTAGCTGAAGTCCTTACTGAAGTTAGGCAGAACATCCTTCTGTGGTATTCTGTACACACGTATTTTCCATTTCCTTCTTCTGAGGCCACACATTTGATTATGTGCCTTCCCTTCTGCAAACAGTTCAGGTTTAGTGTTGTCCAATGCTAATTCTGAAAAAAATGCTTTACCTGAGAGAAAAGCAGCAATAGATCCAGAATTCACTCTTGTTTGTCCCAGTGGTTTCCAGTTCTCCAACAATTAAATCTTCATTTTTTCCCCAGGAGATGAAAAATTTCTGAGAATGTGCATCAAAACTAAAATAATATGAGGAATATGGGATCATAGACATGAGATATTATGTAGTGAAGTATTCACACTGCCTCTTACTAAGCTTATATTGCTGTATCCATCAGTTCCTATTAAAATTCCCTGACAGAAAAGTCATCTATTAAAAATGCAATTTTTTAAGCATTTTTTGAAGCAGATATTACAGCTGGTATAAATCAAGGTACCTCTTCTCATTTAAATGGATGTTCCAGATATAAATTTGTAAAGCTGACTCCTCTAGATAAGTCACTACATTTGGAAATATAGAATAGGCTGTGATTTTACTTAAACAAAAAACATATGCAAGAAACATATTTCAGTAGCAGACTTGAACTCTTCAAAATACAGAAGGGAAAATGGGAAGACTATTTAAATGCTTACAGATGCTTAACGGAGGCTATTAGTTATCAGATGGTATCATGGTGTATCTGCTTTTATTTTTAATTTCCACGAGGTTATCCTTGCTAATATTGTACACCAGTGAATATGACATGTTTTAATTTTCAAAACAGTTAAAATGGACTCAATGGTCTTAAGGTCTTTTCCAAGCAAAAGAATTCTGTGATTGACTACCCTTAGTTATAGATATGTATCAAAATCATAGCAGTATGCTTAAATAAAAAAAAGTTTTTGATACAGAAATTAGATTTTAAAATACAGTTTACACTCACCATTTTCAAAATTTTTTTAACACTGTCACTTCACTCAAGAAAGCTAAGGTTGTATATTTTTATTTCTTTATAAAATATTTCTTTATAAAATATAATACTTCTTTCTTATAATATTTCTTTATACTATTTCTTCTTTTCTTATAATATTTCTTTATTGTCATGGTTTGACATTGGCGCAATGCCGGTGCCCCCATGAAGATACCCTCTCCCTGGTAGCTGCTGTGAGATGTGACCAGGAATAAGCAAAGCAGGCTCCTACTTAGGAAAGAAAGAAAACAAAACTTTATTAACTACACTACAACTACAAATAAAAAGGAACACACACAGGGAAAATGAAAACCTTACAAATACATTTCCTCTTCCCCCCACCAAATTTCCAACCCAATACATTTATTCCTCAAATCACCAACTCTCAGTCCTTCACCACCCTTCAGACAATCAATCCTCAGTTCATCAAGAGGAGAGGAGTCCTTCTTGTACCATGGGCTTCCCCTGGAAACACAGTCGAAGCCTCGTGTGTTTCTGTGTCACTCGTGGCACCGCCCGGAGTACATCTGCCGTCGTGACTTCTTCCTTTTCATGTCCAGGGCTCTCACCACTGAACACGGACCAGAGCTGCTTCTAGGGTTGTCTTTTAAGGATGCTCTGTCCCGATCCAAAAAAGGCACAGTCTCTCCTTTGGGACACCTGTCCCCACAATCTCTCCTTTGGGACACCTGTCCCCCCCATATTTTTCACCCCCTGGGGCCGAGGGGCATCAACAATGAACCCTCTTGGTTCTGAGGCCATTGCCTCCCCCTAGAATGCAGTCTCTGTGTCACAAGGAACATGGTTCTGTCCATGGCTGTACAAAAAGAGTCCAGCAAAAGCCACTCCATCATCTCTTCCCACTAGGATTCTTCTCTATTCTTCTACTATCTCTCGCTTGCCCAGACCTCTCTCACACTTGCACATTTCCTTCCTCGTCTTCCACTCTATCTTCTAGGAGAGGTCAATGATCTGTAAAGTTCTCATTCTCCAAAAAGGGGTTAAAAGCTCCTACAAGCGGCCGGCTGAACCCCCCCCTTCTTCTCCGTCCCATCCGTGCTGCCGGCACAGGCCCATGTTTATCCAGTTTCAAGGTTACAGTCCCAGGCAGCGGCTCTCTCTCTCTCCCGCTGTGTCTCTCAGAGGGGGCTGCCCGATGGCTCCCGGTGTCTCTCTCTCTCTCTCTCTCTCTCTCTCTGTGTCTCTCAGGGGGGGCTGCCTGATGCCTCCCGGTCTCTCTCTTTCTCTCTCTCTTCCACCCTTCCACCCCCGGGCTCAGGCCTACCTCTCCCGGCCACATGGCTTTCCCCTCCCCCTGCCCAGCCAGCAGCTGGGCCGGGGCAGAGACCCGAACTCTTTCCCGCCGGAAACCCAAAAGGGCCCTCCCAGGGGAGAGCTCTGCTTTTAACCCCGTGTTCTCAGAGGCGTGTCCATGTCCTAATGGCCAGGTTAAATGCCAATATTAAAGCCTGAATATCCATTGGCCCAAAACA
This sequence comes from Molothrus ater, assembly GCF_012460135.2. Taxonomy (NCBI): domain Eukaryota; kingdom Metazoa; phylum Chordata; class Aves; order Passeriformes; family Icteridae; genus Molothrus; species Molothrus ater. The sequence continues at coordinate 105,824,339 of NC_050480.2, read as the reverse complement.
CAGCATCCCAAAAAACACATTTCCTGTCAAACCACCACATTTATAAAATATAAAATATCTTTAATCCTCACACATTGTTAGCTTTCACCTATCCAAGGTCATAAATTCACCTAATGTGTTGCTTATTCATTAAATACCTGCCATTAGTTCAATCTGGAATCAAATAACCAGTAGAGAATTTTTTCCTCTTCTCAAAATATGCTGAATCATTAAATTTATTGAGAAGTACTTCAAATTATGTTAAAATATTTTCATTTTTATTTAAATTCATTTTAGTACATGGTTCTGTGGTTTGGTTTTAGTTGTTTTTTTTTTCTTGTTTGTTTTTTTGTTTTTTACAAAACCTGGTAATGTAAATTTGTGAGGAAATCTGTACATTTCAACTTAGGCAGATATTTGCATACAAATCTGTGTCAGAATCAGACAAATCCTATGTACTGAACATCTGATTGATTTTTGTCAGTTACGCGGTATTCTGTCAATTTTAAAAGTCTTTGGTGAGTTTTATAAATTTGAGGACCACATCTATGCATTTCCCTCCAAAAAACCAAAACCAAAATGTAACCAACCAGCCAAACTGAACTAAACCAAACCAAACCAAAACCAAGAAGCCAAAATTGCATTATTTTTCTAATTTATTTAACAGAATGTTTTCAAGAATCTGGAAGATCTGAGGATAAGATAACCAGAAAGAAGGTTGAGAAGTATATGTAATTTATGCTATGTCTAAATAGCAGTCATCAAGGGAAAAATGTATTTTTCATTTCAGATGGGAGAAGTACTATGTCCACTGACTCGAAGCTGCGTATAAACTTATTGTCTGCTGAAATAGCTCATTATAGATTCAGATCTTGTCTTGGTACTGTCCATGTGTCTGAATTACCCCAATGCATATGGCATCTGAAGACCTCTTGAAAAATTCATGTAGTGATCATTTTGCTACTTGCTTGTTAGAGAGAACAATGACTTATGACACAGTCACCATTATTTGCAGTCATTTGCCTCTTCATTCTAATGTGAAGCCAGTGCTACCCCTAATATAGAAACTCATTAAAAGTTCTGGATGTTTCTTGTAATTTAAAAAACAGCTATAATCAGCTAAAAATCAAAAAAATCATCAACATCCTTCAACTATTTTGCTGTATTTCTGCTTCTTGTTCCAAGTAATGATTCAGCTGCAGTTAAATCACTTGTCAACATTTGGAATTTTGGCAAAGAAATATCACTTAAATGCTTTCAGGCTTCATTGTGCTGCATTGTGCTCTGTCATTAAAAAATATGGAATTCAGATATTAGATCATATAGTTGCCTCACATTAACAGTATATATTTCAAAATGGCTAAGAAATAAATAGTTACGATATATAGCCATAGCAACCAAGCAACCAACAACAGCAACAACAAAAGTACTGAAATCACTATTTATATGTAGGTTCCAAAAGGGAGAGAAAAGCATGCAAATAAAAAAAGTAAACCCAAAATACATACTTTTTTTCTTCCTTAATTTTCCAAATTTCGAAATTCTAGAATCTAGATCACAACTTTTTTTTTTGTATATTGCTATGGTTTATTTATAACCATACGTATGGTTAATTATTTTAATGACATTTTTCTTTATAACTATCAAATATTATTAATATTCTTCATTGTCCTCTTATTAAATGGTAGATGTTATAGTCTTTCAGACTCCGTATTTCCAAAACCAAGGTTTTAATTCAGTTTTTGCTTTAAAAAGTCGCAAATAGCAAGTCCATCAACATTAATTTGTTGCGTACTCCTTTCAGAGCCACCAATACCTATGCAAAGTTTGCTGCAATGAAAAGGAAAAATAATTAGGTTATGTGTTGTTACTCTTGTGAAGTGGCATTGTATTTGGTAAAATAAAAACTACTCCAACCTTACAGTTGGAAAGTGGTCAGGGAAAATCTCTCCATCAGAGTTTACCTGGTCAACTCTTTTGTATCTACATGAGGGATGCCCTTGCTGCACTTTTCCCTTGCTGGAAATACATTATGTATTACAAATTGTTATTGCAAAGAGACACTCTTTCATTTTAGCCATCCCTTTATATTTTTACAGTTGTTGATTTCATCTTTTGGAGTAAAGTGGAATCTTTCATAGAGTGTCTTATATGCCTCTGTATTCTTGAGTTCACTCTGTCTTCCTGACTCACCCAAGATGTGACAACAAGAGATAAAATATTGGGTTAGAAGTGGTCACTAAATGCCTGAGGAAGGGGAGCTCTTTTTAGTTGTGTCACAAGAGTGGAAACAAAAATATGTAATGTTACATTCTTTAGATAAGCATAATACTAAAAATAAATGATAATGCTAAAAGATGCAAATCACCACAAACTTTATTTTTACTCAAAAATCTTCTGAAGAACTGAGCGATTTTGATCTATTTCTACATCAATATGAAAATTTCAATATTAGAAACAAGACTAAGGAGTTTAATAAGAGATATTTCATTAAACACAGTGGAAGAGAGAGCTCCAGAAATGCATTGCACAAATCTAAGGATGCTCACACTTGGCATGCTTTTTTGTGGGACACCTATTAAACTGACCACTCAGGATAGGAACAAAAATGTGTAGACATACATAAGAAAAACATCTTATTCATTATATTACTATGAGGTCCTAGGTGCGTGCCTCTGATTCTTCAAGTTCCTGTGGTCTATCAATGTCAGATCTCAATAGAATCTTTTGCAGACTCAGATTCTGAGCTACTATTCAGTAAAAGAGGAGAATAGCTAAGGAAAACACACTTCACAAGTTAATATTTGGTCACATATATGAAGGAAAATGGTGTTTTATTAAGGAAATGTAGACACAGCCTCTCTATTACAGGTTTCTGGAAATAACTTCTTTTAAAATCTTTTTTATTGCAAAGACAAAAGAGGGCAAAATTGGTTAGTCAGAATAGCTAACGAGTTGAATGAACAGTACATCCTTAGTGAAATCTGTCTGAAATAGTGTCAGGTAAAAAAGCACTTATAAAACCCCAGTAAAATATTTTTAAATATTAGAGACATTCATAGAACAATACTTGATGAATACCTGATAGTTATAATGTCAACTGAGACAGAACAAAAGTACATTGAAAAAAGTAGTAAGTGAGTAAAGAAATCATATGGGCTACCTACTTTTATCACAAAGCATCATGATAATTATTTTCATGGTGAAGTTCTTTCAGCATTAAAACTACAGAACTAAAAAAGCCCTGTAAACATTTCAGAGAATCAAAAACTTCCTGAGAATGAGAATGGAAAGGATCTCTGAAGACTGTGTTGTCCAACTACCCTTTTGAAGCAGAGCCAGCTAAAGTAGGTTGTCCAGGGCTGTTGCCAGTTGTGTTTTGAGTACTCCAAGAGCAGAAACCTCACAGTGCAGCCTGTTTCAAACACTCTCACAGTAAAAAAAAAATTAATTCTTATGCTCAAGTGGAATTTTCTGTATTTGTGTTTGAGTTATTAAGTTATTAAGCTATTAGGGAGTGTCCAAAGGTGGGGTATGAAGATGAAGGGCCATGAGGGGAAGCCATATGAGAAGCGAGTGGTCTTTTCACTTGGTCTTTTCAGTCTGGAGAGGAGGAGGCTGAGGGGAGACCTCATTGAAGTCTACAAATTCTTGTGAGGGGAAGAGGAGCAGCTGGCACTGATCTCTTCTCTGTGGTGAAGAGCGACAGGACCTGAAGGAATGGCCTGAAGTTGTGTCAGGGATGGTTTAGGTTGGACATTAGAAAAGCATTCTTCACTCAGAGAGTGATTGGGCACTGGGCTGATACAGGAAAGTGGTCACAGCATCAAGTGCCTCTGAGTTCAAGTGTTTGGACAATGCTCTCAGGCACATGCTGTGACTCTTGGGGATGGTGCCAGACAGGCCTGGGAGCTGGACTCAGTGATCCTTGTGAGTCCCTGACAACTCAGGTATATTCTGTCATTCTGGGGTCCTGAGTAGTTTATGAAAGTCAAACACTTTGATTCCAAAAGTAAAAGAATATTAATTTCAATTCTTGATTGCTCCTGCAGTATTTGTAATATTGTCTTAGTAATTTTTATGTGATTATTCTGAATGAGTTCTAGTAAAAGACATGCATCAGTCTAACTTCAAGCTTACTGCAATCAACATTTATCATTATAAAACACATTTCTATTGATCATAACTTTGGAAATATTTGGCATTTGAGAAAAAAATAATCTATCATCAATTTTAATAATTTCTTGCAAATACCAATAAAAATGCCTATTTTCTAGAACAGAGGGAAAAAATACAGAATCTTCTGAATACAGAAAAAAATTTTGGACATTGTCTCTATGTAAAGCTCTACTTTTGGGCTGTTTCTAACTTAACTTCTGTGCAGCGTTCTTTCAATAAAATCACCTTTGCTGTCCTGAAAATGTACACAAATTAGTAAAAGGTATTCCTTGGAAAGTTATAATGAATATATCACCTCAGGAGAGATTTCCTTGATGTCAGAAATTATTATCTCTGAGCCTTATCCCAGTGAATTTTTCAAGGCTTTTATTTCAGAACAAAGTGTGAAAATATCTTATTCAAAGAACCACTGAACTGGGTTCTTCTGGGAAGTAATAAAAGTAATTGCATAAATATGGATTTAGTGAATATACACATACTGGAAACTAATTTTCTGATTTTTAAGACATTTATGCATGACCTTAAAATATCCTTTGTAGTATAAATTTTCAATGTGTATGTCTAGAACAACTCAATAGAAAACCTGTCCCTGACTGATAACCAGACTTCTCAGTCACTTTATTTAGTCTCAAAATACAGTCAGGCTATCTTTTTCAACTTACCTAACAGACTTTAAGACTTTTGTGTTTTGATCCCTTCAGATGACTCAAACTGCTGATGATTGCAATTTATGTTCTGTTCGGCTGTGACGAGTATGATGCTGAACATGGCTAAAGTCATTAAATTTTCACGTCTGGTTGCATACACTTTATTTAATCCAGCTGAATTCTTACTTTAGAACTTCCTTTAAAGTGAGAAAACAAAAACATTGCCATTTGACCCTTCCCTATGTAATCTATTTAAATTCTGCAAGAAAGTGATTCTGTATCAGATTAAAATTTATTTTGAAAAAAGCTATATGTAAATAGCAAAACACTACAACATCTGGTGAACTTCGTAACAGCTCTTCTATTTTAGAGATGTTGAAAAGAATTATGACTTTAGGTATGCATTACCCTTTGATGATTATTGTTACTTTAAAAGTAATTGTTCCATATACAAGCACTATACTGCACTGTGAATTGTGATTCGCTTTAACTGTAGGAGAGGAAAAGGAGGGGAGAAAGAAAAAAGAGAGTAAATGAGGGCAAAAGGAAGGAATGAGGGATGGAATAAAAAAGGAAAGAAGAGGGGAAAAAAGGAAGAAGAAAGAACAAGAAATACTGTAGTCTCACTATCAAAGATTTTATTACACTTTCGTTATTTACTCTAATGCTGCATCTGATAAATAATTTAAAAAATAGCACCTTTATGACCTTTCATCTTTACATACTAAGCCAAATACTTTCATTATGAATCAAGGATTGCTTGTTGCAGAGTATTAGGTCTCAAACAAAGAACACATGGAACATTTCAAGCACATAGGCATTACGTGTTGCAAAATAGCTGTTAAAAACTTTGGGGAAAAAAACTTATATGAAATTCTCATATTGATAGTTATTTCTAAGATTATAGGGACAGAAAAAAGGAATAAACCTGTTACTAAATACCTGACAAACTAAGGCCTGCTAAAGTTGCAGCTGAACTCTGTTCCTCTGTTCTTTAAATATCACAAGAGATGTATTTGGGTTGTTTTGCTGGTGGTTTGGGGTTAGGTTTTTTTTTTCCCTGGGGGGGAAGGAGTTTTAAATAGTTAAAATTAAAAGTTTGAAATATTTTTATTATCTTTACTTCCAATATTGAATGGAGATTTTCTCAGTAGGCCACAGTCTTACATACATACAGAATTGCAAGTTATGAGAGATTGAGATTTATTCAATGCTTTGGCTTAGCTTAAGTTTTTGGTTAGACAAGTTTATGAATCAATGGTAAAACCTTATTTATAGCACTGGGGCTTTGGGTTTGAAGTGTCCTAGATAAAGATTCTTTTTGTTTGTTTATTTTGTTCTAAACCAGAGCAAACTGCAGGTCATAAATAACCCCTAATAGACATTGAAAAGAATTTTTTTAGAAAAGAACTTTAAATAAATGTATGTCAGAAATCAAAAACAATCAGTGTCTTTCATTAATCCACTTTTCTAGCATGTGTCTAGAGCAGCTCAGCATGGAAGGTAGAGATAAATTACTTAAGGCCTTTTGATTAAGGAGTTTTGATAAGGATATTAGAAAGCTGTAAATCCCCAAAGCTCATCTTATTTGCTTGCATAGCTGAGCAACTCTGGTGAATGTGGTTTTGTAAATATGTGTCTCTGAATTACACCAAGGATCCTTTACTTAAGTTCCAGATATTTAATCTTTCTGAATTTTCATTTCAGCCCTGGAGCTCTTCCAAATCTTATGATAAAATCTGTATTATCTTATTGTTTTCATTTTCCACCTGGTTTTTTTTAATATATATTAAATAAGATATTTTTTGGTTAATTTTCCTGAATCAGAAGAAGATACATGTATCTATTTATTTTCAGCTTTTGAGTGAAATTTTACAGGAGGAAAAATAGTTCTCTATATATCTGCAAGGGCAATTCTACATCCTCTCAAAATCAACAACCTTTTTCCTTGCAAGAATAACTTTGTCTGATTAGACCATTTGACTTCCGAGTGTGCTCTAACTATAACTTTACTTGAGTATGGAATTGTTACTGAATTCTATATTGTAAAGTTAGATGACACAATGCTCTGTGTGTGAGAGAGACTGTCTCCTAAAATGGATTTTTTTCTTTAAATGTAGCCTAAAGGGTTTGTGGTTTAAGAGACAGGAAAAAAAAAAAACATTAGAAAAAAAGCCCCACTGAGTTCCAGGGCCAACTAACATTTTTATCTTTTGTTTTCATTGTTTACCATAGCCCATCAATTATGTTTACTCAAAGGTTGATAAGGTTTGTGACTTCAGGTTGCCTATGACTTCATGCAGGCAACATTAATCAGATACACAAGCTTGACAAAACCCTGAGATTTTTACAGTAACAAGACTATTCCAAAAGTTAACTTTATGATCTCTCAATATGTTACATAGCATGTATTCATACTTGAAGTGGTATAGATTTTCTTAGCAGGAAAAGAACTTTGCTCTTTAAAAGAGATGGCTTTCAGAGGTACTGTGTTCTTCCCTTAATGCTAAATACATATCTTAACATTTTTTTCTTCTCTCTTGGTAGTCTAATTACTGCTAAGGGTAATCTCTGCAACAAAAATTGTAGGGGGATAGAATATAAGAAAGATAGTGTAGAAAGTAATCTTACCCCTAAGGAGTTGCACCTGGGCCAATTATCAAAGATTAAGAACAGGCCTGACTTTAACAGGCCACAGCTGTAACCAATGAGAAGAAGATGCTATAAAAGAGTGGGGTGCCTGGTTAAGAAGGGAACTGGAGTTAGTTGGCTACTTTGTGAAGAAGAAAGAGTAAGGGCTTGGAGGAGTAACCTGTGAGGAAACACCCACAAGGTATGGAACTTTTGTGCTAAGGAGCTGACAGTATGGAACCCCTGCAATAAGATGACAGCAAAAAGTTGTTTTAGTAAATCAAAGAAAAGGGATTTACATCTACAAAGGTGTTGATTAAAAGCTAGTGAGCAAAAGTCAAATATTTTGTCTCTAGTAATTGACTGATTTAGAAATTTATAATTACTAAAACAGTTAAAATAATGGAAAGAATAGAAAACATCACTGCTATGTTTATGTTCAGAGGTTTAATCAATGAGTCTGCTTTCTTAAAATTCTTAAATTTTTGGAGCTCAGATAAATGTGTCCCAGTGTTTGAAGCAGTCTTTCTTGGGTGAATAAAGTTCAGATGTCATCCCTGAAACCAACTCTTGATGGAGAAACTGATGGTAAACTTTCTCAACATTATTTTCAGTAGTTTTGTTTTACCTTTCTCAAAGATCTTCATGAGTTCAACCACAGATTTGTAAACTAATAGATTTCAAACTAGAAGAAATTCTTAGTCTTCTAGTCTGACCTCTATATAAAAGGCTTTGGCATTTCAAGTCACTTGGCCTTGCTCTAGAACTTATTGAATGAGAAATTAAACAGTCTGTATTACACAGATCATTATAATATCTCTTGGTTTTTTTTTTTTAATTTATTTTGTCTTAAAACTCTTTTAAAAGTGAAGGAACATTCCTGTTGTTAGAAGTCAGTATTGTTGTTATCATTACCATTATATTTCTTACTTATATTGTGAGGCAAATAGGTCAATTATGGTCTATAATAGTAGGATTGCTAGAAGAATATGACAAAAAGATGGCCGAAGATGAAAATAGTCAGAAATGTTCTGTTCTTTTCAGATTTTTGATGATTTTATTGCTACTGAAACTAAAAATGTGCATGATATTAAAAAAATGTTTCTACAGCCACAGGTAGGGATCCTTTTCAAGATATCCTCATGAAGGAAACCCAATTTTCTTTGTTTTCATAGGACCAGAACACTAGCAGGTGTTCAGTGGTGCTGCTCTGGGACTAGGGAAAGGTTAATTAGCTGTTTGCTATTTTTATATTAATGAAGGCCATGTTGTAAGTCACATCGAGTCCAGATGAAGTTGTGCTTAAGATTTGTTATATCTCGATATTAATTTCATTAGTGCCATGATTTTTTTATCAGTACCAATTTTCTCTCTATTCTTTAGTTTGTTTTACACTTTTTCTTTTCTTACACAGAAATAGGTATTAAAACTGCTTCTTAAAACTTGATTCAAGGAATATAAGCTAGGGGAGGTCAAACACACATGAATTTTTTTTTAAAAGTGTCACATATACCCATATTTGCTTATTGTAGAGAGAAGAAATTATTTGTGTCTTCTGATACATTTCAATATTCCTACAAAACGTATCCTAATCTCCAGGGAAAAAAAAATAAAAGTCCATTGTTTTTTTTTTTCCTTCTGTTCAGTAAGAATATTGTATTCAGCTCAGGAATAATAAACACTTTTTTTATTGGTATATTAATAGAAAGGCAAGCAAGGCATACAACATGAAAAGGTCTGTGCTGAAGCCTACAATACACTTCTCATGGTATCAGGTACACTTCTCAGTTTTTTAGGATATCAGTATATCATTATATTAGAGATAGATACAGGTATTTACAGGGAAAGGTTCATAACATTGTGGAGTTTGATTCTATATATATATATTAAGGTCCAGCCATGGGAAATTTACTGTTTTTTATGTATTTAAGAACTGTTGAAAATGCCATCTATGTCTGCTTAAGAGTTTTATCAGGGCTACAATGCCATCAAGACCCAACTCCTCACTTATTGACACTTTAGTCTTGCTATTGATCAGGAATATGACAAATAAAAAGATCTAAATTTAAAGCAAAATTAATGGTTTGGGATTAGGTAATTTCTAAGTACATTTGAAATTCTTCTTGTGCCTGTTCTTCTCCAGTGCCATCTGCACAGCTTACACAAAGCTATCATCACATTACACTGATAAAAGTATTCTTTAACCTTTTTTCTCCTGTAAAACAATAGTTTAAAAAGCACTCTTGTACCACATTCTGATTATATCGTCCATTTTTTTCTACAACAGGTAAGCATTTTATTATAAAACATGCTTAATACCTCTTCCTCTCAGAATCTTTTTGATAAATCCTTTTTGTCTTTAGAAAATTAGCACATTTTATTATGTCTTTACAATTGTTTCGTCAAAGGTACAGAAAACAAAGAGATGCTAAAAAATTCAGGAACAAGCACATCTTGTGTCTAACAACCTAAATGTTTTTTAATACAACATGTTTCTATGAGAAAATATTAGCCAACCAAAGTATTTTTTTATGTACTTCAACCATTTTAACCATACTCCATTTTGTTTTGAGATAGAATCATGTTTTCATGCTTTCTTGTTTGCATATGTGTTTACAAAATCTAGGGTTATTTCAGTGAAACTGAATATTTCTTTGCAAACACTTTGAGCCTCATCTTAGAAATATGATTTTTTGCTTTAAATCCATCTGCTCTTTTTGAAATATAAATCCTACAAATTAAAGAAGGAAGAAAAAGAAAAGTACCGCAGAAGAATCTGAAATATTCAAACATTTAGAAACCAGGACTATAGAAAACCTATGGCCACAATTGAAAATATAGTTAAATTAATATGAGGTCTAAAATCAAAATGAAATATTTAAATGCACTTAGCAAGAAATATTTTTCCCTAAAGTGTTTCTAACACTTATGGAAACAGTTGATCTTAGGAAGGAGGGATAAGATGGATTTTTTTAACTTTGCAGTTGATTTCTGAATTAATAAAACCTGATCTTTGGGACAAAATAAGTTTATCATTCTGTTTGCATTATATGTCTGAGAGGATTCAGATGAGAAGTAGGCATTTAACTTAACATTCAGACATTCACACAATCTATTATTTTATCTACCAAAAAAGGGCATCAAAAATGTCATACACCAGATAAGACTTGCTGTTTGATGGTTGTATTAATACAAGAGTATCAAGCCGTATTTTTTCAATGGAAAATACTTCATTATCTTGGGTGGGGAGGAAAAGCTAGCAAATAATAGGAATCATTTAGATGGTGATTTCAAGAGATACAGCAAGTCTTTTTCTTATTTTGTTTAACATTATAAAAAAAAGTCCAACCCTATTTTTCAGCTTTTACCAACATTAGCAATAATAAGACTATATTTATTTTTTGAACCAAAATATCAGAAATGTGTATGATAATTTTTTAAACTAAAATCAAAATAATAACTTTATTGAAGAGAGCAGGTCATGCATGAAGGGACAGTTTGGAATTTAAGTGTTATAAACCAAATTGCTTTTCACATCCATGCTTCTATTAAAGGTCTCTGTAGAAATGTAATTTATTTATGAAGTCTTTTCAATTTCATGCATTCAAATATTTTTAAAAAATTTGAATTCTTCTTTGAAATAAGGTAAAGCAAATGAAAAAGCACCCCACAGATCTGTTTGGATCTTCAGGGCCTCAAATAGTAGGCCTTTTGGATAAAAATAATGACTCAAGTAATGCAAACATTCAGGCAGTTCTATTTGACATCAAAGATTGTCCCTAATACCTAGAGTTAAATAATTCAAATTAATTATTATTGAAGGAACATGTGGAATGAGATTACCAAATTTTGGTTTAGTTTCACAATTTTACTGCCAGTGAGAATTTTAATTCTCTGTAAGCATGTGTAACATCCTTACCTTTGGTCATTAATTGTCCATTTACAAGTGTACCACTTTTGGTCCTTTTTACAGTTATCTTTTTAAAAGAAAAGGTAATTAAGATTAGAGATTCAGTCCTATTTGTTGATGTTTAGTCTGCATATTTCATATTGTATATTTTCCTATTTATTCTTCCTGATACCAGTATGACTTGCTGGTTGTACTGCAGCTGGACTGCAGATTTGTTTATTCTACCACAGTTGCTTTTATAAAGCTAGCACATCATACTTTACATGCATGAATAATAGTATCTATGATTACTGACTTTTCAAAAAGAAATTCCCAAATATCTTATCAAAGACATTCTATTAGGAAGTAAGTTATGCTACAATGGCATGACATAAGAGTTTTGATTTAATTACCCTGCTTCTGAAAAGACTTAATTCAATTTAGTGATACTAAATAGTTTAGGGGATTAATATTAGCTATGTGTTCTACATTTCTGAATTTAAATGTGTCTCATATCACAGAAAGATGGAAGCTAATGTTTGAATATAATTTGATGACCTATCTGGAATAAGAACTGTAATATTTAGTAAAGATAGTGATACAGCTCCCTGTGGCAATTGAATGTTTCAGAATTTTTAAATTGTTTTTTTCTTACCACACATATTACTAAGAACTTGGACACATTATTGGTGAAGAATTGACACATACAGTATCTAAAAGAAGCATTTGAAACCTAGGCATAAAATTTGCATGTAGAGGTCAAGAGGTAAATTTGTTTTGACTGATAACAGCATGAGATTTGAGAGGAAGCCACCTACAATGTCTTATCTCAGTGTTTCCACCATTCTAAGGTTGTAGAAATGCTGTCTTCAATGATCCATCAGCACCAACTCTATTCAGTTTATCAATAAGGGCAAATTTGGAGCAAGAATAGCATAAAAATAAAAATTTTATTTTTATTACTTATTCTTAGTCCCTTAAATTATTAGTCCAACAGGACTCCACAGGAGGTCTGAAGGAGAAAATTATTTAAAGGTGGAGGTTTTAATTTTTAGGCATAATATCCTCATAACATAGGATGTCATGGTTCAGAAATACTATGATGTCACCATTTACTGAAGCAGGAATAATTAATACCATTTAGAAACAGGTAGGACTATGGCCAAAATGTTATCCATAAGATCTTGCATGTTATGCACTAATATGCTTACAAAACCCAGAAAAGCCTATGCCTTGTGAGTCAGTTAAGATGTGGAACTTTTAATGGTAGCCTCAGCTGCATAGTACTTTTAAAATATATCCTTAATTATATGTCTAGAGTATCAACTTTGACACAGTTTTCAAAAAAAAAAAAGGCAAACAGAAGAAAATCTGGACCTGATTTGTAAATTTTAACAATATATAATCTTAAAAAGAAATAAGTCTTCCTACTGGAAAGACTTATCTCAAGTTCAGAAGCTTTTTGAAGATGTACAACCAGACCTTTCTCCATTTAAAGGCTATTAATGTGTCGGTTGTGAAATCTATTCACTATTGAAAATGTCAGTGCATCATTTCACTACTCAGAAGTAAAAGCTCTTTGTAAGGCTTTCCTATTATACTGAGTATTATTCATTCCAAATAACAGGGGAAGTGGGCATTAAATTGTATTACCCAGTTCAAAGTAATTGTTACAGAGGAAATAAAAAGCCATAGGAACATAGGAATTGCAATAATGGATCAGACCAGTAGTTTATCTAGCCAAATATCTTAACTTTGACAGAGACTAAGACAGAAAAAGATACTTTTTAGCAGATGATTATTGAACAATGCTGCCCACAGGAGAATTTTAATACCTTTTTTGTTCCAGTCTGGCATATACTTAAAGTTATTTATTACAATAAAATAAAAGAAATACCAAACCTCCTTCCCTTTAGTTATCAAAAGAAATGTAAGAGGATTTTTAATACCTTTTATATATATAGTCCTCATTAGTATTTTGTGTGGATATTATTCTAGTATGCAGAGATTACCGCCTGGATTATGATCACATTTCATCATACATGTGTCCATATTTTATGATCTAATTTTTAATTTCCACCTTTTGCAATACATTACAATCTGTCACTATAAAGCAGATTTTAGGTGTATTGTCAGGTGCTTCATTATGTTATTTAAATCAGAAAATATTATTCTTGCTTGGTATTTTCTAAGGTGTCAATACTAAACAGGAATGTGATTTGAATAAGTGTTTTCTGGAAAAATACTAAATTTTCCTTCTCACTGAATACAGGACACAAAAGCATCGAGCTTGTCTCTTGTACATTGCACAGAGATGAGAAATATCCAAGTTATGGACTCAGGAGCTGGGAAAGGATTCTTAGGGAAGGAAATGAAATGGCTTGTATGTAGGTATCTGACACAGCTGGTACACTGAACAACCACTGTATTTGAAGCACAGCTGGGACATAGAAACTGGAGGCATCTTGAGATAATATCAGTAAGTGTGAAAGCATGGATGTGTAATGGTAACTTGTAAGAGCATCATGGGTGGGACAGCTGGAGACGAGAGATCTCTGAGGCCAGGTTGTGGAACTTGCAGTTATTGCAGAGGGTCTGGGGGCAGGGCCCTGCTGGGAGCTGCCAGCCACAGCTCAGAGCAGCCCCGAGAGAAGAGAGGGGGAGAGAGGATGAGAGGGTAAGAGAGTAGAAGTGCAAGAGCATAGAAAAGTAAGAGGGCAAAGTTCCTGTTACAATACAATAAATCATCTTCTGTGTTGGATATTCTGATTCTCACTAACCAGTCTAGTACAATATATGAATTCCATACATTTACATACAGCCTATAAGAATCACTACATTACCATACTGTGTTGTTACATTTTAAACCCTAAAAGCTACTCTTTGGACCCCTTCTGCCAAGCTGGCAGGATCTGCTTGGGCCCTTGGATCTGCCTGCAAGCAGAAGGTCTTGCTTCATCAAAAGAGGATTACCTTTAGCTGGCCATACATTTGTTTTCTTGTTGTTCAGTAACTAAGGGATCTCAAAGCTTGCTTTCATTTCAATCTTGCTTATAGTTTCTATATTCTCAAAATCTTTTGCCAGGCACTCATATTTATAAAGCTTTCCTGTTTCATATTCCCCAACAGTAATTTATCACCTCAAGAGGCAAAAAGTAGTCTGGCAAAGCTGAAAATATCCTCAGAAAGCAAGAATTGCTATCTGTCACTAGCTGTTCTAACTGTAAGAACAGGAAAGTAATCTGGAAAAATAAAAATTGGTGTAAAAAAAACGGAAAAATTCTATCATCATCTATTGATAAAAAATAAAAATTATCAGCAGCAATTGGCTGCTCTCCTATAACCCTTTGTGTTATAGGACAGCATTAAATAATATAATTTAATTTGTTTAAATCCAAAATGGAGCCTTTGGCTGTGAACTCCCCATTCTCCCTATGCTTCCTAATTCCAGTTATGTTCTGGGCACAGTGATGAAATCTTGTCCTAGAAAGCAAAATAAGAAGGAATAATGTGTTTTAAATCATCTATAAGAATGTGTACAAAATACAAAATTGTAGACAATTTCCATTCACTCAAAGTTTGATGCAGAACAGATTTTATGCAGAAATTTGAACACCCCTGATCTTAGTTTTGTGGTCATGTCAATATTCAGAAAATTAAATTATGTGAGCCATTGCCTCAGTGACAGAGAAAAAGAGAAAAGCACAATCTGAAGCTGGTCTTTATGACTTTAATTCTATGTCACAAGACTTCTTAATGCTCATGCTGATGCATAGACACTTCTCCAGAAAATGCTTTTCTTTCATATGTCCATAAATAAAATTTCCTGTCAGCTGAACTTCAAGATGCAGATAAAGTCTGATAAATGTGTGCTGGCAGCTCTCTCTATAGAGAGCAGCAGGCACAACTTTCCCAAGCATTGTCCTGGGGAGGGCTGTGAGAAGATTAAAGAATAGGAAACAATTTTTGTTTTCATTTGTTGCACTTGTTGTTGTTGCTGTGGAGTCAATGCTAATTATTACGTGGCATTATTACCCATACCATGATATAAATGTTCAATTTTTTTTAAGACTTCTAAATTTGAGGCTTGATACACAAGAAAATGCATACTTGTCTTCTGTACGAATGGATACATATATATTATATGAATAGTGTACAAATTCTATAAGGAAAAGGACAAAATTATATGTCTGGAAAATAGTATTTTAGTAATTTATAATATACCTACAATTATTTCAACTTGCCAGATCAATCAGTGCTCTCAAAAATACATTCTGAACACAGGTTGGTTTTTTTACACTTTCTTTCCTACCTGTTTTTTTTTTCTTCTAGCAATAAATGCCTCACATACAATTCCCATATTCACTTATTTTAAAGTGTTAATTGTGTTAATTTGGGTCTTAGAATTAAAGAGAAGATCTGAATGCTTTGAAATGATGAGATGGACCATGGAAGGGAGGAGACTGCAGTTATACTTTCCTACATTTGACAGTAAAAGTGGATCCGGTGTTTTAGACTCCTAAAGGTCTTAGCATTAGAACAATCATCAGTCTCCTGGAAGAAAGCCATCTTTTCAATGTATTCCTAGCATTTAGGTCACTTAGAATGGGATTTAGAGAAGTTTTGTCCTTGGATCACAAAGAGCTTCTTAGCTCTTCCAAAAGTTTGCCTTCATTTGTGCAGTCAAGACTTTTTTTTAAATTCTAACTTTGGGCAAAATGACAAAGAAATAAGGACCAATTTTTTAATAGAAAATCTAAATATTTCTTTTCTGGCCTTTTCTCCTCCAGCTTGTTCAGCAGTGCTTTTGACTGGAATGTGTCAAACATTCCACAAAACGACAGACATCAGTGGCATAATTGTGACAATGTCCAAAATCACATAAGGATCTTCTGTTAATTTTCAGAATTAGACTATCTGAAGCACAGGGTGAAAATCCATGAATGCATGATTGCTATCTCTGGTCATTTACAAGAAAAACTGGAAAAATAAAGGTAGTTTGTAGCATGTTTGAGTTTTTTTCAGAAAAAATTGTAACAAGCAGACTAAGTGTAACAGTAATTACCCTTGAATGATCACTAGCTCTCCAGAAAATTAGGCTGTGTATGCAAGAGTAAGTATACATCAGTTTCAATAAAAAATGTGTGGTCAAAATGTATTGCACCAAATATCTTTAAAAATGCAAAGGATAATCTTAGCAAAAGTTTAATGGAAGTAAATTCCAGAAGACTAAGCAATAACAAGAAAACTGGGGCATTTGGTTTTTAACCATATTTGATTTCTTTTTTGAAATGCAACAGGATGAAGAAGAGAGAAAAAAAATATTCAAAGACAAACCAAAAAGGTTAACACCTGTAAAAGAAAATACACATGGCTACTAAATGAGGGAAAGTGAAGGTGAAAGAACTGTTAATTTTTCACCCTGGTTATTAATTATTTGTCCAAAGTTTTATGATGGAAGTAGCATCTTTAAGTGTTCCTCAAACCAAAATGTAGTTAGTTTTCCTTCACAACTGTTATTTCTCGAGTTTTGTAACTGAAGTGACAAAAAACTTTTGTCACAAGTTTTCACTGAAGTGTTGAAACAAATACCTGGAATTCAGGGATGAAAAATACTCTTTGAGTTCAATGGAAATTTTATATTTTGCATCATAGAGAATAGAATCCTGGGCCATAGGTAAGGTAACTGCTCTTATTAATCCTTTGTAAAAAATATTGATCAATATAAATATTAATAAACTTGTTTGCAATATTATTAAGCCTTTTCTCCTACCTGATGAAGATATTTTCACTGAAACATTTTTATAAACCTCTGGGCACCTTACTCGATAATAATTTTTCCAGTATTATGATTTTTGACTACACCTTTTCAATACTTGGTCAACTGAATGGCACACTGCAATAAATGTTGTTGCTTCAAGCAGCACACATTATAAACATGACACTAAAACTGTTACTCAACATCTATCATTCCATTTATATTCATTGCAGTTTTTATGGCACTATCTGCTGCATATCGCTTAGTTTCTTTATAGATCATTAGGATATTTTTAAAAAAATTCTGATATTTTATATATTCCACAACAGTCCAGGAAGGTCTAGCTAGTCCTCAGCAGACATATCTTTCTGCTTCTAGAAATGATTAAGCATTTAATAGGGGAAGAAGTTAAAATAAATGTTAAAAAGCATTCATTATAAAATTATGTAATGGCACATGTCATTCTAATCGTACTCTTGTGATTAAGGGGACATACTGGATCCAAAACATTTTCCTTTTTGGCTGTACAATTCAATATATGGGAAAAAAAAAGAGGAGATAATTGGAAAAATTAAATATGCAAATAAGGAATGCAGCAATAAGAGTTGGAAAACAAAAGCATTGGTATATAACATTCTTACATAAGAAGATGGAAGAAGGGATTTTTCTAATCAAAGAAAAACAAAAAAATTGAAATATACACTTATAAAATAATAAATGCTGTAGAAAAAAAAGTAACTGGTAATTTTAGTCTTCCTCTAAGAATCTCCTTTACTAATACCATATAAAGAAAGGAACAATTAATTAAATTAAATTACTTCCAAACAGAATCAAGGAACTACTTTTATCCCATGAAGAATAGTTTTAGTTCAGAACTTATTTTTTACAGGATTTTTCTTAGGCTGCACGTTCAGTAAGTGGGAAAAAATGTATCACTTTACACATGGATGCCTGTGATGAATAGATTGACAACAGTCAATGTTAAAATCAATTTTTGGAACACAGTTCAGGCTTAATTCTTTCAGTCTTATACTAATCCCTAAATATAAAGTTCAAGAGGTGTCCACATGCTGAAACAGACCCCTGCATAACCACCTAGTGCTGGCTTTGCACCCTGACCTTGAAATGCGGATACAAGCCTTTGTCAGTCACCAGTGTAGATATTTCCCCTGCTTTGGGGATTACTCTTAAGTGGCACCTACTGTTCCATCTACAGATCTTCATGAACTATGTGCTCTGCTTTTTTAACAGGCCACAAGTAAGCATCAGGATTCAATGTGGGCTGCGCTGCTTGCCTTGACCCAGCCCCTGCACTCTGCATGGAGCAAAGAGAGGGGGAGAGTCTTCCTGACTCATAGGCAAGATGAATGTGTTCATCTAGAGAAAAAAAAAAATTATAGTGAATTTAAGGTGGGAAAATAAAATCAGGAGACAATGATATACTCAGGTTTTACAGAACAGCAAAGTCTGAGAAAGAATATCTTCAGTCATTATAAAACAATAATTTCTTAGAAGCCTGTAAAAGTCTGGAAAGAGTTTGTTGCCAGCAAGCAACTCATTGGAAGTTGTTAAATTGAGAAGTCCTGGAGGAAAATACCCACCCTATAAAAGTTTTGTTGTGTCTAGCCTGCTCGCTTTTACACAAAAAAGTCACGTGCAGATCAAATTGAGTATCTGATGGATTGGGGACATTAACATAGCTTTTTTGTGCTTTTTATGGTTGTTTTGTTTTATTCTCCTAAGTTCTACACTTTCCATGCTAGTCATTGAAAAAAAAAAAGGAAAGGAAAATAAAATACTGAAATTGGAACATCAACTACCCTTCTATGGTTTTACTTTAAGAAAGAAGTTTTTACTTATTTGAACTAGTGTCCTTGATCACAAGATAGTACCCTGATTGTAGTTAACTTAATTGTTTATTGTTCTCTCTTTTCTTAAACTTACAACAGAGTTGTGTGTGTTTTATTATTCAAAAATTCACAATAATTGCAATTTTCCATCTTGATCTCTTGCTTTACCATCAACAAAAGTTAAGGTTATATTTTTCCATAGTCTGACTAGTGGGATAAGGGAAATTACTAGTCCTGAGGGACATGTAAATCAGTAATCTAGAAGAATTGCTGTGAAATAAATGCTATAACACTCTTTATATAATTAAATTGGAAAGTTCAAGCTTTTCCACACTCCTAGCTTCAGTGCTACTACCAACTTCATTGGTTTCAGCTTCATCTCAGTCACAAGACCAGCCCTTAAGCAGTATTTACTAATTCCCAAACACTCAGCATCAAAGAAAAGTTACAGATGTAATTCTAAATAGCCTTGACACCCTTGTTTGCTGTCTGAATAGCTGAAATAAACAGGCAGACTGCCAAATATTTCTCCAGAGTAGTTATTTCCCTTTCAGCTATATAATTTTAATTTACATGGAAATCATTGATACTTTAAAGTGGTGCTTGTCCATCAAGTTTGTTTATTTCCTAGCTCCCTAACGTCTTTTTAATATAAATCCAAGTCATTGATTGGTTGAACAAATGTAATTGACTCAAACAAATGTTTATCAGATTGAGTGTCTCAATTCCTTCTGAATTGACTGAAGTCCATCCCATGAAGACAGATTCATGCCAGGCATAAATATATTCCATTGAGCAGTATTCCACTGATTTCACATTATACTCTTCTGTATAACATAGACTGAGTCGTGTGCAATTATATTTCATGAATGTTTTTTCATTCATTTGGATATTCCTAGAATTGTAAGATACCGGTGTTTAAAAACAGACAGAACCTATTCAAATTGCATTGGTGAGACTAACATGTCAAATAGCTATCAGATTTAAAGTGACAGAATTTTACTGTAGTTTGTTGCTCTCGGCTTTTTTGCTTTTTTGTTTTTCCATTCTTCATTTAGATACTAGAAACAGGATCAAACTGATGAAATACCCCTGAATGAATCATTCAACACTACTTTTGCTGTCAGCAGGGAGAAATAAGCACCTTGGGGTTCTTCATGTCACCCGAAGGTGGAGACCCATGGAATATCATATAAATCGCTCTTTTAAAGTCTTTGTCTTTCTCCATCCACAGTAAGCAAGGAACTCATGATGACAAGCACAGATGTCTGCATTACAGGCATCTAAAAGTAGCTTATTCACTTCCTGTCTCAAATGCCTTCAGAAAGATGATTTTCAACTCCAGCTGAATATATAGAAGCCAAGGAGATCAAAACTTTCTGATCAGCAGGATTAGATACCATCCTAAAAACAGATTTTTTAATTTTCCTCTTACCTTTATCTCAATATAATGAAAACAAAAGAATCTGGATTCTGCAAAAGAGAACAATGATTCTGTAATATTTTTATTGGCAGTGCTAGTAGTGCTGAAGAATCAGCATGGTAGAAACTGGGGGGAAAAAAAAGCAGAAAAAGGTTCACTGTTGCCATGAAGAAGGTCTTTACCTAAAGCCGTGTTGATTTTGTTTGTATGCAAAGTTACAGATGTGTTTATATGCACAAATGTAGATTACATACTCTTACAACTCATTAAAATGCATGGTGTAGTTGCAGATACATAAAACTAGAAGTTCTCATACCTCAAACAATATATCTCTTTTTTTTTTTTTTCTAGTTTTTATTTTAGGTTACAGAAGGACAATCTTTTTAAATTCCAAACTACCAGGGGCAAGAATTTAGTAGGGGACACCATTTCTTGTTTTCTTATGTTAATATTTCTCAAGATTTTTTAAATGTTCACAAAATCTAAAGATCTTTTATTATTTTTATTAATACATAACAGGCAGTAGGATATATCAAAATATCACAAACATCTTTGAAAAGCTAGAAGATTTTAGCCATAGATCTTAGGGAATAAGACTAATATTTATTAGCTCTGCCCTGTTTCTTTCAGATGTTGCTGTTCTGATTTTGCTGGCAGTAATAGTCAAGAGGATAAACACCAATGTTTTTACAAGGAGAAATAAAATCGGAGCATATTTTGGCTATTTACTCCACATTTTAAAGGCAAAATTATTTCATTTATGAAATCTTTTCTAGCACTGCACTGTGAAATGAACTTTTAGTTGACCTCTACAATTCATATTTTGAGTTAATACTGTTGGTGAAGCTGCAAAGAGTATGCAGCTCAGACTACTATTGTTGATTCATTATATTCAAAGGCTGAAGAGAAAGATAAACTCTTCTAAGAAACCCATATCTAAAATTCCACAAGTGCCAAAGTCTATCTTCCTTAATAATTAAATGGAGATATAACATAAAATATTAATAACATTCACAGACAGGAATACCTGCTTGGATGTTTGTTTTCCCTTGGTTGCAGTAACTAATCTTATCCTGCTGTGCAGGCTGGGTTCATTTTACTGAAAGGTTTGCTTACATGTACAGAGGCAGCAAGTGGAGCTGTGAATGTTAGATTATCAGATTTTATATTTCAGAATTTAAATGTCTATAGTGGCACCTGAAAATTTGAAATAGTTGATGTTAAAATATTTAAAGTTCTCTAAGAATATACTATTTAACACTGCAGGAATTAACTCAGTCTAGCCTAAATCTGTATTTCAGCAATCAGCCTTATTTGAAAACTTTCATAGGCTTTCTGATATGGCTAGGCAGAGTTTTAGTACTCCCAGGAGTGGACTAATTATGCAGTAAGCCATAATTAAAGGCATTTACTTCCTCTCCCTGATCATATAAATGTTTTTATATGAGCTTAGGAAGGCCATATTATGGAACACAGACATAAACAACATTAATTTAAAGCTTAGCTGAGGATGTTTTTCTCCCCTAACCTCTGAAGTTAGTGTATATATACATGAATGGAAAAGACTTTGAGGTTAGACATTACAGCATAGACAGGTCCTCTACTATCAAAGTCTTTAGCTACCTTAAATAATGTACTTCCCTTTTTGTAGACAATACTTGAAAAATATCAGAAAGGTACCACGCATTTGTCTCAGTGGTATCCATTGTCAGGTGGTACCAAAATACTTCACAATTAATTTATACCAGTGACATCAGAAATCACAAGAATAAAAGCCAATTACTTATATTCTTTAAGTGAAATAATTTTAACTCTAGAGCTAGTCAGAGAATGAGAAAACATTAATGTACACTTGATTCAGCAAAAATATTTCAAAGGCAAAATTTTCTGTCTGCAGAATTAAACCTTCAATTGTAGTATGTCTCCCCAGTGTTCAGCAGACCGATGCCAAGACTTACTTGCTATAGATCAACTACACTGACTTTAAATACAAAGCCTCAAGGACAAATTTCTAATTCCTCATCCAATCACAAAAATACAAAAGCTTATTCCCACAGGTCTCTTGTTTTAAAGTGCACCATTGTGATGAGTTCTGAATGGGGTGGGTGAAGAAATTCTACATGCTCTTAAAATTCAATGATATAACCAGATTTGAAAAATTAATGTTGTGGAAATGGAGCTCCATTATTATTTCTTTTAACAAAGCTAAAGTTTGTTAATAGTTTTCTGATAACCTAGAGAAGTAGGGAACTTGTCTCATTTACTTCCAAGATTCAATTTGGAATTAATTCCACAGAACACCCCAGGGGTGTTTAGATTTTTTTGCAGAAAAGGAGTTCCATCCATTTTCACTGCATCAGTTCTTCAAACTGCATTGCATAATTAACAATCCGTGAAATACATCTCCCCAAAAAGCTACAGATACCTGACTCTGAAGTGTATAAAGAACACAAACAAATCTGAAATACGACTGTTTCACTGCCCTCAATAATTCAAACACATTTAGTTAATATTTGATACATGCCCTTTTATGATGGTCTAGATGTCAATATACAGTCAGTTAGTGAGAAAAAATTAAAGCAAACAAACAAACAAATTAAAAAAAAAATTATCATCCCCTCCCAATTTTTTATCAGTGTTACCTTTCATATCCCTGCTTATAAAACCGAAATGTGCAGAAGTGTGGAACAGCCAGGAGGAAAGATCTAATGGTTCTTAGATATGTAGCATTTCTCTGTCTCCTTGCCAAGTCTCTATTAAAAATTTTTTTAAAAACCCAAAAAATTCACATTATCATCTTCTAAAAGCCAAACTGACATTTACAGAATTTTCCTTACATATCTCTGTAGATGACACTAAAAATACCATAATTACTTATTATAATAACATCCATATATATCTTAAGTAAAAAAATTGAAAGAAATGCTGAATGCAGAAATCTTGAAGGAATGAATTCTACAGGTCTAAAAACATGTCTCTATTTATTAAGGTTTAAAATTTTATTCTTGATTCCTTATTTCACAACAGAGATTCACTGATACAGTCAGTGGAAAATATTTTCTTCTTCCCTTGACCCTGTAAGTGTGACTTTCTCTTGTGCCATACGGCAAAGTAGTAGACCCTGTCAACTAATGATTTGATCAAAATAAAGTTGTGCCAAAAGCTTCAGCTCTTTTGAAGGGTCCCAGATATCTAGAACAGATAAATGCTTAATACACTACCAGGCAGATTAAAAAAAAAAATCATTATATTCATGTGTCCAGTTAAGTGGAAAATTTTTATTTCTGACACCTGAAATGAACATACATTTACAATAAAAGAAACAACAATTCTCACTTCCACTGAGGATACATCTGAAAGCTCTCTCTCATACAGCTATCCATTTCTTTTTCCAGAAGAAAGAAGTCAGCACTTAAAACTTTTTGGCGACCTTTTTTTGACAGAATATGATGATTCTTATGGGCAAACTACACACTGTAAAATATCTGGATTGTCTAGAACACTCTATTTTATTCTTAAGTCCAAGATATGCATCTTCTTAATTCATGTAATTTTCTTTATTAGAATAAAGGTTGACAGGTTGTTTTCCTGCTGTGGATGGTACCATAGCTACTTAGGAAGCATTTTTTATGTTTACCTATCTAGTGAACAATTCTTTGCTGCAGAAAGTTGAAAAATTCTTCTTCTTCCCCTAGGTCTGTTCCCATAAGGAATGCCTTGAACTAGACTTCATAAATATTTTCCATTCATGTTTGCTTCAAACCTATGAAAAACCTAATTCATAGAACTGCAGAAAGGTTTGGGTTGGAGGGGACCTTATAGGTCATTTAATTCCAACCTCACTGTCATGGGTAGGTACACTGCCTCTAGATCAGATTGCTCAAAGACCCATCCAACCTGGATGCTTCCAGGAACAGGCTACCCACAACTCCTGTGGGCAACCTGTTCCTGTGCCTCACCAGCTTCAAGTAAAGAATTTCTTTGTTTTATCAAACCCAAACCTACTGTCTTTCTGTTTGAAGCCCTTCCCCCTCCATCACGTCAACTGCACCACACAGCTTGGGTGTTGCCAGCAGTTGTTTATATTGTAGGGTTTTTTTTGATTTGTAATTCTTAATTGTTCATGTTTTATGATTAAGTCTGTTTTGAAAGTTGGAGTTATCAACCTATTGGAGTGATACGGGTTGATTTTTTAGTCACAGCCTCCTCTTTTGTATATCAGAGCTCTGACCTTTATAGAAGGAATATTAAGCCTAATTTTCATAGTAGGTACATTACCTTGAAAGCCTCAGGTTTACAAACATTTATTCAATGCAATAATAACCAAACTAGCTAATAGTTACACAATACTTTTCATGGATACTTAGAATTTCATTTACCTTATAATTAAATGCAGGTGGGATCACCTCTACCTTTTCTACTAATCAGAATATTTCACCACAGATAGCTATCATTTCAAATCAAAGCATAACTTTCAATACTCAATTTTTTTCACACTTATGTAAAAGTGTGCAATTGCTCAAAATTATTCCATTGAATAAGATGCCTCAGAATTCTGAGATCTGTAAACTTGTCTAACTGATAAAAAAAAAAGTAAATGGACAAACTTAAGTTTTGATATAAGTGGTTCAAGACAGCACTAAAGAAATAATCTTTCCTCAGTGCAATCCAGAGCTAGCACTATTCTGTTAACCAGCAGCATCCTAAAATCAATTTTTCAGTTACATAGTTTAATGTATCTGAAAGGAAATTCCTTCAAAGCCATCACTGTTCCTATTAGGCATCCATCCAAGAATTATTTTTGTCATTCAGCAATAAACCCAGTAATATATTCTAGAGTGTTTAGTCATGGATTTTACTGTGTATAACAAATCAGATTTCTTTTTCTGCCTAACCTGTAAGATTATACTTGCCATTAGAAAGTGATTTTCTTCTTTCTATTGATTTAGAATGATAATTAAAAAACCATATGCATAACACGTCAGCTTATTTTGCAAACAGATACACATCTACTTTGTTAACACAGAAATAATCAGTGTAGATCCTGAAATAGGCATGTATTTAAAGAAAATTTCCCTGGGATATAGAAGCCTTTGAAATATTATTCCTTGAAACATGACTGCATCTTATCAGTACACTTATTGTAGATAAGTGACCTTATAATCCACTATTTTTTTTACCAAAATCTATTCATAGATCTTTACTGAATAAGACCAAGCTGCTAGCAAGTAGAAGTTAAGCAAGAAATTTCAACTTCACTTTGTTGGTCATTTTTAAAGAAGGTGTTCTTAGAATATCTGAGTCTAAGCTCTATGACCATACATTTTCCCACAAATAATTATAATTTATATTTATTAACCTAGAATATTAAGGCAAATGCAGATATTTTTTAAGGAGACAATATTATGCAAGTTTCCAGGGTCATCCATCCACTAACTCCTTTTTGTACCTGTTTGGGTCAAAGTAAAAGTCATTCAGATGACATACTGAATAAGATAACAGAAAATGTTTTATGTGATAGTCATTTTATTTTCTATATAACCATTTCAGAATCCAAGCATGAACCTGATAAATGTAGAGATGATCTAGAAAACAGAAAAATGCAGATATCTGTGGTCACAGCACATCAACTAATTAAACTATCCTGTATATTTTAGATCAGTAGTGCATTTTAAATTAGTAATTGCATTTAAGATGTGTAAGTTCTATGAGATTATTATGGGAAGCACTGCTGATTAAATGTCATTGCACAGCTGAAGAACCAAATTATGCCATTAGGCACTCCATCCTGTTTAAAAAAAAAAATTATACTGTCTGTGTAGCATGACAACTACCTTCAACAAGAAATCCAAAAAGGGCTTCCTAAAACTCACAGCACACACAGGAGATGTGTTACTTATTCTGGGCATTCCAAGTCTTTATTTCACCATCTGTTATACTGTGCCTGAGTTTAATAAGAAATTTTGCAGCTTGTTAAATCCTATAATCCTGAGAAGTTTCTTATATAAGGATTAACCTTTAAAATAAGGAATATGGAAAGTGGCAGAAATTTGATAAAGGAAGAGAGAAAGCGACTACATTTTTTTACTTATCAATGTCTTAGTAGAAAGTTTCCATGAACAGAAAGAAAGATCTTAACTGGAAAGAATTCAACAAATATTAGGTGATTTTACTGTGAATTGAAATAAGTGATAGATATTGTGCTTCATCCTATCTTTAGCCATCTGGGTAAAAGAACTCCAAGACAATGATTTCATGCATTACTTTTTTTTTTTTATAAACATTTCATTAGTATCTAAAACCTCAGCCCAGGAAATCTATGAGCTGTAAAATACAGGAGGGTCAGCAAGAGCACTGGACTGGCAGTCAATATCAACTCCTACTTGTCAGTTTACTCCATTTGTCTCTGGGATTTCTCTACTTAGTTCTCTTCAAATAAAGCTCTAAAGAGTTAGCTAGCCTTCTGAGGACAGCTGTGACATAGGGCCATTTTACCTCAGTGCCAGGGACTTTTCTGGCCCCTTTATTTATATTTTTTAATTAACTGTATAAAACCATTCTAAAGTGTCTTGCTAATGTAGCTGAGAGACTGAAACAGAAAAGGAAAACTGAAAAGCATAACTTAACACTGAAGTGGCTTATCCTTTGATTTTTTCCTATTAAATTAAATAATATTTATTTCTAGTTTAATAGAATAAAATACTCTCTTGGATTTACATTTCTTATCTAATGATTAAGAGTCTGTGTGACATAAGTAACACTGCTTCTCCCTGTTCTGGGAGACTTTGAAGCTACATTACTGAAGTGCCACTTGTATAGGTTTAGGACTACTCACGAGTCAGAGAAGCATTCTTCAACCAAGCAGACATGGTCTGGCATATCAGGACTGAGGAGGGGAGTATACCACAGCAGATGTAAACCAGAATTTCCTGGCAATCATCACTGCCTCCCAAATCTCTCCCTCCAGGTAATTTAGATTTAATGGATGTCCCCATGCAAAAACAACTGCAAATTTGTTCTGTTCAATTATCAAACTGGTAAAAGATTTTTCTCCTGTCTTTCCTCCCCCAGAAATTTGAATTTTTAATGGTGAACCTAATGGGCTGAAGACTTCTTTTTATCATTATTTTCTTCTCTTAGTGGGTTCTGCTAGAATAAATTATATGATGAATACTCTAGGAAATTCCCTTGTCAAATCAGAGTGGGACCCATATTTGAATATCATAATTCATTTGCATTGAACTTTACACTGAGAACAAGAAAGAAGGTAAAATCATTACTGCTGTGAATCTGTAGAAAACATGTCTGTGGAGAGAGACAATACAAAGAACAGGATGTT
This sequence comes from Molothrus ater, assembly GCF_012460135.2. NCBI lineage: Eukaryota > Metazoa > Chordata > Aves > Passeriformes > Icteridae > Molothrus > Molothrus ater. The sequence goes on along the minus strand of NC_050480.2, from coordinate 105,796,644 downwards.
GACCCCATGCTCACCAGGGAATCCACAGCTAAAAGCAAAATCAGCAGTGAGTCCAAACAGTAGAGTACTTATTAAAAAGGGCAGGGGAAAATTTTGGCACCCATACATCATTACTGGAAAAATTCATTCAAGGGCTTAAATGTGTCCTGCAGCTTCCAAAGATTTTCCTGTGAGAAGTCACAGCAGCATGCCAGCATGCTGAGCAGAAAGGAGTGAGTGCATTACATATGGTCAGAAAAAAGACAAATCAAACTGAAAATTCAAGAGAGCACAGCCGGATGCACACGCCAGATTGCTCAGGGACTAAACAGTTATTTTAAGCAGTGCTGAATAGTTCCAACATTTGGCAGGTGTATTTGCTGTGGCACATCTGATTTTTGTTAACAAAACTGTGTTTGTAAAGGAATCCAGAGGAATTTTATGTCCATATATCATAAAATCTTACAGTTTTATAGCTCCTGATATAGTCTCAGGAGAGGATACTTTAAAAAGCAATAGGCAGAGTGGTCATTTTATATGGGAATTTCAAGTGAAGGCAAAACTTCAATGTAAGTTTTACCACTGACAAAACTTACAGCACACAAATCTCAGGGAATAAAGGTTTAATAATGTAATATAATTTAAATATACTTTGGTTCTGTGCCCAGATAGATTGAATTCTTCGTGTCCTTTCACTAGAAAATCTTGGCTTATCTTCAAATACAAAAAAAAAAAAAAAAAAAGGAAAAAAGAAAAAAAAGATTATTTCAGTTTCAATACCCAGTTTTTTAAAGAATTCCAGTTTCACAGAAGATTATGTCTATTTCAATTCTCTACCCCTTTTTTTTTCCAATACTGTGACTGAGGGCATAACCATAATGAATAAATTTTGAACTTGGTCGTAAGAACTAATGACTTTTAGACTGATTTGTCCTTGAAAAAAAGACTGAAACTCAGGATATCTTTGGCCTTGTAAAATCTCTAGCCATAGCACATGCCAAGTTGGAAGGGGCCCACAAGATCATCAAGCTTAATTCCTGTCCCTGCACAGGACCATCCCCAGGATTCGCTTCTTGAGCTCAGTCGGGATTGCTGCTGTGACCCTTCTGTGGGGAGCCTGTTCCAGGGCCCAACCACCCTCTGGGGGAAAAACTTTTTCTTATATCCAACCTAAACCTCCCCTGACACAGCTTCAGGCCATTCCCTGGGCTCCTGTCACTGGTCACCACAGAGAAGAGATCAATGTCTGCCCCTCCTCTTCCCCTCACAAGGGAGTTGTAGACTGCAATGAGGTTTCCCCTATGTTCTATAGATTTCCACTTTCTTTCAAATGCAATATGGGTGCTATTAGGAAGAAAAAAAAATAAATTCAGCAGGAGACTACACAACAACTGAGATCCCATTCAGGCTTTATATAAGGTATAGAAGGAAGCTTGAGTACTCTAAGTCAGTAAAGAAAAATAGATTTAGAGCATTATGTCATGGTAAACAATACTGACACATACTGACTATATCATATCCAGTAGCCAAGCTTTGATTAAAAAACAAAAGCAATTGTATCTTCATGACATTTGGAAAAAGATTGACTTGAGAAGCAAAATCAGGTAATGTATAGGATCCCTGTTAATTCCTAATTAATGTTGCTTCTTTGAAATTGGGATGTAACATTACCATCTCTTATCAAAAAAATTATGGTCTCACAATTTTCTGTGCCTTTTTCTGATCTCTGCTTGCAACACTTATTCTTCACAAATGGTAATAAAATTATATTGCAAATCTAATTAAAACAAATTTCCTTATACAGTGTTAGATTGAATTTTATTATATCTGCTGTTTCTGAATTTTCTGTGGTTCACATTTGAGAAAGCAAGTAATGTCTGTAGCTCTTCAGGAAGTTCCAGTACACAGTTTAATAACTAAGAATAAAGGTCTAACTAGCTATAAAAAGGGGGGAAATGTAATTTTTGAAAACCATGGAAAAAGAAACATAGTGTGTGTTTTTAACTGAGACAAAATTTGGCTTCTCTATTTGTAGCAATTTCCTAATCATCCTTCAGAATACCTTTTTACTTGTTGGCAAAGTACAAAGCATTTCCCCATTTAAGGGGTAGCAATCCAGACAAAGTGTTTTGAAAATACATTTTATTCCAAATGTCTGGTGATAGAAATAAACAATATCTATAATAGCATTAAATTTTATTTTTAAAAGAGTATGTTTTGAGAAGTAGGCTATTTCAGTAGGTATAGTAAATTTTGAGAAGTAGGTTATTTCAGTTTAAATGTCTATTTATTAAATTGATACATAGCATTTTAACACTTAGAGGATACATGCCATAAGCAGGATTACAATATACAACTCATGTTTTCCTCAGGAAAATAGGTAGATTTAATGCAAGGTGTCAGAAGGAGTAGATGATCAGTAATCTTATGGTATATTTTAATGAGTTATTTTCCTGACTACCATGAAATTTAAAAGTTAAATGAAAAAGGTATTCATTTTATAACTGTCCATTTAGGCTTAGGCTTAGACTTAGATGAAAGCACAAGACAGTGAAGAAATTTAAAAAAGAAAACTAAGGATTTCAGTTAAGCAACTCACTGGCTCCTTTCTTGAGGCAACACCTTCTATCTGGCCTGAAGGCTTTTTATCCATAGAGATTTCCATGCTTCAGAATGACATGAGCCAAGTTCCTTATGTTTCAGGAATTACACAAAATTTCATCTTTTGGATGAATTGGATAAAGGCAATATCCTTCATGAGGAAAATCCTATAATAGTAAGTAGATTTTAAATATTATGGGATATTTTGTCCTAAAGTTTCTATTAAAAGCATATGCTACAATCTGATTTGTAGAACCACTGCTTATCAGATCTTTTTTATCTGATCTGTGAATCTCTTAATAAAGCAATCCATCATGGAAGTGTGCACTAGCTGTCCACAAGCTATATCTGTAGAGCTATAACATAGCAGTACCACTTTAATTATGTGTCACAGAGCATTGGCTGGCAAATACATAAACTATGACTATAGATGACTAAAGGATTCTGCGATAAATGAAAGTCACTCTGGAAAATAGAGAGAGACGTAGTAGAATAGTTTAAGGATGTGTATCAAAAGTTCTTTCCATTTAGAAATACCTCTCTGAAAAAAACCTACATGACAATTTGAACAATTATACTTCCTTACATTGGCCTGTACTCTGCTTGTATAGCATCTATGGAGATTTGCTTTCCAACAGACATACCAAAAAAAATCTAAAATTAGGCAGTAAACATAATCATTTATCAATTAATTTAGCATTCATCAAAAGGAATCTTTTCATTTAATTTGTTTGACTTTGCCTAGGTCCAATCAGACTAAAAACTAACATCATTACATATATTTATCTTTAAAATATTGAAGCTACAGAAATGTTGACTTGAACATTCTCAAAGCAAAAATGCCAAGTTATTAGTTCCTAGATGGAACATCATCCTTTGTATAAAAAGCCTCTGAACTCCTACAACTGCGGAGCTATACTGAATGAACCATATGCTTATCTTATATAATCACAGTAGCATTCAGATGCTATTCCTGTGAAAGGAGTTGGTTCTTACAAGGACACGTATATAAGTAATACCAGCAATGAGGCGTGCCTCTCCCCAGCTAGAACTCTTTATTATGAAAACACATGAGACTTTTGTGCAGTTTTAAGTAAGAGGCCATCAGACCAATGTGGTGCCATCTGTATCTCACTTTCTTACCCTAACTTTTACAATGACTTAAATTTAAAAATTAAAATTTCCAATTCTTACATGTAAAATTGATGACATTTTAAGTAATGGTACTCATTCTCATTTTTTGAGGGTTTTTTTTGCTGTACCTGTGGTTCAATACACAGGCGTCACTGCATAGGAGTGTATATTATGCGTGGATACATAGAGAGCTAAAAAGTTTATTCACAGTAGTTTTCACAGTAGTTAAATTTCATTAAGTGTTGAAAGACATTGAAAAGAGAATAAGTTTTCTTGATAAACAACTTGACATCTTGGAAGTTTATTCACTTAGGTGTGAAATCTTGATAATGATGTACCTTGCTGAATGGCTAGTCTTCATTGGCCATCCTGATGCATTATAGCAAGCAGAGAACTTTTTTCTCTGTTCCATGGCCATAAATAAAGTTATCTTCTTTTTCATAATTTATGGAAGTTGAGTGATTCCAGCTTCTATTTTGACAATCTCAGTAAATTTTTCTTGTGATGTCACTTAGAGTTGTATATATAATAAGACTCAGAAGCTATGAGTATAGCTCCTAGAATTTTGATGTGTGACTGTGAGCAGAAATTGCTCATATTTATATCTTCATTTTCAATTCTGACCTCATAGGCTGTGTAAAATTTAAGGAAGGATTACTATGGTTGTTTTCTCATTGAACTAGAATCTTAAGTATGCTTTCCTCATATATATGTATGTGTGTGTATACATATATATATATATACATGTTAATACATAAAAATAATAAATGCATATTAAATAACTTAATTTTTTTCTATATTTGCAAGTGCACCAAACCTGAACAACTTTTCTTCTCTTTGTTTATAAAAATTGACTAATGGTGTTTCAAAGTTGTATTCAACTGAGGTAAAGACAGATAGTTCTGAAGTGTTGCTTCTGCTTTGTTCTATTTGTTTTGTTCTGTTTGCTTTTTTCTATTTGTTTTGTTCTATTTGTTTTTTTTCCTCCTTCCCCCACCCCAGGGATGAGCATATCTTTTTTTAATTCTTTCATTTTAGGGTTTGACTTCACTACTCTAGTGAGCAAGCTGTGAATTCTAAAAATAGAACCTGCTTTGATGAGCACATAGCTAGTTTTCTTGGAGATTTCCGATTAGAGGTGACTTTGGGTTTTAAGACCACCAAAATTTAAGAGACAAGAACCTGAGATGATGATCAAGCAAATGGAGGCAAATTCAAGTATAAAACATTTAGCCTTAGAATTAATGTAACATCAAAGGAGATCCCAATTTACTCTGAATAAGACTGAGAAACCATGAAGATATAATTCCAGAAGTGTCAGAAAATCTTTCAGAGAAGAGAGACCAGAAAGCAGAATGAAAAAAGATATAGGAAATAAAAGCTCAGAAAGTAATGGCAGGAAGCTTTTACTCATTTTCTTAAAAGGTTAAGCAATGGAAACAAGAATGGATTTAGGAACTGGAGTCAAGTAAATGGAAAGAAGTAGACAAAATCCCACAGGATTTTGAGCATCTGTAACCTTCAGATATTTCCATTATACCCAAGAGAATAGCAAATCCTGCTTCTTGAAAACTTGATAGCGCATTGTATCAGGTCTGGTCAGATTCCCATTGACATTTTTAAACAATAGCGGCAAATGTTATGGATAGGAAAATTTTTGTACCCTTGAGACCTTGAATTACTTATACCTCATCTACATAGAGTGCAGAGTAAAAGCCAGTTGTTCAAGAAGTTCTCTCACAAGGTGATAAGGGGAAATTGAGAAATATTGGGTAGAGAAATGAAAAAAAAAAAACCTGAGGAACATTTATCTTTATTCATTAATTCAGCTTTACTTTTTTGATATATGGGGTAAGAGTTGAGGTTCTGTGTTCCTCTTAAACTCTTCTTAACTGATATTCTGTTATGTTTCTAGAAGAAATTTTAACTTTTTTATTTGCTTTGAGTTTTTAAAAAACTTTTATTTTTCACTAAGCTGACTAAGTAAATGATCAAGTACCTAAACCTTTTCTCCTTGAAATTTGATGACCTCCTTAGGAACACTTGCACATGAATTTATGGTTTTCCCCTACCATTTCAGTCTTGAAATCCAAACATTCAAGAATGCATAAAGTAGTGTTTTGGAAAAGCTGTTCTTCAAGTTGTTGTCTAAAAACTGATTCCATCTATATCTGAGTGCTGGGAATAATTTTTGTTTTCCTCTATGTTCTTTCACAAATATTTTATTTCTTCATGAATATGGAAAAACAAGTTTCAGATGCTTTACTGGGAAAAACAAAGTTTCAGCAAGGTTCGACAGTTCAACAACAATTGCATCATGTTTAAACTTTGCTGTAATAGGGGATCATGGGGCTGTGTGTTTGTACAATTCCTGATGAGAGCTCTGTGGAGACATATAAGCATGCAGATGTGGGTGAATGAACATGTTGAATTTACCTTTTTATGTATTGATATGTATTATGGTACTTTGACTTCTTCATAGCCTTTAAGCCCCTAAACAGCTGGATGTGATTGTGGAGAATATATCCATTTTTCTATATGTAAATTATAATCTATGTGTGTGTGTGTGTTCATAAGTATAAAATTACCAAATAAGACATGGAAAATAAAAAACATTTTTCTTGTTCCCTTGTTATAGCACGTTCATTTAACATATCCAGTGCTATCAATCTGTTGTTTTGGTCTTTGTTTGGGTTCTTGCAGAACAGCTTGATTAATATTTAACATATTGATCATCACAAGTATCAGTATGCTCTGCAAGTGACTCTCACTGAATTCAGTAATTTAATGCAGTTTTCTATTTAAATAATGCTGGTTTATTTTGAGCAAGATTACGCTCAAAAAACTTTTCTGAAAAAAAAACTGTGATATGTTCTTTCTTAAAAATTAGTAACCTTTCATAGATTTTCGGATGAAGTTACTCTCTGACTATATATATTTAACATATAATTTATTTCTTAAAAAAGGAATTCTAGTAGTTCTAATACAAGTCTAATTTTTCTAATAAGGTTCTAGAAATTACAGGACAAACAAAACTGGCATCAAGAGAGTAAATCTTCTCCACAAGCAGAACTCTGGCTCAGCATGAATAATAAAAATATAAGTTTTTATCCTTTACCTGCACAAAGTCTGTGGAGGCAGAGTTATTTTGCTGCATCTTTATGCAGGTCAATTTAGTAGTAAAATTACTTTTTTTTGCAAATTATTGAACTACCTAGAGCTATATCAGCCATTTGAGAAACATGCAAATGTCCCTTAGCTGGTGTTACCTTGATTTGTGTCCCTTTGACTTTTATAATTTCTTAGTATAAATTCATCCTGCTTGAGTACACTGTGCAGGACAAGAGTTAAAAATGAGTATAAGAATGATGGAGGGTGACTGATCTGATTTTTTCTGTAACTGACAGGTTTTCACTGCACATATATATTTTAGTATAACTCAATGTCCCTTTCCTAAGCAGTGGTACAGTTGACCTTATAAATTCCATGAATAGTATTAAAATAAAAATATTGTTACAATCACTGATAAGAAAATCTCTCCTAAAACTCTGTCAAAATGAATATTTTTAAAAGGTTCATTCTGAAAGCAAGTGGCCAATAATTGACATTTATTAATAAATTGGAGTATAACTAAGGGGTTTTTTGCATGTGAAATTGGAACCAGTATTCTCACTCTCTTACACGGACTATATATATGCATTACCTTGTTAAATCAATTACTTATGACAAATAATATCTAAATAATTAGCTGTCATAGGTTTCTACAGGACATCTAGTCTTTTTCTCTTCACTGGAAACTTCTTCTCACACATAAAACATAGAAATTGATTTCTCACATGTATTATTTAATTAGGAGAAAAGAAAAAGTATGATTACAGCATTTCTTGATGTGAAAAAAAGAAAAAGTTGAATCTGTAATGCATGTGTCCCCAGGTCTGAGGTTCAGACCTTACACCAATATAATACTTTTTAGAAGTTACAAAATAGCTCATTAAGGGTCAGTGGCTCTTATGTTAACTACTTCCTGGCACAGAAAGACTGAGTAAGCATTAATTTATTAACCTGTGTGAAAATTCCCTACAGCTTTAGTGGCCTCTTCATTGGATCTCATCTTGGAACCATGTACGAGGTAAAACACTCAGAAAAGCAAAAAGTGGTGGCTCATTTTCTAGTGTCACTTGATTCATCTTTCTTTTGAATGTGAACTTTGGTGAAGAGATTAAAATTATAGCATTTCCATAGAATAAAAAGCTTTCACCTAACTTGTGTAGGAATGATGGAACTTTGAAAGAAGCTTTTGAATTAACTGAATTATGTAAATGAAAAAAGTAGATTATAAGAATTTTTCTTACATTTTTAATCTTCTTGATTGCAATCATAATTAAAGGGGTATAGATGAAAAATAATTTAAAACATACAATTTCTTCAATGTTTTAGGTTTTTTTTTTAAATCAAGTTTACCTGAAATGATTGCATAAAGCATTACTAATTTTTTTGGAGAAAAATTTTGGATTTTTAGATCATTTTAGGATGATTCTACACTGCATACTACTGTATTGATAGGCCAGCAGCTCTTTCCTACCTAAAAGGAGATCTTTTCATGAACATAATCTTTTCTATATATTGAACATTTTAACAAGGACTAGAACCTAATTATCTGGACCACAGTGTTAACATTTTAAAAGTTTACAGGATAATAAAAATGTACACATATAGAATACATATCTAGATTAGATTTTCCTGTTAAATATTTATTTCTTTCCATTTATTTTATATTTAATCAACTTCAGTGGTCTGAGATATCATATATTAAATCTACATGCTACTATTGTAATATCAAAAAAAAAACCCCAATGGCCATTTGATAGGATTCCTCACAAGCTGTCACTGGTGAAAAAAGTTCCACTAAAATTCCACTGAAAAACTTTACACACTGTTAAAAAAAGGCAAGAAATAGGCCATCTCTTAACTTAGTTAATCAATAGGAAAGATTGTTTTTTGATGATCAATCAATGTCAGCCAATGATCAGTCAAGATGATAATTTTCATGCATTCGAGGACTGAGAGGTAAAAAAAAAGACAAAGGCTAAACAGGTCCTAAATATTCTTTCTATCACTTCTAGAACAAATTTTAGGCAATTTACATGCAGACTGTGCAATATAGACCTCATTGAAAACAGTGTGGCACTCAAGAGATTCTCAGTTACAACATCTGTCTGACCATCACACTTGCAGGGTCACTCTACATGTCTAGTCTTATATATTTCCTTTGCTCCTTTCCTGTTACTCATGACACCATCTCCTTATTACAGTATAAAATAGCATCTGCCTTCTAAAAGGTCTGGGAGAAAAAAAATGCCTCAGATCATTCCTCACAAGGCAATCCCATTTAATATAGCAATATTGAGTATGGTCCATATAGCTTGGTGAAAATTTTAACCCATGGGTAAGATAAGGAACATCTAATGACCGTGATTTGCATTCAGGGGGTTTTGTAATTAAGACACCTCTTTCAATAAATCACCTGAGACTTAAATAGAGGGGTTTATTCTTCCATTTGCAAATCAAAACCTGTGTTCTATTCTCAAGGAAGATATAAGAATAATAATATTCAATTAATGTTAATTAATATATCAATAATTATTATATTAAATTATTAATTAATAATATTTAAGTAGTAATGGTTAATGACAATTCATATTTTCAGAGAAATTATTGTATATCAGATCCCATTTTGGTAAGAAATGGCAACCATACAATTTGATTTTTTAAAGTGTTCTATGTTTCTCTTCATGATTTAAAAATCAATACTATTACTTTAGTTTTGTGTTTTGTTTTTTTTTAATACAGATTGAAAACAAAATAAAGTCTCTCGTGTACTGTGGATGTAAGATGCACAGAATTAAAACATGTGCAGTGAAGCCATCAGAAAATAGAATCTTCCCTCCCAATAACTCTCTATTATTCTAAAACATACTTCAGGTCATAACTGGTTGAGGCTCTGGAAGTATTTTCAAGTTGCATGTAATATAGGGCTAAAATATATATCAGATTCTAATAAATAAATCATTGACATTTTGAGTGCAAGTTCTAGTGATACAAAGAGCTACCATTACATAATAAACACCTCTGGTTTTATTGTAAAGCTGGGTGCTATTTCTTCATTGTAACATATACTAAATAGAAGTTTTATTTCTATTATGCCTAATAAATGAAGTGAAAAAACAAGGAAATGTTTTAAATGAAGTGTATTATAGAGATAAAAAATAAAGAAGATCAACTAAGAAGAAAAATCAGTATGATATTTTCCACATAAAGTGAATTCATTCAGAAACAAAGAAACTTGAAAGGAGCTGACTGTAGAAAACTCAAAGGTATTTTCTGTTCCCCAGGATATAATCTCTCTCCTTCCTTCCCAAGGAAAACAAACAAACAAAACCCTCTGTTATGACACTGTACTAAAACAACATTTGAATTCACTAGCATACCATAAATAATCTAGCATCACTCACAACAAAGCAGCTGATGCAGCTGTGTCTGTCACAACTGCCATTAATTTTGACAAGATTTCTGTGCACAGACTGCTCACTGTGTTGAGGGTCTAATGCTGGTAAACTGTAACTTGCTCATTTCAATTATATTTTTTCTAATTATATTTTTCCATGTTCCTCAATCCTATTTCTCCATTTTCTTTTTCAATACCAGTTTCTATGGAAACTGCAGTGACAAGCACATGAATGGAGTTTAATGATGTCAACTAGTGCTGCCTGAAATCATTGTATGTAAGAGATCAAAATGTACGTTATATGTGCAATATTTTTCTTTGTTAAATAACATCAGTGCCTGCATCTTCCAGTTAACTTAAATGATGCTCTGTATATACAGCTGACAACATTCCACAGCATCACAGGTTGTAAACTGCAGATATCTGTTACTGGACAATCAAAGCCCACGTGCTGGAATTGCCTTAATACTACATTATGCTGCAGCTGCTGCAGAGGCAACTTTGCAGCACTCACTCACTTCTGCAAGAGTTGCCTGCACAATAACATTTTTCCTTCTCAAATCTGATGTTACAGAGGGGTTACTTCCATCACTGATGGGCTCAGCCTTGACAGGATGAGTCCATCTTGGAGCCCTCAGGCACTGCTGGACATGGGGGAAGCTTCTGGCAGCTCCTCACAAAAGCCACTCCTGTAATCCCCTTCTGCAACAGAACCTTGCCACACCGCCCCAATGCACCAAGGTAAATGAAAATCACAGCTTATTCCATAAAGTGTCTGGGTTTTTTTTAATCTAGATACATAGGAAGCACTGTGCAAAGTAGGTGCAAAAGTGTTGAAGCTTGAAAAAAGATAAATAAAATTAAAAGGTGTATAAGGACATTGATAAATAGGAAGAAACTTTGTAACTTTTTTTTTTTTTAATCACATACATAATGAGCATACTACAACAAAACTATTAAAATACTATTTGGAATTTTGAATTATTGAGATATTTGTGGCTTTACTTTTTCAGGATTTCTATCCTCCTGGGTATATTTAGAAATGTTTTCCATCTGTTTTTAAATGGCAATAATCCAGTTTCAAACTTGCTATCAAAAACATTTTCTCATATCCCCCAAATCCTTAGTTATTTTTTATCTTTAGAAAGAACCAGAGGGGAAAAAAAATAAAGCAACAAAAAACCAGGAGTGAGCTGAAAACCCATGGAGAATAAAAGAAGAGATCTCATGGCATGCTATGCTTAGCAAACTTCCATTAGAAGATTTTATTCATCTAACAGCAGAAATTTTGTCTTAATTTCAGCCAAAAAAATATACCAAATTTGTATGACTATTTTTTCCTGTCCCAACTTTTGTGCTTCAATTAAATATTTACTTACTTTGCTTGTTTCTCTACATATATGTAAAAGGAATAAACCATATTAATTTCAACTTTTTTGCAAATTTCAATTTTGCAAAATTAACTGAGTCAGAAGCTTTTAATTATATTTATTTTAATGAATTGAAATATGTTTTCTAATAATCTTCAAAGACTGACTATGTATTGCTTGATTAGAATTCTTCTTGAGCATGGTTTTTCAGAACTGTACACAGTACTCTGCAAAGGCTTTGCCAATGTTTTATAAAATGATATTGATGCTTTCTGTATCCTGGCCATGAATATGAGCTTTTTCCATATTTTTCACTGTTTTCATTCTTTTCTGTAAAATGATCAATAACTTCCACATCATTCTTCCTTGCTATTTTTTTTCAGTTAGGAAAGGACAACTGAATGCTGTGATATTTTCATGTAGTGTTTGGTCTTCCTATATGCCATTGGTATCTCCTACACTACAAAGGGTTATTTTCTATGAGGTTAATATGATGGTGAGATTTCACCTTCTTCAGCATTGGGATACAAATTTTAAAATATGTACACTGTTATAACAAAAACTAAATAAATATGCACATATAACTAATGTTTTTTCATACTTTAGCTTTCCCAGAGGGATGTAACTGAGCTTATACCCTTTCCTAAAGCTGTCATTTAAACTGTATTTATCTTCTTTGTTTGCATAATTCTACATGCTAAGAAAAATGATGGGAGAGAAACAATTCTGAAAGGTAAAATAAATATTTATTTTTAACTTTCAAAACTCTATATTAGGCTCCTATTTGCTTTTATAGCAAAAACTCTTAATCAGCATACATTGTGGCAAAAGTTCACAACCACCTTTTCTCCTTAAAAATTCTCTTTAAATCCTTTTCATTTGGGATGTGATCCCAGTTGGTCACTCAATCACTGAGAACAACAACTCTATAAGGACAAATATTTTACAGAAATAGCATGAAGCAAAATATCCTTCACATAAATTTTATAAATGTAAGAACATAACTATATTATTTTCTATTGATTAATTATTTATGAAATATTTTCAAGAATAACAACAAAAATTAATGTTTGCATGTACATTTATCTTTATTATATCTATTTTTTAGAATAATGTGTGAAGAATTAGACAAACAGAATTAGACAAAAAATTAGATTTGAACTGAATGATTGCACAAGACTAGTACATGTTAGAGTCAAATTTGTCTAATACATGCTGTCTTTCTAGTAAAGAAAGCTCCTCTTGGGACTGCAGCTTGAGATCCAGCATTACAAAAAGTGCAGCAAAAAATAGCATGGCATTTTGTTGAAAGTGGCCACTGTTTCTTAGGGAGAAAATGTTCTATTCGAATCACAATAAATAGAGGAATATGAGAGCAATGGTTTTTTTTTCTTTTCACAATCAATTTGTAAATGGGTCATCAAACAATAATTATCTGCCCTCATCTTGTGGACAAGTGTAATAACTCCTAAATCTGCAAAAATATCTGATTAAGAGATGCTGACTGAACACAGTCCTCCCTGCTAAAAATAGTTTAAGAAACTTTGATGTGTTGATAGCAGAGTTAGCACAACTTGTAGCAGAGTTAGCACAACTTGCTTTCCACTTTGGATGATTTTTTAGGCAAACGAAATATATTTGCAAGAGACTTTTTTCATCAATTACTTTTCTGGTCTTCTCACTAGGTGAAAAAGCCGATCAAGTATATAACAGCAACAGAGCAAAGTGATACAAAATTAAACTTAAAAAACTTTTGAAATGCTGAAATTGTCTTGCTTAAACTTAGTTTGATATCAGGCACTGAGAAAGAACTACCTGCTTTGTGAGGCAGGAGAATGTGGTGGTTCTTCACCCTACAAGAGTGATTACCTGGCAACTAAACCTATCTTAGTAAATGGAACAGACATATTGCACATGGAGACTTCCCAAATCACTTCAGTCTGCAATGACATATTGAGGAGGATAAAGGAGCTCCAGGGGAAATATTGCCTATTGCTATTAATACATCAGCTATCTGACCATATCTCTCACATTTAACTCTAATGTGTCTTTTTACAGTGGAAGATGAATTCAGGTGTGAATTTCTATAGATAGGAAAGAAAGTGACAATTTCTGCTTTCTGTGGGTTTGTGGGCCTGCAGACGAACAGAGGGATAGTGAGGATTGGGATTTAACTGGAAGCCACAGATTTCAGCAAGATTATATTAAGATAGGACTGACAAACTGGAAAACCTATCTTACTGTTCTAAATTTGAAAAACAAGTTTTGGCAAGTCAGACTAGATGAGGAATCATCCAAAGTGCACACTTTAGTACACCCTGGGGCAGATATATGTTTTCCCATCTGCCTTTTGATATAAATGAAAAATTGAGACTCATGATACATTAAAAAAAAAGATCAATGAAACATTTGGAGATACTGAGATTTTCCACATAATTGCCGATGACATGCTGATACTAAAGGCAATTTGGGCAGATTACATTGAGATGCTAAAAAAGCTTAAGTCAAGATCGTAAGGATAAAACATCACTTTCAATTCTATTGATCCAGTTTTTGCTAAAAAATTATGTGTAAAGAGAAGACTCCCACATGAAAGAAAGAAAATCTGCTGGCAGAAATGTTTGAATCATGAACTAATGGATATTACCATAGGCATCACACATAAACATTGGAATCACAGAATAATTATGAAGTATGTCAGGTGTATGAAAGTTTCCATGAGAATGTAACTGCACAAACTACATTAGATGAACACGACAAAGTCCTAAATCAGAGATTGCATTGACATTCTCCCTTACTCTGCTTCTATGATTTCAACAGCCCATGGCAATACAAGTAGATGTGCTGTATTTTCAAATGTTTATCAATATAACAGACCCAAATATTACCTTTGTTTTATAAACAGATGAGTTTATAAGTTCTGGTACAAAAAGAAGATTATGGAGAAACTACTGATCACTGGTCTCATCACAGGAAATGTTGTTACTAGCTGATTCTAAGCAGATCTGAATCACAAGTAACTCAAAGACATTTTATTTGAACCTCTCAAAAATTTGATTCCAAATTCAGATATCAATCTGCTGTATTTATTGTGGACAAATAAAAATGCACTATGAGGAGCTACAGAATAAAACTGAAAATATGACAGATGTGTATTCACTATTCACTTAATAATTTTTTTAAAACAAACTGAAGCACACATGGAAGTGTTCTGTGATGTAAAACTGTGTGATCTCATAGCAGAGAAGAAAATACAGATGTCTATGCAAACTATAACAGTCTAACAGCTTGAATTTTCAAAGGTATAATTTCATTACAATGTGATAATTATTTCTAACTGAAATTAGTGCAAAATGTTATATGTCTTTTATGGGACACAACAGAGTACTTACAGAATGAAAGCTCAAGCCAGGAAAATAATATATTGGGGCTAGGTATGATTTACATTCAGCTGAGCTTAGGTGTTCAAATTCTATGCCAGAAACAGAGGCCAAAGTTGAATGTGAGTTTCAAAATATGCATGAGGATTCATTTCCATGCCTTAAGGTTATTTCAGCGTGTGCCAAAGGACACTATGCCCCCTTAAAACAGCATGGTCAAGTTAGGATCAAACCAAGGCTTGTGAGTTTTGTTGGCTTGGGGAGAGTGGGAGGGAAAGGACAGGACATAAATTTGGATATAAAAAAGCTGAGCAATTGTAGGAAATTATGATGAATTCTAAAGAATAGATACTTCTAAGAATGCAGAAGCCCTTCTCATTTTTATGTCACCATGATACCTACCTGCCTTTCATTTATAGTTAGCAGTCTGAGCAGCAGATACTTCCTCCACTGCAAAACATTTCTTACAAGGTTTCACATAAACAGATGATACAAGACAACAGCTTATGGTATATGGCAAGTCAGGAGATAAACAGATTAAAAAAATGAGTAATTATATAAATAATGTAACTTGCTCAATATTAGGAATACTAAAAGGTATTATTAATGGATATTAAGATTATTTTCTGAATTCAGCCTAAATTGAGACCATTTTTCAAAACAACAGACAAGCTAAAGGCTGGTACCCTTTCCCACCTCATTCAACTGTTTCTTTCCTCAGAGGTTTTTTGGCATAGATGGTTCTTATTCTCGTTAGTGTCTTCTCAGTAAATACTGCAAGAGAGATGTAGTAGCTCCTCCAAATATTAGGATTACTGGTTGGTGTATAGTACTTTCATTCTTGTTCATCTCTGGTTTTAAATTAACATTGTACCACAGAATTAGGTTGCGTTTTCATATGATGCTATTGCAAATATCTAACGCTGTTCACTACATGAAATTGTTTTATCATATTTCATCCCCATAAAAGATGGATTATTGATTAAACAAGATTTTAAAAATACTTTTAATATTGACTGATTAAAAAGGAGTTTTGATTTTAAAATTGCATATATTTAATTAACTTATTTTAACGAGCTAACTTCAAGTATCTAGATTAATTCTGATTTCTTTCCTTAAGTCAAAGAGACAAAACTGCTACACAGCACTAGCTTGCAATGAAGCAATAACTAGGTGGATTTGATGGTGTTTAAATTTATCACAATAAGGAATCTAAGTTTAAGAGTTACAAATTTTTTCATATTAATAAATTAACAGATTAAATAGCATTATACTTTACTCTTGACATAAATGCAATACAAAGAAAAAGGCAGTACTTTGGGTTATCAGTAAGAGTTAGAATGTCTTTCCTATTTAATTTTTTAAGTAAAATCTTAAAAGGAAAAAACCCTTACATTTCATATTTAGTTATTCTAAGAAATGCATTAAGTTGAAAATTACACAATACTTTGAAAAATGGTTAACTTAAACTTAAAAAAAACAAAAACTCTACATATCCTTGTAACACGTTGAAAGGAATTAAATGATGCTGTGATAAAAGTAGTACTTAGGTAAATTAACATATACAGATGAATCTTTAATTAACTACACAGCAGATACTGGATTATTAACTAAACTTGTTTTCAATTAATTTTAAATATAGCACATTGTATTCTTTTCTGATTTTCACACCCTATTATGGCAGTGAAATTGGTGTGAAAGCTATGTCACAAGAATAATTATGACCTCTGGTATTTCCAAAGAGTACAGACATACAGTATTGTGGTGGGTTACACTTAGCTGACTGTCAGATGCCCCCTAAGCCACTTTCTCACTCCCTCTTCTCTTCTGAAAAGGGGGAGAAAACAGGTGAAAAGTCTCAAAAAGAAAGCAAAGAAAAACACTCATTAATTACCATCACAGGCAAAAGACGCTTGAGTGGGGAAAAATTAATTTAATGCCAAGTAGAAATGGTGTAGGATGGTGAGAAACAAAGACAGAAATAAAAACATCTTTCCCCTACCCTCCCCTTCTTCCCAGGGTCAGCTTCACTTCTTTCTTCCTGCCACTTCTATCGCCTCCCTGTCTGAAGAAGTGGAGGGGAATTAGGGATGGAGGTTACAGTTAGTTCATAACATTTTGTCTCTGCTGCTCCTTCCTCCTTCTCACTTTTCCCTTGCTTCAGTGTCAAGTCCCTCCTACGTGATGAAGTCTTTCACAAATTCCTCCTGTACGTATCCTTCCCATGTGCTAGAATTTCCCAGCTGCTCCAGCATGGCTCCTTTCCATGGGATAGAGTCCTTCAGAAACAGACAGTTCCAATGTAGGTTCCACAAGCTGTAATTCCTGCCAGAAAACCTGCTCCTGCATGGGCTCCTCTCCACAGCCCAAGGGTCCTGCCAGCAGCCTGCTATGGTGTGGGCTCTTCTTTTTTCTAGGGCATATCCACCTGCTCCAGTGGGGGCTCTTCCATGGGCTGCAGGGAAATAGTTGGTTTGCACCTGGAGCACAGCCTCTCCCTCCTCCTTCACTGACCTTAGTGTCTGCAGAGCTGTTTATCTATCTACTGTACAGCCATTTTTGCCCTTTCCTAAATGTTATCACAGAGGCACCACAAGCATTCCTGGTGGGCTGAGCTTTGATCAGTAGTGGTTCCGTCAAAGACCCTGCTGTAACTGGCAAAATAAACTGCACAGAGAGAAAAGACTGACAAAATTGACAAAAAAGACAGTAATGTAACATAACACAACATAACATAACATAACATAACATAACATAACATAGCATAGCATAGCATAGCATAGCATAGCATAGCATAACATACCATAACATAACATAACATAACATAACATAACATAGCATAACATAACATAACATAACATAGCATAACATAACATAACATAACATAACATATGTAAAAACAACCCACCATTTTCCTGTGTGTTTCACCTCTTGGCCTCCCCCTGCATATTACCAGAGGTAGTATATTTTAAAAGCTATTTTAACTTTTGTGTTTTAAGGTGTGTGAAATACATACTTTCTGTTCTAAAGGACCATTGCTAGAAGTTTCTCCTTTTTAAATAGTAGGCCAGATGTTTAACTGGAGAATTCCTAAGTGTAAGTTTGGTTGACCTTTTTTTTATTAGGAAATTGAAGGAAAAGAAGTTATATTTTCCAGATATCTTTATTTCCTTTCAAACAAAAAATATTCTCAGATATAGTAGAATACTATATCTAAGGGAAAAGGCAAAGGGAAATTATTTAAATTAAAATAGTGGTGAAGACTACCAGGCATCCTCTGCACAGGCACAACATCTTACCCTCAGAGATTCAGAGATATTTGCAAAGTTGCCAACACAATTGACAGTGAAACCTGAGAAAGCAGAGGCCACTGATAGAGAATTAATTTCTACAGCTTTCATTTTTGGCACTCAGAACCTATTGCAAGAAAAAATAAAGAAGTGGTATGGCTGAAACAGAATGCTAGTATCAAGACCATTGGAAAAAAGTGTGACTAGGTTTTGATTAATATACTTTTAAAAAAATTTTCAAAAGTTATGCTAAATCACAGAATGATAGAAAAGTCTAGGTTGGAAATGACCTTAAAGATCACATAGTTCCAGCCCCCCTATTTGCCTTTTATATATATATATATATATATATACACACATCTGTGTTTTGGCTGCAATAGTACTTCAAGCTAAGCAGAGTATTTTGATTAGGAACTAATTTATTAATTTAGTGAACACATTACAAAACCATGTCTCTATGGATGCACTAACCTGTTGCTCTGGAAATGCCAGGACAAAAACTTAACTTTCCCTTTCTCCAAAATAAACTTTATATTCTTTTTTTCCTTTGTAAAACCATTATTAATCTCAGTCAAATGGCAATGAAATTCTTCGGAGATGCTAGACTGCTTAATTTAGATAGAGAATCATTGATTTTAAGATCTATTACATGCCCTGAAAAGCAATAAGCTTAATGATACACTATGGATATTGAAGAGTATGATTGCACTCATAATTTAGACTATGAGTACAGCTACAGTATGGGAAAGTTTTCACTTAGTGATAAAGCATCTGACACAGTAGTGTTCTTAGCTCTCTAAACTAACTCTGATTCCTGTTGGTATACGAAAAATAATTCATAAAATAGTAACAGAAAATAAAGAGGAGAAAAAAGTGTTGGAAAAATCCAAAAATATTCTAAAAGGGAATTAGAATGATTATGTAAGTATACAAAAGAAAAACAACGCAATGAAATGCTGTATGATTGTGCTATTCCTAACTGACAGGTAGGCTTTTCTCTGAAGATAGTCAGGGTTTTGCTACTTTTAAGTGAATGCTAAGATTTCTCCATAAGTTTCTAAAGGCAATTCAGAATAAAATAACCATAAACTCCTTTTGTTGGTAAATCAGTTGAATACTTGAATTACACCCCATGATTAAATACAATTTATATAATCATAAATATGATGTTTCAACTGAAAATAATAAAATTTAAAATAATAAATTAATTGAGAAACAGATGTCCTCTGAGCTTTGTTAGCTCAGTAATCTTTGTCTCCAAAAGATAAATCACACAAAGAGAAGTTAGAATAACGCCAGTCCATCAAGCTGCTAAAACAAATAAGGAAAGGAAACCTTAGACATAATTCACTATTCTGTTATTCTACTTTTATACTAATGGAATCCACAGGCTTTTTTCCTTGTAGACATTTTGAAACTGGCTTAATTTATTAGCTATTCCAGTAGACAAAGCATCATAAACTACAATCACCAGCAGTTTCCCAGAATATCCATTCCCTGGAATACATAAGAACCTAAAGTTTTAATAGAAACTTTCTCAGCTTCTGTGTTTAAAAGGCAATTCACACTCACAAATTAAAACAAAATAAAAAGTCAAAATTGGTTGTCTGTGCATTTTTTATCAATTTTAAACCAAACATGAGATGGAAATTTGACTTACTTATCTTTATATTCTTTACTTTTATTATTTGGAAAAATTCACCGTCCTTATAAAAAGTTTGGGTTACATCTGAATTACTGTTGCAGCATTGCTTGTATATGAAAGGATCAAGCCATTGTGCCTTCCAAGTGCCTTGTACCCAGTCCTAGATTTATTGTTCTCCTCACATGAACACACATTGTATCACCAGCTGTCTTCAGCAAGACTCCTTCTGGTTTAGCCAACAGAGAATGATTCTGTGCTCCTGCAAAATGTAAATTTCAGTACTTAATCCCCGGAAATGTAAGTACTGAAACTCTGTATTTTACCAAATATAAAATGACCATTTATATTAAGAATTTTATTTGTGATGTGCTCATTCTCAGCTGTCATTAGTGTCAGCTGTCAGCCAGGAAGACTGTAAGGATCTCTGAATGAAGCTATAAAAATCTCTCCTTGATCTGCTAGGAGACACCTGCACTCCTATTTGCCATTCTTTCTACAAGTTAAACACAAATTTTATGTGCAGTTTTTTCCACTATTCATCGAGAAGTGAATTCAGGTTATTGCTATAAAAAGTTACTCAGTGGATAAACTCCTTGTCAGTTAAACAAAGGATTGTATTAATTCTGTCAAAGTATTAATTAGGCATATTATATTTTGGTTTGAAGATATGAAAATATGAAACATTTCAGTCTTATTAGAGCTGCAAAACTGATTCCACGTGGAAACACCAATTTAAGTCACATACAAAATTTATTCTAATTCTTATCATAGTGCATTGTATGGATAAAAGAACCTCACTGTCATCTCACTCAATCATCTTGAGACCCTATAAACAGCAGCATTAAGTGAAACCTTTTGAGCTCTTCTGGACCACCATGGGCTGCACCAGCACTTTCCCCTGAGTGAGATGCCTCTCAGAACCTTTTGGAGAGTTTGTAGTACTCAGAGCACTGTTGACTGATGACAGAGCCCGGGGTGATATCCTCACTTCTCAAGGCTGAACCCTTCACCCACTGAGAAGAGCCAAAGCATTACATGTGAGCATTTCTCTGACTCTCAAGTAAAACTTTTCAAAATAATATCTTTGTATGTAGTCCTTAATGTCTGTCTGTGTGTGTATGTGAAAGGATGAAATATCTTATAATAGGTGTATCATAAATATCACTATTTTGAATCTATAGTAGACCACAGTACAGTTGTAATAAAACTTGTTTTATCACTTTGTAAATCAGTCAGTGGTTAAGTGCTGTTCTTAAGGAAACATATAATGGCACTAAATGGCATTCAACACCTGTGTTTTTTGCCTTAAATTCTACTCATTTTTGTAGCATATTTCTGCAATATTAAAACTGACACACACCTCCCACTAGCCACCCTGACAGTACAACAGTACAACAAACTTTACACCAAGGAGGGGAAAAATTCACTAGAGATATACAAGAAGTTATTTTAGTCATGAAGGCAGATCTTTCTGGGAGAAACACTTCATACAAGTTCAAGTTCAAACTTTAGCATCCCTTTTGGAAAAAAAAAACCAAATAAGAACAAATCTGTCATTGGGAATCAGAATATCAGCTGTAACAACACTCCCTTACGAATCTTTGCTTCTGAGAAAGACTTTTATAGTTCCACCATACCTCAAACTCCTGTGAGGCAATTTGACAAGTGATTTCCAAACTGTCAAGACTTTTAACAGGAGTATGGCAGGAGCAGATGCAGTCATAATACTTTACAGGAAATTTAAGTATTTTAAGTAAGTGAATATCTGTAGGCAGGTGTTTTACAAGGATTCCATGCAGTTTAAGTGAGTATTGAAAGTGCCAAAATTCTAAAAATTAGACATGGAATAAGAAGAACACTTCAATTTCAGAAGTCAATAGATGTTCTTTAAATTTTATATAAGATTTTTCTTTTTTTGCTTTATCTTTATATAAGCTTTTGTAATCTGGCCATTAATATCTAGTGACTTTCTACTTTACCTGTCCTATTTAGATAACTCAAAAAACCACTTCTCTTTATTTGAAGTATAAAAAGGATTAAAATCAAAATGGAAATTCAATTTTGGACATGGATTGAGAATGAACTTGGAGGACAATTCGAACTTGAAATGACAAGAGGAAACGTAATTATTCATAGAGAAAAGTAATGGTTGAATCATTGGAAGGAAGAGACAAATTTTAAGGAAGGAATAAGAGACAAATTAAAGGAAACAGGTTTTGCTTTGGAAAGGGCTTTTTCTGTCCTCTCTCATCTTTTTTATCCCCTTCATCACTCCCTGATCACAACTTCTGAAAAGTCCTGCTTCCAAATTAAAAAAAAAAAAACCAAAACAAAAAGCCCAAAAACAAAAAAAAAAAACCCAAAAAACCCAAAAAACAAAAACAAAACAAAAAAACCAAAACAAAACAAAAAAAAAACCCAAAAAAAATCCCTAAACCAAACAATGAAACCCAACCCACTAAAACCCAAAACCACTTTTACCTGATCTCTAATAAGGCATATTATCCCCACATTTTTTCTTTTCTCTGTTTAACCATATTTACATGAACTTCCTCCCATTAAAACAAAGTGAAGCTTTAGCATTTTGGCAGTATTCAGAGCCTTTGGTCTTTTGGATGCAGGCTTCAAAATGGAAGTCATGATGGCTAAGACATGAAACAGTCTTTTGAACTATGTTTGCTTGCTAATCCATCTCTTTGTGTAGGTACATAACCAACAGTGTCAGATGAGGATGGAGGGAAGCATCATGAAAAGATATAATTTTCACCTCCATTTGCAACTTTTCAAAAAGATATCACTTAGCAGCGTCTTAAAGAACAAGTGTTAGACAAGGAAATTAAAGAGATCAGAAATGGTAAGCAATTAATGAGGGCATTTTAATATACTTTCTATGAAGTAGGAGAATTTTGATTTGAGGTTTTATTTTGTGGACCACAGAATCCCAGAACTAAAGAATGGCTTGGGTTGGAAAGGTCATTGCAGAACATCTAGTTCCAACCCCCTGTGGCATGAGCAGAATCACCTTTCACTAGACCAGGTTGCTCAGGGTTCCATCCAACCTGGCCTTGAACTCTGCCAGGGATGGGGCATCCACAGCTTCTCTGAGCAACCTGTTCCAGTGCCTCACCACCCTCATAGTAAAGAATTTCTTCCTAGTATCCAATATCTAAATTCACCCTCTTTCAGGTTGAAGCCATTTCCCTTGCCCTATCACTAGACAGGGAATTTTTTGTAAGAAGTCTCTGCAGCTTTCTTGCAGGCCTCCTTTAAGTATTATAGGTCCCTCTTCCTTACTAACATCCCTTTTTGGTTGGGATACCACTGAATCTTACACTGTCTGCTTCAAAACTTCTAGCTCAGAAGCAGGTTGTGATATCCAGGGAAAATCTCTTCTAGTTGGTTTTTGAGATCAGAAATAAACACTGTTGGAAAATAAAAAATTACATTAATAATGTTTGCATTATTGGAAAACAAAACAAAAAACTATATAAATCGGGATGTATTTAATAACTGTACAAAGGCAAGGAAAAGGAAAAGGAAGAGGAAGAGGAAAAGGAAGAGGAAAAGGAAAGGAAAAGGAAGAGGAAAAGGAAAAGGTAGTATTAAAAATGCAAATCTACCACTTGTTTCAGCCACACATAGCTTTTAAAAATTGGCATATCTATGTTAAAGCAACAAAATAAATTACAAAACAAAATAGCACTATTACTTTCCAAGGACATCAACAGTGTGAAGAAGCACCCACCTGCCTCTTAAGATAAGGAGAAATCTCTGAGAGTATGAGGATTTAAATACCATCTGATAATGCTTTTCTAATCTTCTGAGATTTTTATGCATATTAAGGTGAGTTCTGGGCAAAGATATAAATTTGAAACAGATACTTAAGCACAGTTTAACCATCACAAACATAAAAGAAATAATGATATTTATCCCAATTCCAGTGGTTATGCTAGGAAAAAGATAACTACACAATACGTGGTACACAAGATAGGGCTCAGGCCATTGTTTGGGACAACAGCATTCCAGGAACATGTATGCCTGGAAGTGAGCAGTTTCAGGGTTCAAATGTCAACAATATTCTGAGTGTAATCTTTTTATGACTCTATATTATTGTGATCTAGTTGCAGGAGGACTAACCTACTGAGGCAAATCCAGAACAAATAAATTGCTAATGAATTTCTGAGCACTATATGTGTCAAGCTAGTGATGATTGACAACTACAGAAATAAAGATTTGCTGTAAAGAATGTTCTAAGCAGAAAAAATCCAAACACACAAACCAAAACAGTACCCTCAAACCCTCACACACTTAGCTATGTCATTCATTACAATGATGAAAGAAATTAGAACTTTCTTCAACAGTGTAGGTTGTTTAGAAAACTCAATTGAAGATAATGTAATAATGTTGCCTTTATTTCAAAGGCAGTAGTCATTAAATAATAGAACCAGTCAATATTGTTGATACCATTACAAAGATCAGGGAAAACTGAGGAGAGAATTTTTGAAGGGCTCCTTAATACTATTCTATAGGGTGAAGCTATTTTGAATTCTTTTACTGAGGAAAACAGGTTGCTGGAAGGAATTTAAATATCTGCTGTGAGGGACCCTCCCTTCTGTCACAGAAATTGCTTCTTTGTGGCATCAGGCTTCTGCGTCAGGCTCATGTTCAAACAAAATAAGTATCTTTAAATGAAGAGGAAGGTCTCAGATTAGTACTCCAAGAAGCTGAAATACAGGACTCTGTGCAAAAGAGTGGAGAAGCACTTGAAGATCTGAATATAAATGCCAAATACCTGAACCATACAACACTTATTTACAATGCTTTCACTTAGCTATGCACTACATGAAAGGTACTGTTAAGTAGGTAGATGTCCTCTCCTTCAGAGCAGACTTCCAGCAACAAAACAGGGAGGTTGAACAAAAAAAAAATGGGATCTACATTCTGATAGAAATATTAAAAGCAAAGAGACACTTAGATAAGTCTTGATAAAATTAACTATCTCTTATTAGAAGGCAGTAGCTCCAGAAAGCAGCTAAGCAAACTGCAAACTGCAAACTAAATTTTAGAAGTGCTTGTGCCCACCTCTCTGACAGAAGCCTAAAGAGAAACAGATATGTTTGAATAATAAGAAATGTTTAACCCTGAGATGGGGTAAGAAGACAAGACAGGATGAACAATAAAGAAAACAATAATGCCAATCACTATGTGAACAAAGTCATTGAAGATAAACTACTTCTAAGATACCTGACAGCAGATGTTATCTCAGAAATACCTTGGAAATATCCTGGAGCTGAAGCATATGCCAGGAAAGAAAGTGTTTCTTTAAATAAAACCTCAAATGTTGCTGACCTAGTTAGTATTTGCTCTCCAAATTTTGCCACTTTTATCAAAGCAAAAGGAATAGTCCCCTACATACACATCATTATTCATTTTAATAGTTAAAAAGTCTGGTTTTCCTGTGAAAATTTTCTTGTACTTTGGGATATGAGGGCTGAGGGGGTCTCTGCTTTCCTTAGTATTGTTGTAGAATTTGCAATTGCCAATACATCTTCGCCTTTTGATTTCCTTTTGCTGTAGTGAGTTTATGATAAGAATCAATATTTATTTCTGGCAAGCTATGTCATTTGATGACAGGTGGCTTTAGTATTCCTGGATCTATTTTCTGAATTCTGTGAAGCTGAGGTGTCATTTTTTCCTACTCAGGAGAGTGAAAGGAAGCAACACTTTTAATATGCGATTCTGGATTATAACTGAAATTTGTATCCACAAAAGGAGAAAAACAAAAGTTTGTACTATGGCTATTTTAACAGGAGACAACCAATAATATTCCAGGAATGGCCTTAACATTACTGATCCTGATCCTGTGGCAGTAGAGTGCTTGCTCTCTGAAGGTCTCTTCCAATCTTTATTTCTATGATTCTGGAAAGATTTCCAGAATAAATATGTTTGGTTTAACACTTTGAAAATTTGAGGGCTGAAGAAGGTTATATTATTTTTCAGGAAGTAACTAAACAGTTTATGACAAGTATTTCATAAACACAGGAATAAAGGCATCAATTTCTTGGCAGAAATGTTCATCCACTGCTTTATATGAATACTTTTGAAACTATTTCTGGTTTCCTGTACACACTTGTGTGATAAAAACTCCTCTAAAATTTGTCATCTGCCATTTCTGTACCCAGATCGGATAATTACATTTTTTTAAAATTATAAATGTATAGACTGATAAATGCTCAATAATAGTTTGAAATTAATTATAAACCTAGATTGGTAATTTAGGTGTAAAATAATATATGGATAAGCATTCAAAGTTCAGAGCATTTTCAAGATCACCCTAACTAAATAGTCTGAACCCATTATGTGAACACATTAAAGAAATCAACTGAGGTGCAGATGAAAGAGGCAATGACATTATCTTCCACTTTTGAACTTGTTTAAATCACTTGAAGTAGAGAAAGATTTCTGTGAGGTAAGAAAAGTATGTCAGGGAGAGGAAGAGAGGTAAAATGCAAATAAATATCTCCCTAGTCTAGTAAGAGGTAGAAATTTGGATTACTTTCTTTTATCCAGCATTTATTCTTTTGGGAATATAAAGTTTTGTGATCTTTCCTAGTGCTTGCATTTAGTTATAAACTCTGGGTCAGCGACACAATGGCACCTTTCCATAACCCTTCTCCCTATTTATATTTCAACTGTTCATATACCATATATTTAATAGTCATGAGGTAAAATATTTACACAAAAACAGGCACAAGTCTTGCCACCCCTTAAGTGGGCTCCATAATTCCTGGGCTGGTCCTAACCATAAAAATTAATATTTTTCTTACCCTCTCTCTCTGGCTTGGGTGAGGCTTTCATGTGTTTCATACAAAGCAGAATAACAGAAAAGAGCAAGAAAAATTCTCTGATCTACTCATAACCTCAGAATTACAGGAATTGCTGAAACAGGTGCATTTGGGTCCCCTCAGGCCATACTGTCACACAGAGTATGGCTATTAGTTAACATTTAAAAAAATTCTCTTTCTAAAGTGAAGAAAGGTTTTGTCCCAAATATATCACCCTGCCTCCACCTGCTTCAAAAGGGAATTCTGCCTATGAGTGTCTGACATGTGAGGCTCTTTGCCAGGTGTCAACAGAATCTGAATGACAGACTTCAAAAGAATTTTAACAATAAATTTTGATTATTTTATCTAAAAATAAGAAATTACTGTGGTAAAAGAAACCAAGTGCCTTGCATCTCTTATTTCAGTTACAATTGCTTCTGTACTTCCCTGTCTAGAGGTTTTCTAGTACCTATCTCATCGTAAAAATGAATATTTCTTGACACTGGCTTTCTGTTCCAGACAAGATCAATTTAAATGTATAATTTCAAAAATCAGCCTACTCTACTGTCCCAGTATCTCATAGTTTGGTAAAGGAATTTCATGGACAACATGGTGAAATTTGAGAAATACTTCTGAGATTTATACAAGAATTTAGGAAGCAGAGGTAGAGTTTCTGATAGAGATGAGAGTTCTGCTGAATCTTACAAAACTCAAGGTAGCATTTAACTCAGGAATCTCAAAAGGATATTCAAGAACTTCTCTTAAGGCATGTAATTAATGCTGAGAACCTTCAATTCCTGAGTAAACCTCACCCTCATTTCTCTGTTTACCTAATCCTCCTTTTTAAAAATCTGGCATCTAAATATGCAGAAAAATCTCTCAATAAATCATAAAAATATTTCAAAATCAGCAAAATTGCATAAAAATAAGCAATATATCCTCTTTTATATTCTTACTGCTTGAGAAAATGTCATTTCACAATGATAGTGTGAGTCTGAAATAGATGCTTGATTCATTTGAAGTTATTTTGGGGATTCTTTTTGGCTGCCCAGTTACTTGCTGAAAAGAAAAAACTGAGAATGGAGATTCATAAAATGATGTGTGGAAAGTGCTGTTGAGTGTGGCCTTCCAAATCTGAGATACTACCAGACAGTAGTTGCTTAGTTAATTGAGTGCCATTTTTGTACTAGCTAGCAAAGAGAGACGCACCTCCTTCAGGTTTCAATAATTTTCAATATCAGCTGCACTAATCTTTTCATTTTCTCAGCATAATTTTCTGTTACACCTTTAGCTTATGAAATAAGTTTATTGCCCTCAACTTACAGATATGAAATCTATTTATATAGAAGGAATAGAATGGTTGGGTTGTTTGTTTGGGTTTTTTTTTCCTTTTTTTTGGTAGGCATAGCGCCTCTGCTGTCATGACAGAAAAGTCACAGAAGTATTTTTGAAAACAGACTTTCAGCTTTTTCACTCTTCATTTGACATTTTGAGATGTCATGTTAGTTTCTTTTATGCTTGATAGACACTGTATTTCTATTTTAAATTATTTTAAACACCCTGAAATACTTTGGTATATTTCAGAGTTGAAAAAAAAAAGTTAAATAGTTACTTTAAATGATTATGTCTCAGCAGTCCTTGAAAAAAAGGAATCTGCCTTTCTGACTCTGTCTGACAAGCTGCTTGAATCCTGCAGGGCATATAACCATTCCTACCCACATTGTCAGTGACAGCAGCCTGTAATTAAACTATTTGTTTGCATTAATTGCAAAAACTTCACATGAGTTTATAATTCCCTGCTGAAAGGAATGGTTTTCCACAGACAAGATAATTAAGTTTCACATATCAGACAACTATGTAGCTATTTATTCTTTTCACATACACCTTTGGCCTTTACTTCAGCAGAATACATTACAGGAGGTTTCAAATATGCTCAAACCACCATAAGTTAAGTGAAAGCTTTGTTTTGTGTTCCCAGTTGTCAATAGATAGTTTTGGTAGGGCTGGCTTTTGTGTGCCTGTGTTAGCTGCAGGAGTGCCTTCTTTCAAAAGTGACAATTTTACTATAGAATGCCTTTAGATGAAGAACAAAACCACTTCATTTACACCTCAATTGCATTTTTATCACCATTCCCTTCCTGGCTGGTGCAATTGCTTTTTTACTGTACACAGTTTCTGGTGTATATCTTATGCAACCCAATGAATTTCATGATCTTTTTGAAGCAATTTAGTGAAAGAGATTATTTTTTTTAATTTGGTGATACATGCAGTTATCTGACACCTACAATAGACACTGAGTTGTCACTCTGCAGACTTTCATTCTTCTTGCTAATATATTTTTTTTCCTCAGAATCTCACTTAGGTATATTTCAAAAAATTTATTTCTTTGGATGATCAAAATTAATTTTATTTAATTTGATTGCATCAAATCACTTCAAAATAAGCAATTTATACACCTGAGACAGCAAATAATCATTGCTGGTGATGTCAGCTAGATTATGAGATCTGAGTAGCATATTATTTCTGTTTTCTTGAGATAAATAAGTACTAAAACTGAAATTTTCACTATTTCCTGAGAAATTGTCCACGAAGACTGGGAGAGCAATCTTCTTGTGGACAAGGATGTCCTGAAATAACTAGAACTGAAATGATAGTGGGGCTGTTCTTCAGAAGCCTAAAGCTAGAATCTAAGTGAGAAAAATGAGAATTTCAACTCATCCAAAAATACAGGTAGGTACATCCTTTTATCTAAGTAAGAAAAGGAAGATAATATAAACTGCAATTCAAGCAGAACTTTAATTAAAGTTCTCGTGAGAACAATAAATAATGAAAGGTACATAATCATGAATTCCTTGTCTTTAAGAATTATGGTTAAAGATAATAATCACACTCACTTGGCACATTTATATATAAATTTCCTTTTTACTTTCTTTTTTCTGTTACATTTCAAAATACTGCCCATAACAGTATGTTTTAATATTTACTGAAAAAATAAAATTGCATGTAGATTAGTGATATAATTATTAAAAATAATAAAAAATTCCAGAAAATTACTGCACTTCTTTGAAGTCTTAAGATAGATTAGAAGCATTTCCTTTGGAAGGTAGCTACAATGATCATCTCATCCAATTTCCTGACCAATTCAGGGCTGAACAAGTTAAAGTTATTAAGGGCATTGTGCAAATGCCTCTTAAACACGGACAGGCTTGGAGCACCAATGACCTCTCTAGGAATCATCTTCCAGTGTTTGACCATCCTCGTGGTAAAGAAATACATCCTAACATTCAGCCTAAACCTTCCCCCTGCAGCTTTGAGCCATTTCCATTCCTGCTCACCTAGGCTTTGTTGTGATTCAGATTTGATGGTGTGATTCAGTGTGTCAAAGAAGCCAGATCATTCAATCATGGTGTGCAGCTAAAGAAGCCTTTTTCACCCATCAAAAAGCATACTAAACAAGGCATAATTAATATTTCTTTATTTTTATCCTAGACAGGCTTATTAAAATAAAATCATTAGCAAGATGATTGAAACATTTTGTAATATCGTTCTTATTTTGGTTGAGATAGTTATTTTCCTTCATAGTAATTTTTATGGCATTGTGCTTTGGACTTGTGATGAAAACAGTGTTGGTAACACAGTGGTGTTTTTTGTTATTGCTGAGCAGTGCTTGCACAGCCTCAAGGCCTTCTCTGCTCCTCACCCCACCTCACCCCAGCAGCAATAGGCTGCCATTGTGCAAAATGATCCACAAAAGGGGACACAGCAGGGGCAGCTGACCCCAAATAGACCAAGGAGATATTCCATACTATGTGGCATCAGGCTTGGCAATAAAAGCTGAGAGGAAGAGAGGAGAAGGAGGGGACAATTGGAGTGCTAGCATTTGTCTTCCCAAATGACCATTATACTTGGGGAGGGGTATACCTGCTCTCCTGGGAAGGCTGAACACCTGCCTGCCAATGGAAAGTGACGAATGAATGAATTTCTTGTGCTTTTCATGCATACACAACCTTTGCTTTCCCTATTACACTGCTTTTATTTCAACCCAGTGTTATGTTTCTGTTTCTCTCCTCCAACCCACCGTGTGAGGATTGAGCAAGTAGTGGTGTGGGACTTAGTTGTTTCTGGGGGTTAAACCATGAAGAACAAGTTTTAACGTCCTAACAGCAACAATATATGGTTTTTAACACAACATAAATACAGCATAAATATTTCATTAATCTGTAACTTCAAAGGGATACATTTGGGATAGTTGCACAAATGATGTACAGGTCAGCTTGCTAGTAATATCCTCAACGCATAAAGGATAAAGAATAAATAGGAAAGTTGTCTGTGGAAACCAGGTGTTATGCTGCAGATTAATCAGAAAAGATGTCTGGTGAAATCAGAAAAAGTTCTGGTCCTAAAAATAGGATGAACTGTATAAGAGCAGATGAAACTACATCTGCTGAAATTTTATATTCTAAGGAGTGGGGAGAGGAACCCAGAGCCCAAAGGGTGAGGAAGATCCCACTTGCAGTACTGCATCCAGCTCCAGCATAAGGCCTTGGACATATTAAAGCAAGTGCAAAGGAGGATCACAGAGGTGATCCCAGTCCTCCCAGCAAAAGCACTCATCACAGGGAAAGGAAAAAATCTGTCTGCATTGTTCAAGGTGTGAACTTTGTGTGTCTTTCAGTTTTCTCAGCATCTTAGGTTAACTGCTGTCCCAAAGAGAAAAAATATTAGAGAGAGCAGAAGATTGGATAGTGAGTGTTCTGTACAGGAATATTTCTCATGGATTTGTGAAGCAGATGTAACGTACTCAAAAATCTATCTGGATTGGTGTTAGATGTTAAAGTAGCAGGGTTAGTTGCTTGAACAGAGGAAAGCAAGATTTTGTGCCATAAACAAATTACAAAACATAAATTCTGCTTTGTCCTACCTTGACTTCTGCTAGGAAAGCAGCCCTGCTTCTCACTCAGACAAAGAATTAATCCACCAACATCTGCTATCTATCAATAAGAAAATAGGAGTCCAGCCATATTGTGCAAAGTTTTCCTTAATAATATATACCTCAGGTTGTTTGTCTGGGGCATGAATTGTATTTCACTGCTCCATATGAATTACTCAGCACAGAGCCCTGAAAACAAACCTGTCTTTCCCTTCTCTTGCCCTGATGAGCAATTAGCAATGCAATGGGCTGTAATGGAAATTACAATGGATGAGGATGGCCTTTGTAACCCAGTGGGACATGAAGCATGAGGAAAGACAAAATGTTTTTTACAGGGGTTTTTTCACATCATTCAATTCAAATGCAATTTTTTTAGTTTTCTGCTTCCAGTTCTCTCAGTTGTCTTAGGTGGGTAAAGGATTCTGTCTGTAAATTCAGCTCCTATTTTACAAAATTATATTAATTTCTCATTGCTGCATTTCTTTGTCATCCTTTAACCTTTTCCTTCCTTTCCCTTCCACATATGCATCTTCCCTTTCTGTCAAGAAAATTGAATGCCTACCTTCTGGGAATTGAGTTTTATATTAGAAAAGCTTGCTTAAAGTATGTCTTTCATAGAAGCATTCAATTAAGAATTAATAATGGACCTTCTCTCTTAATTAAATATTGAATGTTTTTAAAAATACTTAATGAAGATTCAGAGATAAATTCGAGTCTATGTCTGATTAATCTGAAGCTGCAAAAACTATATATTATGCTGTAATAAATGTTAGTTTTAAGAAAATATTAATTATCTTTTCAGTTAATGTTGCATTCAGAGAAAACTGAGCTTAAACCAAAAAGGCCATACTAAGTTAAAGAATTTCATCAGCACAAGCAAAACTTCAAGTTATCTGGTACCAAAAAAATCCATAAAATCTGCATTTGCTAATGTTTTTGGATCATCTGTTGGAGGATCAGGTGGATATTCAACTGAGCATCTGACATTTTAAACTTCTAGAAGACCAAAAAACATCTGGTAATTTTCAAATTGTGTGGTTCCCTTTGCAAATGTTCTATATAAGATGACAGATGTATTATCTACAAAAATATGAATAAGGAATTTTCAATTTGAAAATCTTGTACTCACATTAAGGACATACATATTTGAGATTCCTTTTATTTTAAGAAACACATCCACTTTCCTATTTTAAATTTGGTTTAGATATAAAATTTTAGTTCCTTTGTGTACACATATTTTTATATTGGCTTTATACTACATGATCAGTGCAAATGATAATCTAGAAATAGAGAATGATACATCCCACTGTGTGTGCACTCAAATTTATTTTTTATTTAACACAGTTTACATTGCTTTTGTGATTATAACACCAAGTGCAAAAAAGTACCACAAAGAATCCCATAGACAAATATATGTGCCACACTTGGAGCCAAATTTAAAATAATAGCTAGTTATTAAATTGTCTCCTGAATGGGTAGAAAAAAAAATAAAGCTACTGCTTTACCAGGCAAAAATCATAAATATTGTGATATGATAGGAGCAAGTTCTTCTGGGTTAAAATAAGTGATTTTGTTTCATAAAATATTGCACATATATTAAAAAAAAGGAAACAATATCAAGAGAAGACATTATCATCAGTTTATACCTGTAATATAGATATCAACATATTCCCATAGAAATATTTAAAATAAATATTTAGTATTCTCTTCTGCAGGTAAAGATTTTTAAGTAAGAAAACTGAAAACTTGTTATCTCTTTTCCTGGTTTACTCCAAGTTAATGTCTGCACAAGAGTCACATTAGATTTGAATGGAAAGTGCTCTTTTTTAATTGTGATCAAACTCTATGAGAGACATAAATGGCTACTCATACTGCAGAATAAGATTTCAAGATTGCAACACTTTCTAGGGAACAAAACAAGTGATATAGTCATTAATTCAGAAAAACTAAATATATGCATTTAGAAGAATAACAAACGAGGAATATTTAGTAGCAGAAATTAGTATCATATAACAATGTTGCTACTCAAGCTGCAAATCAAATACTTGGCTTTTGTTTCTCCTTGAACCTACATTAAACCTTTATAAAAATATGGCACAAAGTTCTCAATGTCTCAGTAGAAAAGATAGAAAAATCTTGTATTGCAGAGCATTCAGCATGACAAAAATGGATAGAAACAATGTGCAACAGCTCTGGAAATAATTTCAAAACTTTTCCATTTTCTGCTATATTTGGTGTGTTCTTGTAGGAATGAAATGATTCAAAGGAAAGATCAGCTGTCATTATTCAAATAGATATTTGAATTAAACTTAATATTTGGGTTATACTAGAATCAAATCAAGAGTTAGAAACTGATTTAGGATGTTAAAAGTTAAAAGCATCTTAAATCCCTACAGGAGTAATTTGGGAATCAATGTCTTTTCCTATTTAAAGACTGTACATTAGTCAGCATCATCTATATTATAACAGTGTAAGGGAGACTTCTACATTTTTTCAATAGCCTGGATTTTCTTTGAAAGAGTTGTATTTATTTTTGCTTTTTGACTCTATGTGTCACCAACAAATTTAATTTTTTGCTGTTGATAAGACTGTAGGAATTAACACCATTTGGCAAATGTGTCTCTTAAACTTCACTGATGACATTTAAATTATGCTAACAAATAAATCATTTCACTTTTCAATCTCACTAGAGACTATGCTTTATACACACATTTTGTATTATAAATCTTTTATCACTCTGACATCAACTGAGATGCAGCCCCTGCTGAATGGTTAAATAGAAACTTTGAGTATGTAATGAAACTCTTTTATGTCTTTCAAGTTGCAGTACTCTTACCCTGCATTTATAAGAGTAAAGTGTCATTTTAACCTTCTATAATCCCACTGAGATATAGTTATATTCCATTTGCTAATTTTTTTAAGTGACTGTGTTTAAAACATGGAAGAGTTTTTGAGTAGGGTTCAGTGACAGAATTTAATATAATTATAATTTCTAAAATAAGAACATTTAAGTAATTCTATAACATAGCTTTTGTGATATACTGCTTTTGAATTGTCTCCACCTTACAACAATTTGACATCCTCCATCATATCTATCTAGGTTTCCACTGAGTAAGCAAAATCCTATGCCACATGACTATGAATAACCTGGAAGAGGCCTTTGTCTAACTTTAAATTTCAAGTGACTGTCAGTGCCACTAATTGGAGATAAGAATGCCTACACAGAATTTGAGGCTGCAGGGGAACATGCGTTCTTTCAGAATTGTTCTATATCATAATTATCCTGAAGTGAGCAATTAAATCTAGCAATCTGGAAAACCATTCTACAAGAACAGGTGGGTGAGCTGTGAGATCAAAGTAAGAAACCATTGAATAGAGACAAGAAGTGTCTATTCCCACAAACTGATCCACAGAGTTTTGAGAAGTAATTTTATTTTCTGTCACTCAATGGTCTCAAAATAAAATTTACAGGAAACAGAAGTGTTACCAAAGGCATTATTTTGGAACAGACACATCATTTTGAAAGCTCTTAGTGGTTTTGAAGGCAGACATAAAAACAGGATAAAAAGGGTATTGAGGAAAAATACAAGATATATTTAAAACAGTAGAAACCTGACAAGAAACAGTATGCAGTATTTTAAAGCTTAAGAACTAACAGTTCATTTCATTGCAAGAGTATAACAAGATGATTATGCTCAGTGACAATGGACCTGAGAGATTTCCTGCTCTATCACCTTGCAACATCAGGGATGTTTGCAGTGACACTTGAAACACTGCAGAAGTGGTGGTGGTGTTGCTTTAATTAAGTCACTAATCTAACAGAGGAGCATAATAATTGTGTCTGGCCCCATGAGCCAGCCTCCAGTATGGGATAAGCACATGGATTTGATTATCACAATAACAAGAGAACTGGTAATGTAAACAAGAAGGAATAATAGTGTCAGCTATGGTGTGAGCTCTCCTGCAAGGTCTCT
This sequence comes from Molothrus ater, assembly GCF_012460135.2. Taxonomy (NCBI): domain Eukaryota; kingdom Metazoa; phylum Chordata; class Aves; order Passeriformes; family Icteridae; genus Molothrus; species Molothrus ater. The sequence goes on along the minus strand of NC_050480.2, from coordinate 105,761,012 downwards.
CTAGGTTCAGGCTCATTAACAGTAAAACACTGCCTTCTTCCTGGCCTTCCTGTGGGTCACAATCTTGGCAACTGCATTTGGAAGACAGACTGCAGCACCAGCCCACACATAAAATACAGAAAGACCACATCATGAGATATATTTTATAGGTTAGGCCAGCAGGTTCGTAGGTTTACAATCAGCCAAGCTTATACAGAGCCACCTGAACTGCAAATAACTGAGAACAAATTGGAAGGAAGCAGTAACTGACAGGAGCAAGAAATCCAAAAAAAAGGTGGCTGAAAATATTTTTTCCAGGTAATATTTTCCTTGGAAAAATGAAATTCCTTAGGTATGCAAATATGGATTTTTTTTTGGTGGAATATTTGTATAAAAATATTATTGTTACTTTTGTGTTTCATTTCAATGTTAAATAAATTTGCTTCAATAAGATAAGTAGACTTTATCTCATGTGCATTTATTCTGAATTCTTTTTTCAGATTATATTTTAAATTACATAATATTATAGATACATTGGGTATTTATATTAATGATAGCATTTCAGTATCATTGAAGCAATGCTTTTCTAAGATAAAAATGACTATTGAAAATAGATGATTCAGCACTGTCAAAACTCTAGAGCCGAACATCATCAAACAAATGTTTAGAATTTCTACTTTAGAAGTTTTATGTTCTAGTTTTTCTTTCTAGTTTTGAGAAGGGTAACCCAAAATACCAAATTATCAAAATTTACATCAAAGTTATATTTTCATTTTTTACAGAAATTTGTAGATGGCAAACAGGGAACAAAATAAGTAAGAGATGTTACCTTTTCATGCAGTATCAATGCTGTCTGTATTCAGGTATATTGAACTGTCTTTTCAATCCTGGAGAAAACTTTTTGAATTAAAGGAAAGGTCAGCAGGTATTATGACAGACAGCAAATTGTTGTTGGAGGCACTCAATTCAGCTATATGGGGACTTCATAAATTCTTGACAATCCATATGTACAAAGAATTTTTTAGGTTTAATTTTTTTTGTCAGAATGACTCTTACTTCTCACTCTCCAGTCACCTTGCGTGAAGCTTAACAGTGTTTATTTCAGGATCTTCTAAAGCAAAGTTTCTAAAAAGGTAGGAGTTAAGAATGCATATTTTTCAAAGTGATGTTTTTACCCTCAGAATGTGATGAGGACTTGTACACCTCAAGAATTTATTTGCTTAGCTTTTAAATAGAAGGTTTCATCACCAACAACATGCTTCAGTTTATACTTGGGAGCCAGCTAGGTGTAAATTCTTGAAGAAAATGGCAGAGCCAGCTTTTCAGCAAGACTAGGTAGGCCACATACAATGACGTTCTGTCTCAGGGTATAGAGGTGTCAAATGTCATTGTATGTGACTTATCTATATTTAAGACTGTTTATTTCTTACAAGCATGTCTTTCTAAATTTGAAATTTGTGAAAGTCAGAACATAAGTATTAAGATAGAAATTTATGAAGCATAACTCCATAGTCGGGTTATCAGTAAATTAAATATTAAAGGAAAATATCTAACTTTGGGTTAATTATTCTGCTAGTATGATAACAGAAAAATAAGGAACTCTGCTCTTGTTGCATAACAAAAAAGATCCTCATTATCTGCTAGCAGGAAGTGAGTTTCCAAAATGTCTTAGCCAAAGCATGTATTTTGGGCATAATGGTCAGACATACATTGTCTGTCCTTTTTCTGGAGTGTTTCATTTGGTGAAGAAATAAAATCTAGATTTTCCTGAGAAATATTTTAAATACTGCAGTTTAATGAAAAGAAATATGGCTGTTCATGTGTTAACTGAATGTTGCCAGCATATGAATTGAGGATAGGATTGTTAAAAGACTCTGGTTTTTTATGTATTCCATGATGCAAGTACCACACTATTAATCTTGTGGACACATGCAAAGTTTAAGGTATATATAAAAGTTTTGTAGCCAGAGTAGAGTCAGGGCTTCCCATCAGTGGGGTAATGTTTAATAACTGAATTGCTGAGATAGATTTGGTTCTATTGATGGTCATTACTGAGGAATGTCTCTTTAGTAACATTCTGGAAATGCCATTTTTCAGGGTATTGCATGTACTGAAATCTGGGGACTTTAGGCACAGAAACTTTGATAATCTCAGGTGCCAACAGATTAAATCAAACCTTGCCTGGATGCCTCTTCTGCTGAAGATATAGTTTATAAAGAGGACTTAAACAGATATGTCCAAGTCTTTATCTCATGATGGGATGCAGTGCACCAGTCTTCAAGGTAACCCTGTCATTTCCACATTATATAGCTCCACATCACATTGCAACTCTAGTTTAGGTGTGGAAGCACTATGGGTGGAACTGCAGCATCCATAAAATGCTGGAAAGCCATCCTTAGTATCTAGAATATTATCACAACTAAGCTGTTTGCTGAAGCAGTCTTTTCCAGGGACAGTTAGGGTTACTCTTTGCAGCACTTCTCTGTAGACACATTCTACATCACTTAGATGTCCTGGAAAGGTAGCTTTAGTCTTGTAGCTTTATGTAGGAGGAAATAATTTATGTGTGAGCTGTTTATGCTTTTATGCTTCGGTGGGAGCACTTCTCTTTTATAAAATAATGTTCACTAATTCAATTATAGAGCTCTACAAACAGTAGGATTGCCTTCCCTTTTCACAGTTAGAATGCCAAGATGCCTGCAGGTAGATAGGTATGTCTGTCAGTGATCAAAGCACCCAAGGTGCAGAAATGTGCTTCAGAATAAACATTTCAGATCTTGAAAGTCGACAGAGTTTAACAGCAAGATACAGAATATATGCCCTAGGCAGCTAGTTTTGGTATTGAAACACCTGAAAATCCAGCACTCTTTCTGGGCAGTACAGACCACCTTCTTTAATTATGTGGCCTATCTGTTTAGTCAATGGCAAGAGATTTGGTTCATCGAAGAGGCAATTTTAAATAGCTGAGTTCCCTGATCTTTCCATTGACTGCACACAGAGCTTGAACTCTTTGACAGGAAAGATCAAGTAGGAAGCTGCCTGCTCAGGGGCATATTCTGAGTCTCAGGGCACAGACCTGGAGCTAAAGAACAGGAACCAGCCTGCAGAGACTCTTCTTTAGATTGCTTCATCCTTAACTAAGACCAAGGAAAAAAATTCACTTTATTAAGGTGTACAAAGAACTTGAGGCAATGTTACTGCTCTGTACAAAAGCCAAGTTGACTGCACAAAACCACGAAAGAGTCGGGTTTCTCAGCATTTAAACTCATCTCCCATTTACCAGCATTTGAGCATATTGTTCAAGCAGGCATGATATGGAAGATAGATACTGGGGTGCATGATCCTCCATATTTTTTCTCCTTCACACACATCTTGAAGCTGATATTGTGTAATGAGAAATGCAAGTGACATGGGGCTAGGCCAACAGCAAGCAAAGGTGAAAAGAAGGGTAAGACTGGTAATCTGCAATTGGAAGGCTCCATTCTGCTAAACAAAACAGAACATAGTTCTGCTCTCAACACTGCTTGTGTATTTTCTATCAGAGTCATTGGACAAAACCCAGAAATAATATGAAGGACTAGAAAGTGGTTCTGAATAGAGGTTGCTGTGCTTTATAAATAAATTCATGTTGTCTGTCTTTTTAGACATACTTAAAGAATCTTTGCCAACTGGAGTCCCTCTGAGATTCAGGCTGAGGCTCAACACCTCCCTTTCATAGATCTCAAACACACAAAAGCTTTGTTGTCCACGGTGCAAGTGCTTACAGGGAGAGGCAGTGAAACGAACTGCTTTAGAATTTTTTTGAAATCCCATCTTTTCCATCGCACCTAAGTTCAACTCAAGCAGTCTGATGGTTTTCAAAACTTGTATTGCTTTGTTAAAGTGTAACTTCATGTTTTTTTTTCTAAAAATGAAGTCTAAAGAGACTGTTGAGAGAAAAAAATCAACTTGCACACATTCCCTGTATCTGCATGCTGGGCACACACTGTGCATTGGTATCAAGAGGAAAGTTGCACTTCATTCATGCTTTCTTTGTAAGAGCAGAATTACAGTTTCTTTGTGCTTAGAAGCTCAGGGATTAATCTCTGGCTAGCTGGATGCAGACAGTCTGGGACCCTTTGTAGCAGACTGCAACCACATCAGGGCTGGACAGATATTTGCTGAATGGAGCAGCAGTTTGTACAAGGGTGACAGCACAATAAGGGATGGTATCCTGCCCTATCACCTGCAAAAGCTTTCAGGGAACAATGTGAGCTGAAGTGAAAGCTGGGTTCTTTCAGCATTCCAAGGGGACCAGTACAATTTTGTTATGTCCAAGCCCTTACAATTTTCATTGAGACATCATTTTTACTTCATGTTTGTATTCATTCTCTCAGTCTGTGAGGGCAAATATTGGTTGCACCACTGTGTTACAATTTTCATATCATTTCTGGCAGTTAGACAGCTCATTGGTTCACATCATACCCTCTTTACCACGAGAAACCTGACCAGACCCACTACTAGCACATCAGTAAGTAGGCAAGTATAATCTTTTAATCTCACAGCCAGTAAACCTTTTTATGCTGCATCCTTTATTCTATCAGAGCACTAATATTGCCTCATAAGAAGGTGGAAAAGTAAATAGTCTGCCATGTGTCACCACACGTGTCAGCAGCCATCAGCTCCCTAAACAGCTGCCCTCAAACAGAATGGGTTGGAGTATATACACAGCACACTATCCCCTTCTAAAGACTTTCCTGAGCTACTTTACACATAGCAATATTCTTCAGACACCTTATAGATACTGCTCCACTTCTGATTAAGACTACATTTTATGCTGTGTATGCAACCAGGCACAAAAAATCCTATGATGATGATGAGATTTTGTTGATACTTAGCACCCACACATCAGAGATTAAATCTGTATTTAAAGTCCACTTACTTGTCTTTACAGAGGGACATCTTCCCTCAGTAGTGATAATGGAAATGGATTGGAATTCCTGTCTTCAAGTTTACTAGTATTTCTAGATATTTACTGGTATTTCTGTGATCACATACTATGTGTGTGGCAGAGTTACATAGCAGTGTGTTGTCTGTAGTCTGCACAATTTTTATTGTTCTAAGACAAAGAGCGAAGAGGTAATACAAAGAGGGAAGGTTTTATTTTCTAGATGAAGAGAGACAGGATAAGCACTTTTATATAAGTAGCACTACCACAATATATGCAGTTTTGTCTGGAAGAGTTTACAGTGTGGATGTAACATTTGCAGAGTTCCAGCTAGTATCAAGTCAGACTGATAAATTTAGCCAAGCATCATGGCATCAATTTGGGTCCTGAAGCAGTATATGACGATTTGCATAATGTTACGTCAAAATAAAACCTCATCTTTCTGAAAGCACTTTCCTAGGAAAAGAAAACACAAGGGTAGTGGAACATACTTCAGCTAACTTACTATTTCCTTAGCTCATTACAACTACTCAAATGTGGTTCATAGAGAAAGAGCAGTGAGAAAGATATTCTCCCAAGTGAAAGACTGACCTTGTTATATCCTTACAGTCTACTGGAAACTTCCTTTATTCTTTCTGTAGGCAATCCAAATATAGTCTGTATGCAAATGAAGGGAGAAATGAAGTACACAAGGTCATATTCCACTACCTTTCCCCTTTTGGAGCATTGCACACATCATCAAAGTGTGATCTATCAAGAAAGGTACTCTGCTATACTCTCATTTCTCTCTTTACTAGGTTATAGAGGGAGGAAATGTTAACTGTGGCAAAGAAAAGGCCAAAACCACCCCAAAATTTTTAATTTTGCTTTGTTTGCTTTTGTGTAGTTTTAAGAACAAATAATCTATATGACTCGCAGCAATAAACAGCTATTTGCAACATTTCCGGATTTCAAAGTTCTGATAAAAAGGGTTTGTCTATAAGTGTGTCTGAACTTAACTCTCTTCCCCTTTTTAGTATGCAGTAGGTCATTCACATGTTAATCAGCTCTCTGCTTTCCAAAATTTTGATTCTGCTACAAAACTCTATTGTTTTGATGAAGGCCAGAGGTCTGCAGATTTTGCACTCAGTATAGCCAAGGATTAGCTTGGTGACATTGTATTAGAAACTATTCTCCTAAAAATGGAGCTCTTTCAGGACACAACATCAGTTGTAAATCTGGTGGTTTATCTGTGAGACAATGGGTTATGCCAGGACACAATGTAAATTTAGTTTTGCGTTGATTGACAAGGTTCCTTAAATGTGTTATTATCTTGTTCTTGGACACTCCAGCCTTTTCCAAGGACATAAAAATTATTTAAAGGGGTATGTTCAGTTAGGACATATAAACAAAAACAGGAGCTTTTTTTATCTTTTTTTATAATTTTTACTGAAAATAGAGATTGAGGAAATAGAGAACAGGAAATTGGCATTATCTCTACTGTTTTTATTCACAACCATTTATTTGAATATTTTTCAAGAAAATAAATAATGTGAAAACAAAATCTATTTTAGCAATGTTTTTATATCACCTGTTTTTCAAGGGAATATGTGCTTGCAGGCATTGTAGTCAAATTTTTCCACTTGGAAGTCTAGGATCTTCTACTGAATTTCCTAACTGAGCCCTATAGTTTCAAATATTTTTTTTATTTTCTAGTGGGAAAATAAAATTATTCTGTGACATTTCACTCCCTATGAGTTATGTTATGAGGTCAAAATATATCTACTTGACTTAGAGAAAGAAAGTAAGAAAGAAAGAAAGAAAGAAAAGTTATCCAGTTGTATTGTTTGGAGGATATATTGGCATGAGTTGAAAAACATTTATATTTAAATGAAAAGCACTCCTTTCATAAGAAGGTCTGATCCCTCTACCCCTCAAATATTTGCAATAGCTCTGATAATGCTAACAGCACTTCTCTCAGTCTTGTCAGCAGTGCTGACTGTGAGGAGGTCCCCAAACACCACTCCACTTGAGAAACATGTGTACAAACACAACATGACTGCTAAGCCAGCTGCCCAGCAGCTAAGAGAAATCCATCTTGCCTGGGTTTCTCTTAAAGCTGAATTTCATTGCCCAGTTTCATGTAAGCTTACAGAACATGAAAGAAAATATTGGAGCCATCTGTCTGGCATATGTAAAGCAGAAAATATTTGTCTTGTATTACACAAAAACCCACTTTTTAAAAAGTTTTATCCTTAATATCAGATCTTGATAAATTTCTGGAGTTTATGATGTCTCTTAGAAAATGTAGTTCTAAAATCTCTGTGTAACAGGGTTTTTAAAAGCAGTATAGTCAACACAGAGAAGAAGATAGGAGAAAGGAGGAGGTGGGGAATACAAGGCACTTGAAAGAAAAACAAAGAAGATAAATCCAGAAGATGTTTTTTCTCCTATCATCTATTCCTAAAGACATTTCCCTTTGTGAAAGAAATGATTTAGTACTAAAATATAGGCTAAAGTGATTCCAACACCTAGATTTGGGGTTTTTTTCAATTATTTTTTGAAGCAGTATTTTAATTAAGAAACCAAACAGAATCCTAATTCATATCTCATGAAATGATACAAGGATAAAAAAGCACAGGGAGACTGGATAGAGGATTCAGTTCCTTGTCTTACTGTTCTGTTTTCACAGGAAACAAGATATTACTTCAGAATTATATAATGTCTAGTGAAACTACAAATAGTTCTGTATATATAAATTATTAATATCCCCTTTTTAAACTATTTGGTTGTTTGGTTTGGGTTTTTTGGGGATTTGTTTTTATCACTAGCTCAAATAAAGAAGTTTACTGAGAACATAGCTACTATGGGGAAATACTAACACTCAATAGAAATCATCCGAAATGGAGAGAACATGAACAAAAAATCGTTTTTTAATTGCAGTTTTAAATCTTATTTTGTGTGCCTGTCACCATCTCAAAACTACATGTGCCACTAATTGATTTTATTTAACACACACTTAGTAACTACATTTAGTGTTTAAATCACCTAAGTCACCTAGCACAGAAAAACAGTGATTAGGTAGATATTGTGATGTATCTCTGGATACTTCATGGCAGACCACTAAAAAGGGTTATTTGCTACTAAGACATAGCCACCTAACCTTTATTTGTAAATGTGTGGAGTAAGATGCTTCATCCCAACCAGCAGCTGGAGACACAAGTCCTCACTCTGCCATCCTAGACACTTCTATGGTCTCTGGAAATTACCCAGCTGTGGGCTTGGGCACTCATGCTCTTCAGGTAACATGGATGCATCCTATTTCCTACTTATTCATTACTTCCTCAACCACAGCAAATTCTAATTTTACCAGTTTCATGTAAGTTTTCAGTTCTCTTTTCTAGATTTAATAGCAAAATCATGGATCTATTTCATAAACTTAGGGTAAAGTTATAATGTAATTGTATTACATTATAATTACACTCCTGTAAGCAGATTAAATATGTATGTCTATATATGTGTATATATAAAAATTCAGCACTAATTTAAATTTAATGGGACTTCCTCCTAGCACATGTGATACTTTTCACCTGATCTTTCCTATATAGCTCAACTTCATCCTGTAGAATGCTGTAGCTCCTTTGAATAAAATAGATACTTTAGAAAAATATCTGGTCCTAATCTATAGATAGTCCACAAAAAGAAAAACAAAGAAAAATTAGCAATATATAGCAATAACACAATAAAATGACAAAGACACGTTTGCATTTAATCCTCTTCAACAAAATAACATCCATTGTACTTCGACCCTTCCTCTTTTTGACAAAGTTCTCAGCTGTAACTATATTTAGTTATGAAAACAGCCTTGTAGTTTTTAGCTAGATAAATAGTAAAAGATGGCACCAGTTTTGGACAACTTTTATCAGCTTGTTATTGCTATAAATCTGAGGATTCATGAACTCCATCAAAAATTGTGAATCAGCAACTCTTCTGCTAACCACCACACACCAAAAAAAAAAAAAAAAATCCCCTCAGTCAGTGGACACAAGATAACAGGTGAAATCCAAACACAATCCTGAGATTAGCTCAGTTGGTTATAGCATGCTGTTAATAGTGTCAGGGTAGGGGTTTGATCCCTGTGTGTGCCATTCATTTAAGAGTGTGACTTCAGTGAACTCTAGCTTGAACAGATATGGTCACCCTGTGTGGGAGAATAGACTGTGGAAGATCAGGAATGGGGCTGCAGCTGAGCCTCATCCCTGGTGGGATGCAGCTGCATAAGACAGGTGGAGAGCATTGAAGGAGAAGAAGCATGGAATACTGATGTGGATTGACCAATAACGAAAGAGTAAAAGGGCACACAGGTGTTATGCATGTGAGAGAAAAGGTATAAAGGGTTAGGAGGAAAGAGGTGGTGTTGGTGGAGCTCACAGGTTGTGCTGTGAGAAGGAGGAGCTAGTGGTACAGCCTGTGGAATTGCAACAGAGAAAAGGCAGAAGGCTTTAATAAACTGCTGATGCTTGCTGCCATCTTTGATGCCAGCCTTTTGAGCCCATGGTCAATCGGGGAAATGTTTTTAAATAAGGGGCTGATGCTTGTGTCAGACCAGAGTCCACTGTTAACTCAATTGGTGTCCTATGTAAGCAAACGACAACAACCCTGATCAAGCAAAAATAACCTAGGCCATATCTATTTATTTTCTTGAAAAGATATATTTCAGTAATTCTGCTCCTCCAGGAGTACTGTCACTAATAAGGAAGTGTCCTTTTTAGAGAATTCAGGAGTATCTTATAGACACCTCATTTCTTTGTACAATGAGGCAGAATTACGATGAAAGGTTTTAGTGAAAGTTAGCATTTGTTTTATGAGATTTCCTTTAGTTTCTTCTCTCTCACTGACTAGAAAATAACATTTTACAACATATTGCTTTCTTCTGTACTTTTATTTGAATACATTGGTATTCACACTCTCTACAAATACAGAGATCACATCTCACCCTTTTTTTTTTTCAGACTAAGATTTTTTTTTTAAGACCTCTGTTCCCTTCATAAATCATGAGTAGTTTGGTAGCTAATGAATTATCAAGAGGAAAGTGGGAGGGAAGGTAAAAAACTCAGATTTGTAGTCAGGCTTTGCTTTCATTTCCAATAAAATTATATTCATAATATTCTACTGAGTAGAATTCCAGTGTATAATTACTTTAAAACACTCTGAAATACAGTAGTTCAGGTGAATAGCTGAAGCACAAACCCAACCATAACTATTAGAAACCATCATGTTTTTGCAGGAAGAAAACCTCTTGACAGAATTCTGGGTTCCCAGAGACATAGAAGTTCAAATTAAAAGGTTCAAGGCAGAAGACCTGTACATACAAAATATGACCACCTGTTTCTTGCTGTCAGATCTATGACTGAAAAATAAAGCTCATGATCCGATGCACTGTGTCACACTCTGATTATATCTGCTGCTCCAAACCTAGTATGATTAACTCTCATGTGACAAGAGCTTGAGAAATCAAATGCACACATGTGTTAGAAGGGATATGTGTCAAGAGGAGTAAGCGTTTTATTACACAGGACACTAGACTTAATTTAAAGAAACTGAGAAGTCACTGAGTAACTATGAATAAAGACAGTTGGGTTTATGAAGAAGACAGAGCTCTTAAAAAGCAAAAAAATTAAGATTCTTGGTAAAAAAAAACAAAAACAAAAAAGATGAGAGGTGATTTTTGTACATAAACCATTTTTGCCCATTAAATGCATGTAAAACTCAAAGTACAAATTCTTGGGTCCTCTTCCAGACAGATCTATTCATGTCATAAATGAGGGCTTTGCATGTAATTTCAGAACCTTTAGTGTTTATGTATGCTATTGAAGGCCATGGGGAACAGCCTAAAGAATTCCAGGTTTGATTTCTAATGAATTATCATTAGTGTACATAAATAAACATATTTGTTATGATTACTTTCTGCTCACTGTCTATAACTGAAGAAGACAAAATTATAGTGAAACTCCTTTTACTTGTTACTCTAGGAATGAAAAAGCAAATGGAATCTTTTTGGTTTTTATCACAGGAGAATAATGTAGCTAATTATGATTATGCATTAAATCTATCTATAAGAAATTTATGGTTCTGCAAGTATCCTCTCTCAGAACTTTTACTAGCTTAACTTATTTACCATCATCATTTTCCCTATAAAAGGTTTGCTGTAGTTTCAGAGTGCACTTCTAGGTTTCTAACTGCCTCACGACCTGAAAAGTAAATTCGGCTTAATATTTTAATGAATAATTAAGAACTGAAATATGATGCTGCTTGCATTCCTTAGTGTGTATGTATTCATTAAAAAAAAAAACAAAACTTCCTGCTGTCAGGAATTGCCTTCATATTTGACTTTTATACAATCGAGTGAGCCACCGGTGCTCAGCAGCCCAGATGGAGCAGCGGGAGGCCTTGTGTGAAACGTCTCACAGCAGATTACATTATTCTCTACATGGAGAGCTGAGCAATCTGTCATGCCCCTTTAAGGCTTTTACTTAGCAGCTCTGTTGGCTACTGCTTAACAGTGGCAGAAACATTATTCCACCTACACTTTGGACAGAGGTTGCCAGCTGGGAACATATTTACAGCAACATAGGGGACACGATTTTATGGAGTCCTTTTGCACACTCTCAGAAACAGACTCTCTTTATTACTTGCTTTCTTAACTGTGTTTGGGGATCTAGCTCCAAATACATTATTCATAAAATGGTTTATATGTGTGTGTTAAATCAAATGTAAAGCTTCTCAGGAGAGGAAAATGTCCTAATAATGTACACTTATTATGGGAAAGGACATTACTAAGGAAAAGCTACCATATCTACATCTTTTAACATTACTCTAAGAAGCTCAATAGAAACTGGAAGGTTGAGAAAAGTTAAGAGAAAAAAAAAAATTACTAGAATTCTAACAATTTGTTAGCTGAGTGTCTTTGCATCTCAGGTTTACGGAAGCCCTGGGTTGTCTCTATTGCAACCGCAATGAGAAAATTACAGTTATGAATGTTTTTGAGACACTAAATGCATGATCAGTGTTTATTGACACATTTGTAATGGAAGAGCACTAATCCATCTAAAATTCATAGCTCATAATCTGCACAAATAATTGTTTATTATCTGTTTATCAGCGAAGATTTGTTGAATAGCCCCAAACAAAACACATATACTACTTACATAGAATAAAACCAATATTTAAAATAAGCTAATAAACAAGAGGGGTGCTGTTGGCAACAACTTAAGAAGATCTTTGGACTATTGAAATTAATTGAATTCAGTCAGTATTTTTTCAATCCATCCCTGACTTGCTAGCTTACAATGGAACTAATATTCCATTTTGTTTTGCAGCTAGTAGAACGATTTAGGAACTGCATAAAACTGCGCAACTTTCTTTCCACATATATTCAAACTGTCAGTGTTACCCATATGTTTTACAAACACTATGTACATAAAGATTAATAGACTTTAATCAACCGGTATTGAAAAATAACAGACCTTATTAGTGTGATTTCTTCTGTGTTCAATGATTTCATATAATTTTTAATAAAAGTTTTCGGAGAACTACTGTGGACTGAAATTTATGTTAATTTTAAAATATGTCAAAATACATTTCTATTTAATTATGCTTTGACTAGGAAGAATTTGTGAATGAAAAATAAGCTAACCCATACTGCACAAGACAAAATACAGTCCCTGTAAGCACAGGCTTAGGCACCTATACTTTAAGAATCAACAACGACTGTTAGGACAAAACAGGTTCTTTTGGACATTAATTTCTTCTGTAAGCATGATTCAGATGTCAAAACTTTCCCATTTTTAAAAGTACAGATATATTAGAAAATGAATCTCCAATTCAAGACACATATAAGTTCTCCAGCTTGTTACCTGTGTGTGTCACAGTGATGCTTTCCATTAGAAACCTATTTGCATTATTAGTTCCACTCTGCAGAATGGGAAGAAACGTCAAAACATCAGATTGCTAGTTTAAAATCTGAGGAAGTCTGCAGTAGAAAACAAATTTTAATCCAAATTTCCATCATGGAGTTTTAGTACAGTAACCACTGGAAAATCTGTCCTCCCCAGAAGTTCTTTCCTTAGAATTTCAATAATTTCCTCCTGCCTGAATTACTAAGGGCATTTGAAGTCTTCCAGCTTGTCTTTCCAAAACTTGATTTAACAAGGAATGAAAGAAACACACTGGATGAAGGGCCTTCAGAGGCACTTTTACACAGGGTGGTAGCATATCTGTTGTAGCTCTGCAGTGGCTGCAGTCTGCTTCACCCTCACTCTTTATCTTGCATCCAAATTTGTCCTAAAAAGTTCTGTGTCAAAATTACTTTCTCAGCTCACAATGGCTGGAGCTTTTTCTTGTGCATCTATGAGTGTGTGTGATCTTGTAAGGAAAAAAGAAAGAGCTAAGAGCAAGAATGTGGAAAATTTAACTTCTGGTAGAAGCAAAGGGAGGAGGAATACTGAATGAGGAGAGTTACCAGAATATATTTGCAAGGTTCAGGAAGTAAAACTTGAGTCCTTTTCAATCAAATCATCATAGAATGGTCTGGGTTGGAAGGGACCTTAAAGATGGGACCTTAAAGATGATGTAGTTCCAACCTCTCTGCAATGGGCAAAGACCCCTCTACCTATACCAGACAGCTCAAAGATTCATCCAGCTTGATTTTGAACAATTCAAGGAATGGGACATCCACAGCTTCTCTGGAAAATCAGTTCCAGTGTGTCACCATCCTCACAATAAAGAATTTCTTCCTCATATCTAATCTGAACCTAATCTCTTTCAGTTTGAAATGATTTCCCCATGTCCTGTCACTTCATGCACTTGTAAATAGTCTCTCTCTTCCTTTCTTGCAGGTGCTCTTCAGGTACTGGAAGGCTGCAATTAAGTCTCAATGAAGCTTTCTTTTCTCCAGGCTGAACACCCCCAATTCTTTCATCTTCTCTTCGTAGGAGAGGTGTTCCATCCCTCTGATCATTTTGATGGCCCTTCTCTGGAATTGCTCCAACTGGTCCATGTCCTTCCTGTGCTGAGGACCCTGGGGCTGGATGCAGCACTCAGGTGAGGTCTCACCAAAGCAGAGGGACAGAATCACTCCCCTCAACCTGCTGGCCATGTTTCTTTTGATCATATGTCAATAAAACAGTATTTCTGCATCCTATTCAAGAGATATCTAACAGATAAGTATCTAAGATATCTAACAGATAAGTAAGTGGGGTGCTTTTCATCAGTTGCAAAGCTGAAAGTCCAAATAAGGATCTCTCCTGAAGATTTTCCATTTTTATCAGAAAAATATCTGATGGTATACATGAATGTTTACGTCCTATTTTCTGCTTCTTGGCACTGTGGTCTTCCTTCTGCTACTTCTGGTAGAAAAATAAGTTCTTGTTACAAATGCATGATGCTGTATTTCAAAGGACAAGCCAACATTAGGCTTGCAGGCTGTATTAGTAAGGGCAAGGTTAAGTATGTTTAAAGAGATACTGTCTATCAGTCTGAAGTGAATTACTGTGGAGATGCTGGATTTCTGCCTGGAGATAAAAAAGCAGTTAAACTACCTATTCAGCTACACTGATTGTATGTATTAGCATAATAATATGTATTAGTATGTATTGTATGTATTAGTCTTATTATTAATTGTTTGTGTTTGTTCATTTGGTAAAAATGGGAAGTTAGAGACAATTCTTTCATTTTGTAGTAAATAAATAAGTGAATCTATAATCTCAAGTCTACTGGGTAAACTCTATCTCTCTGATGACAGAAAATCTGTGATCAAACTACAGCTATGGATTCTGGCCATCACCTAGCATAAATGTATTCAACCTAAAAAAAACATTACAAAGTTTGTGCTTTGATTTCAAATAGAAATAATGCAGAAAGATGACTGATTATATTTTCAGAATTATTTATCAGTTCTTAAGGGAAATTTTTAATGTGCTTTTGAGGACATGTTTGTTCTCTTAAATGTCTGATATGCCTAAGGTAATGATCTCTTCATTTCAGTGACATTTCAATTTGTTGGGTTATGATTTAATTTGATGCCTTCTGCTTTTCTTATAATGACAATTAGTGAATTATTTTTGTTAACCTACTCTATGCTAATTCATAATTTGCATTGGAGCTGCATTGTCAGCAAGGCTGTAGCATATCCTCCTTGAGCTGATTATAAAGGGGTTGTCAAATTTCAGTGATCAAACAGCAAGGTTATCCAGGCTGCTTTACACTTCTGATAGAAATAATTTGAGAAGCATGTTAGGGCTTGACTCAGAATTTTGTTCAACCTTTAAAATACAAAGTAATCTTTGGGACCAGATCCCTGTCCTTGTATTCAAGACTATTTAAGTCAGGGAGCTGTCTAACTAGAAATGGACAAGGACTTCAGAACCTGCTTGCTTTGAAAGTGTGAATGTTTAGACATTTATAATTATCCCTTTTGCCATGGAGTGGGTAACTTGGTAGCATACATTCTAGAATTGTGATAAAATAGAACGAACATAAGGAAGACAACATCCACACGCTTCCATGTCTCCAAAAGTGTCTAGCACCACCAGAATACTTACATTTATCTTCTTCATTAGTTCCTCACTCTTTTTTTTTTCTCTTGCTTACTTTCACAGCATATGGGAGAGGGTTGAATTTATTCTTGATTGCATAATCATTATAATTAGTCCCTCACCTCATCAGCCAAGAGGTTGTACAAATAACCTCCAATTTGCTATCCACAAAATGGATGATCTCAGAATTTTTCTTTATTCAAATGCTGCCATTATCATATTTCATTACAAAGTTGTCAGCTGCTTGTTTTAAATCCTGAGCTGTTCCAAGTCCTGGCACTCAGGAAGAAGCAGTATTTGCTCTGAAGGGCTGTGCTGTACCATAGCACAGTGTACCATCAAGTCATTCAAGGCAGTAGGATCAATAGCTTGGTTAGTGCTGAAAGCCCTATATCTACATTTTACATTGTTTCCATGTTTTACCTCAGACAAGATATATCCTGTCCCCAAGGATAAACAGTCCTCCCCATGTAACCGATTTGAAGCTGTCTGAAGGACCAAACATGTCTTAATGGGGTAGAACTACATTTTTCCATCTGAAGAAGACATCCTGGTACAGTTTCCTCTGCAAGATATCTTCTTTGCAATCTTTGAGGCAATTCTGGAAACCATCCAATCTTCACTAAGCATAATGATTTGCTTTAAAACACTTTGATTTGTTATTGAACCAAAACCCAGATGCAAATACATCTACAAGTTTACAGATCATGTTATAACCCTTTTAGTGTTTATTGTAAAAGCACTAAACTTCTCAGCTATAAATTCTAGAATCAGAAGGCCTTACTTCTGAAATACTATATGTGTTTAAAAATTTTCCAGTAATTGATACAGACATAGACTTTATTTTAAACTGGGATATTATGGTATATTTTTTTAAGTCTACAAAATATTTTAATCCCTCTATTCATCATCACATTGTATCTGTGTTGAAAGTTCACTCTTGAACAACTGGATAGAAACACTGCCTTCATGGAAAAAAGGCCTAAAAAAACACATTAATTTTTGTCAGTAAGGAAGAAATAACTACTCAATATTCTGTCCACACCATACAACAAACAAACAACATATGTTCACAAGAAATAATGGTGTGAACCATTAGTCACAAAATAGTTCACACATGAAATATATTAATTTTCAAAGCTGAGATAGAGTCTAAAATAAGATAATTAGTAATACCACCTACAGCAGTGAAAGAAAGTTCAGGAAAGTTCCAGATAAGCGAAGCAACTGAGCAAGAGAAAGCCTTAAAAAGAATTCAGAAGAGATCATGACCATGTAAAAGCTGCACTAAAAAGTGCACTTACTGCCTTTTCTCACTAGAGGGGAGTAAGTCTTAATACTCCTGGCAAGATGCTCTGCAAGTGCACTGGTTGGAGAAAAGGTATCAAATGTTTATCGACACCTGAGTATGTTTTGCCATGTTTTCAGGACTACTTATGCACTTAATAGTACTTCACACAGTATCAAAAGTGCCACAGACCTCCACAGTTTAGCTGGAGGTCTGACACTAGTGGTGTCCCCCAAGGTTAAATATTGGGCCCAAGCCTTCATGACTTGGAGAAAGGGGCAGATGCCTCCTCAGCAAATTCAATGATGACACAAAACTGGAAGGAATGGCCAATCCCCCAGGGTGCTGTGCAGCCCTTCAGAAGGACCTTGACAGGTTGGAAAAAAGAGGAGAGGAACTGTCTGAAATTCAACAAAGGGATATATGCAAGGTCCTGCTCCTGGGGAGGAATAACTCCATGCACTGCTACAGGCTGGAGACTGACCTGTTGGAAAGCAGCTCTGTGGAGAAGGACCTGGAGGTCCTCATGGACCATGGACTCAAAATGTCCACGAGCCAGCAGCCAAGAAGGGCAATGGTGTCCTGGGGTACTTTAGGAAAACCATTGCCAGCAAATCGAAGGAGGTGATGCTGCCCCTCTGCTCAGCTCTTAGTGAGGCCACATCTGGAGTGCTGTGTCCAGTTCTGGGCTCCTCAGAAAGAAAGAGACTTGGAGCTCCTGAAGCAGGTCAAGTAGAGGGTAACAAAGATGATTAAAGGACTGAATCTCTGTTACAAGGAAGAGCTGAGACAGCTAGGCCAGTTCAGAAGAGATGACTGAGAGGGGGCCTATCAACATCTATAGGAGTCTGAAGGGAGAGTGTCAAGAGGATGGAGCCAGGCAATAGTGTGTGTTCCAAGCAACAGGAAAAGAGGCAAAGGCAGAAACTAATGCATGGGATGTCAGCATGAGCAGGAGCTTCCTTACTCTGCAATTGACCAAGAACTGGAACAAATTGACCAAAGAGGTTGTGGACTCTCCCTCACTGGAAATATTCAAGAACCATACGGACACAATTCCATGCAGAGTGCTCCAGGATGACCCTGCTTGAGAAGAGATGTTGGATCAGACAATGCACTGGGGTCCCTTCCCCTTCTGTGATTTTGTGATAATTGATATGAGAGTGCAGTTGAGCACAAAGCAAAAGAGACTATGTTCAAGTTGAGCACTGAAGTACACAGTTGTTTGCACCAAGATTGAATAAGACCTTATGCAAAAGAAGCCTCCTTCCTGTTATAGATTCTATTTCCTTATGATATAGATGTACCATGATCCACAAGGTCACTGGCAGCTATGATTTTCTCATGGGGGAATGGGAGAACCTGTGATTGTACTTCCTTTAAAAGCATTTGGCTACAAATAACACTAAGAACTACAAGTAAAAAAAAAAGAACAGAAGTGGTTTTTATGCAGTAAGTCACTCATGTTGAAATTTTCTGCATATTCCCACTAGCACTCTGCTGGGAAGAGAGAAAATAAAGGAATCCTTGCAAATAATTAAATATCATTAATTAATTATGGGGAAGGCATGGTAATGTACCTCCAGAGTGCAAGTGCATTGCATAGCTTGCTAATTTTGCTCCACTCTTTTTGTTGGTTTTTCTTTGATTTAGTTACAGGGTGTTAGTTTGGGTTTTGGGGATGGGAGGGGGTGGTATTGTTTGTTTGGTTGGTTTGGTTGCTTTTTTTAGTTATGGAAATTTTTTTTTGTTTTAATTTTTACACTTTGTGTTCAAGCCTGGATTGTCTTTTAGTTTTAATTGAATCAGTGTATTATGATTAAATGCCTCAAAAAATCTGGATTTATGAAAAAGTCACATTATTTAGGTGTAGAAGAGTGTGATATTTACTAGCACGAATCACCTTTTGTCCCTTCCTGTGAGCAGCCTGAAAGAGGAACTCCCAGAATTCCCATAGCATGACAGACATAGCTTTGTCACTATATTCCCACTGTTCTTACCAAGACTTTCATTGAGCTTCATATCTAACCTCCAGCAAGATGTAAGAACAACATTAATTTGCTTTGTCCACACAAATATGTATAATTAATGGTTCTAAAGCTTCATATGCTTAACCATTGGATTCCCAGAGTAACATAAAAGCAAGCCTTTGTGTCTGCTTCTGAGGAATATTTTTTTTCTTTACAGTCTTTGCAACCTAATCCACCTTTCTAGTAAAACCATTCTGTAACATATTTCTTTGAAAAATGTGAGGAAAGTAAATAAGTGGTGGCACGGCATAGCACAAAGAAATTCAAGTTTCTGTTAATAGCCTCTATATATCAGTTTGAAAATGTGCAGATTGCACTGAAGTTCATTTCAGAGGAATCCTGTCTTGAAGTAGTATTTATACTGAGCAGCTGGAGAATGAAGAATAAGAAATAAGTGAATTTTGGGTTGCTGTATTTGTTGCTACAAGAACTAGGTTGATTTAGCAATCAGATAACAGAAGAATACACAGAAGAAAGTCAGAAGCCAAATCATAGTAGAAGTAGCTATGATGCAAATTACATTTCCTTTGGCTCTGTCAAGCAAAAGTAGCTTATTTGTAATGATACTAGAATGGTAAAACTTAAGCTGTGATCAAACAGGCAAGTCATCTTTTTAGAGTCCATTTTTCCTCCCAATAGTAACAGAAGCAGGAATAGTATGCTTGCAATGTAAAGAGGCTTTTCCAGTCAAGCATGTAAAGCAAAATAAAAAAGAACAGCTTTTCAGAGGGCAAGAACTCAATTTCTCTATATTTAGATTTAACCACCAATTTCAAAACGATCAAGTTCATTCTTAGTTTCATATTTTAACATCATGAACTCTGTTTACAGAAACTTCAGTGAGATGATTAACATATATCCAAGTGGGCAATGATCCAGAACAGAAGGCACTGGTCAATATGAAAGTAACACCAATGTACTGTCAGAAATCTTCAAGAAATTTTTGGATGAGAATAAATTTCTTGTCAATCTCAGATGAGACAGAAACCTTCGAATGAATATCACACAGGTTCCCAAAGAGATTATAGCCTCTTGCAATCATTAGAGCGCAAGACTCAAGATAAATTACAGGTTAAATTTTGACATGAAGTATGGATTAATTTCAAAAAGACTGTAATTTTCATTGTCAGTTCTTTTCTCAAAATTTTTGTCTACTTCGTAAATATGGTTCTCCTCAAAGTATTCAATTCAACTTCTCCTCAAACTATTCAAATCTCCTTTTCCATGTTTATATATTTGCAGAGCAAAAGCTGAAGTCCAAAAGGCCTCTGTTTAATGGGTTTTTTTAAGAAAATGCAGAAGTTATTAACACAAATTTTGCATTTGTTTTTCCACTAATCCCCAAACATATACATAATGTCTGCAGTTTTAGAGCCAGACTTCAAATTTGGTGAGATCTCTAGAGATACTATTGATGTTTATGAGCTTGTAAAAAATACAAGAGGTACATTCTGTATCTTTCAGTGCCTAATTGAAAAACTTGGTCAATTACTTCCTTGCTATATTTAATGGGGATGCCCTCCCTGTATTTTTATTAATCCTTCCAATGCTCCATGAACAAAAGCAAAAAAAAAAACATTCTTAATGCAGCAGCATATCTTGCAGTAACTCATGAATTTCAAAGCACCACATGCTTACAGATCTAGCTAATTAGGCACTCAGACAATGCTAAAGCAAATCTCAGTGTGCAAGGAAACAAACATGTGAAGTGAAACATATTTGCCTCTGTTCATCTATTTGTCTTGTTTTGCTCTTCTCCTTTTTCTACCCCTCTGACAAGCTGCTCTTTTTCATTTTGTTTTTCATGCTTGACTGGAAGTGCCTACTTCACGTTGTTACTGTACTAGCCACACTTCTGTTATTATTGACAAAACATAAGCTCTTTTTACTGCCTTGTCTGTTTGGTTGTAGCTTAGCTTCTACCAGTCTAGTATCACTTCAGTTAAGCTGTCATGTTAGAACTGTCTGCACCTTCAGAAGCTGCTATATCCAGGGTATTAGCCAAAGTACTATGTGTTTGGGTTTGAAACTTTTGCAACTTCTACCTGGTTTTTAAACAGTAAAAATATTTCAACTCCATAAAAAATATAAAGCTTTTGTTTGGTTTCTGAATGTTCCCAGACTCCTCATGTCTAGTCAGTTTTTTAGAGTTTTTGTATCATTTTTTTTTTTCTGTATCACTGCTGCTTCCATATGCTAGAAATTATAGTTGAAAATTTCCTTTAACAGAAACATTCACAACTTCAAGAATTCCCCAATTTAATAAAAGAGAGCCAACAAGAAAAAAAATCCATTTAAATTTACATTTCCTGCTATCAACAGTACTGTTCTGAATAAATTTGATAATCCATATTCTCTTCCCATACAAGCAGCTTCTCTTGGTCTGCCATACAGTTAGAGAAAACTTTGGTGCCTGAGAAGCTCTGCCCCATGACAAGAGAACTTACTGTCATCATTTGTAAAATAAATTTCTGGATATAGTTAAAAACATGATGTATATTACCTTTCTTCCAGGGAGTTTTATGATCCTATTGCACTCATAGTTCAAAATACAGTTTTGGATAATTAAATGGCATCAATCTAGATGTATCTAAATGGTAATCAATCAGCCAGGGCTGATTTTCAGGTCAGAGGCTGTGCTTGGCTTTCTTTGTGGATGCATTCTTCTCCCCCAACCTTGTTGACTTCTCCCTAGACCTGAGATAATTGCACAATAGTGTTACCTTCATCCTAGCTCGAATTGCCTTAGGCAGCTTAACTCATAGTCCAAAGTTTCCCCTCAGGAAGCATATTCAGGGAGGGGTGGGCTTTGGTGCTCATAGCTTCTTTGTACACTTTTACCATAATGGGCAAAAGTCCTTCCTAACAATATTTAAGCCACTAAACATAACATTTCAGTCTCTCACAATGAGTGATCTCCCTGTCTATCTCAACCTATGAGCTTCTCTATCATATTTTCTCTCCCATTCTCCTGAGAAGATGGATAGGGCACCTTGATGGGCACCTGGCAGACAGCAAAGGTCAATCGACCTCAGTGCCAAACAAAGTTAACTGGATAAATTTACCACATGGAAGAACTTTTATACTTTCTTCTCTTCAAAAACTTTACTTTCCCCTTGGATTTTAGAGGAAATCCAAGTTGTCTTTTTCTTTCACTGAATGTCTAAAAATTGGTATTACTTATTTTTATACTTTAGCTAATTAAAATTCTGGACACCTGTTTGTTCTTTTTATTTCCAATTTGCACATTACCTGCATTGATTTAAATTGTGCTAACTATCAAATCCTTCCATAAAATTCTGTCATTTAAGCAAATAAAAATGTGACATCTATAATTTCTGAAATGCAATTTGTGATTAGATTTAATTTTTTAAAAGTAAATTAAGTTGAGATACAGGTTATTCTTAAAGTATATGTAAATATTTTCATTTTATTATAAAAAGTAATTATGTTGACAAGCAATATGTTTGAAAGTGAAAGTGAGGTTATGAAAAATTAATGTAATCATTGAACTGCTTGATAACTCTTGAAAATGTGATAATAAAATAAATCAAGGAGATGTCATTTTGCAGAGCAGAAAAAGCAAGGTTGGGCAAAAGTAAATGTAAGAAAATCAAATGCTGTTACGAAAAAGAAAATGCTGACATAATCAAATATAATCTTTAGACATTTATTTCTGGCAGACATATCACATACAATTCCCATACTTACGGGCCTGGAACATTTTAGCAAAATAAAATTGCTTCAAGGTGATTATCTGGAAATATCCATTGGCTTAAAACGGTCCATTAATGCTTCCTAAATGCATGTTCTGTCATGAACCTGAGCTTTCTTAAGTGATCTTATCAATCAAATTTTTCACTCATTCCTACATGTCGTGTTTCCAGACCTGAACTTCAAAAAACTCATAGAAACCCAAAACAGAACCAAAACCAAGCTCCTGCCTAAAGTCCATATATATCCACAGAGAAGAGTTAAGAAAGGTTCAGCCCATGGTGGCAGGATTGTTTCTACAAAAATGTAATTTCTTTTTGTTGAACCATAGAACTGTAGAATGGTTTGGGTTGGAAGGGACCTTAAAATGGGCAGGGACATTTTCCACAAGACCATGTTAACTCAGAGACCCATCCAACCTGGCCTTGAATACCTCCAGGGATGGGGAGTCCACAGCTCTCTGGGCAACTTGTTTCAGTGCCTCATCAACTGCACAAATAAAGAATTTCTTCCTAATACATAATCGAAACCTGCCCTCTTTCAGCTTAAGGCTGTTCCCCTTTGTCCTATCCCTACATGTCCTTGTGAAAAGTCCCTCTCCAACCATCTTTTAAGCCCTCTTTAGGTACTGGAAAGCTGCTCTTAGGTCTCCCCCAAAGCCTTCTCTTTTCTAGGCTAAACAGCCCAACTCTCTCAGCCTGCCTCCACAGGAAAGGTGTTCCAGCCCAGTGAACAACTTAGCAGCCCTGCTCTTGACTTATTCCACTAGGTCCATGTCTTTCTTATTTTGGGAGCTCCAGCACATCAGACAAAGGTGATGATGTTAAAACAAGCAGTCATTCGGAATGTGGAAGGCACAAGATCTGTGCTATGCCCACGCTGTGAAGCCATATGTCTCACATCCCAGGAAAATGTGTAAGCAGAGAGAGGAGTGAAGCACACTCTTCCTGTTCAAACTACATATAGTAGATGGAATGGTCAGAAAAGGAGGAAAAGGGGAAAAAAGGTCTAGTAGCTGTGCAGTTAGGGCAGTTATGTTCAGCTCTCCACACTCATGTTTGAGAAACTTTAATCCAATTATTTAGATTAAAACATATGAACGATAAGAGTGAAAGGAATGAAAGCACTACTTGTCCCTCAAGTAATGCAAGAAAGCAAACCCAGAGTGTTAAATAAAAATTAGCCTGCTAATGTCTTATACACCTTCTGAAGCAGCTTCTTTTTCATCAGCCTTACAAAACAAAACTAGAAGGGCTACATCTATATGGCTATATTTAGGAAAGCAATCAGGAGCTTTGATTAAGAATCAGCTCTTCACTTCTGAAGCCTAGAATAATTACATTGTTTCTTTTTAACATTAGACACCCCAGACAAAGAGCTCCACATTTGATTGCAAGGAAACATGCCAGCACTGAGGAAGGGTGGGGAGACAGGAAGCAGTCCAAGGTCTAAGGCCAGTCTGCAAACTCATCTTCCCTGCCTCCTGACACTGAAAAACTGAGGGGAAATTGAAGGTAAAGGAGGAAGTAAATAATCTATGCCATTTTTTTGAGTAGGACTCACTGGATCAAAGACAGTGTGTACAAGGGAGATGAGATACTTTGTCCCTCAAAAATGCAGCTAAGCTTCCCAAATGCATGATAACTGCCTACCATTGGTTTTTATATATAAAGCAAAACGTAATTGACCAGAATAGAAAAAGAATTATTTTTCTGGTAGAGAGCCAAAAATTTTCATGGAGGTCAAGACTTAGAGACAGCAGAGAATATTTAACATCAAACAGGCAAAAAAGCCTAATCTTCATTAATACTAGAACAGTGTAGAGGGTTATGCTATCAGAGCTCAGGCTACAGTCCCAGTGTTACTAGAGAGGAAATTAAATATTCTTTTCCTTGTAAATTGAAGTATCCATATCATATGGCATGTATTTAAAAATATGCATGTGGTTATGCACTTTGTAGGCAGCTCTAAATCTTGAAGTATGACAGAGTTTTTAATATTGTATATCTTAGTGTATGTACTATTTAATTGACTCTAGACAGTTAGTGATTGATGAGGTTGTATCTTACAGGCAAAACAATATTTAGTGTTACCTGTAGCTGAACTGTGCTGATCAGCATTTTATTACAGACATTGTTTTTGGCAGAACAATTTTCAAAAGGGAAAGAAAATTAAAGATAATAAAAAAGTAACAAAGGGTAGAGGGGAGCTTGTTAGACATGGATGACAGGGAAGTAACTGTAAATCTTTTGAAGAAAATTTAATTAGAATATACATACAGAAAGAGCAAGGTTTGATCTTTCAAAGGATAAATGACAAAGGTACTATACTTCAGCCATGCACTGAATTAAGGACAAATCTTTGGAAAGATGAATATAGAAAAAGATGGAATAGAGGATAAGAAACAGAGAATAAATAAGTACTATTATAGTTACAAATGTTAGGGAATAGCACCTCTAAGACTTTATTGGCTCCATTTTAGATGTGACTGAATGTTAGTTATGACTTTGAAATTTCAGGAAAATATTATAGTCAGTACAAATGAATGGGAAATGAAATAAAACAGGAAAATAAAAATGTTCATTTAAATAATGCAAATAAAGCAGAGGAAATAGAAAGAAGGAGAGATAAATCAGAATCTGATGCATAATACAAAGGATGTGGTAGCAACTACTATAATTATGAGCGTATTAATAAGCCAACTCAACAACACTTATAGAATTACTGAACCACAGAATCAACTAGTTGGAAAAGACCTTTGAGATCATTGAATCCAACCTATGACCAAACACCATGTCAGCTAGACCATGACACTAAGTGCCACATCCACTCTTTTCTTAAACACCTCCAGAGGTGGTGATTTCACCACCTCCTTGGGCAGCCCATTCCAATGCCCAATCACCCTTTCTGTGAAGAACTTCCTGATGTCCAAATTAAACCTCCCCTGGAGCAGCTTGTGTCCTCTTGTCCTATTGCTGTTTTTCTGGGAGAAGAGACCAATATCCTCCTTTCAGGGAGTTGTAGAGAGTGATAAGGTCACCCCCTGGCCTCCTCTTTTCCAGGCTAAATGACCTCTACCTCCCTCAGCTTCTCCTCAGAGGACTTCTGCTCCAGATCATTCATTAGCCTTGTTGCCCTTCTTTGGACACACTCCAGCAGCTCAATATCCATCCTAAACTGAGAGAGCCAGAGCTGGACACAGCACTCAGTGCAGCCTCACCAGTGCTGAGTCCAAGTGAAGAATCACTTCCCTCATCCTGCTGGCCACACTATTCCTGATACAGGCCAGGATGCCAGTGGCCTTCTTGATCACCTGGGCACATCCTGGCTCATGTTCAGTCAATCAGGACCATCATCAGGAGATTCTCCTGGCCTGTCCTTTTGCTATCAATATATAAAAACATTTTTATTATCCTTTGTGGAATTGGCCAGGTTAAGTTCTGAGTTTTCACCTCTCCAATTTTCTTTCTACATGACCTAACAGCATCCTTAAATACTTCCTGAGTTGCCCACCCCTCTTTCCAAAGGTTATACACCGTCTTTTTTCTTTTTTTTTTTTTTTCACTGAGTTCCTGCAAATGCTCTCTGCCCAGCCAGGAGAGTTGTTTTTCCCACCAGCTCATCTTTTGTCACATGAATTGATCTGTGAGGCGATCTTCTTGTTGCTATACAGACTTAAAATTTAAAAATTCCCTGTTCTGCCACACGACACAACAATATTACTTTTCTACTACTTATTCATCATTCCTACTGCTTGTTTTTTAGAATCAAGTTAACATTTTTGTTGGTTTTGTATAGCATTTTGACAAAAAAAAAGATAGAGGACTTAAAAATATAGCATTGAAATACTATATCAAAGGTATAATCATCCTAGAACTGGATCTGGGAGCTGGAACTGACCAAATTAAACTCATTCTTGGATATCATGATTCTTTCATATTTCCCCTTTTATGGGAGGTGATTGAATGTCCTCTCTGCTACCTACTTGGGATCATAGACTGTATTTGATTGAGATTTTTAATTAAGCAGTGTCTGTGGTAGCTCTATTATGAATTCATTAACATGTCAATAATAATATTAAGCAGTTTTCCCTCCTGAGAGTTCAAAACACTTAGTTAAGAGGGTAATAAACACTAGTATTATTTTAAATGTGGGTTAAATACAGCATAAAACATTGAACTGACACGCTGAATGTCAGAGTCAGTAATAGAGAGGCGGATAAATTCTGGATACACTAAACCTCAATTAAATCAGAAACACTGGTTCAGATTCCCTCCCAGGGCACACTATGCCATTTTATTATAGGGTTTCACTCTTTTTAGAAGTTTGCCTTTGAAATTGAAAATTACTTGTCATTGGACTAATTAGAGAGGAAACTAATAGCTGAATACAAATATTAGAGCTAAATATTTCTGTATTGAAGGCTGCTGATTTCTTTGCACATTTTTGTGTTGCATATAAAATAATGATATAAGAAAATAAATCTGTGCCACTGAATAAAAGTTAGCTTGTAGCTACAGAGAATGATTGCTTCTTCTTCAGGAATTTAATTCTATTTTGAGTCTGCCACAAATGTTCTGTGTGATCTAGAACTACCTTTCAGCCTCACTGAGATGCAATTGTTCTGTAAGTAAAAATTTTTAAATGTCTCTGAGACAGAAATAGAATTGTTAAAAATATTTTGGATCAATCGTTTAAAGGTTGTATGATATTTTTAGCAAAAACAGTGCTTGTTTTGCTTAAACAAAAAGGTTGCATCGATGCTACCCTATCTGCTTCCATATATTTTGCATTGTTTAGAGATCTTTATTTTTCTTAGTCTGGTTAACACAAACTGACATTATTAATGTAGTTCTGTCAAACATT
The DNA here is from genome assembly GCF_012460135.2 of Molothrus ater. NCBI lineage: Eukaryota > Metazoa > Chordata > Aves > Passeriformes > Icteridae > Molothrus > Molothrus ater. Next base: position 105,733,634 of record NC_050480.2, on the reverse strand, counting down.
ATTTGGAAATATTTTTATTATGTAATTTGCAAATTTCACACTGTATATATGTATTAGAATTTAGAGTAGATTTGTACAATAACTTGAGTGTTGCTAATGTACCATGAATATCTGAATATTGTTAATGCAATGATAGCAAATGTCACAGTCTCTCTTTTTGTAATTAGTCTTTTTTATATAAATATGAATTTTTCTTCTTGTCAGCTAAAAGAATATAGGTAATCTTTAATGCAAACAACTATACCTGTAATTATGAACCTACAACACTGTGTTGCTTGTTTTACAAATAAAGATCAGAGGCACAATCCATAACTTAACCAAATATAGCATAATACCAAAAGTTACATCACAGAAAAATAAAAAAGAGTGACTGAGCAGAGAAAGAGAACAACATGACCATGCAGAATTATAACAATGAAGAAAAATTATTAATAAGGTAAATTATAACCTTATTAGGCAGTCATTAATCCCCAAATAGTTGCGAAGCATTTTCCCCATGAAAAGTTGATCTGAAAATTTTTCATTACAGAGCTCCTTTCTCTACAGCAGATTGACCACTGGCATAATTTGGTCCAGCAGATCTTTATTCTGATTCTGAATGCAAAATAACAAAGATTTATTATTTCTTTTCCAGGTGAGTATGTATGCAGCTATAAGAATTCAGGTTTTTTCCAAGTTACAAGTTTATGTTAAAATTGATTTTTAGGAGTCTTTTGACTGAAAGCAAGGAAGGGCTTAGAAAACAGTTTGAAGGAGTATTATGCATTCAATGAAAAATATTTTTAGAGGAAATCTTAGTTTAGGCAATCTTGCCCTTATATATTTACTGGGGTTGAGAATACTGAACAAAAAAATGTATGTGATGCTGAAATTTTACATCTCTAAACCATATTTCTGACAAGCTAGCAAATTAGTTTAGAATTAATTAGGAAAAATAAAAAAGCAACATTTCAAAAGCTTTGCTGGCTTTTTCCTTTTTATAGAGAACATTGGAAATTTAGAGTAACTGTTTGTTTCGAGGCCTAGAGAAAAAGCCAAGAAAATATTCAATGTTACTGAATCTTTCTGGGGGAATACAAGCAAGCCCATCATATATTGTATTAAAAGACTCAAATTATTATTAGGCCTTAGTTGGTTGACCTATTTTTTTGAAAAAAACTTGTGGGAAAGATACAAGCCTGATGATTTATGTGTACACAGTCAATATAACAAGAAGCCATAAATATTTTAATAACAGAATAAATCTTATTAATATGCCTAACATTAATACAACACCAGATAGGATATTTCCAACATGAAACATCAAGAACACAACCAAAAAAACTACAAATATATTTGGATCTTTAAATTTGTGATGGCTGTTGAAAGAGGTATTGGAATTTGATCTATATTAGGAGACAAAGAAAAGAGAAGACTAATTTCTTATCAGATAATTTTGTATCATGTAAATTGTAACTTTGCTTTAATTGTTAAACTGAAGTATTGCTGTCTAAAGTTTCTTCACCATTTTTACAGTACTCAGATGAAAACTAGAAAGAGATTCTGCATGATTATACAGCATTTTATATACTGGCAGTGAGAACAGGAAGCTTCAAGAGTCACAAGCTCTCTTGTGACTCTTTATCTCTGGATATAAATCTCCAAATACTAGTGGTGGATGCTTTGTGAGGCAGTAAAAATTGCTGCATACAGTGCATCATGAATGGAAACACAGGCCATAATTCCAACAGGACAGTGCCAGTCAGGGACCTTCAGATTTCCTCCTACTTGCCTCTGACAATCATCTAGGAGAAGCCTAACGCAACCTGATGGATATAAAAGCATGTTTTTTATATAAAGAATAAGCATCTTGGTGTTTATGGCGTGTGGTTTTTTCTTTTTTTCCTACGTCTTTTAAAACACTTTTTGTCACTTTGACAAGTGACTTTAGAAGGAATCAATAAGTAATGCTTGGACTCAATGGTCTCCTTTCTTTGATTCAAATCTTCTGGCCTATTTCCAGTTTAAATAAACATTTTTCATACACCTACTAACTTTTTCAAAGACCCTTAAGAGGATGTTCAGTCACAGAGCAGTGAATGGTTACATGCAATTGTCCACCAAAACCTTCTTCAGGAAGATCTAACCTTTCTGAACCCTATAATATTTTCACATGCCCAGAATATTTTCCTCAGTGTCAGTTTTCCCCATCAGCAGCTCTGCATTCTCTTTATGAGAACACTGAATTTTTTGACCTTGACAGGATATACCAAAAAAAATATTGTTTGATTCGTCCCTGCAAGAATACTAAAAGGTACAGGCAGCCAATGTTAATATGCACAATATGGGTTTGTTACTGATTCTGAAAATTGTCTGGTATATTGCAAATTAGAAAAAGTCCAAAGAGTAGTGAGAATAAAACCTGGTTGCTTCCTTTTTTAAAAATAATGTTCTTATGACATGTTTCCTGAAAAACTGGGATCCAGCCACTACACTGGGCATTTAGAGTCATAGTCAGCTACATGAGGTTGAGTACCATTGAAGAAAACACTTTCTTCCCAGTGGCTGCTTTGCACAGTGGAAGACTGAACCCACTAAACTAGACCTAACTGTCATGCCAAGCAATGTCAGTGGCAACCTTAAAAAAAACAAACCTAAACAAAACAAAAACCCACTACACATCTTCTTAAGGTGTAAACATTGCAGGAATTTTCAAGGGAAAAAAATTCCCATGATTAAAGACTGTAGGCACAAGAAAATTGGATACAGAAGAAAGACACAAAATGTGGGGGTTTTGTTAAAGGCTTTAAAATGTTCCCCATTGCACAAATATTTCTATTCTCTCTATTTTAAAAAATTCTTTATTTTACAAAAAAATTGCTGTCTTTGAAATTAGTATTTTTCAAGACAGAAGTAGTAGATTTTAGTGGTTTCAACTATGACTGGAAGCAGACTGATACACTTCATAAAATCACTGTCTCACATTGCACAAAATAAACTAGTTAAAGTAGAGAGTACAGCAAGTTTGATAGGTTAAGAAGAGGGCCATCAAATAATACCTGGATGTTATATGTTATTTCATTTAGAGATAGGATTAAAAAAAATATTAGTCATGTCTAAACACTGAAATTAAGTTTTCACAGGACAGAACAGTGTATAAGTTAAAGTCTATCCTGAAAGCATTTCTAGTTCATGGGGGAAAAAAAATACATTCAGGTTTCTATTTCACTATAACAGCGACTGGATAAACAGAAGGAAAAAATATCTGGTGTCAGCATAAAATTTTTAGAAAAAAACCACAAGCAACTGCTAAGCTCTGTGTCTGAACTTTGTTATCGACCAAAAAGAACTTTTTGAAACCTTCAATTAAAAGGGAAACCATTGCTCAGGATTACAGGAAGAGATTATTTTCCTCAGTTTGGAGAGAATTAGATTTGGGAGCTGATCAGTCTGTATAAAGTGAAGGGACATGATCAAAATATGAAGTAAACTGTCTTTATAATTTGGAGGCTGTCACTGAGACTATGTGGACTTGGGGACAGCTTGATATGACATGCTTTCCCTTTACCTATCCTGAGGAAGGTTTATTGGCAATTCTCTCAAACTCTAGCTACAAAGCATGAGATTGCTATCTTAGATGCACAAGGTAATACACAAATAACTCCCGTCTGTCCCTAACATTTCCTAACATGCCAAATACCAGGGATCACTGATTGCACTGGAAATGCGCTGTGAAGTGGAACAAGGTGTTTAAAACAGGCAATTTCTTTTCATTACACTGACCTCCACAAATGGCCTCATATCTTCATTAGCAGCTCAGACAAGGTAGAAAGCTAGTTTTGCTTTGGAAGAGAAAATAAACTATCATCTTACACTCTCTCAGTGCCAATAGGAAATTCAGTCTCTTGGTTCATGGTTAGATATGCAAAATGGGCATAGACCCCAACATATTAGGCATGGTGGCACCACTAACCAAATCAAAGGGTAGAATGGTGCCTGAACGTGCTTATGTGTTGGGCTGTGGGTTTTTTATAGTAAAGTTAAATGCACCTGAAATCTTTTTCAAAGGTAACACCTAACCCTTGCTAGTAATAATTCTTTTCAATCACTCTTTTCTAATGAAAGCAGTAGTCCCATAACAGATAAAATGTCAGCTGTGCTCATGACAATGTCTGACAGCCAGCACCCCATCGGAAAGTGTAGCACTTTTTTTTCTGGCCTAATTAATTCCAGAATGGAATCTTCACCCTCTTTGCCCATGTGTTTTGGAATATGGAAGATATGCTTTTGACCACTTCTGCAGAAGACTGAATGGATCTTAGATCTTCCAGTTCCTAGGTGTATTCTGCAGACATTATGCTGCCGTATAGAAACTGGAATCTGATTTTTAATAAAAAGCCCATAGAGGATCAGCACTTGGGACAAATTAAGGGAAAAAAATACAATCTCAAATCCCTAAGTACTATGATTTACATGCATATTTATATATATTTAAAAGCATAAGATGAAAAAGCATTAACATATAATATTCTTTTTCTTATTATTTTTTCTCCACTCATCTTATTAAAAAATTGACCTATTAGACAGTATTGACAAAGATGGTGATATATCATAATTACTCCTGATACACACTTTTTAATGACAAAAAGGTAACTATTTTCCTTTCGCAGCTAGTCACTGTGTATTATGATAAAAAAGCATTTTATAAGATTCTATTTGCCAAATTTTTATTAAAAACAAGAGAATGTTCTAAATAATCTCACTTTCTGCAAGCAAAATGGAAAAATTACTCCAAAAAAATAAAATAAAACAAACACTCCCTAGCCTCCTTCAAAATGCACCAACAAATCTCCGACGCGTGTGAAATGTGTATTCCAGCACAACACAATCATGGTTCTCACTTTCGCTTTGTAACCAAGGCAAAAGAACCACAGGGAAATTATACTCCCTGTTTAGAAGTTTATTTCTCTATAATAATAAATATTAGTTCAGGAATTTTTTTAAAAATACAAAATACAGTTTAAAACAAATCATTTAATAAAAATGTGATTTTTGGCTAGTGGAAATTAGTATAGCTCCACTGGAGACAAAGGAACCTATTTATATTAGCTGCAGATTTCATTGTGATTTGACATTCAGGGAGCTCAGTGATGACAGAGCTGTAAGGCAAACAGTGAAACAGATGAGAGAAGGGGGAAGTAAGGAATGTAAAGGCATGCAGAATACATATTCATGCTGGTAAGGCATATCATCTGTCCCTCCAGAAATCCCAGTAAGCACTGAGAAGCCACATGGCCATTGGAAACACCTAACATACCTGCTGAGAACTCACTCAATCTCATTATAGTCCTTCCTGAGGTTTGTCTGCCTCTCTCATTCCAAGTCATAAAGGGGAACAATTATCTAAGCATATAACGGCGCAGGACCTCAGTCTCGCTTTGGGCCCTGTCAGCTGATTCGGTTCAGACCACAGCAATTAAAGTACTCACGAATTAAATATTGGGCTGGAGGTAAGCCTTAATTCTCTGAGTGTCTGCTTTATCATGCCTGGAATTTTTATGCAAATTAGTCTTCTGAAAAAGCAATACCTGCTAATCCAGAGAAAAATGTGTGCAGCACTCTTCCTGTTGAAAAAAAAAAAATTAATATCCCCATGCTTGTAAGAGATTACTTAAAATGTTGCAAATACTGATATGAAAGGACCCTGTTCAAAATCCATTAATATGCTTTACAGTATGTTTTTCTTTCCATTTACTGCAATGAGATGGTAGGATAGGACTTAACACACTAAGGGAAATTTCAGCGTGCCTACAGATGTCAAGGGCAAGTAATCATGTCAGCTCTGCTCACAGCTGGAGCTGGCAGATGAGGCTTATTAGTACATCCCAGCTGTACATTAGTGTTCCTGAATGCAGCTCAGAATGGAAACCATTTTATGACTACTGATATAAAGCAGGTATGCTACTCTATGCCAGAGCATATAATGTTTTCCAATGATCATTCCATGCACCTTTGAGTCCCACATAACTCAGTCAGCAAGCTCCTACCTTAATTTAACACTCCAAGTAGCATCTTTAGTATCAATTACTTGGTTTAGATTGGGAATCCACAGTTGTTGATTGTCACACAGCTGTTATTTCCATGGATGAGTATACTTTACTCTTCAAATATGTTTTTGAAGATTCATAGTTCATATGTTATAAAAAACCAAAATATACTATTAAATCTTATTTTAAAAATTAAAGTTTTTTACATTCAAGTTAGTTACTAAGTGGAGATGTCATACCTAGTATTACATGTTGCTAGGGAGGAAATCTTTCTCCTGTGAGTTCAATGCAGCTAAGAACTTCCATTCTTGAGTATAAGTATCACTATTTCAGAACCACTAGGCTTTATCTAACACAAATCAGGCTTATACTTGTTTCTGTGTTTGGGGAACACAAACTGCCAAAACACTGTGCAACTGAACAAAACCATTTGCTCTCCATAGTTTCTTTGTGAACAAAAGAACCGGTTTGGCAGACAAAATCCTGCTGGTTGTTCTCCTCTTGGTGGAAGTCACAGCAGGTTGACACAGAATCTGCCTGCAGCTATACCTCATAAGAATCTATGATTATAGCTATTTCCATCATGGAAATAGTACACCCACAGGCGTAAAATTAAGAATGTCATACAAACTTTTAGAACAAGATCAGACATTGTAACGCTCCTAAAAATCCAGGGTGTACTTGTGTTTACTGTCTTCTTCTCAACCTCTCACTGATATTATAAAGAACCTTGAGTAATATTACTTCTCATTTGAAATTGCCTCCCTGTAGCTCTTCCCCTAGCAGCCTCATGCATTCAAGCCTGATGCACAGAGACATTATTAAAGTCAAAATCATAAAGCAGAAGTAAATAAAAACTCTGCGATTAAATTTTTTAATTAATTGTTGAAGACTTTTATTTTTGTTCACTTACCAATTCTTAAGCTCAAACTTTTCTGTTTCCATAGGTTGTGTGGGTGGACCTGCATTTTTAAAAAAAATCCTATATACTTTTTCTAGGCCACTATGTCAATAGTTTAAAATCAAACCCCTCTGCTCTTTTGAAGCTGTTGTCAAGGACTGGAGTACATTAAAAGGCTTTGCAACCTCTCTCACCCCACTCTGCACTCTAGGTGTTTAACTAGCTCTCAGATGTGTTGAAATTCATGTTTTACATCATGCTGGGATCAGATGGATGTAAGCTTTACTATATTGAAGCTCCAGTTCTTGCCCTAGATCCTTGTCTGATCTATAAGAGCCAATCCAACACACCTGAGCCAAGTACCTTCTTGATTCTTACCTTGTGACGTCGTTTCCTGGCTTGACCTTGGACCTGTCACATCCCTGAAAACATTTCTGGTCACTTTGGACCGTGGCTGACCCTGGTTATCATCACTGGACTCGCTCTTCTTCCCCTGTTTGTGTGCTGTTAAAAGGCATCAGTTTTGCCTTGTCATGTGGCTTGCCTTCTCTTTCTTGTTTTTGCTGCAATTTGGCATCCAATATATGGATAAAAATTTAAATCTGAGGTGGTTTTAGCTACTCATTGGGAAAAGTAAAGCATTGCTTTGGGTCCCTTCTGAAAATAAAATAAAAATCTGAAAAACTCATTCAAATAACATCACAGATTCAGAACCTCTGATCTGCAAAAGATAAATTGTGTTATTTTTGTTCCAGTCAAAATTGATGGATGGCAACTCACCTTTTGACTGACTGACCATCACTTGTATAATCAATAATACACATGAATAATGGTGATTTGAGGGCTTAAACTAAATCACACAGAAAAATAGCAAAGTGCCTTTGTATTTCTCAGGAATTTATCTCACAATAATGATTTGTACATTTGAAAAACTCTAGGTTATCCAATAAATTATGCAGATATAAGTTACATCACCAAAACTAATAACCATTGTTCATGTCCACAGTCTTATTTTACAGACAGAGATAAAAAATGCTGTTAATAAATAGAATTGTTAACAGAAAAAAAAAAAAAAACCAAAAAATAAATTAATGCATATCACAAAAAAAATTCCCAGTAATTTTTATTCCCAGTGTACTTTTGTCTATGCCAGTGGCACTCACACCTTACTCACACATTGCAATAAAAAATGGAAATTTTAATATGTCTCATAATTTCAACATATAACTACTGAGGATTTTTCCATTGCAGAGTTCTGTACTGGAGAGATTGCTAATAAGAATATAGACTCTCTAAAGAACACCAGTGCAAGATAGTATAATAACAATGAAAAGTATGCAATTAAAATTTTCATTCTATAAATTCTTTTAATGAAATTCTCAAAGAACTACAAATGGTGTTAATGATCTTAGGAGTTTTTTCCAACCTAAACAATTCAATGAGTCTATGAAACAAAAATATATTATGCCTGACAATACCTCCTTGTGTTAAAAAACTTTATGATCCTGTTAGCAAAGACAGAAATGTTGTATTAAGTTGACTAATTTACTGTATTTTCTGTAAATAGGTAATGATCTCATTTTTAAAAAAAGAAAATATAAACACTTTTAAAAATAAATTTGAGGAAACTGTTCTCACAAACTCCATAACTAACATTACAGGTTCAAAGGTTTTTAGGATATTTATATTTGTGTTTAAACTTCTTTATATTTTCAGTCATGAAGTTTATTTATCTCTAGTAGAGGCAGAAGCCTTCTTATATATACTTTCATAAAGTGTGAAAGATTTTACATCAGTAGTGAAGTAGATAGATTTTTGTTCACACTGAATTGTGAAAGGGTTGAGTGGAAAAAAATGCTTCTTTTAAATAACCTATTCTTTTAAAGGTATTGAAATAAAAACTACAGAGAAAAAAAACCATAAGAATATTTCATTTTTACATTATTCTAATTTTGTGGACCCACAGACAATAAATGAATTATTTCCTTAAGTCTTCCCAAAGAGTGTCTGAGACAGTTTGTTGTCTAGAACTCAAATAAATTTTGAAGTTTCATATTCATCTTCTTTTTGGACTTCTATCACTATCATATTGTTTGCTTCTTAACTAATACCTCTTTTACCATCAGCAATAAAACACAGCTTCAAAACCTGGACTCCTATGGCTCCTGGCAGCATTTTTAAAAGATTAATTTAAGAAAATGGGAAACAAAAGAGCAGCTGGAAAAAATCAACCAACCCCTTCCTCACCCTTAAAATTAAGGGGGAGATTTAAAAAAACTCATATATTTTGGAAGAAAATTATGTTTAATTTGTATGAACTGCATATTCGTTTGAAGTAGTCTGTTAAAGCCTTTACTGTGCTCTGAGTGTTCAAGGTGAGTGTAAATATTAATATGTTGTGATGACTGTCTTATGGCTTTTCCTTGATTTTAATAATAAGTTTTTCAATATAAAATTTTTGTTGTGATATTAATATTTAAAGAGCATTTTAAATTAAATGTAATGGAGCTAATTATGAGAGAAAAAGCATTGCCTAAATCTGCTCTTTAAAAAGAACACATACACTAGGAATTATATATTTCTTCCGTATGCATTTTTTGATAAATTTTACCAGCTTGAACACTAAAAACATTTAGATAGAAAGGCTTTTAAAGTTACTTTCTTCTGCCAGATTCAGAACATGTGCCTCAGATAATAAATAAAATGTGTTTGGTACATTAATTCAATTTCTCATACTATTGTAAAATGTCTCTGTTAATGACATGAGAAGAGCTCTTATGTCATATTAAATAGGTAGAGACAGATGGATAGACAGACAGATGGATAGATAGATGGATGGATAGATAGATACATACATCTATACATACATACAGACATACTTAAATGTAGTGTATTTTTCCAGTAACACTCTGTTCTTAACTGTGAAGAACAGAACTTCCAGATACTTTATTCTGCTATCTTGAACTTGCCTCTTATAAGGTCCATTATGTATTATAAAATCTGTGAATGATGTAATACATTTCTTCAAATTAAAGAATTTTACCCAGCTTAGCCAATAAAACAAAATATGTCTGCCAATTTCTCCATTAAAACCTTGCTGATAAGTCTTACTTAAATTATATCAAACTTCAAATTTTCTATAATGATTCCAAACCATGGCTATGCATAGAAATAGAAATAACTAATAAAATATGAGTTTGAAATAACAAAATGGTTGAATTCAAGAGATCACTGTAATATTCCAAACAATTACTTATTATTTTTGAAACCTCAAACCTCAATTTCCAAATGAGTTGCAACATTTTCTGTAACCATGGTCATAATTTGAAGTGCTGCTCCTTCCAGAGAACCCAGAAACTTAAGCTAATTACTTAGCAAGTAAGAAGTTTTAATCCAAGCATAGAGGAGGAGATGCTATGCTCATTTTGTTATGTCCTATTATGCCTGTAAGAAACCATAGTGCTGAATTTGTATGAGATGGCTTTCATTTTCCAGATGATTAGTCTTGCTAAGGGCCACAAAAAAAAAAAAAGAACTTTTATACTTTTCTATATTTCTGCATTTGTATGAGGTATTTCTGCATTTGTATGAGTTGACTTGATTTTGGAAGGAAGGAGAAGCCACATCATGAGTGCTAAAATTGCTAAAATTTGTCTATAAAACTGGAATTCTTAGCAAAGTCTTTATGTCAAGGACATGACATTTTAAAAACAACATTTTGTTCTGAAACTTCGGAAAGTTCAGATTAATTTGATAGTAAAAACTAATCACCATTTCAAAATAGAATTGATCTAATTGAAATGAGAGGCCTATTCCCTTCACACTATCCTTTAATCGGAATTATTCCCTAGAATTTTGAAGATCACTACACTTGTCACTTTTAGCAGTGTGAGTAAGGGAATTACTTGAAACCTAAGTGCAAACTGACCTATTTGACAAATTCAGAAATCCTTGCAATCTGTAACTAAATTGATGGTGAGGCAAGGTACAGAATATTTAATAAGTTAATAAGATTACATTTGTGGATTCAATTACCAATGGATTAAAATATAGATATTTTCACTTCTGAGAATTACTGGCAGACAGTATTATATGGTCATTGTGTTTTTAACTAAAGCTGTTAGAGAACATTTTGATAGGAATACCTCTGGAAAAAAAAGTGTGTTTTCCTAGGAAGAGTGAACAGGTTTCATTTTATAAATGCTTTTAAAATCTAACCAAAAAAGCTGCCTAAAAGTGAGGGCCTGCAGGCATAGTCATTTGGCTAAGTTGGTTTAATACCACGGTATATATGTCCCAGCTTTTGAGAAAGATATTTGCTAGAAAGCCAGTGATCCAAGAGTTCCAGGCATTTAAAAGAATGTTAGGATATGCTCTTATCATTTAAGTAAGAAATAATTCTTGCAAAATGGAAATGTGAATAAGAGAAAAGGCTATTACTTACAGTCAAATTGTCAAAGTAGACTAGATTTCTACCTGAAATAATTCAGAAAAAACAGTAACATACCATAAAAATAAGTAAAGAAAAGAAGGAAGGTTATATACTGAAACTCAAACCAAAGAAATATAAACCAAATTAAATCTGGTCTGAAAATAGAAATCTGACTGAGAATCTGTGTCAAACTGTCTCACAGCTATTGATATTAGAAAATTATAAACACTTCTAAATCAATAAGGCATGAATGCTACAGTGCACAAACCCAGAAAATTAAGAGCTATAACAAGCAAGATTAATTTATAAACTAAAAATCAGAGAGGATTTTACAAGCATGTGACAGTCCTTTTAGTACATTAATTTGAAAATCTGATAACTGCCAGAGTTTATATGTTCCTTCAACCTTTCAATGACTAAAGGTTGAGCTCACCAACCTGTTGTATGGCATGAACTCATAGCATGGATTAAATGACAGTAAGGTTTGCTTTGTCTTTGAAGGAGTGATAGTGACAACATTACACTGAAAAATACTACAGTTCTCCAGATTTTAACATTGACAAATACAGCATACTTTTTCATGCTTTGCTACCAATAAAGCACAGTACACTGCACTGCACTGTCAATTTATTTTTGCAAATATTGAGAATATTCTTTCTCAATATTGATAATATTCTTTCTCTTAACAGCCTTCTTATACATGGATTTTTTTCTGGCTCTTAGGTGTTTTATGTATCTATTGCAATGAAAATTAGAAAAATAAAATTTATCTGTCTTTTAACTTTTACTCTAGAAAAATTCAGAAACAAAAGCTAATGTAAATTAGAAAAACTAACCAGCTATCTAATTAGTTATCTGTGGAATATAATTTCATAATAAATTATCTCATTCTGGGATTCCCATCAAGATCTATCAAGGCTTCAGGAGGTATTCATATTTATGAGATTTTTATGTAATTTCTGTTCACATAATCAAATTTAGCAATGAGGTAATTAACTTAAAGGTTATGCACTGTTGTAAAATTAAAGAGCATACTATCATACAGCAATTATACAATATATTTTGATCTGGATTAAGCATAAAGCAAATATTTCTGAAAATGTGATGTGAGAGTTTCAATTTTATTAGATTTGTAAATACTTCAGATGTTGATAGATATGATGGTTTGACCTGTTCACAAAATATTATACCACGAGAACTTAAGACAGGGGGTGAAAGAAAGTGAAGTCTTAATGGTGAATTTTCACAGAAGGCATTACAATTGAATAAACTACAATAAAAACAACTGTTCTTAAAATTTGTACATCCCACACAGCTAAATGGGTCATTCTTTAGATTGATGTTGCCTGTGTCATCATCCTTTATGCCACTTCTGTGTATAATTTTAAAGAAATCTGAATATCTTCTCCAGAAGAGCTGGACATGACTAATGTGGGTCATTATACTTCTCTTTCTTTCTCTTATCTCCCTAGAGAAGTGTGGCTGTCATAAGACATCTCCCAGTTGGATGAGCTGGTATTTTTTTCTCTCTTGCATTTTAAGCATGCACACTACCATTTTTATGGTAGTGTACAACAAAACCAAATCTTCAGGTTTGAAAGCCACAACAAAACCAAATCTTCAGGTTTGAAAGCCATCTTATCCTAGCCTACTTAATTTGTCAAAGAAAGTACTAGCACCACAGACTGCAATCTTTCATTAGTACATTGACCTCCTGTGAGTAGTCACTAGCAAAAATGAAGGTAAATGAAACCATTTTATAGTCTTAATAAGAAGCACAAAAAAAATTAGAAAACTGATATTAAATTAAATGTTATAAATTGTTTCCAAAATAACAAGCTTTTGTCACTATTTTAGTCTTCACTTAAAAATACAAAGTTTTTATTGGTTATTTAAAACTATATATTATCTGATTATCTATTCATAAATTCCAAGCTGAACAATGTGCAAATTATTTGCATCAGGACAATAATACCTGCTCTAAAAGACAAAGAGAGAAACAGAAGAATAATCATAAATAGCTAAATAAAGGCAAGACCAAAATTTGAATGAACAAGTATGAACAACAGATTTGCATTGCTCATTGTGAGACAAAATATGGAAAAAGATAAAGATGACAAAAGCATTAAATGGATTTTGACACCTATAATTCAGAGCTAAGCAACATGTAGACAAATATCTGCAGGATTTAAAACTCCCAGTCAAAGTAGTGTTCCATGGCTCTGAGAACATAAATAGTTGAATCAGGCTACATATTACAGCTGAATTACAGAGATGACCAAGACAGAGACACCAACCACAAAGCCATTAAGTTTGTTCATGGTAGAATAAATTAACCATCAAGCTGAACTCTGAAAAAAACGTGAATTACTAATACTAATATATAAGAGATGAATCTTGAGAATTTACACTCTACTGTGGGATTTTATGTTTTCTCTCTAGATATTCCAGACAACATGAAATAACAAAAAGTCTTTTAAAGCACTGCTTTAAACTAGGTAGAAGTTGTAGAGATATAATAGAGGTCCAAATAGTTTAAGATTTATTAAAAAAAAATAAACCAACAACCAGAAGTAAGAAAACTCCCCTTGCTAAATTATTTTTGTATAACTCTTCTAGCAAGCCAAATTTCAAATAATTTAACTACTTCTTTATTTACGTCTACTAACATAGTTGAAGTTATAGAAGCAAGATGTTATGTACAGAGCTTTATCAGAACCATGTAATTTGAGACCAGTTTTGTCTCCCAATACAGTAAAATTGCCCAACTACTAAAGCAAAATTTCATTGTACCGACATTTTCTGGAAGGCACATAGCTGAGACAGATGACCCAACCTGACAGAAGGGATAATTCTTACCATGTGCTCTCATATTTAGCATAAAGGTGGGAGGAGAAGGAAGGAGGGGGACATTCAAAAAGATGACATTTGTCTTCCCAAATCACCATTACACCTGATGGAGCCCTGCTTTCCTGGAAATGGCTGAACACCTGCCTGTCCATAGGAACTGATAAATGAACTTCTTGTTTTGCTTTGTTTGTATGAGTGGCTTTTGCTTTACCTGTTAAGCTATCTTTATTCCAATCTCAAGTTTTCTCATTTTTACTCCTCTGATTCTCTCCTCCATCCCTCTGCAGAGCAAAGGGAGTGTTAAACCATGACATGAGCAGAGCAATTTCTTGGATTATCTTTATGAAAGTATCTTTTCCCTTCTGGCAGTTCTCTGAGTAAACAAAGAGTCCTATGAGGAAAAGTGCCTGCAGAAGGGAGGCTCTAGTGACTGTTGGTAGAATGCCTTATTTACCCCTCTCAGTCATGGGGGCAGGCTGAAGGAGATCCCTACCCAACATCCCTTAGGTTACTCTTCCCTGTTATCTTGACCTTGAGACTCAAAACTGGCAAATCTCCTGGCATAAATCTTATAGTAGCACACACACATGATACAAAAAAGTCCCTGAGTAAAACATCTGCCTGATATTTGCTACACTTACAAATAAAATTCAGTTTTCCACTTAATGAATAATTTTATGAAGGAAAAAAAAGCTGACAGAAATATTCATAAAGAGTAAAAGCATAAAAGCCTTAGAAATGCAAGAAGTAAACTACAGAATTCTATGTAGCTTGCTGTAAGCAAACTTGATATTTATGCTGAATATTTCCAGGGGAATAAAAATATCTGAAACCCCACAGAGCAATTATAGAATGTGTCTCTCTCTCTTCAGTAAGTAATGAATATATAAATTGTTGAGCACACAGGTAAATACTTTGGGGAAAGCTGTTCTCTCCACATGGAATATTGTCCTAAATTGGAAGTGCCCTGGAGCAGGGTTATTTTTTTAACAGGTTATTGTATTTTCTGTTTAAAACACAAAATAAGCTACAGTTGCATGTAGCTTATTTTAATAGTAATAAAGTTTGGTTTTTTCTACTTTCTTTGTAAAGCTCTTTGAAATCTGTTGATGAAAAATACTATAGGAAAGCCAGATGCTATTATCGTTATTATTTTACATGTAATTTAAATGAGAGGAGTTCACAAGGAATTATATGTTGCAATATATTAACAGTTAGAAGAAGAAAAATGAGGAACTTTGCAGGGAATTCTGCTCCACATCTACAGAGAATTATTAGAGGAGAGGAGAGGAGAGAGGAGAAGGGAAATAAGTAAGCAACCCCTAGTGATTTTTCCACACTACTTAAGAAACTAAGGGATCTCTCAGGGAATTATTTGTCTGCATATATGATATGATAAATTTTGTAAATTAAGTAAGCATTATGGTCTACAGGTCACTTGTCATTGGTTCATGTGAACACACTTCTGTTGTAACCATTTCAGGAGGGATCGAAAGAAAGAGATCATTAAAAATACAAAATTATTTGGCAAATTCTATTTAAACAAAATGCAATCAGTATAACATTGAAATTTATAACCAAGAGATTTATCAAAAAAACCCTAACCAGATGCAGCACCTTTCTTTTTTTCTTTTTTTTTTTTTTAACATCACTGCACGATTTATTTCTGTGAAAGAACAGATGTTTCTTCTATTACCTCAGATAAGATTTGCTGAGAAGTGTTAAAAAGTGATGGTTATAGTAATAGCAAAAATATTAAAGGAATGGTCAACAATCAACCACAGTGAAAGGCAATGGCAAGTATAGATAGCAATTTTCTCTATTCAGAAATCCAATGGTTGGAGCAAGAGTATGGAAAGTATTACAGAGGTGCCTAACAGGAAAGAGCTGAATAGCAATTTCAATTTAGTAAATTGTGGGCAAAGCAAGTTCATGCTTCTGAGTGTTAGCAACAAGCCTCAGGTTTTAAGAAAATAAATAAATATAACATAGTGCAGAAATGACCAAGTTGTCTGGACTTGTTTGATCTCTTAGCTTGATTTTATGTGTATTTCCAAATAATTTAAGAAAATTGTGCTGTAGTGCCAACTTTCTCTATTATGGGTTTGCAATTGTCTAATTTGGTCTACTTGCTATGGTAAAATGGTCAGACCTATTGCTTGTGCTGTGATTTTGAGATTTTAAAGGCATATTATTGTCTAAATTCCTACCTTCGGTTTAGTTTATTTCTTTTGCAACTGTAGGGTTCTCAGCCTAAAATAAAGCACACTCTATAAAGATAAAATGAGAATGATCTTACAAGTTTACGTAATCTTAGTACCTTAGTGTAAATAAACCAAAGGTGAATACAGTGTGTAATTTGTTAGCAAGTATAGGTTGAAAAGTATAACCACAACCCTGAGCAACAACCCTCAAGAATGAGGAGCATAAAACTTCCTGTCAAAGCAGTAGATGTCTCTGTAAAAAAAAAATAGGGGTGCTGACAACGTGCCAAAACAGCATGTAAGTAGGCTGGGACTTATATCAGATAACGGAATATAGGCTAGAAAGTCAGTGCAAAGCAGTTTTAGTTGGATGAAAAGAAATTGCCTCAAGTTGTGCCAGAGTAGATTTATATTAGATATTAGGATAATTTCTTCGTGGAAAGGATTGTTAAGCTTTGGAACAAGCTGCCCAGAGATGAGGTGGAGTCACCATCCCTGTAGGTGTTTAAAATATGTGTTGCTGCATTGCTTAGAGAAATGGTTCAATGGTGCATTTGGCAGTGTGATTTTAATGGCTGGACTTGAGTATCTACAGGTCCTTTCCAACCTAAATTGTTTTATGATTTTATTCTGTGCAATGGCTTCTCTATCACAGTAACAGAGAAGATCCTGTTTAAATAGACTGACAGTATTTACCTGAATGATCAAGTAAAGACAGTTCCAAGACACAATCTAATCCTGATTGATGGTCAGCTTAACACTTAGCTCAGTCAAGAAAATTAGCAACATAAATCACTGGGTTCAGTCTCAGGTAAGTAAATCGGAAATCTATCATCAAAATAATACAGTTATAAGGAGGTTTTGAATTAACTACACCATATAACAGTCTTCAAAAATTAAGATGTAGTTTTTGTCCTAAAGACTTTATGTTTCATTTCAAGGCAAAGACATTTCCCCTTCTTCTGTGTAGATTACCTTCCTTAGTCTAGTGTTTCAGATAAGTCATAAATTAGATTTTTAATTTTTTTTCCATACAAATTGCAAGTCTTTGAATCAACTCTCTTCCTGGTTTTATTTCCATCAAATTTATTTAAGGTGTCTGTTTATTCTTTAGTAATGACAAAGCTGTGATAAGGCTTTGACTGCACACAAAGTCAAATATATAGTGAAACATAGTCTGAATCATTTCCAGCTGAATGATTTCTTCAATGTGTGATTCCATTGCACTGCAGATCCTGGCATGCTCATCAATCAGCCGCTGTTTGAAGTTACCATTCCCCTGGGAAAAGGAAAATATCATATGAAATTGTTTGAGTGAGCTGTTCTGTCTCTCTCTGTGCTTTCACAAGCAGTCAATCTAGGAGTGGTAATGTAGGGAATCAGAACACAATGCTCTATTAAGACAAAAAAAAAAAATAGTCTGAGATGCAATGAGATGATTGGGTCAAATAGGCAGAAGTCGAGTATGCATTTAAAAATAATGCATATTTTTTCCTGGCACATTATCTTCCTTATTTAGTATCATTGGATTTTTCACAGTTATGAGTGATCACAATCACAGATTTAATTTGGTGAAGTAGCTACTATAAATGGTTTGTATCTTCCATTCAACCATTTATAATTGCTACATCTATATAAAAGAGCATTCTAGAAGTTGAAAAGTCAGGCAAAGAAGAGCAATCTGAAAATTAAAATTAATTTTGTAGACTTATTTCAAAATTTCAAACATTTATATCTATTTTATGATATTGTCATATTTTTCTCTACCCTCTGCTTCATTTTGTAGAAAATAAACATTGCTTACATGCACCGGATAATGCAATAATATTTTATATTTTCATTTAAAATATTTTTGCTCAAAGTATAGCTTTAGGGTTTACTTACTGGACACTATTTCAACACTGTTCTTATTACAGATTATCAATTATATTCCAGGGTGTTCTGAACTAGTCTAAGCACTACGGTATTACAACTTTTTAAGATATGTTTGGTAGATGAAGGAGCAGCATAATTTCATTTCATAGCTGGAGATCCAAAATAGAGGAAGATTGCTACATTTTGTGAAGGAGGCAGCTGGAACCTCTTATGACTAAGCAATTTTCATTATGCAGCATTTGATATGTTCAAGGCACATGTCCCTTTGTTTTTAATTGCTACTGTGAATATACAGCATTTTCAGCAATTTGTTGTCAAAGATCTCACATTTGACAATTGTTAAAAATGGGTGACCATTTTCAAAAATTTTTTTTTTGGTTACTCACTTCATATTTCACGAACTGTCATGCACACCAAATGAGAATTTGTCCCAATTTCCTTTTAAACACTGTATAAGTAGAGTATCCTTTTATCAGGAGAGGACTTCAGTCATTGCATACTTCCCATGTTCTTAGGGACAGTAGCAACTGCAACCTCCAACACTATTTTCTTGCTTTATCTACATCTGTCCTATGCAATGAAATAAATGCAAAAATATTGTTCCACTTTTAAAAAAACTTTTCATCATTTTATTAACACCCAAAGTACCTTATAATCTCACATTTCTCAAACTTTGCGTTTTCCCATATGTTCTTATGCAGTTTCTAACTTTAGATCTATCTTTTTTAACAATATTTCATTAAGATACCATCCTATTACATTGAGTGCTACCAAGTGAACAGGTAAATAACAGTAATATTATCTACTATGTGAATATTATAGAAGCATTTTGCCATTCTGTTTCTCACCTACATCTGATAAGTAAAACAATTTTAAAACAAATGGCATATTTCAAGGTACTTTGTTCCATTCCTATAATTTTTTTCATTTATGTTTATAAAAATTTTTAAACATTTAATTGAAATCAAATTCCATATTATTTCACTGGTGAACAGAAAGATATAAGCATTGCCTTTCTTTCTTTTCTCTTCCAAGGGTTTTTGGAATGTGTGGAACAAAACATGGAAATTCAAAGAGAGGAAAAGCACTGTAATCTTGAATGACTCAACTGAAAGACTTGGGTGATTAGCACAGACTAAGCTAACATTGCTCATTTCTTATATCCATATGCAGCTCACTCAGGACAAAGAACAGCCTTGGAACAGAAAAGCCCATAAAAATAATCCTCAAGCTGTATTACATGGTCATTTTAAGTAAATAAATCTCTCAAAAACTCTCTTTTTAATCTATAAACTTAGAAGTTTGTTGTGAGCTGTGTTCATTTGTAAAACTAGCAATATCTGTATCAGAAAAAGAAGTAATACACAAACATAAGCTACAGAAACTTTGATATATCTTGGTTATTTTACACAAATGTTTTTAAAAGACAGACTTGATGGAGAAAACTTAAAAAATAAAATTTCTATAGAAATTTATCTGTAAGAATTGAGCTGCATGTGGTGTCAGTAACACAAAGTGCTTAATTTCCAAACTGATATACTTTAAGTCAGTCAAATATCCATCAAAACACTTCTATCTGCTCCAATAAAACACACATTCTAACTTTTGTGTGTATTCATTAAGTTGAATATTTGTGTTATTCCCTAAACCAAATTTTTTTTTCACTTAGTCTGAATTGTGAAATTAAGAAATACAATTTAATATTAAAATTGAAACAGAAAAGTAATGTAATATTAAAAAATAGATGATTCACCATTTATAAATAGAGATAAATCAGGAAGAGTTTGATTTCCTAGCTCCTTGGAATGGCAGGTAGTCAAGAAGGATGAGATAGTTTTGTTTGTTCAAAAGAGATTATATGTAAATCACATCAGAAAAGTGAAGGTCAAGCTGCCCAGTGTTTGGCAGAAGTAGAGAATGAAACCAATAATTTTGTTACAATAAAGTTAAAAAAAAAGGAAAACAAAACAAAAAAAACACCCATAAGAAATATAATTTTTTTAAATGTATTTGTAGGAGAAAATTTTGTGATAATGATAAATGTGACTTAGTCGTTACTTCAGAAAAAATAGGCAAGAAGGAAAATATGCCTGAAAGTTAAGAAAGTTAAAAGTTGATGAAGTTTTATTAAGTTGAGAAAATATAACTTCTTCTACCAAAATATATGAGTATTTTTATTGCTTCTTTTGTTTTCCATAACATAGTTTACCTTTGTACTAGCTGTCAGAGCTTTTCAACATTTTAGAGTGCACAATGCAGCACACCCTGAGCTAGAATATTTATTTTTACAAAGGTTTCATTTGTAAAAAAGTTTAAAAAAAGGAAGATGTAGAAAGAAAACGAGGTGCATTATTTAACAGATACTTCATGCACAATTTATGTGGTAAAACTCAAAAATGATAGAAAATAATATATGATATGGAAATGATATTATGACTTTAAAGCAGTTTTCTGAAACAACTAGCTATTTGTTTTACTTTATTTTACTTGGCTGAAGTAGAGTATGTTCCATGAGTAATGTAAATACAAAGCATGTACTGCAGGAGATATTGCAATTGGAAGGTTTCCTATTAATTCTAATATGGTTATGATAAGATGCACAGTTGTGTGTAAGACATATTGATATTTTAATGTGAAAATGAAAAAGAAACTTACAAGATGACCTGACTTTTTTATCTGATATTTTACTTTTCCCTGTTGACCGTTCTGCTGCTGTTATAATAGTTGTCTCTCAACTCCTGATTACACAGATAACTTCCATTGTTATATGTTGCAAACTGTGCAGACATCCTTCAGGTGAAAATACCAGTTTGTCCTATATCTCCAGTTACAGTTCAGCTGGGATCATGCTTTTTTATTGTGCCAGAAGAAATAATTCCTAGATTTGGAAGAAAGACTGCAGTTATATTTCAGGTTTCAATAAACAGCAATTTGGAGTGGGGCTTCCTTCAGTACCCTAGAAGGTGGTTGGCATTTTACTCATCACTTCATCATCTCTGCTCTGCTGTTTTTCATAGTCTTTAATTCTCTATATGTTATACTGAATCTCAGAATAACCTTCACCTTATTTTGTTATTTCTAATGTCTCATCTTACTATCAATTTATTATTTCTTGTAATGGGTATGAAATTGAAAAAAATAAAAAAACAAACTAGGTGATGACACTGTTTATAATTAGCAAAGGAAATGGCATAATTTCAACTACTCTAACTGTTGCTAACAGTTTGTGACCACTGCAAAATATTAACTTTCTAGTCACTGCAGGCATGTTACTTAGGAAGCGCAAAAAACAACAGTTTTTGTTCATTTTGGTTACATATAATTAAAAAATTATGGACAATTTATGCCTCATTCACAATCAATTTCTTCCATGTAGGTCAAATTACTATTTCTGGAACCAGAAATCCTAAAACTATTTTAATGTCATACTTAGTACCTAAATTCATGTCTAGGAAAATATTATTGATTTTTTTTCAAGGGTGGTCTTAAATATTTAACAGCAGTACTGTATGAACAATATCATGTGGGTCTTTTTGGTTTATATGTTCAGATTTTTTGTGCTTAAAACAAGGAAATAGTTACTAGAATCCACAAGAGGACCCTATCTAAACATCAAGGAATGGTTTTAATGAGCTCTAAACACAAATTTTATTGTAAGAGATGGTAGAGGGTCTATCCAGATAGAGTAAACAAGATGTGCATATATAAAGAAAATCTTTTGTCCTTCAGGAGAAATTTCCTTTAAGACAGTGATAAAAGTATATTTTCACTTATTTTTTTTCTTATCTGATTAATTACGAATGGGTGAATGACCAAGAAATAACCATTGTAACTATTTTTTTTAAATGATTAATGAAGGTAATTCTAAGTTACCGCAATCCATTGCATATACTTTTTTTCCATAAAGAACTGTTTGCCAGTAATTGAAGAATATGAGATTTGCAGTTTTTGCTGAATGTTGGTATCTGTTTTCCTATTTAGTAACAAATTTTGGATCTTGCAGAAAGGAAAACATAATAATATGTATGAATCCTCAAGCACACAGAATGTGATATCTAAACACCAGCACTTTATAAAATAGCCCTTTTACATTTGGAAAAATAGAATCAAAGCCACAGAGCAGAAAGCAAGCCATGGTCACCACTATAGTGTCCTTCAAGAGTTGATTCTTCCTAGAGAGAAGGGTCATTTATTAATTTAGCATCTCACTTTGGTTCCAGATGGGAGAACATAAAGACAAATGAATGAATTAACATATTATAAGTAGTAGCTACTGTAGCAGAGCACTGTTGTCATTTACTATGCATGGGTATGGGCATGGAATGGATGGTTCTATACTGATATATTCCTAATAATAGCAGGTTCAAAATTCATGCAAAAATTTTAAACAGATCTTATGGTGAGTGTCTGCTGTAAATGTCACCACAGCATGTGCTTGGGAAAACAACTGTGAGAAAACACAGACAAGTACTCCTAACAGTCACAGAAAGATTACATTAGAAGGGTGAGTTTCTAAATGAATCAGAGGTATTCTATTCCATAAGGAATAACATTATGAATAGCAAATAGAAAATTAACTAGTGTTTTGAAGCTTCAAATAGATTCAGGTTTTAAGGATTTTTTAACTATCAATGAATCAACTCAAAAAAACATATTTTGGTTTTTTTACATAGTTTGTATTTTTTTCAAACCTCCAGTAATACAAAACTTGTCTGTGTTCCTTTTTATATAGCATAGATGTTGTTAGAGTAGCTTAATCAATTTTATGCCAAAACTTATCTAGGCTTTACTAATGCCTTCAACTGGAGTACTGCATGTTCTTTGTTCTCTCAGAGCCTTGGTATGAAGGGTTGGAATGACAGCATACAATTTCATACTTACAGCTCAGTCTTTTAATCAGTTGTACTTCAGAACTGTACAAGTAACATACAATTTTCTGCTGTTTTGAAACATCACAAATGCATATGAAGATAATTACTTGCACAGCTATTCAGCAGTTTTAGTATCTTCTCTGCAGAATGCTTTCTTGTCATAGCATAGTCCTGTCAAAGTTTAATGCTTCAAATTCAAGTATATCATTTTAATCTAATGCACAGAACAGCTAATATTTCAAACATTGTGATGTGTGCACTGAGACAGAAATGTGTAGCTTGTTTAACAAACCATCTAGACTGACTAGGCTCTCTGCAATCATTTCACAACTTAAGTGAAAACTCTTAAATTTGCGTTATGATTTTTTGTTGTACGTGTTTGGGTTTGTTTCTTTTTTTCTTTTTTTTTTTTAATTAAACAAGGTGACCTAATTCAACAATACTCATCTTGGCTAAGGAAAATGCAGTCATGCACCCAAACAATAATGAATGTTAAGAGAGAAGGGTTTGAGGCATGGTTTTCTCTTCTCTTTGCTTTCTAAAACAGCCATTTTAATAGGAGTGAATTTTAGCATTCAACCTGATAACCTCTGATGACAATATTGATTTTCTGTAAAATCTTAGAGTCTGATCACAGAAAGCAATCCTTTCCATGATTCTGATTATGAATGTCTAGCTCGAAACATTACTTTTTGATAGGAATTCCCTGCCTTTACAGAACAAATGTAATCTGCCTTGTTTTTACCCCTTAAGACTTATATCTACAGAAACAAATCTTAGTTGACAGACATATTATGTGTCAAGAAAGTATTTAACAACTTTAATGCCTCTACTCATTACAGTATAAGTTTCGTTTCCTAAGCCCACATCTCAGTAATGGATAGAAAAATGTAGTAGATGTTTTTCTTGTACCAGACACAAAATAAGAATTTCAATAGAACTGAAAATTCCCTCCTTGCTAGCTCTTATTTTTCCCCTTTTTACACTGCAACTGATTGTACAGATATAAGGAAAAAAAATCAAACATTACAACCACCATCTCCTCAAGTGACAGCCCTGAGAGCTGTTAGTTTTCTCTTCTTCTGAGTTGCAGTCTTTTGTATTGATTGATGTACAGACAAGCATGTCAAAACCTAGCACATACATGGGCTAAATTCATGATGTTTTCCACCTTTTGCTTGTTGTCAGTTTGATCTGTATTGGAAGGACCATAGAAGCCACTTATCCTTCTATTTGCCAAAGGGCATCTGTGCTATTCGTTTACTTGGCCTTGCAGAGATAAATTCAACTTGCTACAATTAATAAAACAGCTGTTTTCTGGACATCATTTGTAGAAATAAATGTAAGTTACATCACTGTGCTATCCATGTATAGCTGGTAATATTGATCTAATACATAAGGCACTTTTCAGACAACTGACATAATCAGTATGTAAAGATTATCTTTTCAGACAGATTCTTCTTAATATATTTTGAAATCACTTAGAGGTAGACTCAAGAGGCAAAGTGGATTTCATGCAGGCTTTTACCAATTGTTTTTCTTCTATGATTGGGAATGAAAAAAAATATAGCAAAAACCACTACAATAATATTACTGAGCTTATGTTCCATAGCAGCATATGAAAGCATTGAATGCATTTTCTAAGAATGAGAAGTCCATATGTTCGTTGTCACATGGAAGGAAACAAATGGAATGGGAAAAAAAGATAACAGCTTATTGCTGTGAAATCTCAAAACTATGGCTTTCAAAAAAATAAAAAAATAACAGCATAGAGGCTATACTATATATGGTGGAACAAATCTAGCGCTAGATTTTGGGGAGTGATTTTCTTTAACAAAGTAGGTAGATGTTTCTTGTAAATTTTGACTTAAGTACTTCATGGAGTATAAAAAGTCTGAAAAACACCACTACAGTATTTAAAGTATTACCTCAATTTAAATATTTCTTATTTAACTTTTCATATTGCATAAGTGATTTTGAAGGGAAATAAGACATATTTCATTCAGAAAGCATTGAAACAGAATACTACAGTACCACTTATCATTTCTCAGCTGAAAAAAATTTTGTATAAAATCTCCATAGTGTTAAAAGCACATTTTTCTTTGCACTGATCTATAATATTATTTATACAATAAGGGCTGTACACAAAGGAAGCTAAAACATATTTCGCATCTCTAGTGCCTCAAAAGAAAAATGCTACTAAAATATAGCACTAACTTTAGTACATCTTGATTTTCTATCACCTTAAAAACACACTTCAGAGATGTCCATCTTTTAATCTTCAGACAAATAACTCAACAAGAAAGTTTCCCCATCAACTGGTATTTAGAAATTAAATTTTCCAGTTAAGCAACAACATGAACCAGAGGACTTCTCTTGACAGTGTCAAAAAGCAGAATCATAGAATTATCTAATTTGGAAAGAAAGTTTATGGTCCTCAAGTCCAACCATTAAACTAACACTGTCAAGCTCACCACTAAACAGTTTTTACTTTTTTTAAGTAACACATCTACATGTTTTTTAAAATCCTACAGGGATGACGACTCCACCACTTCCCTAAGTAGCCCATTCCAATGCATGACAACCCTTTCAGTGAAAGACATTTTTATCCCAATATCCAAACTAAACCTACCCTGGAGAACTTAAGACCTTTATCTCTCATCCTATCACTTTTACTTGGCAGAAGGGAGCAACACCCACCTCACTACAACCTTCTTTCAGGCAGCTGCAGAGAGTGATAAGGTCTCTCCTGAACTTCCTTTTTTTTTCCAGGCTAAACTCCAGCTCCCTCAGCTGCTTCTCATAACACTTGTGGTCCAGACCCTTCATCAGCTTTATTGCCATTCTCTGCACCCTCTCCAAAACCTCAGCATCATCCTAAGGGCACAAAACTGAACACAAGATTTGATGTGTGGTCTCACGATTCTGGGAACAATCACTGTCCTGGTCCTTCTGGCCAAACTATTTCAGACACAAGCCAGGAAGCCATTGACATTCTTGGCCACACGGTCACATGCTGACTCAGGTTCAGCTGACTGTCAGCCAACACCTGCAAGTCCTTTTCCACCAGGCAGTTTTCCAGCCACTCTTCTCCAAGCCTGTAGTGTTGCATGCAGTTCTTGTGACCCAAGTACAGGACCTGGCAATTGAGCCTTCTACACCTGATGGTGGCCCATTGATTAAATCACCAATTGTGAAATCCTGTTTCTTCAAAACAAGAACTTGCTGCAACTGAGACATTCAGCTTGCACCAGAATGGGAATTTAGGAGGGTCTAGTGAAGAGAGGAATTCAATATTTCTCTTAGAGAAAATGTGCAAGTTCAACTCTTTTAACTCATCAGGCATTTATATACATACTTCTAAAAATATCACTTTTTTCACCAAGAAGGAATTTTAAAATTCTTTTTATGACTTTGACACTTAATTCATTAATGATATTTAAATGCAAATTTTATATGTGCAAGACGATTACTGAAGCTTGGTTTTATTCCAAGTTATTCCACTGGGCCATAATGTATGCTTTAAGACCAGTCTATTTAGACAGTTTTAGGATATATGTAATCACACTGAATAATTCCAATTCTATTTGTTTCCTTTGAGGTTTCTCAAACACTTTGATGCATTCTACTTTTCTATCTTATCCTTCAAACTCACAATGAATTCCCATTAGAGGCATTGTAAAAATATATTCTCAGGGTTATGATTTATTCCTAGGCAGATTGACTAAAACTTAGTTTTCTTCTTCTCCTATCTCACTATTATGCAATGGGGATTTCAAAATTCTAAGTCTCATTGGCTTAGTTTCCAAGGGTATTTAGGAGCTAACAGATCTAAATACCCAATTTTTAAGCACTTGTCCCAGGGATGGAATCATAAAGATCCCTATATGATTCATTAGTGAAGTTAGATATCTTAAAATGTTCTCCATAAAAATGTGCATATACGATATTTGCAATATAGGGATCTATACCCATATTTAGTTCCTTTTTCTCTATTTTAAGAAGACACAGTCTATGATTCTCATTTGTCCTGTGCCATCAAAACTATTCTATCTTGCTCGTTCTGGATGCCAGGATGAACATATTTGATATGTATTGAAAATGTTTTTACTTTACATATAGTAACATGTATCAGTCACCCAGTAAGGGCAGGCTGCTAGATTTTAATCTTGTGATGTGTCTTCAAGAAAGGCATGAGAAAGACTAAAAGCTGTATTTTCAAATGTTTGCCTCAGCATTTCATTGACTGACTTTCCTTTGGCTCACAGATGCTTTGTTTATCTTTATGCTGGTGAACAGAATGGACGAGGACTAACATGGGCATGACTAAATTGTCATTGTTTCCTCACACACACCTCATCCACAATGTTTGGCAGGAGCACCAGGAATACTCTCAGCTCTCTTCAAAAACTTTGCCCTTCTCCAGACTACTTGGCACAGCCTAGGAAGGCATTAGCTAACATGAACCTAACTAGCAGGGATTATTTTAATGGTTAAAGACTCATCATGTACCCAACTACATGCCCTGAGCACCAAGTTTACTAGTGTGACCTGTATGATCTAGGATGAAAATGCAAGACCTCCTGATTCTCAGGGGAAGGTATTACCCAACTAGGAAGTAAAAGCCTTGATGAGAAATAATCTGAGAAACACTGATTTTATGAATCCTAATGAGGCATGGGCAAGAGAAGTAAATCAAATTATCAGGTTACAACTGGCAAATTTTTAGCCATATTCAAAGGAGGAAAGTCAGTGCAGCACATAAGGCTTTCAGCATCATAGGTCTGTGCAAACACCTATTTTCCAGTGATCATAATTTTGTCCATAACTTCAGCTTAATATAAACAAGGCCCACCTTCCCTATTTCAGATTAAGCTGCACTTAAAGCAGATCTGATGAAGCCTTCTGCTATATGAACACACCCAAGTAGGAGAAGGATAAACGTGCACACTTCTTGTGCTCTAATGCCATGATAGTTCAGGAAGAACTATCAGTTCAGGAAAAAGTTCAGGTGTCTGGGAAGAGTGAGTCACATATAAATAATGTGTATATAAGTAATGAGTCACAAACTGAACTGTCTCTGATTGTCTTATAACATGAATAACTTTGATCTGGAAGGCAGCTACTCTTTTCAGGTGCAGACAGGGCAAAGAAAACATTAGACACTGTGGAAAAAGTTGTGTAGAGAGTGTTCTAAACAGCTGCACAGTGCATGCTCCATTTCAGGAAGATACCTATAAGGGGGAAAAATGTAGGAAACATAATACAGAGATTGCTGGTCAAAATGTGAAATATTATGTGCATTGAAAAACCTCTGAATTAACATTTACCAAAGAGCCCACTGTGATTAGAGTAAAATGCTAAGGGAAACATGCATGTAATACATATTTATGACCTTAGTGAGAACCGGCTCTATTAACTCGAGTACAGATGGTCCGACATTTCCGAGGGAAATATTTTCATTGAAAAGCATTTCACTGAGTCTGATTGCTTTGATTGACTCATCTCAGGTTTGACTACATTTTGCCAAATCAAAGGCAAATCCTCTAGTCTTGCCAGGCTGCTCCAGAGCAATCAATTTACTGCTGCCAAGTTTGGCAGATCTGGGACCGATCACCAAGAATGATTCCAGAGCAGGGAATCTGAAAGTTTTGATTGTCAAAAGCTGGGACAGGTTCACACAGCTTATTTGTTCTGGGTCAGTCAACATGATGAATCTGCCCTGGAAGCAGTTGGCTGGTGTTCCCAGTTCTGGCATGGATTGTCTGACAACTGAACAATTACCAAGATCCTGTAGCTTGCTTGCTAGTGTACACACACCGTGGGGCTGATGATTTTACTAAAACCTCCAGTCTGAGAGTCAGAGAGGCACAGTGCCAAAAAGCTCTGAAGGGCTCAGGCGACCTCTTAGTCATTGCTAGCTCTATGTAAAAAAGCCAGGACCTAAAAGCCCTTATGGGCTTCTCTATTCTACATTTCAAGTTTGTCTGCATGATGAAGCATACTGAAGACTTCCAGAGCTGCTTAACAATGTTATTTGTCAATTCCTCTAGTCAATATTATCCAGTATCTTAGGCTCAAGTGCAGCATTTTTGGAAATTCTTCTTTCATAGATAGCTATATGTACATATATATATATATATTTATATATATATATATTTATATATATTTACATATACATATATATATGTGACTATATATAGACACACATATATGGATGTCTATATATGCACATGCAAAGGCCTACCTGTAAAAAAGATATGTGTTTGTGTTTTTGTGTGTGTTTGTGTTTGAATTTAATTCCAGGAAGCAAATCAGTCCAAGGGATCCAGTGACCAAGAAACCATTAAAAACGTAATATCCACAAATGTCACACTTGTTAAGAGAACTTAATGAATGCAGTAAAACACACCAAATAGTCTGTTCTATATAGTAATAGCGACATTGCTATACAGAGGATTTCTTTATTTGTAAGAAAGGTAAAAGACACAAAAGTAAAGAAAGCAATCCTGAATAAGAACCATGTTTTCCTTGTTCTCCACTACATAAGTCTGCCAGGCCCATTCTCTATTTTAAAAATAGTTTTAATTGCTTTTTTTCCCCCTTATATTATTTTATTCCTGCATATTTTATTCTTGATTTCAAATCAAATTTTAAAGGAATAATTATCTGTCTTTTTGGTCACTTATCTCTGTTCACTGTCTTGCCAGGGTAGTCCATTTCTTAATTTAGCTTAATCAGCATGAATCCAGCTGTGAACTATAAAACAATTAAGGAAAACCATCCAAAATTCATTTCCATGTCTTTCTATCACTTGTCTAAATGGGCTTTTCTGAAGTACTTTCAGGCTTTTTACATCAAGCCTTGTGTTTCATTTATGGAAAAATACAGATCTAGTTATTAACACAATTGTGCTGATGGATAATAGAAGAGCAAACAGGATTAATAAATTAATGAATATCAGATGACTCAGCAGGTTGGTGCAAAGCCAAACAAACTGAAAACCCTTTCTTTGATCTGGGTATGAGATCATTCTTTGATAAATGCCAAAGGTACAGCATCTTTTGCATCTCAAGGTTTGGTCTCAAAAAATGTGTAATGTTAATACAAAATGCAAAGTACTGCAAGGAAAACAACACTGAAAAATAGAGATGGTATCCTTCTGGGCTTGTGGGGTAGGAAAGAAAGGATGTCAAAGTTTATCAAGAAATTATAAAAATTCATTGGTGGAATATATGTGAGGTGGTGGGATAACTTCTTGGAAATAAAAAAGGTAGGGATAAAAAAATCTTAACTGTTGTGGAATGTCTTGCTTTAGATAGAAAGGGCATAAGAAATATGTATTTCCCATTTAAAACAATGGTAGAAGAATGATTTGAGAGAAATGAGGAATCCTCTAAAAAGTTTGGCAAGGCTAATTTAGTCTTGAATTATAATATTTTGCCTTCTCTAAAATGAATTTAATAAATGAAAATTTTAAAAATGTGAAAAGTATCCACATTACTGAAACTACTTCAGACTTAAGGGCAAAAATAATCAGTAGACTACTATGTGTGCTCATACATCCTATGACAGCCCTATCTGTATGTTGCAGTGTCATGTGCACCAAAATGGCATCATGAAAGTACACAAATGGCTTAGCTGATCTCATCTGGACTTGTGAAAGAAAAGTTTCTACAGGCCTGACCTGTGGTAGCAGATTGCAAAATTTAAAAGAGACTGAGCCTAAATATCAACAGCTACATAAAACTTTAGCTGCACATCTGAAGTTGGAGCCAATATGTCTAAATTTTAAAAATGGTCAGAAAGTTAATTGTTTGTGCACTAAAGTGTTTTTTTTCATTACTTCTTGCCTTAGTGGTGAAAATAATAGCTGGTTTGGATCTTATGTCAGTTCAGGAGACAGGTGCCAGCCAAATGACAGTGTATTTCCCTATTCTCATTTTAGGAAAACTGGAAGAAGATCACATGCTGTGCAGGAGAGCATGAAGATTGTTTGATAAGTTTCCATTAAAGTGAGCTGACAGCAAGGTTAAAGTGAACTGGGAAAACCTCACCTGGCTGATATCTGGGAAAGAAACAATCAGTTTGACATTTCACATTATCAAAATGAAAGTCAAGTGTTCCTTTTTAAAGGCATTACAGCCTGTACTGGGATCACTCTAACTCGTTCTGGACTGAAGAAAAAATTTTCTTCCTATGGTGAACATGACAGATGAAGAGTTTTCAAATTGCACTAAATATAGTAAAAAACTATTGCTGCAAGTGTGCTGTATCCTGCCTTGCTGTATGATGATGTTCAAAGAGTGATCTAAGTGTTAAGCTAACTCCATTTCTGATTGTTTTTCTTTTTTTAAATTTTAAATATTCTATCACAGCCTTATTAGCATCTCATTACTAAGTTAGCTAAGGAAAGGACAAAGAAGGAAAATTAGATGCAACATTATAGAGCATATTTTCACCTTGATGAGCAAGTGAAACTCATTAGGGGTTACTGAAAGTCATACTCATGCTTCAGAGGAATAATGCCCTCAAGGTATTTGCAATTATTAAAATGTTAAAGCAACAATATTGATATTTTATATAAAAGAGGAAATTGTCAGTAACAAGTAGGAATATATGCAAGGCAAAGTCTATACAGATAAGAGAAATATAATTACACTCTTAAGAAATTTTTTTTTAATTATGGAGAGAGAAAGGAATTGCAAGAATAAGATAACAGCGTAATTTGAAAGCTAAAATTGTTGAATGCATACATAAATTATTAAGTTTCTTCCCTGCTATGCAGGGACTTCTGATTATTGTCTTATATTTCTTTTTGGAGGGGAAGGAGGACATAGGTTTTGAAGCAAATAGCTGAGAGCTGACTGAACACCAAACAAAATGCATATGTGATCTGAGCAGGTACAAACTGAACACTGGGGAATCTAAAGAGTAATGCTGTAGGGTTTCAATCAAGAAAGTCACAGCCCCCATTAGCCATGTGTGTGCTTCTGTGCTCTTCTGGAAGAGACAGAATGTGCAGTGTATGGCAGGATCAGCCCCAGCTCCCATCACTCACATACATATACACACAAGGTATGGAAAAGTTGCATACATGGAAAAGTTGCATACATGGAAAAGTTGTTTCCTTTACATTTGTGTTTCACTGACTTGGATTATGAAGCTGCTTCTAGTTTGCTAGTGACACATTGACTCAAACACCAAAAATATCATCAAGATCAGAAAAGCACTGTCAGCAAAATGGCCTCGTTATCAAAATGCAAAGAAACTGTTTCCCACTTGCTATCTCTAGCCTAGCCTTGTAGAGGAACTGAAATCATCCTTATCAGCTTAAATTCATGAAACAGGTAAGTTCCAAAAAGCATTCAGAAATATACATCAGCACTCTGGTGAACTGTATTTTTATTCACACATACTTCTGAAATCTGAAATGTTTGTACAAAGGTTTTCTTAGCTCTAATTTACCAGGAGAACTTTTAGCAGTCATATTTGTAGAGAAAGTAGCATAACCCATTCTGACCTTATCTAGCATAACCCATTCTGACCTTATCCTGACCTTATCAGGAAAGATTCTTGAAAGAATCAGTACTTATGGGTCAATTGCCATGAGGTACACTGTACTTTTACAATGTCTTCCTAATACATATCTGTTTCCTTTCTGACCTATATATTTCTTTACCAGACACAGGATTGCCCTATAGTCCATTTAGAAGTTTCCTTGTTTTGCTACTACATCACGGCTACAATGCTTTTGTAGCAAATGCTGTCTTTTTCGTCAAATTCAACTTGAAGACTTAAAGCTCCGAGACTGCAACTGGGAGAGCTCCTCAGCAGCAGCAGTGTGTGATTTAAAGACCAAATTATGTTCCATTCCTCCTGTGAAAATGTTAATGGTCCTTACCTAGAAGCTTGTAATGCCATCAAAAGCAAAGGCTGCTGATGAAAGTTTTGGGGTATTAAAAGTAACAAGCTGGCAGCAGTGGATTCCCTCTGTAATCAAAAAGGAGGAGAATGTCTAGCTGTGTTTGCAGTATTAACATTCTGATGCCCAGTTACATATTTGAATGTTATTTTTGCCAAAGCTGTGCAGTTAGTGCAGCCATCCTTCCACAGAGGGATCTCTAGGAACATTAAAAAATCAGTGTGCAAGAACATGAGGATAAAAATAAGCTAAAATTTTAATTAGTTAAATTTTAATTGTACAAGAGTACCTACAATAACTATACTAATTAGAGTGAACTGAGAAAAATACAGAAGACAAATATAATCACCATCATCAGGTATCATATTTTATAATCTCTATGTTCTATGGTTTTAGACAATTCAAATAGAAACAGTGTAAATTCAGCAATAGAAATAGAAATAAGCCACTGGAAACACATAACAAATGTGTAGGTCAAACAGACAAATGCCACTCTAAGTCAGCACACCATCACTCTTGAAAAACAATGTTGCCATCAAGCACCATCTCAATAGATCCAAAAACAAAATCGCTCCCACAGTTTGCAATTCCACATTCACCTCATTATTTAAACAAGTAAAAATCATGTCGTTTGATTGTGCAACCCTTCTCTACCTTCAAGAATTTAAAGACTACAGTATTGTACAACATTATAGATTAGTGCTGGGTGCTGCTGGAATAAGGTTCTTCATTCTATCTCCTTGGTTAAAAGCAGAACCAATTAGACATAAGCAAAATTAAGTCACAGTCTAAATCAAGTTTTGTAAATGGGAAATACATGCTTGTTCATTCCTTTTGATTAGTAATAATTTTGATACCAACATGAATCAACAAAATAACGCTTGATATAGGCAAATAGTTTTCTTCACTAATGTGACCAAAGAAGCCGCTAATGATGTCCACAGGAATAATGCAACTGACTGTGTGTAAAATAACAGTGACAGTAGCAAAGTCTAGAAATAACTGGCTTGATATGAGCTGATTTGTTTGCCAGCTGATTAGCAGAGTTCTATGCTGTTGTATTGTGTTCAGTTAAAGTTGGATTGTTCTGTCCCCCCCTTTGTTTGACAGTGGTTCTGCCCCAGTTTTCCCTCCCATTTCTGTAATGTCTGTCACCCTGTCTCCACTCCAGTTAGTAATGTATCCCTTTCTCAACTCCACCCCAGTGCCCTGCCAGTCACTCTCCATCCCCACCTTTATTGCTAGAAGTTTCTAGCTGGAGGGTTGGATGATTGGTCCAGGGACCGGGGCCCCTGCTCCGTATTGTCTCCATTGGTGTTTTCCCTGTGTCAGTCCTTCGGATCCCACTCCCTCCTCTGTTCCTATTGGTCCTAGGCCTGGCACCTCCCTTACCTTCTCCACCCTTTAAAAACCTGATGTAATCCCCTCCTCCCTGTCTTCTCCTGCTGGTTCCCCTGGATAGAACTGCAGTTGGAGTTCCCCCTCTCATTCTGCTGGCCGCAGCTTCTATCTGATCTCGTCCTGCGCAAGGCAACGCTCACAGCCGCAAGCTGGGCGTTGGCCTTAGGTGCTGTCCTGCAGCCTGCCATCGGGACAAGTGTCCCCCTGTGCTGCTAGCGGTGCTGGTCAGCTAGCTGGACGTCTCACTTTCAACCGCACTGCTGCACTATGCTTGCTTTTTTATATGAGAATCTTGTGTGATGCCAAACCTGCATGGTTACCAGCACACTGCACATGGGCAGTCTCTAGTTTTCTCTGATGCTTCTACAGCCACTTAGAATTGCAATCACATTGCACAGAGGGCAGGCTGAGGGCAAAGAAAGGGCTTAAGAGGATCCAGTACTTAAGTATGGTCTTCCTCAGAGTTCTCTAAGATTTGGGGAGGATGTCTGAATCCAGGATGGGTACTGTCATTAAATAATTTATTTACACCCACCAATAGCTATTTCAGTGTGCACAGTCATGTAGAACACGTGAAAAAAATTCTGCAAGCAGCCTGCTCCCAAGAAAGTGCATGGCCTTAGGCTCCTGCCTGTCCTCTTCCTACTTCAATGAGATTGTAATCTACTCTTCATGTAAAGATCATTCACTGATCCTTTTCTAGTTCTTTCTCTGGGTGAATGGACTAGGATCCAATGTAAAAATATCTGCATTTCATGAATTTCTCGTTTTATGCAAAATTTGCATTCATCATTAATGGTGACTTAGAGAATATTTATAAATTCTCTATTTTAGAAAGATACCTTTAGCATCCATATTTTTCCATGTCTATATGCACATGTAAAAAAGAAAGCCAAAATCAGGAAGGATTTTTTATTACTATTTATTGGGAAATCTATAGGAGAGTACTATTATATATAAATCATGTAGTTACTATTTTTATGCCAAGCATAAGGTGATAAATGTCAAGTCATTAGTTTGAAAAGTTTAGAGTCAGCTCAATGCTGGCTCTTGGCCTGAGTGTTTTATCTTTTCCTATTTTTATTCTATGGAATATTGACAATTTGTGTCATACATGGAGTAAGTAAAGGAGAACATAAAAAGAGCTGTCATTTGCAAAACACCTTGTTTTGAGAAGAGGGAATTCAATAATCTTTTTTTGGAAATGGAAAAGTGAACAGAATTTAAAGCCTTCAATGGAAAGGTGAACAGAATTCAAAGCCTAAAATTATAATGGTTAGCACTAGGGAGTAAGTTAGAATATTACTTCTCTCATGCCAGTTGGCATGCAGGGCTCCACTTAGCAGTAAAGAATGTTGCTAATGTGCCTCAAGTGTTTCTAAATTCAAATTAAATACTTCCTCATTCTATGTGTGTGCTGGGACCATCCTTTCATGGCTTGAATAGACCAAACTATGTTACTCTGGCTGCTGTACCCAGCTTGATGTAAGGACAAGAATAACTAGGATAATTTTAGAGGTTGTTTTTGACTTAGGGTTTTTGAGCTTGATAGTTTTACTTTAAGGAAGAACTTACTAGCTGGAAACATGTATGTATTAACAGGAACAGGAACTGCATTTTCAGGATAAGTTAGCAAGTCTTCGTGTCCAGAAAGTCCCACACTAACCAGTGTGGGATACATTAGAAATAGAAGTAAAGCCTTTGTCTGTTTAGTGATCACTTGAGATCCTTAGTTTTTCATTACAAATTCCTTTTATCCCTGTATATTAATATCTCAGTTTTCTTAAAACTGAAAATAATAATTTTCTCTATTTTGGGCTGGTTGAAAAGCTATGGTTTTCAGAACATACTGAGAACTTCCCACTCAGTGGTACTCCATTTTAAGTACAGAAAAAGATAGACATCCAGAATGACTACTTATCTCTGAAAACCTGGAAATAAATATCTAATATTCCCCCGAATTTTTTTGAGCATTTTCTTTTAAAATAGTTCATAGTCATGAACTAAATTTCAAATCATATGACTTAATTCAATAGACAAATTTTGATCCTCTATCCAGCATCTAAAGTGGACTGCTGCAGCTTGTCTGTGAGAAAGTGTTAGCTCAGAAAAGGCTAGAAACCCTGATTATGCCATTTTGTGGTTGAGTCATGCAGAGAAAGTGTTTTTTTAGTCTTCTGTTCTCCTCTTTGAGTGCATGTAAAGTGGTATGGCAGACGGAATATAATTTTCCTTTCTGTTTGAATAGTATGTAACATTTTGATCTACGATAAATTTGCACAAAGCATCATCTTTAAAAGCATCTCTGCTCACCTCTGTCACTGCTAAGACTTTTCAGCAGAGGGAGACACTGTGAAAAACTGATCTTGCTTTATTTGCAGTATTGCTTGAAGGTCAATGAAGATATTTTGTCTCATTTGACTAATTGAAATTCCTTTGAACAGCCCAAGTGCAAAAGTTTAACTCATAATTAAATGCTGAGATCACATTTCCTGTGTAAGACATGGTGGGTGGAGAGAAATATGAACAAGAACAAAACGAAAAGAAACAACCAGCTAAAAATACTTTAGAAGAGAAAGAATTTATTTTTGGTCCATCAATGCCTAAATTATGCAAATATTTTTATTTATTATTTATTATTTATTTCCCTGACTAATATAATTGTATGAATTTAACAGGTCAGTATGAAATTTTGCAAGCTGATTGGCTGTTTGATACAGAATTTTTTGGAAAACAAAAGAGGTCCATGAAGGACATAAAAAACTGAGGGTTATATTCCCAAAGGTATTTTTTCATGGTTTGTTTTCTCAGTCTTTACTGAGCATGTATTTATTCAGAGGCAAAGCAGTTCATGAGTAATGCCAGGCACTGTAAGTAAGATTAGCACCATCACCACTCTGCAGACAATTTCTCAAAGGACACAGGAGCACTCAGGGAATCAGCACAGTGTTATCAGTGTTGCAGTGTGATGCCATTTCCTGTTTCAGCTATCCCAGTAGCTTCCCAGGTGTGGCAATGCCTTCTCCCTTCCCCTCCCCCTTGCCTCCTTGCTAAGTGCTGTCAGTCAATCTTATCATTCCAGCAGGGGCGTTGTGTGATTGGCAAAAGTTCAAAAGATGCCCCTCAGCCCTGGGGTCATTGGCTCATCCAAGTGTCATTGTCCCCTGAGCCTTCCCCCCGTCCCACCTGGTTGGTGGCTCACCTGTCCCTTCCCTCCCCTTGCCCCCAAGCTTAAAAGACACGAACACCATGTGGTCGGGATTGTGTGGAGCTGTTACCAAGATTCAGACATATGTGACTCTGGAATAAAACTCTGGATTAAACCCTCTGCAGAATCTGTCTCCTTTTCCTCTTCACCTGGCCTGGAGCCTTTCCATCAGAGGTAAACTGAGTTTCTACCATGCCTGGACTTGTTCCGAGTGCCTGACTGCAACTCCCAGCCAGCCAAGGGTGTTTCTGAGGGGGAACACCACAGCTGCCGCCTTTGGCCCAGCAGCAAGGGTCAGACGAGCCCAGGCACGTCCCACCTGGTAACATTGGGATAGTATTCCAATAATCAGAAAATCTTTTTGAGAATCTCTCAAAACAAGAAATAGGACATAGTAAAGAAAAAGTGTGGGAATAAACAAATGACAATAAGGAGAGACATAAGGTAAAAGTGACAGACCAATAAGCAAGGAGAGAAATGTGATCCACACGTGCCTCCATATATATTTCTGCTGTGCATCTAATGTGTCAAGGGACATGAAAGCACATGACAATGTGACTGTCTAAGTACATCCTGCTCATAGGACAAAAGTAAATGCTTGAGTCCTCAATATCATCCTAGAAAAAAATATGAAACCAATAAAGTGGCTCTTTGCAAGCCTCTACAAAAATCATCTTCCTGTGCCATTTTCTACTTAATCTTGTTTCATAGAGTTTAATAATCTATTAATATCATCATTTGCTCACTCAAGCTCAAGGGGTAAAGGTATCTACTGTCTCTAAATGTCAGCATCATGTATCTGCATTTTCCACAGACTTCTATGGCATTAACATTTTCTTTTTACTTTGTCAAACTCCTAGGAAATCACACTTTTAGCATATCATCGTTATTGAAGATAAAAAAGTCAAGTTCTGGGGAGAAATTGGAAGATTAGACTTGCATATGTAACCCTTATTTTCTGCATAGTTATATATGGAATATGAATAATTAAATATGTGATCACATGATTTTATGAACTGCATGAATATAAGATTTTTTCCAGTGATTTCTGTCTCATTTTGTTCAGAAAACTGATATTGCCTAAATTATAAGCATTTGCTTATATTTTGCTTCTGATTTTTTAGCATTTTGTTTCTGACTTTCCATAATATTGTACCTGCTAATGTTTAGTTGATTTGAGTTTATTTTTCATCTTTTTGAGCAGACCATTTTAGAGCCAAATCTTCCTCACTACCATATAACCATTTTTTCTAGAATTATAACTTCACACCATTCTAGTTACCTTCTGTATAGACAGTGGTTTCTAAGCTGGAGGTAAGCAATATTCTCCAGCACAATAAGAAAAAAAAAAACAAAAAACACTTCAAAACTCAAAAGACAAATGTCAGTGTCATAGATGCCTGAAAACATCCTGCAAGGAAACTAACTTTCCTCACACATGCACCAGCAAACATAATATATAGAATAAGATTATACTCTAGGAAACTTCAGTGTTTTTTTTTTTAATATGGCAATAAATAGATTTTTGTGATTTATTAGATATAGCACCTATTAATATGATAAAAAATAGGTTTCTTTACTAATCTTGTATTTGCTCATGCCCAACTATCAGAAATATTCTCCATAAAAACCACAATCATCTGTATAGTGATGATTTTCTGTATTTTAACTTTTTTATTTTTTCTGCCATAATTAGTTAGTCATTTAGACATGAAATGAGTAGGAAAATAAACTTTTCTGCCATTGTTACATTAAAAATAAATCACTCTCATTGCCATCTATTTTCCTTGGGTTCTGCAGTCAAAAGAATTGAAGTTCATTTGAAAGATAAAGCTTTACAAAATACCCTTCACTGAGGAGCTGTGTCTTTCACTGTCCTATAGGAAATCTGTTTTGATTTGACAGAATAATAAGCCTTTGAAAACTGTGGACTGAAAATACACAGTAGACTTTTTGCTAAGCTCACAAAGTGCCCAAATAAGAAAGGATTCATTGCACATGAATAAAAGCTAAATTAGCTGTGCATTGAAAAGTCTCATTATATGCAAGTCCAGAAGTCCTTGCACAACTTGGGTCCTGGTAAACTGTTTCTGGACCCTTTGTCACATTCTCTGTAGAGATCACTATTCTGAGGTTGTAAAAGGTCTCTTCAACATTTTTTGGCTATCTGAACTTTGCACATCTTATAGTAAATCTAAAAAATAGTTTTTTGTGGGTTTTTTTTTTTGCGGGAGAGACTAATTTACTTAGTTTTCCCTCCTCATATCTTTTTTAAAGAGGAACTTTGTTACACAGGGAAGAAGGATTTAGAAGCAGCTGTACCCAGTTCTTTAGTGGGTACAGAATTGTGCTGTGACTTTTGAATATGCGGCAGTCATCCACAAGTTTGAAGAAGAACAGATATGTTTTAATTCTATTTGTGTGGGAAAAGATAGTTGTCATTCCTGTATAAAAGGCAAGATGAAAAAGGTGCATGAAGTAATTAAACAGCCAGGTAACAATGGGTTCCAAAAAATCTCACAAAAATAGCACTCTGTGTGTTGTTTCATACATGTATGTTGCTTCTGTGACAGAATAATGAAAACTGCAAATCTTTAAAATTTTGATGGAATTTTCTAGAAAGATTTTAAAGGAAATACACATTCTGAAATGTCTCATGTGGTTTATTCCCTGTCATTCTCATAAGAATTACAATGTACAATTATATACAGTATATTTAATACATTGAACAATGTGTAATTATTGTCTTTAAAATATAGAAGCACAAGAATAAATCTCAGAGTGACATAATGAATGCTACAGAATCAATATGCACTGAAGTAGTAAAATCCTATGGTAGAATTATTATTATTGAGTCATAAAAATATGAAAATTAAAAGAATCTCCTTACCCTGAGTGACCTGTAATCTGTTCATTGACAATTTTTACTCTGTCCTCCTGATCCATATGCAACTTTCATACCTCTGCTGCTAGTATTGAAAAACAATGTTCTAAATTCTTCATATTCTGGAAATAGATTTTTCTAATTTCCAGACTAAATTCTTGACAAGTTGAAAAATACGTTTCCTATATCAACTTTGCTTTAAAAATTTAACGCGCCTTTTTTTCCCCCATGTGTTTAATACTAGATTAATTTTTTTAAAGAAACACTTTTATTCTCTTTTGGTTTTTATTGTTCCTAGTTATACTGCATAAGCTTTTCTACAGTAGAAGAATTTGAAGTTAGCTTTGCAATAGTTACTTCAGGTGCAGTTAGCAGCCTAGCAGTAGCTGCACTGAGATGACAGTTGCCTCATTTGCTCTGTTGCTAAAAATGAAATCTATATTTACACTGATTTTTCTCTTTAGATGTCAGAGGAGAGGAATCTGTGAGGAATATGTGAAAGTGGTGTCTTGTCTCTCTCCTGAATAGACTAAGTTGTTTGCACTAGGCTGAAAAGTTCTATGAAAAACTTCAGCTTTGCTCATCCCTTGGGATCTCTTTTAAGCATTAACTTGGCATTTCATAATATAAGTATAACCTCCTTATACAAAGATGACTGTGTACATGTGTATGTGTCTATAAAGCTGGGAAAATATTTTCAAAAGTCAGGAAAAGACCTATTAGACAAGGTTTTATCTCTTTAGGAATCATGGATATAAGACTAGAGAAAAAAACTGGAATGACCTTCTCTCTTAATTTGAACTGATCAAGTAATTTTAAGATTAAAAAATTCAGTCATTGTTTCTCCAGGCTGATATACTGATTTTAATGAGAAAAGCTCTTCATTTTCAATTATATATGAAGCACAAACATATTTTCAAATACATTATTTGATAAGATTTCATGAAAACAAATGCAGTTAAAAACTATCACTTTCATGGGCATAGAAGAGCCAAACCAAGATAATGTTTATGATATATGCTTATCAATGATAGTGAAATCCTGTCTTACAAATGCTTTATTTTTGCACATGTGTGCCTTTGAACGTATTCACTGATGTGAAGTTCTGGTAAATACAGTAACTTCATAAGGAGGGTAGCTTAATTTCTAGTATTTGGCTGCCACAAACAAGTAAATATGTCTATAACAATCCCCAGAGTGAAATCCACACTGAACTGGTGAAGTTAGTCAAGTTTCACAGAATTTGTATGGAGAAGATTTTTTTCTTTCCTCTGGACAGCCAACAATTTGCACAATTTTAAGCTGTAACTAATGGGATTAGTTTTCTATCACGTTATCGGCTTCGTTTTCTGTTGTTCACAGGCATCTGCAATTTACACTAAATTATGTTTTAAATAATTTCATGCCGGTTTTACTTGTGAACTAGGTAGCATTGGCTTGAGAGGAGCTTTTATATCCGCTAGAGCCATGTGCTTGGAACAAAAGTAATGTGACAGATCTCCTGAAATTTATGAATGCATTATTTCTGGAACATACAATACTTGACTTTTGTACTTTAATATCAATCTTTTGGCAGCATAGCTGCTGCAGATGAAAAAAAGTGCATATCAGCTTTTATTCCTATTCATGTGTTGACCTTAAATTACCCCCTTTCCCAGATGGCCAGTCATCTCTAAGTTCTGAAATGCAAACTGGCACCATTAGGCTTGCCATACTATTGCAAACCTGTTCTCCCTGAATTCTGTACCATATGAAGTGTTTTGTGACTATGTGCCAAAAAAAAAAATAATTAAAAAGTAAAGAACAGAGATATTATTTGCTTGACAAAAACGGGAAAAAGAACATGAAATATTATTAACCTAGAGCTTTTCAGATATTATTCTCTCACTGATTGTTTTATTTAGATTTACTCAAATGCAATAAACTCTATTGTCATAGTGAAACAAGGCTGTGACTTGCATTCTTCTCAGTACAATTCATCAATCATTTTATCAAAATTGAGGCTGACAGAAAAAAACTAACTTGTTCCAAAAAAGAATTCTAGGGCCATCTATCTTGGCCTCCTGGTTTAATATAAATGCTCTAAAATGCTTTAGAGCAGAAAAAGGATCATAGAGCAATTTAGAAAATGACATGGTGAACACATTATGCCAAAGGGCTTGACAACAGGAGGAAGTGTTTGCCTTCAGCAATATCACTATATTCTTCTCTGGGAAAAAACCCTAATCCACAGTTCAGCCAAGAAGCCTTTTCCACTCACAGAGAGGTAGCAAAATGGACAAAAGTGGAAAGGACTCATGTCATGACGCATTGAGGTGGGGGAGATGTTGATGGTAAGTTCTTATCAGTCTGAACAAAGACACCAGATCACATGTCAGGGAGCTCCTCTGCTTTTTTTATGCAGGCATCTAAACTTGAGCAACCAGCCGAATATTTAGACTCAAAAGGGGTTGGCTAACAAGCCCTGAAATTTTACAATACATTTCCACCAGTGGTGCCTAGCAAGCCTTAAATTTTACTGGGTTGAATATGATAGCAGTGCTTTTCCCAGGCAAAGCAAGGGAAGAGACAAATGAAGAGAGAATAGAGAGAAAGAGAAAAAAAATCCCCTGTCCTTAGATCCCATGTTGATCCTGCCATGTGGATATGGTCAGGACCTGGGATAAACAGTGAGAGTGAAAGAGAAAGAGAAAAAAGAGAAAGAGAAGAAAGAAGAAAGATATGGGGGGTAAACAATTTCATTTTATAGTTAACCTGGTGAATGCCTCTTATGCAAACTAGACTTTTTGCACCATTTCATTCACACATGCACAGAGAAGCTTTCTGAATGAGCCCTCCCTACCCCAGGAATTGAGTTAGAGGGATGAGACAGGATGGAGCACTGTTTAATGGTGCACATGGAAGTGTTGGGTTAACAGTTAGACTCAATGATCTTAAACATTTTCTCCAACCTAAATGATTCTATAACTCTATGATTTATGCTCAAATTATTTCACAGTTTACCTCTTTAGAAGGAAAGTTTAGTTGCCTGAACATTTTTCCTCACCTAGTTCATCTTAGCCCCCGTATTTGCCATTGGTTAACCAGATTCATTCTCTTTGATTGCATTCAATACACCAGGGAATTTCTTTATCTTGTTTTATTTATGAAATCAACTTTCTCACCCTAAAAATATTAATTCCCTCAAAGTGCTTCTCAGTTCATTTATACAGTAAGTCTTCCCTGTCTTCTGTTCAGGTTTTAATTCTCTTTCCAATTTTTTTTTTTGCATTTTCTTTATCAAAAAGCATTTTTTTATCTTAAATCTCCCTACCTAAATAAAAAGAATTATTTTCATTCTTAACCTATGCAGGTACTGATCTCTCTCTGTTGTTTTTATCATAATTTCTTGGTTCCCATTCTATCAAATGAAATAAAAGACATTGTTTCCTTTTGCAATATATATAACAAACAGCTGTACTGATTTTTTTTTAATTAAAGTACATTACTTTTTTACTTGAATATTCTTTTTTTTTACTTTTAAATGTTTCTGACTGCTTAGAAGAAGACAAATTTGCTGTCCTTCCAAGTGTCTTTCCAGGCAGACTGATCCCAGCAAGGCTTCAAAGTAAAGATTTTTATCAAGAAATTCTCACATCAGAATCTGCCATATTGCAGTTTTTTTTCCCTTACTCAGTCTGATCAGGACATTTTCTTTGCTTGTTACACTCCATTCTTTTCTGATAAGATTCCCAAAGGAAATGAAAGCAGAAACAATGGATAAAGTAAAACCAACACCTCGAGTTATGAGAGTTTCCTACTAAACAATGCAACTGAATCCCTTTTTAAAAAGCATTGAATATAAGCATCTCAGTAACCTGATTCAAGACAGAGTATAAAGATGACATTTTCCATAAGCCTGAGAGTGCAGGAACTTCTATCAATTTATGTGCCTCAGCCTGACTGATTAGGACTCACAATTAGTATCTTGTAGGTATTTGTATCTCAG
This sequence comes from Molothrus ater, assembly GCF_012460135.2. NCBI lineage: Eukaryota > Metazoa > Chordata > Aves > Passeriformes > Icteridae > Molothrus > Molothrus ater. The sequence goes on along the minus strand of NC_050480.2, from coordinate 105,689,069 downwards.
CTATTTATCATTTCTATTGATATAAGAAGGAATTAAGCAACCCTAGATCAAGTTTTAGATTTCTAGTTTAGGAAGAGATATGTACATCTTCATTCTTTTTATCACTAGCATCAAGATTGAAAGAAATATTTTTTTATAAAAATAATAATACTATTTCTGTTTAATATTGAAATAGTTTGAAATAATCTAACATTATAAGAGTATAATCCCATTTGAAATACCCTAAACCAACAAATTCTTTCAGAGTTTAACCAAGAAGAAATATCTAGTTTGAAACTCACAAAAATACACTCTGTAACATATATGAGGAAAAGTGCAAATACTAAAAACCCACAGAGATATGTTTTTGATCAGGTCCATTTTCTTTTCAATCAGAGATACACTCTAGTGTGCTGTACTGCTTCCCAGGGAGGAAAAAAAAAAAAAAAAAAAAAAAGCAACCAAAATCATTATTCTGCAAAAAAACCCTGTGTATTCACTTAACTTCATGCTTTCTGATAGTTCATCTAAATTTACCAGGACTGCTCACAGAGCATAAAGTTAAGGTCTGGTACAAATCTTCACAGTATCAAGATAAACATCTGCAACCATGGGCATTCTCTTAAGCTGAATCTGTGTCCTTTGTTTCCCCTCCACTCTGTGAGTGGATGTTTAGTACAGTCACACTGGCCTTTGCTGTGGACAGAAAAAGACTCTTGAGAACAAAATGTTCTTTTATATTTCCCAGGGAGCAAGGACACTGAATTACTCAGTAATTCAGTTTCTTTTTACACAATCAATGAAAACACCTACCACAAATCATGTGACTAACATTAGATGCAATTAACTTTGAAATTAATTCATTTACACACTTTTACTGGAGTCAAAATTGAAATAACATCATTCAAAATATATTAAGTGTATTCTTCCATCTAATGTAGTTCTGATTCCTAAGATGCATACTTTATCAGACATAGTCTGATAAAATTTTTTTTCTCTTTAAAAATACTGTTAACAATTTAAACCTCAGCAATTTTTGTGAACAAGAAATCTGTTTTCCCTCCTTTTACTCTCTCCAGCCCCTCTTTAAAAAAATCTCAGTGCATATAAGACCTTTGTTTCACTACAACAACAGACGTATTGATCATTATGCATAGTTGGATCATAAATTACTATTTTGTAAATTACTTATAAAATAGATAATATTAAAAAAGTACTAAATCATTATTTGATGTTTTTAAATTTCAAACACACTTAGAATAAATTATATATCTATACATACATAAATGCTCCCCTGACTCATTCCTGAGGCCTTGCACCACAGGACTGCATGTGACACAAAGTGATGCAACAGATGCAGAGTTTACTGCAAGAGGCAGTGTCCAACTGACCCCCATCCCCCACTGGAGGAGGTACCTGGACATCCCCTCCTGGCCTAAACCTCTCTAAGCCACCAGATCCTGTGCTTTTGGAGGGACCCTCAGCACCAAGAAAACCGGCTGGAGCGGATCATCAGGATGACAGCGGGGTCCACAGAGTGGTGATATTTTCTTTAATCTGTCTCTGTCACTATCTTTCTGTCCCCCCACTTCTTTTTTATTTCTTTTTCTTCATATTTTTCTCTCTCTGACATATTTATTATTAAATAAAATCCATACCATTGACTTTGGCATATGATCCTCTTTGTACCTTAATTTGGGCAGAGACATTTTTAATATTTTTAAGAACATGATCATAACACCCTCATAAAAATTTCTTCTTTGTTTCAAGCTTTACTGTAATTTTTTTTTTGCTTAAAACCTTTACCCCTCGTCCTGTGACTATAAAAATGTCTTTTAAAAACTGTATCCAAAGTTTTAATGAAAATTTGGGGGTGTTTCAGCTGAAAAAATCTCATACAAACCCTTGAAATAATCAAATCACAGTATTTGGGCAGTAATAATCTTCATACCATGCAACAGATTTTCTCACAACAAATATATATTAAATAAAAAAGCTTCAAAAATATATTCATTCTGGAAGTCCATTGAAACTGTGATATTTTTAATTAGTTTACTTCTGCTGGCCTTCTTTTGAGATATGACTGAAAGCTACTAATATATTTTCCAGTATTGTGGAAGAATAAAATATTTACGTAACATTTTTTTTCCATTTTCCTTGTCTAATTGGGATCCTGGGTAGGTGTTTGTGTCAGTCTTTTCCATTGACTCATAGTGTTCAATATACTTGGAGGGTACAGATTGCCATTTCAAAATTAGGGCAATTAATTAAACTCCCATAACCATTTAACTTTTACCATCTCCTCCAAATTCCACTTTCTTCCACTTTTCTTCTTGTGAAAAGAATGATAAACAAGATCAAGGATTAAAGATGAAATTAAAAAATGCTGCAGGGTTTTCTTTGTTTGTTTCTTTGTTTGCTCTTCTTTCTTTTACTTTGCAGGGTTTTATTCCACTCTTTTGCCACCACTCTACTCCACCTGGAATCACAGCCAGTCTGCTCCTTCTGAAGGAGAGCTCCCTTTCTCTCTCCAAACTCTTGAGAGGGAAGGGAGGAAAATCTCCCTTCATGAGCAGAGACTTTGACAGTCCCCCCGAATTCTAGTTCTGAGCAACCTCTTTTTCTTTTTTTCCCTTATAATTTGTTTTTTCCGCAACTGACACTGTTCTTTGCTCTGAACTTGTAACATCCTGTGCATATCTATTTTTATTGACTCAGATCAGGAGACACAATGTAAATCCACATAATCAGCCAGTTCTTTCGAAGTTCGAGCACATTGAGAATGACAACCATCTCAACAGTTGCTTTCAATAGTCCCTTTAAAAGGTGAGGAAAAGCTTGAGGAACTGGGACTCAATGAGTGTGTTTGTGTTGTATAAGGAGGCCATTTTTTAAAGTTAGCTTTTTTTCCCAGGAAATGAGCACAAGGAGGATATCAAAGTTTGTGTATCACACAGTATATCAAAGTGTTTCATTCACCACAGATTATCTGCAAATTGTTTCTTCTACAAATGAATGAAGCATCATCACTGAAAAAATCACTTTATTATATTGTCACCATTGAGAAAAATTGTCTGTAAAAACATTTCAGAAGTTGTTTCAGAATGCTTCTTTGGAAAATACTTAGTGACAGTCTGAAATAAAAGATTAATTTATTCTCATACATCTGTTTTCTTCCTGTGATTTAAATAGCCTATGGACTAATACAACGCTTCACTTTCAAAAACTGAATCAGTCAGTGTAAAATCAATCTATCACAGCTTTTCTCACTGCAAGGAACAGTGCAGTGAATAATGTTTTCACAGGTATTTCATGGATTGTTAGGGCCAAACTCAGGAAATCACAAAACTTTATTCAATTTGTGGAGCAGATGTGCATCAATAAACTAAGTGTTGAGTATTGACACCAGATTTTTTACTGAGACACTGAGAAACAAATATTTGAAGGGGATCTTCCAGCACCTTTTATTAATTTTGGTCTCTGAAATGTCAAATGTTTTTAAATCTCAAAAATCAGATATTATTAGAACACAATCAAGAATGAGCCTTTTAGATGGGAAAAAAAAACAAACAAAAAAACCCGCAGAAAATCTCAAATATTAAAAAAAGACAAAAAACCCAAAAAACCAACCAAACAAACAAAAACCAAAAACCACAATCAATCAAATAAACAGGCAAATCAACCAAAACTACCAGGCTCTAAAAGAGATAGAGTAGGCCTTGGAAACAAAACCAATACCTAACATTAGAATACAAGAATATCATCTCCTTTCTTGTGTTTTTGCTGTGTAATATTCTCTTTTCCAAGTTTCCTCCCATCTACCACTTATGAGTTTTTCTGGTTTGCAACAAATTCTATAAACTCCTTTTGAGCCTTGTTTCTTTCTATATAAATTTTATCTGTACATAATTAGCTGAAAAAAGTTTAGAATTAATGGCTTAAAACTGCAAAACCTTTCCCTACTACTACACTTTGCTGCTGTCTATCAATAAATCAGCTTAGGTACAAGGACTAGGCTAGGTTAATTAACATCCGGTTTTATTAAGACCTGCTTAGATTTGTATTTACAGCACATGAATGTATGGAACACTGATGCATTCCAAATCATATTCAATATTATTGACTGCTCCCTGATGCTTGTTAGTACTGAAAGAGTATAAAGAAATGTGTGTTAAAAATGAAATTAAAATAGGAATTTTTAAAAAATTAGACATAAATCTTGCATAAAATTAGATGAATTTGCTTCTCTTGCTCTACTTAAAATTTCACGCTGTTTGTTTTTGTGTAGAAGCAATGCCTGTTGGATGATATTAACTTGCATGTAGAAGTGTGAGCAATCAAATCCTATTAATTTCAAAGAGGATTCTTAAAGGGGAATCTTTAGTTGATAGTTTAAATTAATTAAACCTTTTATGACAACACTTGCAAAAATAGATGTTATTAAGACCAAAATTTGTAAGCATAAGGAAAGAGAAAGGAGCAGAGCTGATAGCAATGGTCTATTACAGTCTCAGGGCCTTTGCCTTCATCAGACGTTGTCAACTGCAAATTCAGTTGAAGAACTAGTCCTCTACCCCAAACTGTACTAGCAACAAAGTATAATTCCACTGCAGAGCAGGAGTAAACCCTCTGGTACCCAAGCCAGTTCATCAGAGGATCTTATACATCCGTGTTGCAAAACCATGAGTTCCTGCAACACCTGTTTCATCATTCATTTAATTTCTTTCTACTAGAGATATAAGTCTACATACATCATATCATACATCAGATATAAAAACTTTGCATTATATTGACAGAGCTGAAGGAAATTTTGTTCTGATGATTCTGACTCACTAAATACGACAATGTTGATGGGGATAGAGGTTTTTTTTTTTTTTTTTTTTAGCAGCTTGTATGGTGTTATGTTGTGCTTTTGTGACCAAAACAGTGTTGATAACACATTAATTTTTTAGCTGCTGCTGCTGAACAGTGCTAGCACAGCCCAAAAGTCTTTTCTGCTTCTCACACTGCCCTGAGAGTGAGTTGGCTGAAGACACACAAGAATTTGCAGAGTACACAACTGGGACAGCTGACCTAAACTGACCGAAAGGATACTCCACAACATATATCATACTCAGCAATAAAACTTCAGGGAAGATGGAGGAAGAGGGGTGTTCAGAATTACTGTGGAATCATGCTGAGAAATCTATTTAACTTTTTGGTGTCAAAAGCTCATGACAAGTTTGTTTTTACACTGTCGTACTCTTAAAATCAGTTGCATACTACAAAATTCCTTGTATTTGGTAAGCATGAGCATTAAAATATACATCAAACTCTATTACTAAAGTTACTGGAATGGCAACAACTTCAGTTTTTAAAACATCGCAAGTAATATTAAAAAAAAAAAAAAGAGAGGCAAGCAATACCCAGAGATTATTTCACCAGTGCCAGAAGTCACTGTCAAATCATATTATAATAGACTTCAAATGCAAAAATAACTTTGTTCTTTATGCAAGCAGTATATCTAATGATTATTTTCCCTACTGAAATTTTGTACAGGAGGATAATACACGGGTCATTTGATTGTTACAGGAAATAATAATGAGGAAAGCAGACTATTACTTATCAGTTCATAGTAGCTCAAATGTTCAAAATTGTTGTCTCAATACTTTTTTGAGAATACTCTTACTTGAGAAAATAGGTGAGCCACATTTTCACTTAAAAGTTCAAATGTCAATTATCTAGTCTTTTGATCAGAATTTGCACAAATTGGACGCGGCATCTTGAGTGATTTGGCTCCGAATGGACTGCAGTATCAGCACAGACGAAGCAGAAGAGTAGCATAGGATTCATGGCCATAATTATTCTTGCAATTTGCTTTACTCCACTAGCCCGAGTGTTAAAAAGCTTAACTTCCAGATATACACAACTCCCTGATTAAAATTTAGTCATCAAGAATATCCTGTAGCAACTGGGAATTGTTTCAAAGATTATTTATCACCCCTGCTAACACATATTATCAGTAGCCCTATATGGTTATGTTTAATTTCCAGCCTTTGAAACGGTTATATTTCTTTATTTTATGCACAAGGAAGACTTCTTCTTCATAGGCAGGAACAAAATCATTCCCTAATCTTTGTACTACCTGCCTGCTTGAGAATTAGTTTTCAAACACAAGGTGTTGAGATTGAATTTTCACACTTACTTACTAAGATATTGTGGCGACAGATTTGTGTCCAACAGCCATCTCTATCTCCACTGGCACTGCCTCTCGCCAGGACATTCCCTGAGAATTATCTCTGTGACCAGGGAGTCCTTGCTGAACTCCCCAGTTGCATCAGGGTCACTTCTTTCAGACCTTCTGTTCAAAGTTAGAATGCATAAGGCTAGAAAAGTTGTGTTGCAAAAGCAAAGCTAAGCTTCACCTTGGATGAATTTCTAGAAATTAAATTATTTCTCCAAAACTCAGCAACATAAATAACACTTTGAGATAATTTTCTTCCTCATTTTTCCTGTTACATTGGACTCAATTTTTGTGAAGTAATGCAAAATCTTTTCAGGATCTTTCTTGTGTTCTGTATTTTCTTACAGTTTTTGTATTGCTCTGGTATGAGTTTTAGTTGGGATTTTTTGTTTAGTTTGTTTTTCTCAGAGGAAAAATTCTGATCTCTAATTTTTGGTTTTAACTTGTTAAATAATCACTTTAGTTTTTAAATGGCTGAATAAATATCACAGCTGCAAATCCAACTCTTAGGAAAATTTCTGGAAAAATTTTTCAGCACTGACAAAATCATACCCTTCTTCACTTTCAAAATAGCTATTCAGTAATTTATGATATTTTTTTTAAATGACTACTGTTGTGGTTTGTGTTTGGTTTGTTCCGTTCTCCCCTCTCCTAGCTTGGCAAGTTGGTCTGGCTCAAACCCCCAGTTATGTCAGTCACGGTTTTCCCCTCCTTATTTTCCCTCATTATCCCTTATTTGTCCTTGTATCCCCTCCCCAGGCCTTCTGCCAGTCACCGGCACCCCACCCCAAGTTCCAGAATCTTCCAGCTAGGGTGTCGAGTGATTGGCTGGTAGGCCTGGGCTCCTCCCCTGACCTATCCCCATTGATCCACACCACCCATCAGTCTTCAATGTACCCAAATTTTCGTTCTATGATTGGTTTCTTGTGTACCCACCCCTTCCCTTTAAAACCCGGTCCCTGGAGGGGCTCGGGGCTCCTCCTCCGCTCGCCACCTTTGGGTGGCTGCCCTGTACTTCCCCTACCCTGGATTAAACCAAGTTACTTCACCCAGCAGATGAGGGCCGTCTCTTTTCTTCACTCCTGCGGCGTGGTTGCTTCAATATCGGTGACTGTTTCCTCTCGCCCCACCCACGGTCGGCACATGCCACTGGCTTCGTGCCAGAGGAGTGCCGGTATAACTGAAGGTGGCTGGTCTCTCTAAATCCCTTCAGCCAGGCCCCCCTTAAAAACAGCCACAGCTTCAGACTACCTCATCCAGGGAAAGAGAGTTTAATTTTCTTCCCTTTTTTTAAGTAAATGACATTTAAGACAAAGATACAGTAGAAACAGTACTGTCTAAATTTATGGTCAACTTCAGTTTACTCAGACTCTGACATCCATACAGGTACTTAATTGATGTCATCATATTCCTCTGGTTATGACCTATTCAGTAGTCAAATTGAGTTTAGACACAGTATCTCTTAAGGCACATTTTCCTATGCCTAATCACTTACACTGCTCATCTCTGAAACCTTTTTAACTGTTTCAACATCCTTTCTTCAGTGTCATCAGCTGAATTATAGGATTCAAATAAATTAGATATTACACTAGCATTTAACTTTTCTTGCTCCTATTAAATTTTCCCACTTATTTGTAAAACAAGAAAAAAAATAGAACAAATAAATTCTCTTTCTCTGCCACAACACTGCACTAGATATTCGTGTTAAGATTATCTGTCACCACTTTTTCAAAATTTATCAAAAGATAGACTGCCTTCTTATCCCCATTCAGATCCTCTACTCTATCCATATTTCTGTGACATTACTTCCTTTACAATGGAAAACATACTGTTAGCTTACACATTGCCAGCTCACAGTTACTAGTTTTGGAGGTGACATCATGAATAAAATATGATGGGGAGGTTGGGGAGCAGTAGCATATATAGTGATTGCAATTTGAACATTTTTAATTTCTTACCAAAATCTCTAGAACCAATTCATTAGAAATTTGCAGCACAAACTGCAGAAAATCTTTTATTTTACACATCCCAGGGCTTTTTGATTAATCTCAGTCCTTGGAAATTTTATGTTAAATGAATATTTACTTTTTCTGTCTTTTATTCCACTCTCAAATAGTTTACTAGTCCAGCACCTCAAACATGAGTCTTTGTTTCTACAGAAATTGAAGATATCTAAACTGATTATTTTTTTTCCCTTGGGGGGGAAATAAAAGTGTAATGGTTCAATGATCCATAAAATAATAGTAATAAAAAAGAAATGAAAAAAAAGCCAATTTCTTCCTCCTTAGCCTGTAATTTTTTCTGATTCTTGGCAGCCAGATTCACACTTTCTTGATTTTGTGATTATGTTGCTTTCTGAATCCACTTGAGTTTTCCTCTGCAGAACTATCTTCTGTTTCAGGATTTTATTTGAAAAGAACTGACATGAAGCTGTAAAATTTCTCTGTCCTTATCATAGCAGAAGATGTAAAAGACTCCCTTTTTCACAAGTGATTTTCAGTATTTGCTGCATATACCAAATCAGTATCCGTTCCTACCAAAAGAATATCACTCAAAACTAATTTCACATTGAAATAAACTAAGAATGAGATTTCACTGTTGGAACACTGGTGCAGCACACAGATCTGTCTTGGATGATTTCACAGCCATAAAATAATTTTAAAAATTTTGTGCATAATTATGTATTAATGGAATTTTTCTGTGTATCTATCGTATATTTAAAATAAGACTTCTCTCAGTCGCTAAGGATCAGTACTGAAACTGAACTTATAAGTAGCATATTCAGCAATCATACAGTGCACTAGGGATTTATCCAGAAATCTCAAAGACAGAAAAAAATGATGTTATGGCTCATACACTCTTTCTGTCCATCTGAGTATTGAAATATTACATTGTAGACTAGACAAGTGAGTTGAAAAAAAAACAATAATGAGAAGTGTCTACGTCATTTCCATAGAATGAGCAAGCTCTTTCCAGTACATTTGATAGTGAAAACTGGTTTTGATTTGTAAATTCTAAGTCAAATTTACCCCCCCAAATATGAATTTCTACATGTATACCACTAAGCAAGAAAACCTATGTTTTATCACCACAGGAGAGAATGTGCCAGTTTCAGGCTATTATTAATGCTATTCTAGAGTAAATATCTAAAAATCTACAGATAATAACCTCACAAATGCCTTCTTTTTCTCCACTAGCATGGGAGACAAATATGTATAAACTACTATGAAGTAAAGCTCCCTACACTCTGGTGGAATATTTTTTATTATTATTTATTAACTTCTAAAGTAATTTTAAAGTAAGACATCCTATACAGGACGTGGTTTTGCAAATTCACTTTACACAATTAATTCAGAATCTCAGTAGGAAGAAAAATGAAACTGCATCTTCTGACTAAGTCAAATATTAATTTCTGGAAGATGATGCCATTTAGCAAAGGAACATGCCTTTAAGAATTTGTTTTACACTTAAGTGTCCTGATGATCACATACCTAAATTTTCAAAGTACCACAGGAAGCTGAGCAATTAGAGACCTGTTAGACCTTTCATTTTTTCCTGGATAAGGAATGGAATCCAGTTTCTTCTGTTCCTGACACTCTAAATCAAAGCTATTCTATAGATTACATTTTTATTACCATCATTCTTAGTTTGTCTTAAGACAAACAATTGTGAAACTTTTTTACAAAAAGAAAAAATTCAGCAGGAAGGGCTAAGAAAAACTTGCTAAAAATATCTGCTTGTTCCTGCAAAAGCTTTAGAATTATCACATGAAATGTTGGGAAAACACATACAAAAGTCTTTACTTTTGATTGATCAGAAGCCAGCCTTCTGATTTTGGCTGTACTCATATTTTAGATGACCATGTACCTCTGAGAGTAGGATATGGAAATCAGGAGATGAACACTAATAATGTATTCTTTGCTTTTCGCAATGGACACCAAAGTCTACAGAAAGTTACTGCTTAGTTTGGTATTTCTTAGTCCATTTTGCAAAAGAATAAACTCACAAAATGCTTCACACATTCGCAGAATCACTGTATTGCTGCAATTGGATAGGACTGCTGGAAATCACCCAATCATCCAATGGCCTGCTCAAGGAAAGCCAAGTACAAAGTTTACTTAGGACATTGTCCAGTTTTGGATGTGTCCAAGGATGGAGACTCCACAACCTCTTTGGATGAAAAATTTCAGTATTTAGCCATTCTAACAGTGGAAAAGAATTCTCTTACATTTAAGCAGAATTTCTTGTATTTCAGCTTGTGGCCAGTTGGGATGGATGAAGGTTTGACAAGAAAGTTTCACAGATATGTGCACTTGGCAGAAAGATTTCTGAATGTAGAATATGAAGAAGGAATAGAAGTGAAATCAAGTTTTGATATAGAAGAAAAGAATTGCTGAGCCAGTCTTACTGGATAACTAAGAAGGCAAAGGATATGTTATTTAGAAGCGTTTTTTATGACTTAGAGCAAGGATAAACCCACCTCAAACAGAAGAATCTTTTACCAAGCAGAAAGATTCCACAGGCAAACAAGATTGTTGATGTTGCAAATAGAAAAAAGGTCCCTGAATTTTCCACTGCAAGAAAACCAAAGAACAGCTTATAGCTTAAACTGTAACATACTAACTTTTAGTGATTGGAGAATAGTAACATAAATATGGTAATTATAGTACTTATGATAGGCTATAGGTAAAAGTAAAGGTATGGACTGGTTCTTATGTATTAAGATGCCCAGCAAAGTATATAATGCACTGTAACCAAAACTAAAGGGTCTTCAGGCTTGTCTACAACTGGAGTTGACAGCTATAGGCACAGACTCTGTCACCCACCACCCTGGACTGTTGTAACGTCCTGGATGCAATAAATTGCTTTTTGAACAGCCTCTGTCATCCTGCATCTCTTGTTATGGCTCTTACACCCAGTGACTCTTGTTTATGTGCTGAACATCACTTAAAAAATCCTGGCTCCATCCTCTTTACTTTCCGTGATGAGGTACTTATAGAGATTGCTTATTTGTGCCTTGTCCTTCTCTTCTTCATGCTGAACAAGCCCAGCTCTCTCAACATTAAGCTGTGTGACAGATACTCAAAGTCTTTATCTGGCCTTTTGGTAGGCTTTTGCAGTATGTCCTTGTCTCACTTGTACTCAGGAGCCCAAAAACACCATAGTGATCCAGATGTGGTCTTGGATAAAACATTTCAGATTAAATGAAATTCTTAGTTAAATTTATATATCAGCTCTCAGTACTGTCACTGAGCCAAGAAGCAATAACTGACATCATGCCTTAAAGGAAACACTGTAACCACTAAGTAATTAGGAGAAGTTAATATCCTATGATGAATAACTGAGACTCAAAAGCAGTGATCAGTCATACCCCAGCAGTCCTGCCTTGTAAAGTCTTATAAAAGCCAATAAACCAACACTCAAGATTCACCTTTGGCCTTTTATATCAATATGCAAGCAACCCTATGATTTTGAGCTTGACAGCTGACAAAATATATTCCATCCTAAGGACTCCTTTCACCATGGTGCATAAATGGGTCTGCCTTCAAGAGCAGCCATTAGCACATCACATGATAGACTTTCATGGTCTTGGGTAACACACACTTGTGAGGTGTAAAGATGCCCTTTATTTCAAGAAGGCCAGTGATAACTTTAGATGTCTGAAAACCTGCCAAATTTGAAGATGTATCAAGGAGTTAGCATTAGATGCAAATTCAGGGAAGGAAAATGTGTAATTTACAAAAAATAACAGTGCTAATGTTTAGTTGATATGCTTTCAATCTACAACTATTGGAAAAAAAGGAGGCTTATCATTGCAACTCTAAGCTACAGATTTTACACAAAAGACAATTATTAAGGCTATCATTATTTATTAATTTGGTTTTAAACATTGCAGTTTTCTGCACTTCCAATTTAACATACTAGTCTTCATTTACTACTGTAGGGCATCACTGACAGCTGCAAAATGAAGATCCAGCTGGATGTTGGCAGACATAAACAGAAATGTAATGTTGCCCTGGGTTACAACTACAGTCTAATTTTGACTGATGGGTGAGTTTGGTTGTTTGTTCTTTGATCATTATTGGTTGGTCTTATTTAAAATAATATTGATACGAATCCTTTCATTATCATTTACCTTCTACCTTTGTGTTTTACTTTTCGTCCTACAGTAATTTTGTCTTGCTATGAAGCTGTCATGTATAACTTGCCTTTTGCATTTATCCAGGGCCACTTCCAATGTTTTTTCCCAGAAAGACAGTTACTAGCTCTCACAGTGTCTATCATGTTGCCCTGATCTTTTCTGCAAGCACAAACCAGAGACTTTCAAAAGTCCTCCTTTTGTGCTTTGCTACATTAGTAGTTTATGAACTGTGTCTCTAGTATTTTACTTGCATAAATCTACATGAAATCCACAGATTATGAGCAGCAGCAAGACTGGAAAAAGAGATTCTGTGGAGAATCTCTTGGCGCAGCAATAAAAATCCTAAAAATATGAATGATTTTGCAACTTCAAGTTTTATATATTATTGAACTGAAAGAAAAATTATTTTTATAACATAAACGATACTTAGTGACTGTATGTGTCTACAAGAGATAAATAATACAATGATTCTGTTTAATACTGCTGAATTTTGCCATCTTGCTCATGATAAGAGCTTAATTACCTGAGGAGACATTATGATACACATCATGGACTGCACAATTTACAAAAGTTATTCAAATTTTTGAACTCAGCCTCCAAAGGCTGAGTTTAACAGGTAAAACACTAATTCTGTAGCTGTTAAGGAACTAAATTTCTAGTTTGAACTTAATGTCTTTATTAAGGAAATCAAAACAGCTCCACTTAGTCTTGAGGAAAAAAGTTTATGAAAAGAATGCTTACAATCATGACAGATTAAAAAAAACAACAAAATCAAAAAACAGGAAGAGTTTGTTTAGATAAACAAAAAGATCCAAGTTTCCCTACACATCTTTACACATCTCTTTTCTGGAGATCACCTGATAAATTTTAAAGTTATTTCATTGGCAGTTATGCTTTTCCTCACTATTGATCAAAAGTTAGTTGAAATATATTATCTTGTTGCCAGTGTTAAAACAATTATACAGTCCTTTAAAAAAGAATACTTTCTTTCACCTTTTGCTCATTCCAGATAAAAAGAATGTTATGAAAAAAGTGGTGTGCCATTTTGTAAAAGACAGAAAGTATATACCTATTTTCCTGTGTACTGGAGGGTTTGAAGAAAACCTAGAATGCATACATATTCACATGCATATTTCTCTGAGCTTTTGCAGCAATGTTCTGTTCAGCAATAAAATGGACGACAGTCTCTGTTGTAAGCTGCAGCCTAAATGTTTTCCAGGGAAATTTCAATTTATTCATGAAAGCATATGACATTTTTTTGATGTCTTAGAGCAAATTATAGCCTAAGTGACACCAGAACAGTGGCAAACATATGGTCCATCCTACCTAATAGAATATTTTAGGCAAACGCCTGTCCTAGACGTCTCTGAATTTCATAGACATTAGCAGAGAAGTGTCTGGACTTTTATGTTTCCAATCTAAATTAAATTTCTTCTTCCCTTCCCTTCCCTTCCCTTCCCTTCCCTTCCCTTCCCTTCCCTTCCCTTCCCTTCCCTTCCCTTCCCTTCCCTTCCCTTCCCTTCCCTTCCCTTCCCCTCATACAGAACAGAACCTATTCAGCTGCAAGGGTTTGCCAAGAATTTAACTTTTAAAACATGTCAAATCTTGTCTTGTTCAAATGTAATCTGCCAGAATGAAGAACAAATGAAAGAAGTTACAGGAAAGGAAGAAGGATAGATTTGGGGAAATTATATTAAAAAATAAACCAAATTTTAAAGTATTCAAAATTTTCTAAGCCAATAAATTTAAATTGTTCATTAAAATATTTTGGAAATCTGTGTAGAGCAACTGACTGTTCAAAAGTATAAATTACTTTCTAATTCATCCATCTGCATGTCATGCTGCACTGATTTTCAGCTGATTTATCACTGCATCTAAATTTTGAATCATCTGAAGAATAGATTTAGACTATAATCCATTAAGGTGACTTATGTCTTGACAGTAGATGAGATTAAAAGGTCAAGGCAAACTTGCAGTACATAGGACTGATACGTGTTTTTGACCCTCTGTCCTTAGATTTATACTAATAAATTCAATATAATGAGGTCTGCTTTTTTATGTTAAGGGCAACTGGAATGGAATGCCATGGACTTATCAGTATATGAAGCTCTCTAACCTCTTAGGATGTCTGCATTGTTATGGGACAATAAAAAGTTTCAATCAAAAAAGGAAATTTTACAATATAGAAAACTAGAGTCTGATGCTTGAAAAATAGGTGAGGAAAGACTTATTGTTACTTGCAATTAATCTCACTTGGTACATATCTGATATGTGCTTCTAATTCAGCATCTTGAAACACAGCCTTTTCCTCTGCTATGTGTTTCATTCACCACCACAGGAGCCCACTGTCTAATTACAGGCACCCCTTCTGGAGAAGTCTTATTAGCAAAATTTAAACAAACAAAAGAAATTTGTACTCCATTGAGATGTGCCTATGTACTTAACCCTAAAGGGAGTGGAAACATTATTTTGAAATTTGTCCTTTGAACCATTCTCTTTAAAATCCAAGTTATGAAGTTGTTCATCCCCATGGACATCATATGAACAAATTCCCTACTTGACATTTTACAACTAATTTTATTTTCCTTGAGCTAAACATAAACAATCTGACAACTGGCTTATGCAAATTTGTTCTGAACTTCTTTGAAGTAGCTATTTTTAAAAGCAGATATCATCTCTGCTTGGGGCTGAGCACTGGAATGATTTATATTTGTTTCAATAATGAAAAAAAATGCTAGAAGTTATTTTCTACATGGTTTGTTCCATTAGATACATTTATTCTGACAGGAAGTGCTGAAATGCTAGCAATAAAGTGCTGGAATTACACATTTAAGTTTAGGATCAAAATTCAGCAGAAAATTCCAAGTGAGATAAGGCCTGTACCTTTGAACTAAACTGGGAGACATGTATTATTTAAACAGCCATACATTCAAGCACAGCTTGTCTGAGTCAAAAGCTGTTCTTTAAAGGGTCACATAGAGATGAAGATTGCAAAGAAAAAGCAGCTGGAACACATGAACAAAAGCTGTAGCCTTGGTTGAGGGAGGAAAAATAAATGAAATTTGAAAAGACCATTAAAAAGTTTTAACAGGGAGACCTCAAAGTGGATTTAGCATTGAACTAATTTCCAAGGCTCTGTGAAAACACATGGGCTTAGATATTATTACTCTATTTGTACAATAGTTGGAAACAAATAACAAGCTTTAGAATGTGCAAGTCCCTCTTCTGATTTCATAACTTGTCTTGATGTTTGTAGTTGATTTAATGCCATTTGGATGGCAGAAAAGTCCTGTAATTGAGCAAAAAGAAGTGCAAACTCCTACACCTGGAGAGGAGCCACCCAATGCACCAGTATATTCTGAGGCCTGATATTCTGGGAAGCAGATTTGTGGCAAAGGATCTGGGGCCCCTGGTGGGCACCCAATCAAACAATCAGCAATTTACCTGTGTGGAAAAGAAAGATGGTATCCCAGGCTGCATAGTCTGGGACTGCAGGTTGAAGATGAACGTTTCCTTCTGCTCAGCACTGGTGAGGCCATATCTGGACCTCTGGGTCCAGTTCTTGGTTCTCAAGTGTAAAACAGATATGGGCTTAGTACAGAGACTCCAGCAAACAGACATGAAGATGATTAAGGGACTGGAAATTCTCTTCTATCAGGAAAACCTGAGGGAGCTGGGACTGTTCAACCTGGAGAAAGGAAGCCTCAGGGGGATCTTATCAATATATATAAATATCTGAAGGAATGGTGTCAAGGGATCAGGTTCATTCCAGTAGAAAATATGCCTCAATGGCATTATTATAGATTTCCAAAGATCAAATTATCATTTGCTAGTATGTGATTTTGATTTCAGAATTATCACTGGAGAGGGGTTTTTTTTCAGTTTGGTTTGGTTTGGGGTTTTTTTGCTTTTTTTTGTTTGATTGATTGATTATTCATTTGTTGGTTTTTGTGTATTGTGACTGGCTTTTTACCCTTTAACTCTCATTTTTCAGCATCTGGTGATAACTGCAGTAGCACTTGAACAATAGAGGCATTCAAAAGCTGGGATGAGTAAAAAATTACTTTTTTCTTTTCTTGTTTTCAAGTGGAACCTTGTTCATTGACTTCACAGTCTCTTTGATTGTTTCTTTTAGATTTGGTTTCGACCTAAAAAAACAAAGCTTTAAAAATCTAAAGAATTAAGACTGGGAAGAAAAGCAATCTTCTTTCCAGGTGAACTGGATTGCACAAAATTAAGCATCAGTCAATACTTTCTTAAAATAAAGGCTGGGGAAATACCTTCAAATAGATTTAGTCAGAGTGTTCTCCACAGTGTAGATCTCACCACAATTTGCTTACTCTTCAAAATTTAAATAGCTTTCAAAATAAACTTGATTAGTTTCCTGCCACACTGTCAACACAGTTCCTCAGCAACTAGACTGATCAGAACACTAAGAATATTTAAAATCTGTATTTACTTTGAAAAATCTTTCTTTACAGGATTTTGACAGTGTATCACACTAAAGCCATTTCTTACTTTCTGGATTGTAATCTCTCTGAAGTATTCCACCTGCCTACTACCTCCTTCTTCAATCTGCTCTGGGATGTAGATCTGTTTTGTCTCATTTTTACCTTATGTATTTTGTTTTTACTGCCAGCTCTTTCTGCATGCAATGGTGCTGCTGAGCAATGCAGCGCATTGTCTCTAAAATGACAACAGGTAAAGAATGCAGGAAATCTTACTTGAAAGGATTTTTTTTCTTCATGCTAGTCTAAAAGACACACCTATATACCTCAAACTGAAACGACTGTTTTCTCAGGCTTTATATAAACAAACAAAATAAAATGTTATGTTTTCCAAACAGAACTGGCATGTAATTTATGTAAATCTACTTGTTTTACATCAGACAACGAAGAAATTGCAAATTCTAGTTGTCCATGAGAAAGGAATAGCAAATACCAGAGTTAATTTTAGCACTGGGGAATATCTACAGTACTCAATTACTACTTTCAGTGCTAAAGAAGAAAATAAACAAGCCAATAAAAAACAGAGAGCATACCTTAAGAACACAGAACTAAAGAGTCATAGAAATTTAATTGCCATGTTCTAAAATTCAAAAGTTTCAATTCAGACTTGAAACTTGACTTTCTGTGGATTGTTCTTTGTCCCAAACTGTTATACCATGACGTAATTGGCCCTTGAAGCAGTAGCCAAACTCACATGCAGTTAATTTATCATGATTATCACTCTGGCTCTACTAGTTCTGAAACTTGCTCCTTTGGAGTGATCTCAGCATGTCTGTGTGGTTCTCCCATTCAGCTATTCAGCTGTACTGCAAGAATTTTTGTTCAGCTTACTGTGCACCATCTGGAAAAATTATCTAAAGTCATAAATCTAATGACAGCCGCCATCCTTCCCTCTTGCTGAGAGGTGGTGGAGTCACTTGCAGGGATGGATTGAAGATTAACCACGAATAACAGATTGAAGAATACACAGAGTTTCACTATACATGATGTCTTCTTGTTCGTATTTGACATATATCTTGTCTATCTCTATGCAGTCACAACATATGTTAGAGCTAGCTGTGGTCACGACGATACCATTTTCCCTAATTCTCAAAGTAGTCTCCACTTAGGGTGGAACCAGCAAGCTTGAATGAAGATAAATGTCTTTTTTTTCACAGTTATACTTTTATTTATTAACTAGTTACGGGGCAAGAATTGATGGTTACATTCCACATATCAGAAAAGTAATCACAATGGCCTTGTCTGCCTTTTACATTCAGGAAAATGAAGTAATTAAGTGTGCTGTATGTTCAAGTTCACATTTTGGATTTGTTAAGTAAATACAATTCTTATGGTTTTGCATTATGTATAGCAAATTCTAAGTAGCTATAGTATACTTGGATTAGCAAATTCATAACCTCCTTATATATGTTATAGCTTTAAAATTACTGGTTTTTAATACTAGTAGGAGTCAGTTAAATGTATTTTACATTAAAAAACAAAGCCAGATCTCTATAATGGTACACAGGGACATTCAAATCTATTTTATCCAGACCCACATGCACAGGAACAGAGGTCCATTAAGGAGTGACAAGACGAATATTCATTTCCTTTCCTAACTCTAAAAGGCTGTGTTTTCATCAGATGTTAGAGATGACAGAGTTCAATAAAACAATTGAGTTATTTCTTTTTCTTAGTCTCACTTTCAGACCATAGCCAATCTTAAAAAGATTTGTCCAAAATCTTCTGGGTCTGTAATAGAATAAGAAATAGATCTAAAAGTCTTTGTTTCTTTTTTTTTAATTATAATTTCTAATAATTTTTACATCATTTGTACTCTTCCTAGAAGTTTTAGAGTATACTTTAGAATTATCTAGTATTATTAATGATGATGTTATTGGTCACAATAACATGATTTAGTCAGTTTTCATTTTCTTTTCTTTTTGTGTAAGCAATCACAATTCATAACAGCCAAGGGTATATGTCTGCACTATAAACAGACCTAAAAACAAATTGCATGAGATGGAAATGTCACAGGGCAGATAAAATCCTTCACTCTATGCTGCACAATGTCTGTTACATGGCATAGACTGTAATGATATGAGAATTACTTACAGCATGTCGGAACTGTGAATAGTTTCCAGGAAAGAGGTTTATCTTTCACAGTTATGGAAAAACATTCAAAGAAACAAGTAAAAAAATACAACAGAATTTTCACAAGTCTTTTTTTACTTAAATAAAGAAGCAAATCATAAAACAGATGGAGCTATTGTACTGCGCATTCCCTTCTAGACTTCTGAACTCTCTCACACACTTCTGGTGATGTGGCAGTGTATGAATATCTCTTAGATTCACATCATGAATGTCATATGTCATCTTGTCACTTGAGCAGACAATGCTATGGCGCCTCCAACCTCTTTGCCAACTAATTACATGTTAGGGCTACTAGTCCTCTTTGGCATATGGTGTCAAGGAGCAGAGTATATACCAAGGTATGTACTGAAGAAACATGGAATAATGATCAAGCTTGGGAGTAGAATGGGGCTTGACTTCTCCAACTAATAGATGATGAAGTTAGTAAGAAACCAGAGACATCAACTAATATGCTATGTTTTACAGACCATTCTCAGTGCAAGGCAACAAAAAAATATAATGTCTTAGACAGAGAAATTCTTACCCAAGATGTATGATTTTAAAATGCTTGGTCAAGCTTAAAAGCTTAAATGATAGGAAGTTGGCCTATCAGCAAGCATTCGATTGTGATATGTGCTTCTTAATTTATGTTTTTACAGTGGGCATTTACAATAAACCTTATTAATCATGCATGTCCTCTTCACATTTCACTTGAACTGCCCCTTTAAACACTGTTTTCCAGAAAAGGTCCCAAGCATCTAACCTTTAGGGGAAAAAAATTAAAATTATATAAAATGGAGATTCCGCCATGAGCATGACTGCATCCCAAGAAGTTTAATACAGTAGCTAGAGTTGACGATTTTTGAAAACAAAAATATTATTTTTCTTAGCATTTATAGAAATAAAAGCTTTATCATACTAAAATGTTTTACTCTTTTTACCATTAATGTCTCCAAACCGCGTGTCAGTCATGCACTTGGACAATTTATTCCACTCCTATACATCAGGTAAAGAAACAAACAGAGAAGAGTCCCAGAGAATTATAGGAGCAGTTTTAGACCTAAATTCTTCTAAGGGTATATTTACTCATCATACATCACATGCTGTCTTTGTGATTTAATAGCTACTATACTTTCTGAAAAGATCTTTCCTGATGGAATATTGACAGTTGTCTCAGAAACCACTCAGAGCTTCATGCCTTGAAAATGCAGTAATAGAATGAGCATACTCTTCAAAACAGATACTGTCAGCTTTTGATAACTTTCATGGAAAAAAGAGTGGAAAAAGTTCTCACAAAACTTGCAGCTGCTTGAAAAATTCCTCCTCCCCTGCTCCCATCCCTGAGAAATAACATGGGTGTTTTTTTAGATCTGAAATATATATTCTTTTCTACCTGTGTTATTCATGAGTAGCAGTAAATAAAGCAAATCCTTGACCAGTCAGTCTGATAGGCTATAAAACTATTATATCTCCTCTCTGATTTATACTGTCCATTATTGCATTTTGATTGGATGACACTTAAAAAATCCCTCTTTATCTAAAAATATAAAGAGGAAATGAGACGTCATGGAAGTGAGGTAAAACAAAAAATATGTTAGCAACTGTGTTATGAAAGACTCCTCACAGAAATAGATCACCCCACAAGGCCTCTTTGTGTCAGTTGTTATTTGTCAGCAACATGAGAAACATTTATTCCTTCACAGTTCTCTTTTAAGATATATTTAATGATCTGCTAATAGTTCTGTTGTTTTCACAAGGGTACCAAAAAACTCAAAGTACTTTATAGCAATGACTTGAGGCTTTGAAGATGCATAAAACCGTAATTCTTAGGAAAAATATTTTCCCTTTTCCATATTTTTCATTAAATAATTTGTCTTCACCACCAACAACAGTAGAAGAAAGCAAAATTTCAAACTGAACATTCAGGAGTGAAAATGCTAAAAACAGGCAGAAGAAAAGCCCTTGCTAAACTTTGATTAGGAAGATTGGAACACTATGGTCTCAAAAATTAAGCTGTTCAAATTGTCTAAAGATTCAAATATTAATGTCTAGTTTTCATTACAAATTTGGTAAGATCCAAAAGTCATTCTCTGTTCAAAACTAAATCTGAAAAATAGTTATTGCTTTGGGTTTTCACTCAGAATTACCCAGTATTTAAAATCATATATGCTACTTAGTTATTACTTGGATGACGATACAGAGGGAAAATTATGAATTAGTTAAGTCTCTAGACAATAGACAAAGTCTACTAGTGTGTTGTATTGAAAAGCAAAATTCACAAATACTCCCCTCTAGATGTGAACAAAATAGTTGTGGAACAAGACAACTGAAAATGAGAAGCAGAGCATAGTAGAATTATCATTGTTGCTGATTCTAGAAGTCAGTTTAATAGGAAAAAAGTGCAACATGTTAATGTTTTCCTATTATGAATTTAATGGCCTCTTAGGGAACTAAGAAAGCACAATAAGGCAAACAGTTTTTAAAAATATTTGTAAAGAAATTAACTAAAAACTAGAGTAATTCAATGTAAAACTAATTTTTGTGTCTTTTTAAACTTTGGTTTTTATTCTAAATACTGAGCTTAAAGGGCAAAAGATGAATTGTCCTGAAATATTTAAAAGAATAAATCTCTCAAACAGTTTTCCCTAGAAAGAGACTTTATAAGGGTGAAAATTGCTGTGAATTGCTCAATGGGACATATTATTGGATGCTAACTTTATGTGAACTAATGAACTATTTTATCTCAATATTATTATATGAATAACTTCTCAGTATTATAATTACCAATAATGACAAAAGCACATAATTTAACTGCTTATTAAAAAAAAAAAAAAATCTTATTAATAGGAGAAAATTATTTAATAGATTAAATGGCCTTAATCAACTTTGGGTTTAGAAGTCTATATATCATTTATTAATATGTTTCAACTCAGTGAGTTGATAAGGTTGTTCATATCTTATCTATAATAGTTTGCTTGACGAGAATATTTTAAGAGGTTTTTATTCTGCTTGAAGAAAATTGATTTTCTTTTAATTTTTTCACAGTTCTATTTATCTTTGCTATGCTACTTATAGTGCTAATACTACTAAAAAAAGAGGGGGTTACAGACTTGATAAGTGCTTTTCTTCCAGCTCCCTCTCTGGCTTATAGTTTTTGCTATTTTTAGTATGGAGAAATATATTGGTCTGTTTAATTTTGTATAGATCAGTTCTCCTGGACAAGAAGAACATCAAAGAGTAAACCTTTTATATATACATACATGTGTGGGTGTGCATAGTGAAATCAGGTAACTAAGACCAGGAAAACTGGATTAACCTCTGTCTTTGAAAACATAAAACCATTCCACTGCTCCATGAAAAACTAAAGATTGAACTCTGGCATTCTTTTAGTTTTCTCTCTGATCACAATTCACTTCAGGGCAGGTAGAGACTCTTGCCACCTTCTGTGGAAAAGATTCTCATACATATTGAAGTAACTGGCATATTGTAGGGAGGAGACAAAACTGCCTTCTCCCTATGTGCTTTCTCCTGTGAATCTTCACAAGTGTAATACTTCTGGTCCTCTGCATTGTGCAGCTTCCTGGAATAGGGAAATACAGAGGCTCTTCATCCCTGCACTGAGCTGCACTCTACTCCATAGAAAAGGCAAGCTACAGTTGTGATTTTTATTGTGAACAAAGAAGCCTACACTTGGGAGAGACACTAGAATACGGACTATTCCTATTTGTCAGGATCACTGAACAAAAGTCTTGGTAAAACTGTATCAACTTTAATTTACAGAGCAAGTTCTTTCATAGTGCCATATTTTCCTACTTGTCTCTTCAGACCTGTTCTTGTGGAAAAGAATAATGTCCCTCACTGATAACAGTTAACACATTGGTAAAGGAACAATAAATACAGGTTCATTGTTATTTTATTTTTGAAGGATCTCATTTATTAAATAATAGGTAGGA
The DNA here is from genome assembly GCF_012460135.2 of Molothrus ater. Classification (NCBI taxonomy): domain Eukaryota; kingdom Metazoa; phylum Chordata; class Aves; order Passeriformes; family Icteridae; genus Molothrus; species Molothrus ater. The sequence continues at coordinate 105,666,152 of NC_050480.2, read as the reverse complement.
AACAAATTATTCTAGATATCTTACTGTATAGAAAAGGGACGTAGATGGGGAGCCAAAGTAATGAAGGCAGCAGAGGTGATGAAGACTGTTTCTTGAGGTTTAAGTCATTATAGATGGATACATCATTTGAAAATGGAATAGCTGGTGTTCATTGTAAAATGTTACTGTGGTATGAGGATATTATATTTAGTAAACCCAAATAAACTGTAAGGAAGTATTTTCATTCTCATTGTGACAAAGATATCACAATGCTGTTCCAAGGAGTAAGAAAAAAAAATAACAAACATTGAAACCTAGCAAATGAAAATTTGTCCCGATAAATAGATCATGTCATTCTGATTCAAGAGTTTAGGAATAATAGCATAAATGAGAGAATACAGAAGAGTGCACAGGCAACACTGACGGGGAAAGAATATGAATCTCTTCCCACACCATTGTGTTTCTCTATCTATCTAACTTTGTTACTGGGTAGCTTGATGCGAGCCCTGGAAGCTCATGGTAAGTCATTTCATATCCCTTTTTGTCAATTTTCCATCTGTATAGTTAATATGTATTCTGCCAATATTAAAACTGACTTTTGGAAAAAGCTCCAGGAGACAAGGTCCTAATTTTTGAGTATGCTTTAATCCAATTCCTTTGAAGATTCGAAATAATGAATTAAAGATTTAAAGAATTAAAGCAAACAGGTGAAAAGGGAAATTCTTAATACAGATATTGCTCTATTCCTACTCTTCTTTTTAATAAAGTCAGCAGTGCCAAGAGCTCTTCTTATTAATGAAGTCCAGAGGTTTGGACTACCTGCTGCTATCAAAAAGAGTTTATCAATAAAGGAAAGTAATTATTTCCTTTATTATAAAAGTGATTAAAAAAACAAAACAAAACACAAGTTTAATTTTTTTTCGGAGTAGAATTTTCCAATAGTTTCAACAATTGTCAGCATTTACTAAATATTGTTGCTTAACCATCAGACGTACTTTCTATTCTAAGTTGTTAAAACATTGAGGAAATACAAGGCTTTGGGTAAATTGCTTTTTCATAGCTATACCTGTACAAACCCAGAGCCCAGAGTATTTCTATATTATCTCTTTTTATTAACCTTAGCAATGCAGTGACTCAAGAAAATTTCTAAATACAACCTCTGCACTAAGTTTGATCTTAGATTTTTTCTTAGTATATATTTGTAATATATGAAGTCTCAGAACTGTTGGTGGTGCTTTGTTAGTTAATCTGCAGGTTTTCCATCTTGACAACATTTTCATTGCTTTCAGCTCCTGAAGGGCCATGTCATGAGATTGAGGACCTGTTGAAGAAAACTGCCTTAAAGCTCTTTAATAAAAGCTGGGGAACTGGAATTTACTGTTATCATGGTATAGAAAGAAAGTGTTAACTGACAGTACAAAGTGAAACTGTGACATGACTCTCACAATTAGAGCTCTATCTCTTGAATGTAAGCTTAGGATAACAACGTTGGTATAAAAGTTAGTCGATCAGTCATTTTGCTCAGTAGGAGTTAGCAATATTTTTACTAAAATGCTCAAAGACCTCTTTTGATTGAATTCAAAATCATTCAGCTGTGAACAGCTTATTGTGCCTACTAGCTCTTTGCTTTAAGGATCAGGGGAGAAAAAATTAAACTGAAAATATTATATTTTGCAATAACCAAAATTTTCTTTGTACACTATCTCCATGATGTAGACTAAGCCTAAGGCAAAGAATAGAGTATCTTGTTTTTCAGCACTAAATTTACTATAACATGTTAGGTATATTCCCTGGAGTTGTAACTTGTATTATATTTTTAGCTTTCCAGCATTATAATTTAAGACAGACAGAATCAGCAGAGTGGCTATGCAGTAACTCAAAGATCTAACCTATGAGAATGCTGAAGAATCTACCTTGCATATATTTTACATTGAAAAATTTCTAGTTGTGTTTATGCTTATTCATCCCTGTGTGAAATGCTCTGGCCAAACTAATTTGATTTAGATCTCTATTTTGCTTGTTTGTTTGTTATATTTCCCATTTGTATGGCAAAGATAACTTTAAGAAGGAGAAAAAGTTATGAATTATGCTTTTTCAAAAAAATGTTGCTCCAAAATATTTGCTAAATTATTGAATCCTGAAGACTCTTTCACTATATAAGAATGTCTGTCTATTTCCCAGTCCTGTCCCAGGAGGAAAAAAGTAATTCCCACAGGCATCATGTATGAAAAAACATCAGACACTTTAAAGTGGACTCCTGAGATTTTTTAAATTCCTTATATCAAAAACAAAATATTGTCTCTACAGATATCATTATTTTGTATGAAATATTCAAGCATGTTTAAAAACAATTAAAAATTCAACAGAATCCCTCATATATTTCTATTGTTGTTCTCACTGATTTCAATTTCATTTCACATGTTTATGTCATTTTAAAATTGCAATTTATTTTAAAAGACACAATATTTACACTGGTCTCTAAACAGGACAGTACTCAGTGAGATGAGATGTTGAGATCTGTGATCTTAATCCATAAAAACTTCCCTACTGCATAGTTACTATCCAGCCATTATAGATGACTTATTGTAATATGATAATAATAGTCAGATCTTAAACTGAGGGGTTTTATGTTGATTTTGAGCTTTTTAAGGTTGGATAGGATGATCTTTGGAGGTCCCTTTCAACTGGTGTCGACGTTCTATGATTTTTCACAAAGATGTAGAGAAGAAATCAAACAAAATTAATGCACAGACATAATTCAGATACCATTCAACACAAAACAAAAATAATATTTGTTTGTGGGGAGGGAAGAAACTGCACTTGGAGAACACTTAAATGAAGTATGTGAGCTGTCAGAAAATCTGAGAGTTATGGAAAAGATGCACTCAACTGAAAAGGTGACTGAGTCAGCCATGATGGATAAAAGCCTCTCCAGCCTAGAAGAAACAAAAACATCAGTTGCAGAAGCAGCTGTTTGCCTGCCTTCCCACGTGGAAAAAAGCCTTGCTATTAAGTGCTCTGATAAAATATTAGTGTGCCTATAAGAGGCTCAAGAATGGAAGTGCAAACTCAACAGCAACTGCTTTTCGAGTGCAGCTTTTGCTTGGTTTTACCTGAATTGAAATCAAAATTTATTCACAGTTTTCACCTATTTTTTATGAAAATGGTAAGAAAGAAACAAGGACAAGGCATTCCTTTTTTGGCAAGCTTAAGAGACTCTCTTTCCTCCATTTGACAGATTTCATTATTTCCAAAGGTGTTCTTTGCTTTTTATATGAAGAGCATTTCCCATAATAGTGCAAAATGTCAAAGACAAAAAGTGAGTGGAAAAGGATAAATTTATCTTCAGTACCACTCCAGTTTTAAAACAATCATGTCTTTCATTTTACCTCTAGACTACTTCAGAGAAGTAACTGAAATCCCTCAAAAGTAGTATCTGTACTTACAGTATAACAAAATTAATTCCTGACTCCAGTTGGAGGCATTCCTATGTTAAATAATAACAGTATGAGCTGTAACTAAGACCCAATGGAAACCTTTGGCTATTTTAAGCACACTTAAATTATAATTTCTTTGCTGTCAGACTGCAAGGTACTCATAGCAGCTCTCTCCAGAAAAAAAAAAAGTAATTTAATTTTGCCTTATCACAGCCTTTTCCCAGATATTCTCAAAGATAGTTTAATTAATATAACAGTTTCAGAAAGGCTGAGTAATGAAAACAGACCAAGCTGAAGCTGAAGCTTTGCTGAAGCTCTATCAAATTATAAAATACACAATGGACAATAGAAAACTAACTGTTTGCTAATTGATAGTCAAATAATTGATTAATGCACATAGTAGTTCTCTGGATGTTGCACATGTACCTGTGGTATTTCACATACAATTCTCTTACCTATGACCATTTGACTTTTTCCATGTAAAATATATCTATAAAATTAACTGGGAAAAAAGAAGAAGATTCATGTTAAAATATCTACTTCTAATTGTTATCATCAAAGTGTACTGAGAGTAAGAATTCATTCAGAGATAAAACCAACACATTGAAACCCATCATAAAATCTCTTCATACTCAGCTCCCTAAATCCATCTTCACTGTTAATTATTCACATCAGCCTATGCATATACAAGAAATTGTCACTGAAAGATCCCTTAAAAATGTAATGACTCCTGGAAAGGTATTTATTGAATATCGTCCTAATTTAGGAAATATATTTCCCATATTTCAGCAGGGAAACTATGATGAAAATTGATGAAGCTTTCCTATATGGAAAGGCTTCAGTTCAGTAGGTCCTCAGACTTCTTCTGAAAATCGAGTAAATACAGAAGACCCAGAGATAAATTTTTTACCCAATATGTAATTATTTGGATAATGAATTGAAATCCTCCTTTGGAGGACATCAGGTAGAAGCTAGAAATGTAATTTGATCCAAAAGCAACATAAGTCGCTGTTGACTGATACTAAACAAGGAGGTTAAATGAGATGAAAAGAAATAATTTTTAAGCAAAATAGCCAGAGGTTATTATAAAGAAATAACTTGCAGAAACTTTATGTTTTCAAAAAAGCATTTATTACAAGAGTAAAACCATATCTTACTACAGAGAACCTTAAATTATGATTTTTGACTAAAACAAATTTGAAAGCCCACTACAGAGGTGTCACATGGGGTTGAGTCATTAATCAAGTGCATCAGGATAAAAAAGGAAACGAACAGAGAGGGAAATGTCCAGAAATTCAAAACTTATACTGGTATTCAAAGTTGAAACAGGTTTTGGAACTGTGAAGCTTACTGTTATTTACTGGGTTTGAAAGTTTTTGAGATAGATGGTGCTTGCAGGTAAGAAGATAAAATTGTTTTTTTTACAAGACTAGTGCATGAAATCTCAGGTAATTTTGCTTAGGTACTTCAAACCTCTTAACTTTCTTTAAAAAAAAATTAAAACAAAGCCACTTTTTTCCAAATATTGCCCAGGTGAGTAGGGCAGGGATAATACAAGTACAAAAAAATCTTTAATATATCCTGTCTGATCGTTTCCCTTAAAATTCAGGTTACAAATTAAAAAAAAAGTTTGTATTCTCTCTGCTGCCATCCAGTTCTTCCTGGCTATTAAATCATAAATATTAGATTTTGTTGCCCAGTTTCTCCCTTTATGAAAAGCACTTCAGTTTCCTCTTGCTGTTGCCTATGGCTTTTTCTAGCATCACAGCTGTTTATCTAATTCTTTCAATATTGTAAAAATCATATTCCAAATTAAGAGCATACCCCTGGAAGATGCAAACCTGACTTAAAAAAATTTGATTTTTTTTTTTTAATAAATAGATTTGTAAATATTACTTCCATTTCATACGTGGGAAAGACTGGTCACAACAGGCATGTTAAGGTTATAGTACATCCTGTGAGAATTTTGACATTTTATGTTGATGGTTTTGTTATGAGCACCATCAGTAAAAAGAAATGAGTCATTTTTCAATCTGTTGTTTCCAATCACTGTGACAAACTATGGATAAATCTGACCAGCATTTAGGCAGCTGCAAATTAGGAAAGCCATGAGCAGTAGCAAAGACAATGGATAGATTTTTCAGCACAGTGAGGAAGACAGTACCCCGGGCATGATCCATATTTCTTTGCAGTTCTAATGAAAAGGTCAAGGTCTATGAAGGCCAAGGGAAATATCTCAGGACCACTCCCTTATGAATAAAAATAATTTTTTATCTGTGGAAGATTTTTTTTTAATCATATTGTTATTTTGCAGCAAGTCTACATAGTGTAGCACACGCATACAAAATATGAACATTCTTAAAATAAATTAATTAAAATGACAGTAACATTCCACTAAAATGTAAGATTATGAGTCTTTCAAAAAGCCTTTTAAATGATGGGTTGTTGTTTTTTTTTCCTGTTGGCTGGATTGATCGAATTTTTTTGAGGTTTCTTGCTGCAACAGCTGTCCATGGACCACAGACCCTGAAGTATTTCCATTTATAGAGATATAATTCAGACTTGAAAGCATATTGTCTACAGAGTTCACATCTCTTTATTTGAAGTCTTCTTTTTCAAAACTGCCCTTCTTTTCCAAAATACATACTTCCATGTATATTTTCACTGTCCAATAAAGAGCTATGAAACAGTCACACCTAAATGTTTTTGGTATTATAAAGCCAGTGAATTAATATTTTCAATGTGAGTATCCATCCTGGGTTTGATACTAGAATTTATTCTGGCTTCTTAAAATACTTTATACTTAGGTTTAACAAGCGCTGAGTGACAGATCTTATTTCATTGTAGTTTCAAAAAGAATTATTTTGTTCTGTAACAAGACAGGGATGTTGAAGGACGAATTATGTTATAACCTCAACTGAATAAATAAAAATGGAGATGTTAATATGTCTAGTCCTATTATTAATAGGAAAGAGAAATGGCAATGGACAGTAAAGAAAGGGAGAAAAAAACACAGAAAACCACCATCATTTGATGCAGGAAAATGTTCAAGGAATTCTATTTTCTTGCTGTCAGTTCCTTCAAAAACTTCCTGCTTCAGAACATGAAATGAATTCCAAATATGTTCTCCATTTCCAAGAGGAGAGGAGATCAATTAAATACTTCATTTTAATTTTGATCACATATTTAAAGCCATTTATCTATGAATTTGCATATTTAATGAAGAAGTCAGATTAATTAATTTTGTACTTGCACAAGATTTTAAAAAAACATAAAAAACATTAATAACTTAGTAGGTTGCTGGATAAGGATTATTATGTGTATCTTCACAAAATAGGTCTTGAAATATAGAGGCTCTATTTTTGTATTGACTTAAATAGAAGAGAAAAAATTTACCCTTTTGCACCACAAAAAAACAAAATGAATTTTTTTTTCCTTTTTGGAGATGTAGCAAATTAGGAAATCAAATAAAAGAGGGCACACTTGACTACTTTGCTAGACAAGTTTAAATCAAAAACATATAGTCAAAATTTATTCATCATAAAAAATGCCTAATCATAAACATTTCAGACACTTCAGATCATTGACACTTTTATTATGTATTATTGAAAATTATATTCTTCTGCATTGGCTTATTTTTCCTTTACTAGACTCAAGGAAATACTCCAAAGTGCTGTTTTAGTTAAAAACCTTTTTTTTTCCTTTGAAAGAAGCCATTTTTAATTAAAGAAATCATTTGTGATCATGTATCTTTTCAAATGAACAATTAGATTGCAAGAAAAAAAATATTTCAGACATATAAATTCCAAACTCATCCAAAAAAAATTGTCATGTCTGTGAAAACCTTGGCAGGAGTGAGGCACCAGAGTGATTGGAAAATACGCTCTAACAAAAAAGGAAAATACATAACAATTGAGAAACAGAGTTTAGGAGTGTATTTTAATAAAGTGATATTCTTCCAATTGGCATATTTTTCCCTCTTGCAGTTGCTAGAGATGCAGCTGCTATTGGATTATTAATCAGTGAATTAGAGTCTGGACACCTACAAAGGCATGTATAGAAATCAAAATTTCTAATTTCAAAGCCTCACTATTTGCTTCTGATAGAAAACTAGGATATATTTTACATATTCATTAATTCCAGTCAGAATTATATACATAATTTCAGTTATTTTCTCTGTTCATTCAGTTGTACGGGTAAGTGGACTGAAACCAAAATAATCCCTTTAAAGTCACTGCACTGGGCTCCTCCATTAGTCATCTGTCATTTTAAGTACACAGTCTGTGTACTGCAGCGCAGTTTCACAGTGATCCAGTACCTGATAATTTATTATTTTCAAAACATTTAATTCAATGTGACTTCAGAGAATATACATACATTTAAACAACTTGGACCCAGGACTGGAAGGGATACTGAGCAAGTTCACAGACAATACAAAACTGGGAGGAGTGATGAGTCCCTCACAGACATGGAGGCCCTGCAGAGAGGCCTTGGAAAAAGGGGACTGGGCAATCACCCAGCCCTATGAAGTTCACAGAGGGAAAGTGCTGGATTCTGCACCTGGGATGGGACAACCCTGGATGTACAAGCAAACTGGAAAGGGACCTGCGGGTCCTGGTCAATGACAAGTTAAACATGAGCCAGCAGTGCCCTGGCAGCCAGGAGGGCCATCCTGGAGTGTCCTGGGGGCCATCGGGCTCAGCATCACAGCTGGGCAAGGGAGAGGATTGTCCTGCTCTGCTCTGCACTGGGGCAGCCTCACCTCCAGTGCTGGGGGCACTTCTGGGTACAATAATGTAGAAAAGACATTAAGCCATTAGAGAGCATGCAAAGGAGGGCCCATCAGGGTGGTGAAGGCCTTGAAGGGAAGCCCTGTGAGGAGCAGCTGAGGTCACTTGGTCTGTTCAGCCTGGAGAAGAGGAGACTGAGGGGACACCTCACTGCAGTTACCACTTCCTCATGAGGGCAACAGCAGAGGCAGACAGTCATCTCTTCTCTGTGGTGACCAGTGACAGGGCCCAAGGGAATGGCCTGAAGCTGGGTTAGGGGAAGGTTAGATTGGACATCGAAATGGTTCTTCACTCAGAGAGTGCTCAGGCACTGGAATAGGCTCCCTGAGGAAGTGGTCACAGCACCAAGCTGGACTGAGTTCAAGAAGCATTTGGACAACGCTCTTAGGCACTCTCCAGGTGTGACTCTTGGGGTGGTTCTGTGCAGATCCAGGAGCTGGACTCAGTGATCCTCATGAGTCCCTTCCAACTCAGCATATTCTGTAATTTGATAGAGAAAAAAATAGCTATTCAGTGAAATTTTCATATTGAGGAAAATTATATTCAGGGATTATTTGGACTTCAAAAACAAAATACCAGATTGTAATTTGCTTTATAAATATTTTTTTTTTAAATTTTCTTTTCATACATAAAATGACAATAACACTAATGTTTTAGTACTTACGTTCTATCTGAAAGATGAAGATTTCTTATTTTATTTTTGTCTGGGTACATGTAATTCTGGAGTAATTCCATAGTAACTGCACTGAATACACTGGCCCAATTAATGTAACAATTCCATCAAGTTCTCTCTTAAACTGAGAGCTACTCTCATTAAATTTCATGTTGTATGCAGTAAATATTAAGTCTGGTGGAATTTGACCAATTTGTTAATGTCAATAATTTATATCTTTGATTTTGTGTTTCATAACTTAACTCAAATGATTAACACTGCCCTGCACTATTAAAATTGTCCACAAAAACACTTCAAATTATTACTTTTTCAACATGGCATATTGCTGAAAATCAATTGCAAATAAAAGCTGACATCTTCTGTTGAATAATATGGTCTCTTACACAGGTATATTTGGAATAAATTCTATGTATCTACATTATTCTTTAAGCTGAATACAAACAAATCAGCTACCACATCTTTTCCACCTGAATGCTTTAACCACCACTTATGGTACTCCATATATAAAGTGTGAGAAGTCTAAACTGAACACAAGTTCAGAGCTATTTCTACATTTTCAATGGGCAATATTCCCAGTTTTTATGGCCAGAATAATAAGAGGAGACAGAGCTTTTCTTATTTGGGCAGTCATCATTTAATTATGCATATAGTGATGTGTAGATATGTGTATATGTATGGGTGGTTAAACATAAAGTAAAAAAAGACCACAAAAACCTGGAACAAAAGGTTAGCTAAAAACCTATGTACTTCTGAGGATCCTTCGCTCTAAAAGGCAATATGTTCTAGATATGAAATCCAAAATCCTCTTATCATTCCAGTGAAAATCAGTCCCACTAACGGATCTAAGAATGTGACTGCACTTTTAAATGCTTTATAGTATGAGAGCTCTTGTGGGTATGGTATTTAGTGAAAGGGGAGGTTTGTACTTCTGAAGTTACTTGGATGAGAACCTTCCTCAAGAGTGCAGAAACATTCCACACAATCCACAGTCTTCTAGCTCATAATCTAAATTTTTAATCCGCAGTAGTTCCAGTATTATATAGTCTAGTATTAAACTTTTAATTGCTTTTTTGACAAATCTTTTGTTTGATTTTTATATTTGTACCATGAATTTCCACCCTTCGCACACAGTTTTAGTTTGTGGAGTTTTTGGATTTTTTTTTTATGTTTTGTGATTTTTTAGTTGGCTAGTTGGTTGGGATATTTTGGGAGTTTTGTTGTAGATAGGTGGGGTTCTTTTACTTTCTTCTTTCAATTAAAATTTAAAACTTCGGGATTGAAGAGCAAAGTTGAATCTTCTGTAATATCTTGTCCAGTTTATTTCTCTTGAGAAATAATATTTAGTGCTGGTAAGAAGTATTTGCAGAATATTTTGTCCTAAAAGAGGAAGAAAGTGTTTTTTTCCTGTCTGCCATGTTTGAGCTTGTCATAATTGTTTCACTTATACTAAGATAAACCTTATAGAAATAGTGGCTAAATATTTTTGCATGTTTAATATTCTTTTAGACATTTTTTTTTGCTTTTGCTATGTTAAAAGTCAGAAAATAAGTTTGTTGTAGGTGGAACTAAAAAGCATTAAGTGCCATAAAGATCAGTGTTACAAAAATAAGTGAATAATAGGATTGATTGACACTAGGTGGGAGTTTTTGAGTCAAATGGTGTATCCAAACCAGGGAGGGTATCTTTCTTTGACCTCAGTTAGGTTTAGTCATTCTGACTGTGCAGAACAGAGAACACTTTTAATTTGACAATTTCAGTACTTTTGGCACTGAAACACAATGTCATGCATAAAAGCTGAGAAACAAACTCTCATTTGTGTGTGTGTGTGTGTCTGTATATAAATTCTGGATTTAAAATCTCTGGGTTTACTTGATTCGTGTCTGTATTAGGAGGTGAACTAAATGAACCAATAGGCCCTTACACATTTCTTATTCCCAGAGATTTTATGAAAATTCCTCATTAGTAATTGAAATTCAAAGCACCTCAATATTTATTTAAAGGAAAACCCCTTTAAATTTGTATTTTTAGTAGATGACCCTCATGTTTCCTCTTTGTTGTTTTTTGGCTTTGTTTTGGGCTTTTTTTTTTGACTCAAGAAACTGAGTTATTTTTTGGTTTCGTTTGTTTGGGGTTTTTTTTGCCAGATTATGCTTATTTAAAAATAAACAAAAATGACATTCAAGACTCTCCTAAAGGTAGCAGAGGGTGAAGACAATAACTTTGTATTTGTAAAGACAAAAAGGTGTAATTTTGAAAATGGGACTCTCATGACCAGTAAACATTAGTTACCAAAACTAGTGACATTTTCCTAGAAGTGTCAAAGGAAAACGATTATGTTACATGCCAGCTACTTAGAAAATTCTATATAGCACTTTGCACATCTTTATTTCTACACCAAGCTGGAATATAGCTGAAGAAAAGAGACCACTTTTCAAAAATAGAAACATATCTTCAACATCTAACAAAAGATAATCTAACATCTAACTTCCCTGACTTTCTTATAACCTTATGATGTCATGTTATTGCAATACTTTTGCAGTATTAAGTATTTGTTCTCAAATGGATTTATTGCAGGTAGCTATAGGTAGCCAAAAACCAGCTAGATTCACCAACATTTTATATACTTCCATGATCAAAATCTATAAGAAAACCCAATGAGTAGATATTGTACATAACTTTATTCCACGATTATGAAGACATTTACATCTATGAAAAATACACAGTAGTCTCAGGCAGGAATTGTAAAATTTTACAAGAAAGTAAAGTGTGCACAAGAAAGCCAAATTTTACAAGATTTGCAAATAAATATCATTGTGATTATATTGAAATACACCCATTGTAAGGATGCTTAGCTCAATATGAGTTTTAACAAAAAATCTAGAGAAACAGGATAGGATAAAAAAGCACAGTAAAGATCCTCAAAAAGGATGTTTTCAAAGTTAAATGATACTAACTACAATATCATTATCAATAACTCTAATACTAATAACACTATATTCCTAATGCTAATGCTACTACTTTGAAATTTAATTGTCTAATTTAATGTCTGTATTACATAAATCAAATTGCACTTGTAGGAGCAATGTAAATGCTAAACAGCTAAGGTGTCTTTTCTATTCAAGCTTTGTGACTTCTTTAAAATAGTCATTATAGAAAAGTAAAGAGAGAGGATGAATTTATTCACAATATGAATTATTACAGCTTTACTTTTAGCCTTTGGGACTTTATTATGGTATCTAAGTAGAAAAAAAAATAGTAGGATACCACATCATCTCTTGAGAGCATTTTTTGTCCAAACATGCCATAATAAAATATATCTCCGAAAGAACTACAAAACAGCATAAGCATTTCAAATTACAACTTACACCTGCCTACATTCTTTCTGATGTCTGAATTTTGTTGCTATAATTTTATGAACCTAAATCCAGTAAAAAGGTTTGCCTAGCATCCAGTGTTCCACTGATTTTTAGCGAAGCCTCAGCTACTGAGAGTTACATTAATAATAGTGCATAGAGAGCTAGAGAGACTAATCCAGCAGGCATCGTTCAGTGTTACCTTCACCCTTTTTAAGTTTACAACACAACATAAATATCTCTGTGTGTGTGTGTATGTGTGTATATATATATATATATATATATATATATATACTACCTCTACCCTATACCTTGCAGAACAGCAACACTATCAAACTTGGAGTTACTAATTATTTTTTTCTTATACAACTAGATATTTGACAAGTGTTTTCAAAAATATTTGTACAAACCGACTTCATCTTTTTCTGTACCACTTTATCCAGTGAAAGTATCACTTTGTTAGGGACATAACATGGAATGTGGAGGACTTGTTTTTGAAGTAGTGCTGTACAGGACTAAAGCAGAAATTTTCCCTTTCTCTCTCCTACTTTTGTCATTCATCCTGTCTTGTCAGATAATTACCATTATGAAGTGGGAGTCAGTAGGCAGGGCATTCAATGTGGTTCTGGTTGTTACTGTTATGGTTAACTTCAACTGAAAAATTTCAACACAATACTCTCAGAGAACCCTAAGTCACCTATAACCTCATGGCTATACTTGTCTAGGAAAACAAATCCTCGGGGAAGGGGTTTGTGAACACTTCCATCTCCTGCATTGCTTCTTAGATTAGGGAAAGAAGTGGAAGGGAGCTCACTATGCAGTCTGTGTTCTTTCTTTTTGTGTAATAATATCCATGAAATAATATCCTAGACTGAAAGAACAGGGTGCAATGAATGTGTTAGAATATCAGCAGTTTTAGAGATTTTGTTCTAAACCTGTCAGTGTTTCAAGATTTGGATGCTATAATACAACTCTAACTTGCATTCCACATCACTGTGAATAATATTGTATAATGTAAAACTGCACACCACCATAATTAATCCAATTAGTCCCCAAGTCTCAGTATACTGGTAAGTTAAACATGATGAGACAGGTTATGACACTAAAGCCATTCATCACAGAGATCTCTTTCCCATTAAAGAAAGATCGCCCATCCAAACCACATTGAGCCAGAACACATCTTCCATCCTAATCCAAGTCAAGGTTTGTTTTTGGTTTTGTTTTGTTTGTTTTCTTGCGGGGGAAGAGGAAATGGCTAAAAGACCATGCAAATCACTATGAGGATCCATGGAACTTTCTATTCTCTAGTGTCCAGAAATCACATGTTTAACTTACTGGTATGAATATAGCCAAAGGATTGAATTTTAACAGAAGTATCTTGAAATATCTGGGAACAAAATCTCTACCTATAAAGCCTACCATACATTGTAATAAAATGAAAAAGTAATAAAATCCAATTTTTTTGTCCCTAGTAAAATTAGGAGTATTAAATGTTAGTTTTTTAATTAAGATGGCTATAAATAAATTCATTACAATGTGCAAAATATAATTTGAACTCTTTTTTCCCTTTTTTTTTTTAATTTTGAGCAGTGAAATAACTCCTAGCTCTGGAGATGTCAGTGAACCAAGCAACTACCAGAATTCTTTGAAAAAGTATTAGTTACCTATTTGGTATAAAAGCTATTAAAACACAGCAAGATAGGCTTTGAAAGATATTCAACTCTTATCTAGTACTAGAATTTCCAATGTTCTTGAGCAGTTACTTTATAAAGTATGATGATATCATACTTGTTCACAATGCAGTGAATAACATGAATCTCCTTAAAATCTAGAACTGTCCTTTTTGTTTCAGAAATTTGGGTGAATTACAAGGATATAACAAAATCAGTGTTGTAAAAAGTCTTGGAAAGATGTTTAGATATGGAATTTAGTTCATTCACTCAGATGTATTTTGACAACTCATGGCAGAGTTACATATCTTCCATGTAAATTCATATTTAATGCCTTAATGTAAGGTGAGTTGTCAGACCACAGAATTGTTAGTACTATGTTATACATTGTTAGTATTATGAAGTGGTCTCATTTGGGAGGAAAAATATGTATTAGTCAAGATATCGATACAGGTCTGATGAATGTGTCTATATACTTTAATTTGTGAGTGGCTGTGCTTTGTTTATTTATTTATTTTGTCTTTTGGTGTCTTTCAGGGGTCATAGAAAAGAGGCATAGAGGAACTCCAAAACAGAACAAATTCATCATTATCTTCAGCAATACTGAACATTTCTTCAGCAATACTGAACCTTTTTTTTTTTAACTTTTGCTGGAGAAAGCTGGAGAAAGTAACTTTTTAATTGAACTATATTTAGTATTTGGAGTTTTTTAAGAGTTAAGGTTCATCTTGATTAAGTGTTAAGTATCATCTTGTCCTTCTGCTTTCTGCATTTCCCTACATTGTCATACACTGAATTAACTTGAAAATAAATTTCTTTTTCCTTTTCTTTTAATTTCTTGCTCTTTGTTCCACAGCATGCCACATGGGTGCTATGAGCTATCATCTGCTCTCATCTTGCACCATGAAGAAACACGAGGGGTCACTATGAAAGGCACCTGGTGATCAGCTGTTGTTATTGGCAGTGTGTGAGAGCTTTGTGTGGACCAGTAAGCCTACTCTCCTTTTAAACCCAATTACTCCTATGGAAAAATTGGTTTCAGAAGAGGATTGGATCACTAGTTCAGGCATGGCTATCAATAGCACTGTCATGTAGTGTTAGTTGAAAATAAATCCTTCCTAAGGAAATATATTGCATCAGTAGCACTGCTGAACTTGTGAGATAATACTTCATCAGCAAAGTAACATTGTTGAATCAGGATAAAGTCCTCTGAAAGGAAATTAAATCAGGTTCCAATGAACAAGTCGAAACCATCCATATATCAAAATAAAAATGAATAGGGGAAAAAATGGATATATAATTCATCTAAATGCTCTAAAAAGAAGAAAATCCTTTGGTCCCAGAGAAAGAACCAAAGAGGTGAGCCCATTATACCTTAAGGGATAAATATAAACCAGGTTATTATTATAGGCACTTAGTGTGAATGTCCTACAGAAAAACTGAATTTAGCACACTCTTTAACTTATTGAATTCTTTTTCTAAATTTCCAGTTCAAAAATGTAAGAAAAAGACACACTTAATCCCTAATATAGTTTAGTTTAGATGAAAAAACAGTGCAATATGAAGGTAGGCCCCTTCAGCCTCTTTAGCCCCATCCCTTTTTTACTCAGCTGAAGCTCTAAAGAAAAAAAAGTTTAAAAATCAAGATCATTCATTCAAATTAAACAGGAAGAATGAGGGAAAGAATGATGATATAGTCTTGTTTCTGTGTGCTGAGAAGTTCAACACTTGTATTATCTCTTGAGAATGTAAAATATTTCTGCTTTACCAACAGTATTGAAAGCACTGAAGTCAGCTCTTTACCAGGTAGGTGAAATCCTTCTGCTTTGAATGCCTAGAAACACTCAGAATGATAGCAAAGTCTATGGGCTTTACAACATCGTAGCAATTATTCACTATCATGTTCATAACCAGGCAAAACCATGTGAATTCTATATATCTAAGACAATTCAAATGCATAAAACTCTCAGGTGGGGTTCAATTTCTGTCCTAACTGCACTTCTTTTCTAAAGTAATTGAAGAGTTTGAGCAATTTTCTACATTTTCTTTACCATATTGTATGCATTTTTCTTACCACTGGTCCTTTTTTCTCATTTCCCTGCTCGTCCATATTGGTTATAAAGAAAAAAAAAAAAGGAACAGAATACTCACCTCTTACTATATTTATTACAAGGTGGCGTACATAATCTCTGTGCCTAAGAAATTTATCTCTAAACACTTAAATTTTCTCCTCATTACTCAAAATCATTCAATTTCACCCATCATTTCCTGCATAATTCAAAAATTTGTTCTGCTGAAATTCAGTCTCCTTAGGTCTCTCTTCAGTACTAGATATAAACCAAAAGAGATTGCATTACAACCTTAATGGTTACCTTTTCTCCCTATACTGTGGAGCAGTAGTGTACTCATATTTACAGAACCCCTGATACTTATTTCTTCACATAGTATGTTGCAGCTTATATCATTAGGCTTTAAAATATTAATTGTGTCAAAATTATATATTAGGTTTATAAATCAAATTATTTCTTCCAACATTAACACAAATTATCATTTTACAATGCCTTGAATGTGAAAAATATGTAAATATCCCTAAAATTCTCTACCAGTATAAATTTCAATATTGGAATTTAAATTTTACTTCATTTATCCTTCAAGGATTTTTCAGAATGTCCCAAATTATGAGTGCAAGTAGATTAAATGGAAAAGATAATTTATTTTCATCTGCAAGATGAAGTTTCTTTCAGTCATTTTAAGGAGTTCTGTAAAATTCCTATAATGTAACTTTATAAGCAAAGAGAGACCTATATAAACAGACTTCCCTTTCCCCTTATCTCCTGCTAGATCTCATTTCTATTTCTCCTCTAATCAGAGAGCAGACACAGATGAGAAGTGAGGTCACAGACTGTCCACAGATGAGGATCCTCCCACCTGTACCAGCAGAAGGCTCACAGAGCTCCTACAGCTCTAGGAAATATTTCTAGGTAACAGGATTGCCTTAGTTATCCTTGTGCCAGGAGAAAGAGCTGCAGAAACAGAATTACTGCAGAAACAGAGCCCCTCTCTGGCTAGCTGATACCTCAGGAAGACAGTGGCTTTGGGAGGGATACACTCCGTAGGGGGACAGTTGTGAGACCACCAACTAAAACAAAGCACGGCAGTGATTTTTACTATAGGACAGCATGGTCAGCCATACAGGTAAAGTAATTACTAGGAAATCCATTTAGAGACCACCTTTCGCTCTGTTTCATGCATTTCATATAAAAAAATGAAAAAACCCAAAGCAACAACAAAAAAAAGCACCCACACCAGTCCATGAAAATATTTCTGTTGTAAAGTATGCCCTTACTGGGAGCAGCTGTATTTCGTTGCATAGCTGAAACTCTCTTTCTAGAGTATTTCTACAGCTATATAACCAATAGACAGAGTCATTCTGTGTCTTGTTCCTCTTAAAGAAAGAGTTAAATATATCTTTTATGTTTCTCTTCCTCTGCTGTCTCATTGAGGGTTACAGAAGGAAAAGTGCATCGGTTCCAACTGGATCACTGGACCCAATGCTTGACCCTCAGAGAGAAAATGTGCAGCTCTAAAGAACCAAATGTTCCTATTCACTCTTTGTTGCAGATAACAACAGTTTGCACTGTTTGTTGAGGCCCATCAAATGCTCAAATATTAATAAATATGCTCAAATATTAATAATATTAATATTATTAAATGTTTTAGCTACCTTGCTGCATTTATCTATGAACAAATGCATGGGGAAGTCAGAAAAGTTAGTAGGTTAGTGCTGGAGATCCATACAGTGAAGTTACAGAAGCCAATCAGGAAAACGGGAGAGTGTGTGTGTGTGTGTGTGTGTGTGTGTGTGTGTGTGTGTGTGCCATGGTTCAGCTGCTGCCAACAGTCTGCAAACATCAGAGCTTGTTATTCATCCTCACAGAGCATCCTCTTAGAACAGTCTGAATTACCACATGTGTGTTAAATGCCATTCAGTCAGACTGTCTGCTTTTGTTTTCTCACCTTTTCTTTATTTCAAAGGGAGGGGAAATTGGAGCAAAGAGGATATCACATTGTGTGTCACATTTCTCATTTAAGACATTGCAGCTTTAAAGCCATAATAAATAAGGCTGAAGTTTTACAGTTTCATGAGCTCAGTGGGCTGTGTATGTCATGTAAAGTCACTGACTGGCTCATGATATCAAGCAAAAACCAAAAAAACCCTTCCATGACACTAATTGTCTTGTGGCACCATCCAGTTTATTTTGTGGGCATGTCTGTCTGTTTACTTCAGAACATCCAAGGGTAACAATTAGCTGTGTCATTTCTTCTCTTACTTTCTGGATTATCTGGAGCTTTGTTAGCAAATAACCTTCACAGAAGGAAGCCTTTAAACAGTACCTCCACAAACAAAGTCATAAGAGTTGGTTGTGCTGTTTTGTGGTAGCTTTCTCAGCTTGCCTCTCTTAACAGTGAAAGATAATACGTGTTTTTGTGTAGCTACCTAAAAGGCTGTTCCCTAGGTTATGGTAATTGTTTACTGAAGTCCACAAAAAGCATAATTGAATGTAAACGGAATAATTAGAAAATGCAAATACCTGTGGTCTACACACGTGCATTTATACACCTCACACAAAGGTAAATAAAACTTTTCAGCAAACAGGTGTCTTGCTCTAACTGTTTAATTATTCTTCCAATGATTCTTTTATATACACTAGAATACCCACTGGAATACTGAGATAGAAAAAATTTAGCAAGTTTTGTCACATCATCCTTGTCTAAAGCTCTCATGACAATGATAGGCAAGGGAAATGGAGGGGGAGGATACAGTAAGGGAAAATGTCATGTCTGTTAAATAGTCTTTAAAATACCTAGCAGAGGGTTGGTTCTGTAAACAACATAAATGTTTAATCCAAAAACCCTTTATATCATTGTTGCCAATTTCATTTTCAATTTACAGCTTCACTAGCACAGTTTACATTTAGGTTTGCTGCAGTGTTGACAGGGTTTTCAGACTCTATAGGATATCTTTAAAGCTCTAATAATCTCTGACACTCACAAAGCTTGTATTCCCTCTTATTTGCCTGTTAAACTGCTTGTAGGTTGATTCAGTGCTGTAATTGTGATTTTTATATCAGACTCTGTAAACTCAGCTCCTCAGGCTCTTCTAAGAGGTGTCCTTTTGTCAGGGACCCTACCCCCACTCCTCAGACGTTCTATGAATATCAGCTAAGAATTTCAAGTGGAATAAAAGATTGGCAAAGTTGAGCCATATTTTCTCTTGCATGTACATAAAGGGATATTTAGGATAGTAAAATGGGTGTTTGGCTCCATCTTTAAATATGAACACAACTCATTTTTTCCATATTTATTCAGCTTCTGTTAAGATACATTTGTCAGGGAGATGATTATGCTGATACTGTCACTTTGCTATCTTGGACAAATAAGAGGCCAAATCTTAGGAAAAGAACACTTAGGAAAAGAACACAACTTATTCTACCTTTACATTCTTCTAAAAAGCAAAAAGAGCAAGTGAATGGAGGAACACAAGACTTCTGTGTGCTGGTTAAAGTAGAAAAAACCTCTCTATATAAAGAGTGAGACAATTCTCACCAGTCTGGAAGAAAGACATGATTATGGCCAGTCATCCATGTATTCATGGAGTACATTCACCTCTATGCAGTGTTTATTCTGGAAGGTTAAAAAACATAAGGTGAATTTATGTTTCCTTTATTTTTTTTCCCTATATTCCTATATATTTGGGAGTTAAATTTCCTACTGTTAAAAAATTATGTTCTTCACTGAAATTTTGCCACAGTTATCATCTCACTGCATCGCGATGCAGCATCATTCCCATAAAAGGTATCTGTTCTGCAACTTCAGTGGCACAATTTCATTAGCCTGTTCCTGTCTGGAATCTTCACAGAAGAAAACTCTCTTCTAAGAATAAGCCTTATAAACAAAATTATCAACCCCTTCTTTTTAAAAGGAATATGCTAGAAATATTTCAGAGAGCTATAAATGTCAATGACAAGGTAAACCTTGAATGTTTTGTGCTCACAAAACATCAAGAGTATAATGAAAAATAATGTCTTCATAACACTATATTAATTATGTTGTTAAATACTAAAAAAAAAAAACAAAAGACATGTTTGGTCTTAAGGCTCATCCTCGGGATTTTCCACAGTTCAAACAACAGATGGTCAAAAACGGAGTTGAGAATATTTGAATAAATGACACAGTGAAAAGAACCTTCCTAATCTTTACTGTTTTGCATTTGGGGAATGAATGTTTAGAATAAGTTTTTAAGTGCTCTTCATATCATTCAAGTCAGAGCTTAAATGCTTTCAGCATGTTTTCCTGTGGTAATTCTCTCACAAAGAACAGTGTTATCCACTGCAATCCAGGTTAAACCAGAACTCCCCATGTTGCAATCCTATGTCCAACATCATCTTCCTCTGCGCTTTGAGATCATCACTTGAGTATACATCTAAAAGGTTCTTCAGGACCACTGATTAGGAGGACCATATATTCAGCATCTGAAGGTCTTATAAGACAACCTGTAATACCTGTTCCTACCTTGCTGAGCAAAATTAAAATGTAAAGCTACACCTAATGGGTAAGCTAGAATTCTCTAAAATACCAGATGCAGTTCAGTGCTTTGATTGCCCCACAATAAAATGGGCAGAGTTTTAGAGTAAGTACGAAAATAGCATGAAGCCAGCCTTATTCACTAATGAGCCTTTGATCATGTAATAACCCCTCCTGCAGGGAATCCCTTGATGGCATGTCTTCTCACTTATTACCTTCCCCAGACAATACCTACACAGAATTGAGCTAACAGAAGACAAAGACAGATTATTAGACACTGATTCTAGTTTTCATTTTCTGCCTCCCTCTCTGCACAGCAGCTACACAAATCTCTCTTCACAGTCCAAAATAAATGTTCCGTGAATGTAATGTTCTTCACAGTAGAGGAAGCACAAGCATCCCAGGCTAAAGAGGAAAAGCTTAAATGACACAATACTGCTTGCAAATAAACATCAATGCAGACAGACTGATACACCATAGAGAATTACACAGTTCTCCCATGCTAAATAACTTTCTTAAAGAAAACCAAACAAAAACAAATGAACAAACAAACAGCAACAACAAAAAAGATAGTAAGCAAAGGAAAAGAAAAAGGCAGTTATAAAATAAAACCATAATAAAATAAGAAAGATTAAAAGAAGACTCTTGGGAAAGGACTCAAGGTTGGTTTCCATTTTAAGGTAAAAATTGGTGTAAGCTGAATCAACATCAGGAATTTTGAAGTGGAAAACTACATGGTTGATCATACCATCAGGCAGATTTGGGTGGAGTGAACACAATTTTGGTCAGCATCTGACATATTTGTAATGTAAGCAGATTTAGTTAATCTTATTATGTGCTTTGCTGAGATTTATCCTCATTATTATTATTGGTTTCATCATTTCTGTACATAGAAATTGAACTACATTAAAAGAGTATCACTCCCACTTTCTCATAAAGACAGAGGGAAAATGATTTTTGCTTTATGTTTCTGTTGCAGAAGTCATCACCATTTTGTCTCATTTTTTCACAGAAATGAGATAATAATATTTTTTTTCTGTCTGGAAACTGAAATAATATTATGTGTTTTAGTATTGTTATGCATTAGCTCATATATAGCTTCTGAAAAGCTAAGGCTATCCATGTTAGCATCCAGAGCTAATCTTCAAGCTGGAGAATAACAGTAGACAAAACAATTTAAACCCAAGAGAGGCATCTGGTCTGTACTGAAGAAAAATGAATAATACTACATTTCTTTCCCAGAGAGTGTCTGAATATCAGAACCTGAAGATACCAAAACAGAATAAATATGGATATGGAATAAAAGTAAGCTTTCCACAACTCATAGTTTTCTCCTAAAGTGATAAAGTAAGAAAAGTAAAAACCAGGGTAAAAGAGAGATAAAATCACAACAAAAAATAAAACAAGATCTGAAAAAATGCACCTCCAAGTCATTTAGCAACACACTTTTCTGGGACTTTACATTCTTCTTTATTCTCTTATTGAATGTTCCTTATCTGCACTTATAGATAATCATATTTCACTATTCAAAATATGAATTAAGTTACTGATAAATAAACACTGCTTTGGAAAATAGCATTACGTTTGAGATGTTTCAGAGATGGAAAATTCTGATTCAAAACATTCCAAAGTAGTGATGCTTTTCTGTCTCAACATCAAGTATGGTGGTTTTCTCTATTCTATGCTGCAGTCTTCTCAGTTCACTTGCAGTGCTCTAGCTGCAAATAAGTCAGAGGGAGAGCTGAGTCCTCACATGGAATGGAGCTGGAAACTAGAACTTGGTTGGCTTGAGCACCATCCGGGCAGGGAAAGTATGCAGAGCAACTCTGGGTTCTTGCTAGCAGAGATGCTGGGGTCACTCCTGCTTCAGAACCCCCCTTCCCTAAGAACAACTAAAATCCATGAGGGCTGGCAACATCCAAGCTGAAAAGGCACCTCAGCCTGTAATGACAAGGCCAGGCCTCCTGTTACTGAAGTTGTCTTAGAACAGACACAGCCCAGCATTGTTTTCCAATTCCTTTCAAGTACTGAAATTTGCTCTTGAACTATTTCTCTCTCAGCTTGGGGGAAAATGTAATTCTTATGTAAGGGAACACTAGATGGCTATAATTGCCTGCAGTTAGTTTAGAAAAGGTCCTTCTTATCATATGGTCAAAATACATAAATAAATAAATAATGATGGCTCAAAGACGTTAAAAATCTAGAAAACAGGGAAAGAAAGAAAAGAATCTATCCTTTTGGCAACAGCCTGGATTTATGCTGCATTTAAAAGGTCATTAGACTGAAGACAGGGACCTTCATCTAATTTTAGGCAATTCTCTCTTCATTCTGTCATTTATGCCACTCTGTAAATTGGAAAGCAATACTCTTTGAGTTCCTTATGAGGATGTAAATATTAATGTCTAATAGGAAATGAAACGCTGTAATGAAGATCCCTACTGGAAATATATACTAAATAGATTTATTACAAGTGAAATTAAACTCAAAATTTTGTTTACAGTCATTGAGGAACACAAAGAAATTATCTGCATCTCCAACAGATGGGGATATAAATATATAAGTAAATTTAACCACAAGCTGTTTTAACAGTCTCCAGGATGAAAAAAAAAGAAAAGGACATTGGATACAGCTTTGAGAAATTTTTAAAACACCCTTAATTTTAAGCAATTATTTCAGAATTATAACAAAAATTATCTATAATTTAGTTATCTGAAAATCTTTACAGAAACTGACACACTGCTAAGATTTCATAATTAAGCTAGCAGACAAAAATGAGTCAATTGTAACTATGAATCATCTAGATTATTGAAAAGAAATTTAGAGCATTAAATGATGAAATCTCTTATCAGTCATTTGCTGGTTATCTGTCAGATTTAAAGAGAACCTCATACAAGTTTAGAAATAGGATTCAAGATTACTAATGAGAAGCAAAAAAAAGTTTCACTCAAACGTAGGCAATCTTATCTGCTTTTTTATACACAGAGTTTTAAAGGATGTCTTAATGCTAACTCTTCAATGGATTAATTAGCATTTTCATTTTCATGCCATATTTAAAATTTTAAGATTCATTACCTAACGTGTTTCAAAATAAATTACTTAGGCTGCATTTGCTTATTCTATCTATCTTGACAATGCCACTTGTCACCTTAAAAAGCGGCAGCAAAATGGTAACATTGTTGTGACTAAGAGGCCAAGAAATTAAGCTTCATGTATCATTCAGTGCATCAATATATGGAGTTTATGAAAAAAACACCACATCTCATATAGGTAAGCCTTGAGGAACACTGGCAAGTGTGGGCTAATACATATCAATTCCTATATTTTACCAGTCCAAAATATTCTGAAAAAATTCCCATTAGTTTCATTTGTGCTGGGCAGGGTGTTAGGTAAGTGCCATGATTATTGCATATTCACCTTCATAATGAGTTACTGTGAAAATGACTGATCATGGACAGCATCCATATTAAAAACTAATCTGTACTATCAATGGGGTAAAAATCACTGGGCTCAGGATCAACTATTTAGTTCTCATATCCTCTTCTTGAAAAGTGGGATAAATAAACTTGGAAAAATTCAAAGTTCTGCTGAATTTAGAACATTCAAGCAAAGTTCATACTGTTTGCTTTTTAGTGTAAAAGATGTCACTATTAATCATAATGCATTAAGAGCTTGACAGCCTAAGAAATAGATGAAAAATTGGGTCATTCAATTCCACTCTAGAACAAGACTCCTTGTAGTTCATGTAGTATGTATGAATCATGAGTAGCTTGTTACAAAGGCCATACTTCATTGTCTCTTCTTATCTCTTCCATTTAAAATATGATGGCTCCTTGCAGTGTTTTTGTCAAAGTCACTGTTTAAGAAAAGCTGTTTGATTAATAAAGCTGGTTTTTAGAAGCTTCTAGAGAAATCCTAGTAGGCCCATAGGCTAAGTGTGTAGACAAGCCAAAGTCCTAGAATTTCCATAGCCTTATCTCATATTTAGAAAAAGACATGAGACATATTGTTGATGTGCAGCATGGTGGAACTTGGTCTTGTTAAGACAATGCTAGTAGTATAGATTTTTTTCATTGTAGACAGTCCAAACACATTAAGAAGAGTTGAAGAACTTGTTTCCTGGAAGTGGATCCTTAGCTCAAGTTAATGTGACTTCATCACATAAAAATCTTGACCCAGAATATCTTGGAGGCAAGATGAATACCAATCTGAGAAAAAGTATTTTTGTTCTTTTGCTGTAACATAATATTTGCATTTTGAAAGAATTCTCTTTTTTCTTTTTCTTCTCACTTTACATAAATGCATAGGTTAAAACCAAAGCAAATCAACCAAACAGATCCAGTTACCAGGACTAAAACTAAAAGATAGATAAAATTCAATGACATTAAAAGAAAAAATGTACTTGTTATCAGGAAACTCTGTCTGCTAATACAAGCTCTCACGGGTTCACAAGTAGAATCTGAGTTGGTTCACAGTTTTGTAAAAACTAAAAAAGATCTCTAGCTTCATAGACAATTTCTGGAATATAATGTTAGACTAGTTATTACTCTAATGTGAACCTATGTAAAAATGGCATAAAGAAAAGGGAAAAGAAAGTCTAGCAATTGGAATACCTATCGGCTGGAAAGAAAGCTTTGAGATGAAATGTGGACAACTGACAGAATCAATAGCCTGGTTATAATTGTGTTCCTTTGATTTTTAAGGGCCATATTTTGTCTCCCTCAGGCTAGATTCTAGCCAAAGATCATATGTCTGATCATAAAATATATAAGGAGAAGCAAGAGTCCAGAACAAGTAATTAGTGGTAGATTTAAGTTAAGAAAAAAAGCTAATTTGAAAAAGCCTGAAAAACTTTACCAAATAGACGTAAATATTGGGCAGTACTGCAGACTTCTTTTTTCTGAATCTGAAGGACTGATTCAGACAGAGGTAGTGACATCATCTTATGGAAATTTGAGAGCAATGCATGTGCTTCTGCAGTTGCCAAGTTGAGATGAGTCTGTGATTGAAAATCCTGTTATCTGAAAACTTACAAAGTCTTATAGTATTCTGGTCTAGAAATAATTCCTGAGTTTTTCATAAACCTTGAACACAAATAGGTTTTGCTTTTTTAAGCTTGTTTCTTTGTTTCTTTTTTGTTTGTTTCTTTTTTTCTTCATTAAGCAACATTGCTTCAAAACTTTCAGAGAGAAAGATGAAAACACGTCAATTAATAAGGTATGCTGAAAATATCTCTTCATTTTGAAGCAACTGAACTGTCTGATATGTTTCAAAACAGAACAACAAACACTGCTTTCAGTCACCTTTCTGCTCACTCTAAGATAGTGAATGCTGTTCATCACATACGCAGAGATTTTACTTTTTACAGCTAATCAGACAACTCACTAAAAATTGAAGTCCAGTTGGAGAGATATATGTGGTTCTCTTGACAATGCTGAGCAACATTCAGAAAAAAAAAATTCAGAAAATAGCAATAAATCTGAAAAAAAACCCTTATTTTTTAATAGTTTCTAAACAGAGACAATTTTTTTAATATTATTTAATAAGACTTCTAAGAGAATGAAGATGGAACTGTACAGCAAATGTAGATGAAAGGACATTTATAGCCTGATGTCTACTACGAAAACTTTTCTTGCATATTTTAAATTTTGGGTACATTATGTCTTCAGACAACTGGAAGAAGCTTCATGTTCCCAAAATCTTCAAGTTCTCATGGAGACTTGAAGAATCATGGTACCTGCTGAAGAGACAACAAATCAAAGGACAATCAGCCCAGGAGATTTCTAGAGCGGTTTGATGAAAATTTCCTGACAGGAGTGTTAGAGGAAACAAGAGAGGCTTTTTCTGCTTGATCTCATGCTTAGAAACATGGACGAATCCGTGTGAGGGACATTATTGGCTGCAGGTGATCAATTTCAGGATTCTGAGGGAAGAGGATCTAGACAAAAAGTTGGATCATAATCCTGGATTTTGTGAAAACAGAATTTGATCTTTGGCATTCCAAGATCTGCTTGTAAGAATCCCAAGAAAGACAGTCTTATAATGCAGTCATGGAATGTAATCATGGAATGCAGTCACAGTTCTACAAATGCCAAAACCCACCTGGACTGAGTCCAGCAAGCAATCCAATCCTTCCTTGTGAAAGTAAACAAGAGGGGTTTCTACAGATATATCAGCAGAAGAGAAGACGACTAGGGAAATCATGGGATGGTTGTAGGAGGCAGGGATGGGCAAGTGCTGACAAAGGATGTGGAGAAGGCCAAGTACTCAGTATCTTCTGCAATTTGGGTCTTTCTGGGTAAGCCCTCAGAAAAGTGAAGTTTCTGAGACCTGTGGGAAAGTCTGGAGAAAAGAAGACTTACACTTGGTGGAAAAGGATCATGTTAGGGAATGTTTAAACAAACTGGACACATATAAGTTGATAAGACTTGACAAGATGCACTTGCAAAATATGGGGGAGCTGGCTGATGTCATTGTGAGGTCTTTCTTGATAATATTTGAAAGCTTATGTTGGCTGGCAGAGATGCCTGAGGTTTGGAAGAAGGCAAATATCACTCCTCCCTCCATAAAGGGCAATAAGGAGGAGAAGGAAAACTACAGGTTTGTCAGCCTTACCTCCATCTCTGTGAAGATGATGGAGAAAATCCTTCTGGAAATTATTTCCAAGTATTGAGGTCAAGAAAATCCCCTATATCAGTCAGCACGTATCTGCAAAGGGGATATCATCTTTGGCCACACAATAGCCTTCTATATTGAGAAGACTAGCTTCATGGAAGAGGGAAGAACAGTGAATTTTATTTATTTATTTTTACTTTAGCAAGGTTCTCACCATAATCCCCCATAACAACCTCCCAGACAGACTTACAATATATGAACGAGATGTGTGAAAAATAAGGTAAATTGAAAACTGGCTTGAAATCAGTTAAAAGGATTTTAATCGAAATTGAAATCAGTCAAAAGGATTTTAATCAGTGCCAGCAAGTCCAACCACAGGCCAGTAACTAGAGATGTATCCAAAGGGTCTCATATTGTTTAATAATTTCATTAATTATGTGTGTGATAGAACAGTGTGCAAATCTGAACATTGCATAAAGGAGGAGTTTCAAAGAAATTTGTGCTGGCTTTCAGAAGGACTTCAACAGGCTGGAGAGATGGGCCAACAGGAAGGACATGAAGCTGAAGAAAGGGAAATGACAAGTCCTGCACCTGGGGAAGAATAGGTCCAGACTGGGAGCAAACCAAGTAGAAAGCAGTTTTGCAGAGAAGGGCGTGGGGGCTCTGGTGGACTGCAAACTGAACTTGAGCCAGAAGTGTGTCCTTTCAGGTAAGAAAATCAACTTAGCCTTGTTTGCATTAGGAAAAGCACTGCCAACAGGTCAGGAATCTTTCCCCTTCTGGTGAAGCACATCTAGAGTGCTGGGTCCAGTTCTGGTCTCCCCAGTATGAGACCAAGACTTTATGGAATATGGTCCCTAGTTAATGGCCACAAAGATGATTAAGGGATTGAGCATCTGTCACATGGGGAGAGGCTGAGACACCTGGGACCATTCAAATGGAGAAGAGAAAGCTTAGCAGAATCTGACAGGGGGAAAATGGAACTAGACTCCAGTGACAGCCAGTGAGGGGATAAGAGGCTTTGAATACAAGCTAAAATGCTTGTATAGCATATACTATACTGCATATATTGAGCAAAAAAATATTCCTCATTGTAAGCATAATTGTACACTGGAAACAGGGGAGCTAGGGAGTCTCCATCCCTGGACAAACTTTAGTTGCCTCTTTTTTGTACAAGGGCATTGTACTCAAGAGTCTCCAGAAAGCCCTTCCACCTGAAGAAGGCCTTAGACTCAGCAATTCAACACCTCAATGATCCTGTGACATGATTCTTTTATGATAAGCCCACAGACCAGTTGTACTTATGCCAAATTTGCATTTTTAAGATAGATGTTAATGCATAAAATTGCTTAGCAGGTGTACATATCAGAAATTTCTGTTCATTTACCTGAGCCCAAATGGCCCAGCTGGTTAGTGTGGTTACAATATAAAGAGAATGATCATGGTTACCACTGTATTAGGCTGTTCCCTGGGCATAACAGCCAGCAGTCTACTTATGGGTAAATGTCGTAAGACAATCTTTGGCATAAACCCATAATAAGTAGAACTTGTACCTTCAAAACCAGATTCCTACAGATTTGGTCTGTGATGGTCAGTGCTGCCCAAGGAACGCTAACTACAGATCCTTTACCAATTT
This sequence comes from Molothrus ater, assembly GCF_012460135.2. Taxonomy (NCBI): domain Eukaryota; kingdom Metazoa; phylum Chordata; class Aves; order Passeriformes; family Icteridae; genus Molothrus; species Molothrus ater. Next base: position 105,637,417 of record NC_050480.2, on the reverse strand, counting down.
TCAATGTTTTCATGCAATTTTTTCAGGTAAGTTTAATGTAATGTATCCTATTTCCACCAAGCAAAACTCCTACAGTCATGGCAAAGAGGAAGCTCTATGATTTTCTATTTTTTTAACTTAGGACTCAATTTCCTAAGTATCTGGAAAAACAATACATTGTGTGATCAAGAAAGAAAGACAGGTAGTCTTTTGGTTCTGAGAATTCATGAAAGACAGATCCATGTAGAATTGTCAGTATAGACTTCAACATTCAGAAGAGCTAAGTTCAATGATACGGAACGCCACTCCTTGAAGAAGAAAAAGGTAAAAGGGAAAGCTGATATGCTTGTCCTCAAGACTGTATGTGTTGTTTCCTTCCATTTGTATTTCATTTTTCTTGAATTCCCAGTTTTTCATTTCAGCGGTCATAAAAAGATAGCGTTCTTGAATAGAAGCAAGAGGAAGTATTTTTTAAATTTTGTTTAAAACTATATTTTGTAGAAAATTTCTAATTATATCCATAAAATTATTAGCAAAATAGGATTGCTATAGATTTCAGCAATGAGAGTCTTGTTGACTAAATGGGTTGAAATAATGAAGGAAGGAAAGGTTCCTCATGTGCAGCTTAACCAATCTCTTAACCATAAATTTTCCAAACTTTGACCGATCAAAATTCTCATTCCAAAGCTCATCCTGTATATCTGTGTTAACCTACTTATTTAAAAAAAAAAATTCCAATGTAGATGATTAAATATTTAAACCATTATAGAAGATATGTGAACATGACATTATATTCCTATACCCCGACCATGTAGGGAAAATTCCAGTAAGATGAGTCAGTGTGATAGCCCCTTTGGGTTGGTTTTATCATTTTTATTTTTTGATTATTCTATTGCTGCAGTGATTAGGACTTCAGGCAATGAGCTAAAACAATATATTACTAGACTGGCAGTCAATCAGATCACTATCACTTCAAACATCATTTAAGAAGATCTACATTTTTTATTATTTATATAGCTCCATAGTTCATGGTGCTACATAGAACAAATCAAAGACAGATTTCCTGCCCCCTAAGAGCTTACAGTCTAGGCAAGTACAAGAACAACAGGAGAAGATAACACAGGCAGGGGACAGAGAGGGGTAGTAAATGAAAATAAAGACAATTAGATTACAGTCACATGAAAAGCTAATGTTTTTATCTTGGTGGATACAAACTGGGGAGATGAGGTGTTTGAGTAACTTTATTTTTAATTAGAACTATTTTTAAAGGAAGGCCAGAAGAAAAGGGCTTTAAAAAAAATTTCATACTGTCAGAGGTGTATGTAGGAGGGCAGAGAGGTAAGACTGGAAGAGAACAGGACACTAGCACGTTTGAGGTTGGAAAGCAATGATCTTCTAAGTAAGAGAAGCCAACCTCAGCAACCCTTTGTTTTCCAATACATCCTTGAAATTCTGACAGAAACAACATTGCTTCTGTACACCTAGTTCTGCCTTAAATATTATATCTGTACATACTTGGGGCTGTATTGGATAAAACCTTGATTGCTTTCAAGAAGGAGTTCTCACACTTCTTTCAAAGGAGTATTTCAGTTATCATATTTTGTGTTTGTTGATGTATTTGGAGACTAAGTGAAGTTGTGTCTGAAGTGCTTCCCATTTTTCTAATATCGTTAACATCAAAACAATAAAACATTATTTTATAGCATAATGTTTTACATCTTAGTATGATGTTACCTCTGCTCATGATTCCATTTCCCTGAAAATACTTTTATCTTGTAGAATATTAGGGTATTTCTCCTATTGTTGCTTTGGATTTTGGCACAATATGTTTTCTTCCCTGATGAAGTACATTTTTTCAGTTCTGAAATATTAACAAGTTAGTGTAGTAGGACTAAACTGTGTTATTTTGGGGGTTGTGAACACTCTATGGATGAAATCAGGAAAGATTAATGATCAGAGTCTCAAGGAATAATAAAATGAAAGAAAAGGTTATTTCAAATCTATACTGAATTCTTCAACAAAAAATTGAGACAGAAATTTCAGAGAGAAATATTGCATATAAAATCTGCCAGATACTCCCTGTATATGTCTGTACTTCTGTTTATATAAAAGGAGAATACCATTAAAAAGTCCTGCTGATGTCTATAATTGGACAAATCCTCATTTACTGTAAAGGACCAGACATCTCTTGACTTCATCCAACCATTTGGCTCATTATTTTCATTACCAGTCCTCCACAAATTACATTTATCAACAACATAAAAGTGGTTTTGTCCTTTTTTTTCTAGTTATATATTGGTACACAACCATTCTGAGGCAACCTGAATATATAAATAGTATGTCTTTTGTGTCGTAAAGGTATCTATTTTCATTGAAACTGACATGGGGGGAAAAAAGTCCTGTTCAATTTTTACCTCCAATTGTCATCCACCAGGCAGCGCCATTTCACTGAGCTATAACTGCTTTAAAATTCTTCTCTGAGTGACATTAAGGTCAGAGAAGCACCCATCATCCTGTCCTGAGAAATCAGCAAACTAATTAAGCTGTTTTATGAGACCAGATAAAGCAGTTATATATGGATTCTGAATTTTGTGGGCCAGATCCTCTTTGATTTTTGGTGGGAAGCTCCATCAGTTTTAATGACAGTACAGAAATTTATACAGCATGAAATTTTTTGAATGTTGGCCTTTCAGAGGCCTTTCAATACAAAGAATTTTCCTTCAGAATTGAGGATTTTTTTGTGTAGCAGTAGAAAGAAAATGAAGCTTTTGAAGAAATTCAAAGAAATTGGGCTTTTTCAAGTACAAAACTATCAGTAGTATTTTCTACTCTTTTGGGGGTCAGGACTTTATTAGTCAATTTTCTGTAACTGTCTTAATACAGAAATAATTACTAATGCACAACAGAGTAACAACATGAGTTAGTGCATGATTGTTGAAAAAAACCCATTTTACTACTGTGAATCTGTGGAGCCATGCACTTCTAGTCTTGATCTTTAATACAAATCTCCAGTTACTTTGCCTATTTCCCTCAATAAAGGAAGGCTGAAATTCTGACCAAAATCTTAATTAAGCTATACTACCTCCATGATAGAAGTTTTGTTCCTTGGGGAACTTTGCCCCAATAAAATATTTGGGACATATTCTGCATTCACTGTTACTTTGGCTCACAAAAAGCTTAATGAGAATTAGTCTTGAGCATCAAGATGAGAATGAAATCCTGCTTGTTTCAACATCCTCAATGGAGAAAAGAACAGTATGTTTGAATATAATACAGCATTTTATTACATGATTTTACAAATTTTATTGTAAATCATCAATCAAATGCAATAGCCAATTTTTTCCATTCCAAGCCATCATAATTAGGAGTTTTCATTGTGTTATGACAGTTACTCTTTTCCCCTTTGTGTTTTAAAGAATTAACTTAAATATAAATTATGTACGTTTACTCATTTCCAGAAAAATTGCTTAAAGTGTTTTTTTCTTCTTTATACTTCAGACAAAGATAACCTGTTCTTTGTTATCACATAAATGGGGATGAAACTCACAAATATAAGAGAATTTGCTTTCTCAGTCCCTGCTCACAATGGAAATGGCCAGCTCAATCTCTATGAAGATTTATGATAACTGGGTAGTAGACACAAACCTCCCATTCACCCCCAAATTTCATTATATAATTTCTATAGTTTGGATTATATATTTTATATTTCTGTGCCATCATCTTTACTCGCTGATGACTTATTATTTATGATTATTTCAATGTTTTTGGGGGGTATTTTAATGGTTTTGGGGATTAAAGTATAATTTTTTTCCATGTAAAGACCATCTTAATAATCTTTTTTGGTTGGCATAACATTCCTACATAGTCCATACTATACATTTCTCGTTGAGATACAAATAAATTTACAGTAGACAGAGGTGCAAGATTCAGCATCTTTAGGGCAGCATTTCAAAATGTTATGTCCAGGAACTCACCACATTCAGGACATATAAGTTAGCTTTGAAGCAGCTAAGAGCCAAATCTTGCAAATAGTATCACAATGTGCTGTAATGGCTTCTGTCAGAAATCCCAGCCAACTCTCTTGTCACAAATTTAGTGGCAAGACTCATCAGGATAGGGCACTAAGCTGAAGCTAAGTACCAGTACTGACACAAAGTACTGCACATATGTTGCTCAAATCACGCAGCAAAACCAAACCAACTAAAACTGACATAAATTTAATGCTTTTTTTCTTCTTTTTTTTTTTTTAATTTTGTGCATTGGATTCAAACAGCAAACTGAGTGCATATTAACTTCTATCACAATGTGGTCAAGAGGTCTGTGTCTTTTACCATTTACACACAATTGTTCATGACAACATGTTATCAGCTTAGTGGAAACCAGGGGTGTAGCATGGTAAGCAGTGGCGGTAGTGCACCTATTTTTTTATATTATATAACTTGAAAATATGTCTCTTCTAAGATTCCTTTTTCATGATAAAAATAGTTTTCACCAAACGTTGGTGGTGTGCACGCACTACCACTCATGCTTGGCATCACACCCCTGATGGAAACACATGTTCTTATTTTGTTGATAAAAAGTATTACAAAAATTTCCATACAAAAACTATTATCATAGAAATCTTGCATTTCCACAAATAAACCTGAACATTTTTTTTTTTGGAAAAAAAAAAACTGCTCAAGAATATTGTTCATTTAGTACTGTGACTGTATTGAAAAATGCAGTCCTCCTTTAAGTTCTTGACATTCACTTCTTTTAGGTGACCCATCCCTCTTCCAACATTAGTGAGAATCGCACAGGCTCCATTGAGTTCAATTAGTAGCAGGAACAAGTTTTTCAAAAACCATTCAGGCTAAAATGCAAGCCCTCTATGTGTGAAATATACTGCTTCCCACCCCCCTCCCTCTTTCCACAATTATAGAAAAGAAAATCAATTGCTTATATCTAAAGTTTGTAAGATACATTCCTTTGTACTAAGGAAAGTTTCATTCATCTAAAAATTGGGTCAAAATTCTGGAAATATTTTTGTTGGTTTTTTAGATCAAAGTTCCAACCCAGATAAATTCTTTTTTTTTTTTTTTTGTAATTATTATTTATTTACTTAGTTCAGTGTCACAAACAGTCAAAAAAAAAACAAAACCAAAAAACAGGTGAGCATCCTTATATTTATTCTTCTATTCATGGGATTCATGTTTCTTCACTTTTAACATTTCTTGGATCCAGGAAGATCATATCACCTTGTCCAGATGGTAGTTTCAGTCTACCAGCAGTTACCAACTTTTCTGTGCTGGGAAGTTCAGAAGAACATATGGTTTCTTGTTCCACTACAGTTCTGAGACATTACTTTTACTAGACTCCTTCTGTGGTTTGTGTCATCTTGGGCATTTATTCTCCCTTTTCTGGCAACCGTTGAACTTCAAAAGGAACCTGCAACTTCTCACTGAGACTGCATTTGAAACCAGCCACAAAACTCACATGGAACATTCATTCATTCAGAATGATGGAAACCCATGACAAACAGTGTAACCCTGCATAACTTGGTTGATCCATGATGCTTGTGATTCGAGTCTGGCCATTGCAACTGCTGAGATCACAGAGTCTCTAGTTCATAGACACAGCGGCATGAGGTAACTCATTTTATTTTGCACTTGTTGCATATTTCCACAGGAAACATTCTCGCAAGGTTGTTTGGAAAAAAGACGACAGTTTGTGCTTGGGGTATTTGGCTTCCCAGCTCTATGCCATGGTTTCTTTGCCTGGCAACCTTCTGTCGTTAAATGTGTGCATGTTGATAACTTCTTCTGTTTTCACAATAACAGGGGCCTGTGGCTTGTGTTTCAATCGACGCTGACACTTCAGAGACATCCTTAGCTCCTCTACCATGGCACTACAGAAGGACCTCTACAGAGGGAAATAGAGGAACAAGAAAAAGAAATAGCTGTAAGAAATTACTAACTGCAGTGTCTAGAAGCAGATTTACTGTACTGGCACACACTTGTCATTCTTTGCTTTGTTCCAGTCTGAAGCTCAAAACAAATTGCTGGCCTTATTATATGCATCACTATATATGCATATTATTATTTAATAATAATTAAAATTACTTATCAAACAGTGTGAAAATCACCTTGCCTGTACAATTGTTTTTCTGGCAGGTACTAAGTCTGGATGTATATGTTACATAAAACTACTTCAAGCAGATTTTCTGTCAACATGTTATCTTTACAGTACAGTATCCAAATGTTACATATCAGTTAGGCATTCAGTAGAATCTCCTTAGCCATATTTAAAAATAATAATTGCATTTCTATGAGACTAAAGTGAGAGTTCTTCCACAAAAACATGAAGTTTTAGTATAGGGAGTTTACCTGAATTCATCTTTAAATACTGGTAAAATCCAGATGTACTACTGAAAACTGATATTTTCTCCATAATTTACAGTATCTTCTGTATATAAACACTTTTACCACTACTGACTATCATTTATGGATTATGTGTTTGCAAAGAAAAACCAAACAAAAAACAACAACTCAGTTTTGTTGATCTTCATGAAAAGTGTATTATTAAAAAAAGTTTATTAAGATGTTTACATCAAATCCTCAAAGCCCTTTTTCCAGTTTGCAGTGCAATTTGCAAAGTAAAATAAAATCTCCCTATTTCCTCAGTCTGACTGAATTCTCAACTGCTAACGGTGTGCTGAGCAATCAACCTTCTCTCAGTGTGAGGATTGGAGTATCAAATGACATTCAGTAGTAAGAGAAAAATGTTTCACTTTTGGGCTCTACATCACAGTTTAATTTAAGCATTTTCCAGCTAATGGAGAAATATACTAACTAAATAACCCATCCCAGAAGCTGAGATGTTAAGCCAAGCCTCTGACAATTGCTCTCAGCCAAAGGAAATTTGAGGTGTGGTCTAACCCTTTGCATTTTTCTCTCTTAATAACTATCTCCAGGCCAGGGACACAATCAGGAAAAAAAAAAAAAGGCAAATGAACAAATAAAAACAAGCAAACAACCTATCAAACAAGAACCAAAAAAGTCAAAGCACCTAGAATTAATCTAACTATCTCATGGCCATTTTTTGGTTTTGTTCGATTAGTGGTAGTCAATATATAATTGTCTCACTTAGCTTTCAAATAAAAACCCTGCTTTATTTCTGAACTGTTATGTCTTCATTATTCATACAAACCTGAAGCTTGGAGATTAGATCCATAAAATATTTAAATATTGCACCCAACCTACTTCACTGAGAACCTAGATTGAAGCTGTATTCATAAAAGTCTGCATTCAGCTTCCAACCTACAGGGCTGAAAGCAGTAAGGCACTCAGCATTTCCCATTAAATTTTACAGCTTTGTCATTTGGCAATAGTAGAAATTCTGTGAAACACACTGGTGCTTGGCTTAGTTGTGGATCCTCTTAGAATTCACATTCCAGTTCTCCATGCATGGTTATCAATCCAATAGGTATGATCTGAAAGGACCTAACAAGCCACGTTCCTTAAAAAGTGTGACAACTGCTAAAGAAGAATATGTGGCAGATACCCTTTTCTTCGGTGCAGCCAGCAATCAGCTGGAGAATTATGGCTGAACATGAGTCACATTTAAGAATGTCAATATAATAGCATCTTCTGCCAGAGAGATTTAAGCTTGTGTCTCAGTAAACAGCTATAACCTACAGGCGTTAGACCTGTAGGTCACTTGCAGTTGCTGCCTACTGATCCTGTTCCACTTGGCATGGTAGCAGTTAACAGAGGCATAGGGAGAGAAAGGGAGACAGGGAAAACATGAGCGTTCTGCAGATTAGGGATGAGAGCACACAGCAGCAGAGGAAGGGCTTCAGTAGTAGTTCCTGTTTCACTGAGAACTTCAATGGTTTTACATAAAATTCCATTTTGTGCATGTGCAAATATGAGTTGTCTTAATTAGGAATTAGAGTTGAGCATGAACCCAACAAAGCCTGAACAAATGCCCTCTTCCCTAATCCTTTGCATGAATAAGGAAATGGGCTGGTAGGAATTGAAGGAAACTATAATCTTACTCTGGGTGTGATACACTTCCTTTGAAGCACTTCTTTCTCCTGCTGTTTGAAATAAAGCAATAATGCCTACTCAACTTACAGCAGAAATTATTTTGCCACCTACAACTAAGAAAAGTTTAAGCTGTGAATCCAAAGGAGAAGAAGGTATATTTCTCTGGTTCACAGTCAAGTACATATCCTTCAGAGGTGAAAGTTTGGCATTTCTGGCTGAAGTGAGCTCTGCGATGTGCACTGGGTTGACATACAAGACATGAATGAGGTGAATGAGGTGGCTAAAATTCCTGATTGAATGGTCTGAATGTAATATGTCAGATCTTAATGCATAAGGTATCTTTGCTGACCATTGTACTGAAAGCAGAAAACTGTACCTCCTTATCCTGCTATACTTTGAAAGAAAATATTCTCTTAGACTTTCCCTTTTTTTCTAATAAAGTGTTGTTGTTTAACATCAAAACTGTCATTATGATTCTGAAATTGAAATTAACCCTGAAATATTTTAAAAAGGCAAGATTTAATTTAGTATTCCCTAATGGCTTACAGGCTAAATTGCTATGGCTTGAAGATCTTGGCATTTCCACTATGTGAGCAACCTAGCATATAACCCAGGAATTTCATAGGGAATACATTAAGAAATAAATGTTGCAACTCAGTGCTACACCACTTGTAGCCATGATATGGCTCTCACATCTGGAATTAAAGACCTAGCTAAAACATTCTGATGAGCAAAGTCCTTCTAAATTTTAAAATTATGCATTAGCTCTTAAAACTTTCAAGACTGTGTTCTTTGTCCTTTTTTTGCTAAGGTGCCTAAGATGAGTGCCGAATTAGAACAAATCCTTTTAAAGAGGAATCAATCCACCAAAACCTTTGCAAAAATCTGCAAAGGGTATAAATTTTTAGGTTATATCAGTAGGAAATGGGTTACAACCAACATCCAAGAGGTGAGAAGATACATGTCAAAATTCTGAAATACCCTGAAAGTAATTTCTCAAGAAACTTGACAACACATTTTATCTGAGAATTTTACCTGGATATGAAAGCTCATTAAAAGGGAAATATTTTAATGACTGACAGTCTTAATAAAGCAGATACCATAACTTTGAGAGAGTTATTTTATATATTCCTCCATTCTATGTTTTCAAATTATTTTTTATAAATTTTCTTATGTGATCTTGTATGTGCATACGGGAATAAAAATATTGTTTCTGATTAAGAGTATTGCTACATATCTTCTCTTTGTTTGTTTGCTTGTTTCAAATTTCACTCACTGAAATAGTATGTATTTTGAAGATATCATTTCAAGGCTATGTAAGAGTTTATGATCCAGACCTTTTTTCTTCTCTGGGTTCTATCTAAGAAATATAAGGAAGAGTTTTCACACATATAAAAAAAGTAATATTCAATAAATTTTAGAAAGGATTTATGATTTACTTTTTTAAATTAAATTTTTTTTTTGTCTAATTTCAATTCTAACTTCTGTAGTCTCCATTTTCTATACCGTTAAACTTTGTGTTCTTTCAGTGTTAGGATACAATTTTTGAATAAGACATAAAAAACAAGAAGCACCTCTAGAGTATTTTTTTTGGTGACAGATAGAACACATTTTCATGTATGATTTTAGAAAAGATAATCCAATGTCTTGGTCCTTGCTATTCAATTGCTAAGGGAAAACAACATTATGTTTACAGAACTGAAAGGCTACATTTCAAAACTGTTGTCCATCATAGAATTGAGCACTTTAGTATATATTACAAGACTCTCCATTTAATTCAAAGAAAATAACCTCTTGCTCCCAACTTACCTTCCACACTGCAGGCATGTTACAAGAACATCAGTTATTATCGATTTTTCACTAACCCTTACAAAATCTTAAGTTGTCTTCTTAAATGCTACCAGAAAGTAAATGCAGCCTCCAAATCATCTTAGATATAATCAAATGCTAGAAGAATTTAAGGCCAGCATACAGCTCTCTAAACCATAGTGCACATAAGTGCATCTGTTTTGTTGCAGCATATCATGATAAAACATTACAAAAAACGTGTACAAAAGATCATTTAAACAGAACTGTAGTTCTTACCCTTCAAACACAAAACATTTCTGAAAAAAGTTCATCTCCTTAAGAAAAATAAAGTAACTGACACTTCTGATATTCTTTGCCACAGCTGACATCTCACAAGTCATGGAGAATCAAGATGAGAATTTTGCAAAATGTTACCACTGCTTACAAGCTGATTAGACAGCTTATGCACAGCTTTACTGCATGAGAAAAAAAAAATGTGGTTTTGCACGTGTATTAATATAAAAGGTAGATAATACTTACACTGCTTTCATTATTTTGCTTTATGGAATTTAGAAAGGTAATTAGAAATCATAATAGCATTTGTTAGACACATAATTATGAGACTATTACCACAGATTTTTCTTTTAACAGCCTAAAAAGAGCAACAGGAAGAGAGAACAGCATGCCTACACCACTCTAAACATTCTGATTTAAGTGATTATTATTCAGTGTGTTTTAAATTTTAAAAAATCTCCATTTTGCTGGTTTATATTTTTCCCTTCTTTGAGGCAGATAATATAAAGATGACTCTCAGCATTCAATAGAAGGATCTAAGATTTACTGAGAAGTTCATTATTTCCAGTCTTGTCTGTCAGACATTATTTGAAGATTTGTTTAATTATCTTAAAGCAGTAACAGTGGTAATCCTGTACTGTCTTCTTGTGTTATGGGTCATTGTTCTAGCATCCAGGAGGACATAGCAATCAAACTGCTTTTTGTCTTGAAGTTAGCTGAGAATGAATGCACGGTCCTATCCTGACTCTCCTTCCTAATCACTTTCTGATTCCTATGCCACTCCTTCAGGGATTTTAAATATGTGTGTGGAAAATCTGTCAAACCCTCTAGGCAGAAAAACAAATTCTATCAAAATGTTGGCTTAGGATCACAAAGAGATGAACAATTAAAGAGAAAATAACCTCAGAAAAGTGAAATCATATATCACAGTATTTGGAGTACAAGCATTTCAAAGTCGAAATGTACATGTAATGATCAGATTTTTAGGTTGTTTAGTTATATACCTATTCTTAAGCGTGGCTGTAGATCAAAGGTTGCACATGGGCATACTATACATATCTATATATGCACAATATAGTAACATTAAAAATATTTTGCCACTGATTTTTCTGATGCAGTACAGTTTAAATCCATAGTAAGTACAATGCACAAGTACACTCCAGACTAAATTCACAGCAATTACCTGAACATATCACCAGTATATTCTCAGTTTTAGATTAAGCAATTATTTGGGGTTTTGGTGGGAATGGAATAAGCAACCATTTTAGGAAGTTATTTTCAGACCAAAATGTAATACAGACCAAAATACATGTCACTTGTATGAAACAGAAATTTCACTGCCCACTAAAATGAAGACAATACTATCAAGCAAAGTGAAAATTTTAATTCCACAAATAAAGCTTTGTTTTCACTGTCGTATCTACAAAATGACCACTGGTAGAGTAGTTCCAGACAGCTTCATGAAGCATGAGGTGCTTTACCCTGTAAGAGAATGTTGGTTGTTTCAAGGACTTTAGTAGCTATTTGACAGAGAGGATCAAAAAAGTCTGATGGGACTGACCCTTCCTATAACAAAACAACACTGAAACAATTTTCTGCAGGCTGAAAATTTCTTTCTCGCTGAGTTTTAGAGTTATGAGATGAACTCAGATGACATACAGGACCTCACTGCAGGCCACTTCTTGTGCTTATTGTAAGTGTCTCCCTGTGGGACAAAAAAATTCCAGCTTGCCTTAAATAAATTATCAACTAGTGTCAAGAAAAAAACCCATATAAAACAAACAAACCAAAAAAAAAACCCACCAAAAAACAATCCTGCCACTCTCAAATTCTAAAATTTATTTCCTAACAGAACAAAATGCACTCTGGTGGATGACAGAGACTTCTAGGAATGAAACATTTGAGTTCATTTAAAGTCTTCTGAAACTATTTTCCTTGTTTCCAGCCCGACAGCTACCCTTCTTCCTGTAGTTGATGGGGAGCTTCTATTAGTGCAGAAAGCTTTTTTCAAAGTGTTTTTGTTTGGCTCTGCCAGCAGCCTTTCTGGCCATCACACTGACCATGATGTTTTTCTGACTCACCTGTGGACCTAGGCTGGGGCAGAAGGGATTGCACTTGTGTGGTTCCACTCTTTCCTCTCAGAGAAATCCCAGAGGGTGTCATAGGGCAATTGCTCATCAGCCCCGAGGGCTCTCTCTCATGCAGGATTCCACAAGGTTTCATCCTGTCATCTCTCCTTTCAACATGTATATGAGGCCACTGAGGAGATAATGAAATAATTTGGGCTGTGGTGTCATCGACACGCAGATGAAACACAGTCCTACTCTATTGTCAGACCAGGACTGTGCGGTCATTTTGAGCTTCCAGTGCCTGGCTGAAATAGGGGGGTGATGGCAATTTAATCCCAGGGAGACAGGTGTTGTGCTGGACAGGTAAAGGCAAGCACTCAGAAGGTATCTTCTATCCTCATTTTTCAGTTCAACCTCTTCAGGAAAAGGCTGACAGTCTCACATTTCTCTAGGTCTGGGACTGTGGTTTCAAACTCAGAGTGGCAATAAGTGTTATTTGTCAGAGGCAATCATTTCCACTGATGTAAACCTTGTGACGCCAGTCCAGATCTTCTTCCAGAACATGGTACTGCTCTCTCATGTCCCTGGACAATGGCTACGCAGGACTGGCAGGTGTTTAACAAGGACTGAGATCAATTAATAGTACTTCAGCCATGTAGCTGTCACTGAGGAAATAAATAACAGAATATATGGCATTGCCTAACTGGTTTAGAACAATAATCATTGCAATGTTAATCGGTGTGTATTTTGCAATCACATCTGTGCAGATATTTTTCTGCCTTTCAGCAGAGGTGATCTTGGTTGCACTGAGTCAATCCATGGAGATCTGACATTCTCAGCCACAGGATGTGAAGGGTCATTCACCTGTTGAATCATCTTTGATCCTACATCTAAATTCATTCTTTTTGTCAAAGGCATGTCAGGTTTGTTGATCACCAAGCATGGCGAAAGGAAGTGATGATGATATGTAATTAATGCTGTGTAGTACCAGTCTGTCTGGACTAAAATGCTTTGTATAACATGATTTGAAAATAAATAGTTAATTTTACAGAGTTATTTTAGAAAATAAACATAACCTTTCTTACCTGAATTCTAAACAGCTTTTTATTTTCAAGGTTTGCTCAGATTGAGTCCTCTGTGCTTTATTCATTGCAAAAATTTATACTAGTTTTACAGTTCAGTGTGATAGTATGAACTCAATGAGAAATCTGGCATGGCCTCAAATCATATTGAACAGAGAGAGACTGTTAGTATTAACTTAATGCCAAGGTTTTCTACTGTTTTGGAAACTGTTACAGCCATGTTGCAGTACATAATATCAAAAGTTTTAGCTCCCATTTCTCTGCAATTATATGTCAAGGATATTTTCTCAATCTAAAAGGTGGTAGGAAATGCTTGATGTTATTTTGCTGACCTGTACAAAAGTCAAAGTAAATAAATCAGCTGAACTAAACTGTATTTGCTACTACATTTAATTATGGCCTAGCTCATCAATTAAAAATCAGAAGTTTAGTGTTTTATATTAAAATATTATACACTACAGTAATATTTAGAGGAAGACAATGAAAAATATTAGAAAGACACAAATGCTTTATGATCTGACATTTTTTCTACTGGAATGAAAAAATATTTTTATCAGAGGAGAAAATAATAATATAATGTGTTTCTTCTTTCTACTGATAAGTGAAAGTGAACCCCATTTGCTATAAAGGCAACAACATTTAGACGTTTCCAAATTTTTTTTATCCATCTTCAAATTCTTTTCAAATTTTAAATATTCCATAACTCAGACCTATAATTTAAGATCTGATCTTTGACTGAATGAATATGAAACTATAGTGAACTTCCTGAACTTGTGTACTTAAGTATTTATCTACTTTACATACAGTCCTGTATTTTCAGTTATTTTTTGAAAGACGTAAATTAAGACATTAAAAATACCCCAGAAAAAAAGGTCCACTACCAAACAGATACTGGTTGAGCTGCAATCAAAAATCAAAATAGAATTCTTGGTTTCAGTATTTTATTGTTTGCGAATTACTTTAAAATGCTACAGTTGGTAACTTGTTTTTTTTCCATTTTTTTTCTTCTTTTTTTCTTCTGTTAAGATGGTTGGAGATGTAGATTGGACTTTGGTTTTGGGAAGGTTTGTTTTGATTTGTTGGGTTTTGTAATAATTCCTCCCCTTAGAAAATATTCTCTAATATATATTTACATGGTTGCCAAGAGGGTATTTAATTAAAATTAATACCTGAAATGCATGTAATCTCTACACCTACACACACACAAATCAACCATACAAGTTTGTACATACTCATACAGTGCTCAGGGGACTACAGGATGATAGAAGTTCCTAATTTTCCAACTGCATATCTGCAGAATGCAGTGTGCCTATGTTGGAAAAACATTTTCTTCCATGACCTGTCCCAGCTGCTGCTTTTTGCAGCCAAAAGTACAATTTCTGAGGTTACTCCATTAAAAAATGTGACACAAAAATACAGAACTACATCACTGACTGTAGTTCATATAAAAGGTACTTGGGATATAAATCCCAAAGCTTTTACTTCAATTTACCAAGAATGTCCACATCCTTTTGTTTCTTGTAGCCTGAGGAGCAAGCTTTTCAAATTTAAAATCTTTTGAATGTGTCTCCCCCTGGAAAAAGATCACTAGGCTGAGATTTACTTTGGTATTGTTCCAAAACTATTATAAATTACTGTCCCAAATTCAAAGGCTTTTGATATTAAACTATTAGGAATATTTTTGAACTCCAGCAAAACTGACATAACTTCATTTTTTTGAAAAAGTAAAGAAAAGTACTTTAGTGACAACTATTTAGTAAAATTTGGAAAAATAACCCAAACCACCACACCATAAAATATTATGGTAAAATAAGAAGGATCCTAAAAGCTTTTCAGTTTTTCATATAAAACAATTGAAATTTGATTTTGTACTGTTGGTGAGATAACAATTCAAACTAAGACTAAAATATTGACTTTCTACACATCCTGCTGACAAAGAAGCATCAAAATATTTCAGTAATTATTAAATTATTTCTGTAAGTCCTTAACACACAGGAAAAGCTATATATTTGCATTTGGTTGACATGAATTTTAAAAAGCAAGATTGTAAGACATAATGAATGAAACTTATCCTAGTACAAATAGATCATAAAGGGACCTTGGAAAATAAACTCTTGCTAGCATTTACACTGACTCCATGTAAACAAACTGAGAAAAGTTAAATCATATTTGAGAGAAGCAAAATCAGGATGATGTGTAACTGTATATGGTCACAGTGCAGCAGCTGTTTCAACCTATCAACTCTTGGCCCCTCCTTGCCTCTTGAGAAGGATGTGGGACCACTACATCAATAAAACCAGGTTTGCAGATAACTTCTCCAGTCAATGCCACCCTCTCCAAAGAAACCCTGACTAGGATAGGCACAAGGACAATGATTTACAGCAGTGACAACAAGCAATGGTCTATATATCCATGGCACTGCCTTCATCAATACTGTGAATTTCATTCTAATGTTTTCAGCAGTGCACATGTAGTTTCTATCACACAGCTGACTCTTAGAGTAGTATCTAATCACTGTGTAAGAGTGGTATGTAAATGGAAATAATCTCAGAGGATACTTAAAAAAAAACCCCTGAACACACAAAATCAAAGGAAAGGTCAATAAATTCTCAAACTGAGAATCATCAATATATTGTGCTAAATATTAATGGTTTTCAAGGTCAATGTTTTCCCTTGCATTTCTGATAATAATATGAGTGATGCAAAACTAAATGTGTGAAATGGACATAAACCCATACTGCATTGATACACATCAATTAAAAAAAAAACAAAACAGGAAAGATATAGTAATTGTTTTAAATGGCTTCTGTTTCTAACCTTGCTTACTCACTGCCCTCTGAGTGCCTGTTAAAATAAGGGAGCAGGTCATTCAGTAGCAAAAGCAATTATAAAATGCAAATGACTGAGCATTTATTGTCAAGATTGGCTAGATAAAAAAGGTCTGATAATAACATGTTTCCAAGTAGATGACATAATTAGATGTTTGTATCATAAACAATGGGAAATAATACAAGCCTTTAGCATTTTCAGAAAGGCTGCAATTAAACAATAGGTAAGCATTTCGACAAATTTTATTAAAAAGTGACAATTAAATTTCCCTCTCAGAAATTAGAAGGCACCATCTTGTGGTTGCTCTGCAAGAATGCAGTCAGGTCAACCTCTGACCTACCATCTCTCCTACCCTTTCCCAAAGCACTAACTGGAATATCAACATTCTGCCATAGAAAAGAATATGTGCTCTGCCATTCCCAGAACCTTCTCTGAAGGAAACAGTGACACTATGTATTAGGCAAGACTAAAAGAGTTATCCAGTCCAAAACACACACCAGGTTATGGCATTATTAAAACATGTGTGTGAGGTAGAAAATTCAGAATTAATAGCAATCATAGCAAAACTACATTTCATTTCTAATAAGATCAAATTGTACCATAACCTAAAGACACTGCAGCTCATCAAAGCTGCATGAATTTTTGAGCCAGTTAGGATCAGAAAATCTTGTTCTGCTATCCTTACATTATAAAAATATGTTTTGAACATTTTGCAGAAAGTATTTTAAATTATTGTATTCAATTCATTTCAAGAAACAGTCATCCAGATAAATTTGTGCCATCTCCAAAGACATAGTCTCGTATACAGGTCACAGCTCAGCATGCAGAATTTCTTGTTCCATGGAATCTGCAGTTGTAAGTAAAACAGTTCTGTATGTAACACATGTATATTCCTAGCTGCTGATCTCTACTTTGGGCCCAGTTCTGCCAAGAGCTCAGTCATTGTGTCTTCTGAAATAAATTATCCACACTGATCTTTCTCAACTCAATTGTGCAGTTGAGCAGTGAATTATTTAACATGGAAAGTTCAATAGCTTTTGTCTTCCCTGTAAATGTATGTAAAATATAAACAACTATTACTGTCCTTATTGTTTTTTATTGATTTTATAATAAATTATAAATAAATAACTATTTCAGAGAGGTTAATTTAATTGATGCTTATGCTATTATTTGATTGAGTAACTCCAGATATACTTTCTTGGCTGTATATTTACTGTTTCAGTACATGTTGAGACTCAATCTAGTACTGTTTACTACAGGAAGTGTATGACCTCATCTCTTAACAAATAGTTAAGGTGTGTGTCTCGATTCACATTATTTGAAGTACTTAACAATTCAAAATTAATAAAGGTTACATCTGCTAGTTTTACACAAGCATACCTAGTTCCATCTTGCTGAAGGCTCAATGAGTTTTGGAATGGCTAGAAATGACAGCAAAATTCAATCCATATATAGCTGTTTTCACATTCATAATGACTGGATTTTCTAGAAAATAGTTAGTAATTTAGGATACTCAGTTTTCAAGCAAGCTAGCTTTAGAAAGTGCCAGTGACTGGCAGTCTAACTGTGATAACATCCAGGCTTATCTTTGCTTTTGATAGGTGTCAATAAGAGAGGAATTTCCCTCTGTCTGGAAAGTGTTATGGTGGCATAAAATCATCTGTTTCACAGAAAATCTCAGGAGTGTCATACGTTTCTTTCTGACTTTTAAACACATCAGGGGCATGGATGTTTTGAGCCATCTTTTCTTACAAGATGCAACATTTTTTATTTTAGTGAATAACACCATTTTATCTGCTGTTTTTCTGAGCTTGATCTTTCAAGATTTCAGTCCTTCAAACAGGTTCACACCAGACAATGTCTTGTTTATGTGCAAGCTCTAAGAGCAGGGTGACATAAAAAATTCTAAAACCCCATATCTATATTATACAATTTCAATCTGTATTGCCTCCCTGCTGGAAGTACAAATGAATATTTTGAACACATTAAAAAGCAAACACTCATGCCTACTTATATCTCAGGACACTCCATATACTCAGCAGCTGAAGTTATCTGATTCATTTTGCTTCCTTGGCTCTTAATATGACCTTTGTTCTTCCCTCTTCCCAAATACTGACAGACACTATGCCAGAATGATACTCTGATTCCTAAGGGATGAAACCACAAATGTTTCCAAACTGTTACAGGTGCCTCCTCTATCCCCACAGGATATCCAAGGCAGCACTATTTGCATTGTTTACTCATCTCAGCAGGACTTGTAGAGACTGACAGGATTTCTCATCTCGCCCTAGGCTGCTGTTGCTCTCTCTCTAGGCAAAGGGGATCTGCTATACCTGGAGAGGTTGAAAGAAGAGGTTTTCTGAAAGTCTTTGGGTGCTGCAAGAAGAGCGGGTGAGGGGATGCTGGGGAAGGTCATGTGTAGGGATGCAAGCATCATCTTCCTCTTAAGTTCATTCCATAAATAAAACTGCAGTGAAATTTCAGTGGTCTGCTGATATCAGGGGATGTGGGAGCAGCAGGGAGGAGATGGAAGGTAAGTGATTGCAGGCAAGGAGGAGAGAAGAGAGAAGCCTGACTCAACTCAACTCAGCTGCTTCAGATTTATTCCTAACTTTTAAAAGTATCTAAATACTTGATTATTAAACATTTCTGGTACAAATGCTTTCGAAAGGTCACATTCCTCCAGTCATTGCTATCTCTATCCAACACTAATGAGCAAACAAGTGAGAAAAAACCAAACACAAAAGAAAAATTAAAAAAAAAAATCAAATCAAAGAAACATAAACAAACTCTTTTCCCTTCCCCCCCCTGCAAAAATTAAAGAACTTAAAGGAAACAAGTCCTTAATTAGAAAGTTTCTGTTTGCTTCCCCTCATGCTCAACTTCCAGCATGCAGCTATTGTCACATATGTATTTACACCCTGTAAAATACTGAACTCACGTAACAAAATTATTATCAAAGCAGTCCTATTTTTCTGATTGATTGTGTGCTAAAAGTCCAGAAAAGCTAAACCAAATTTTACTGATATTCATATAAGATCCAAATCCATTTTAGGAATGGATAAAAATTATTGATATTTACATGGGTTTCTTAAGTAACCAGTATTATTTTTCCTTACAAATTCATTTCAGAAACATAACATTCCAATAGTATGTTAACAGAAGGAATTAGCCTGCAGTATTTTAAAGAATAGGACCTAAAGGGTCCTTCAGCAATAAATGAATGTACCCATGTTCAAACAGTGTTTAGGACCTTGAAACCTCACACTGCCTTAGTGTGTGTTAGAAAAAATTCTTAATATATTTATAACAGGAAACTTGAGCACCAAAAAGTTGCCTCCAAAGAAGCGAAAACAAATTGTAAATTTTCTGAGTAATGACTCAAGTTACAAAAGCTCACTAGCATCATCTGGAAAAATACCAATACAAATATATCTTTTGGATTTACTACTGATTGTTATAAATTACATTTCTAAACATAAATTTAAAAATTGTCATAGGTCACAATCTCCTCAAAAGTAAAAATCAAAAAGACCTAGCAAAATCCAACAGTTTCTCTCAATGTTTAAAATTCAGATTTTGCCATAGCAATAAAATAAACTATTTTATTTTAGGTTTAGACATGGGCACATACATATAGAAAGATTTATTTAATTATTATGCAAAAAATTATAATTTCAGCTACAAATTTTTCAATATATTGTTAGTCTTAGCACATTTACAGTATTCTGGTTGTATAAATTGCAAGTACACAACAAGTTAACAATAGGATTTTCAATATTGGGTCAGTTTGAAATTACAGGACATCATATCAGTAGTAAACCCACCAAAAAAAGAATCATGCTGATGTATTCTTTTCCAGATGTTACCAGGACAACTTTGCAAGTATAATCTCCTATAAAGAACATTTCTATAGAGACATTTTTAGACTTTGACTTTGAGCTACAGAGAGTTTGTCTTTTGAAATCAGAATTATCTGTAGGAGATTAATTTGTTTCCCATTACAGTTTCAGATTTCTTCTTCATCCATAAAATTAACTGCAGTGAACTTCCAGGAGTAAAAAGCTGTCTTTTTTCAGGCTTGAATAAGAGGAGAAATAGTCACTTGTCCTGAAATCTGGCTACAATTAAACACATTGAAGAAAAATTAAAAGCTGTAAATGTAAAACTTTGGAGATTTTGCTGTCATCCTTTGTTATACAAATACTTTACTATAAGAATAAACAATAATTATGCATCACCTACATTTCACTAAACATTACAAAATGTTTAAAATATCATTTAAATAGACCATAATATAAATAAACAGGTAATGACAATATTTACCTTTTCCAACTGGGCATTTTTTTTTGATTTATACAAAAACTCCCCAACTGCCACAAAGACAGAAAGCACCAATCCTGCTGCCAGCACGATGAAGATTCCTCCAATATTCTGAACTCCCAAAGCACTGGCCTCTTTACTTTCCTCTTCTGGGCAACCATTGCCTCTCCACCATTTCTCTTTCATCATGTGGAGCTTGCCTTCTTCCTGCAGCTGAAGAATTGCTATAGTGATCTTGTCTCTATATGGAGAACCTGAAGAGAACACAGGGAAGAAATATCACATGGAATATATTACATGAAATGTTAGCTATTCCAAATAAGAATAAATAATAACTCATGAAAACTATATCTTTAACAGCCATAATATTAGTCGAAAAAGCCACTTGCTTCTTGAGACAATCACACTGGTCACATAAATACAAACCTGCTTGCTCACACAAGTATATATCCAGAAAACTTGATCCAGCTGGTGTTTCCAGTAAGCCATGCCACTTGATGCAACAATTCCTATCACATTTAGTCCCATGGTCTCAAGCTTCTTCATGCCCAAATATTATACTCAGTCAAAGTGTATTCTTCTTTCATTTTTTTTTCAATTTTTTCCCAGTAAGTTTTTAAATGAGCTTCATTAATTTAGTTTAATATATGTAAATCTACAGGCTGTTGCTTCATAGCTCGCTATCATAAAGCTAATAGAAGTTCTGATATTTAATGAATACTTCATCCTGTCATTTTATTAAATGAGGGAGAAACAATTTATGCTTCAGGACCAACCCACAAAAGTCTATATTTGATAGATTTTCAGGCACTTAAAACACTTTTCAGCATGCACTTACTTATTAACAGTACCAGGTAGCAAGAATTCAGAAGGATAATATTCAGTGTGTTTGGATATCAGGGATGTATAGTCTCATATTTTGATGTATTTCTTTCTCATAATTCATTATTTTAAAATTACAGGATAATTTTGTAGCTTTTTAATATTTCAATATTTCAAGGGGTAGTTCAAAGGCTGGTGTCATATCTTTGTATGTAATCTGTTCTCTTTTTCTTTACATTGTGCATAAGGGCTTCTCAATGGGTATTTTAAAATGTACATTGATAATTGAATAATGGCAATGAAGAAGGCTTTTATTTTCTGCATGTTAGAGAGCAAATCATGTCAGTTAGAAGTGCTTTCTCTGTTAAGATTTGTGCAATGTTTAAGTAGAGAACAAAGCCATCATTTTTCTTGTCCTTTGAAAGCAGGAACAAAAGACTCTTCATTAAAGTGGTTAAGAAATCTCAGGAAAGGAAGAAAAAGAGTAGATGAAAAGGCATGGTATCCCCTCTTTCTGTTCATGTCAATGCAATTCTATAATGCACCTCTCCTCTTTTTCTCTCTATCATAATAATGCTACTAACTGGCTATAGACTTTAGGGTTTCTTTCAGCTGAGTAATAAAATACATTTCCATTAACTTTTTACCTTTGGAAAAAATCCTCTGTATCTGCCAGAGAGATGCTGCCTGTTTAACTATTTTATGCACTGTGATCAGGTGTGAGGAACTGAAGAAATGCATGGATAAGATGCTTTATAGTCTTAAAACTGTTGGAAAATATGTATACTTTTTAAAAAATTTCTTTTAACTTATTCTTTATTTCTTCAAATTCTTTTTACATATCCAGAACTTATCCTGAGAAGAAGGCTTATAACAAAGAGTTGCTGTGCCACTATAGAACATAGGAAGAACTAATTACAAAATGCAAAAGCACCTTTTCCTTTATTCAAGAATAAAAGGTGTGAAGAGCCAACCTCAAAGTATTTAAATTGCAAGGACTTGTGCATTTATCATCTACGCTTAGAAAAGGACGGTATTTTGTGCTAGGAGGTAAACTGTGTTTGCACTGGACTACACAGGAAGCATAAAGAAAGGAAAACAAACTCTCTTCTACCCTTTTCTGCATTCAGGGGCCCAAGTCACATCATTTCAGACCATCCTGATTATGCTGGAGTTCTGCAAAACCCTATTCTTGACATGCTGCTTTGGTCAGATGGAAGAAGGAAGTGATTAGTCCACAAGAGCCTGGGGAAGTGTAAGTGCATTCTGTAATCTTTTGGGGATATTTTCAACATTACACTGCATATAAATATTTAACAACAACAACTTAAATAACATTAGATTCAGAGAAATAGTCTTGGACTCAGTTTAAGCTGTCTTCTGATCTGACAGGCTGCTTTCTAATTAAACTGATTTGCATTTTGTTTCCACGCTCTCTGTTGGTCTAAATATAGTGAGTGCCATCTACTCTTCATGTATTATTTATATTTTCTGGGGATCAGATTTTTACACTTACAATTCTAGTCTATTTGAAGAAGTTAAAAAATTAATTAACTGAGGAATTCATAGACAGAAACAATAAAGCATGGGCTAATACAGTTTACAATTAGTTAAATTTATGAAGGTTTCATTAGAAACACACAGACAATAGTGATTCAGTACAATAGTAATTGTAATACTATTTGTGATTGCAAAATTTTGCACAAATTATTCTGGAATGGATTACAGGGCCTATCTACTGCAATGTTTATATTTGTTATACCTTATATCCTGTCTAAGAAGTGATCCTGTCACAAGTCAGGATCGATGTGGGATGACAAGCATTATATATTGCTGCTGTTAAATCAAGCATTTAAAAATTTATACCCATGAAAAAGCTAGCATTGAATGCTGTAGTTCTATTGTGATTCTGAAGGACTTAAAATGTTCTAAATTCATAGGTTTTCATTTTGCAGCAAATATTGAGTACACCTAATAATGTGATACTTTGAGAAAAGGAATTTTTAATTCTGTTTATACTTACTCAAGCAGCCCTTAAGAGAACAAAGGAACCATATGAACAACATTATTTCCTCTGACTAGATTTTCTCCCAGCTTTTTTTCTCTTATAAACAGGACTGTAAGTCCCAGCAATGGAAAATCCACCCAAAAGCACTTGAAGTAGCTAAAAGTATCACAGACTGATCTGTGGATGACAATGGTAGCATAAAAATGTAAGAAGCAATAAATAGAGAATGTGGTCAAGGCACCTAGATTACACTCTGGGTGTAACAGCTGCTTTTCCTGCAGAAATGAAAAATGTTAGCAAGTAAATGCAAAAGATTTCTGACATTTTCAGGTAATTTTCTCTATCACTTTCATCACATGACTGAAAGATGACTCAAGCCCTGCCATGAGGTGTTGCAAGAAGCACATGTCCTACTTTTTACATTTACATTTTAAATCTAAAGTGTTTAATATAATTTTATTTAAATCCTCTTTAAAGAGAATTTAGTGTTCAAAACAAAAACAAAAAAGCCATAAAAGCAAAATAGAAACTCTAATACTCACAGTCAATATATATGAATGAATTTTCAAAATACCTACAGTATGAATAAGAATGAAGTAATAAAGCATAAGGGAAAAAAAAAGAAAGAAAAATAAAAGGAAGAGGAGGAAATAGGAACATGAGGAAATAGGAACATGAGGAAATAGAAACTTCACATCTCAACCTTCAGTACAAAGACAAAGCAGTCAAAAACAAAACCAATCTTACAAGTCTGTGCATGGAGGGAAAACAGGGAGGGAAGAGAGGATGATTTTTAAAATGCTGTTCCAAAATCAGGGGAAAAAAGTGAGTGCATAGTATTCCACTGAGTGAAGAGAAAGGCAAAGGATCAGTATGGAAATATCTGACTTTTTCTCTCCTCTCTTTTGTTGGTTTCTACCTCTTTTATTTCCCTATCAACTGATTATTTATTACCATGAAAGACTGGAGGATCTACAGAATATAATCTATAAATTATCTACTGATCCTTCTCTAGCTCCTGTTTGCAGGAATGAGAATTTCTGCCAGAATAATTTTAAGCCCTTCTGTTATAGATTATAGGGGTGTTTCTTCCTTCCTGCACAGGTTCAACAACATCCAGAGGGGAAGCAATAATTTCTTATTGCAGTTACCTGCTTACAAAAGTTTAAAATAAAAATGAAAATTTGCATAAAACACCTTTTTCTAAAACATCTCTACAAAAATAACAGTCTCCCAGAGTTACTGCAGAAGCTATATATAGACATGTTTTCTGCCCTGAAGTCTCAACATGTAAAGATTTATGCATATAATGATATGTTTAAACATAAATTATGAACACATACGATTTTTATATTGAGGCTTCACTGCATACAGATTAGTATTTTGAAATTCTGCTGATCTAACTGGTTTTGAAAAAGCTTCCTACTAGATTTTAACTTAGTAAAATCTCCTGTCTGGTTACTCTTAGTCTGTTTTACTCATTCTATCCTATGAAAGCAGTTGGAGCATTTTGGGACCTGTAGAACTGATTTTGACTTTAAGTAAATCAAAAGGAAGAACAACATTCTGCTAACTCCTTTGATAAGAAAATTTTGAGCCAGGAAATTTTTTGTTCCATCGAGCCAGGGGCACTTTACCAAAAGGAAGGACTATGAATTGCCTAGTGCTTTTAAATATGCCTGCAGGATACACTTACATGTTACTTCTGATTTTCTGGATAGGAAAAATACATTCTGGATACACAGTGATAGCATCTTTTATTTCTGTTTTTCCTTTTGTTATTAATAATCCCAAGACAGTTCTATTTATCTTGCAACATTATTTCTATTCTGTGTATTTGGCCTGAGCAAAAGACAAAAGTTGTTAGGAATACATCATCACATTCAGAACCTAGGTACAAAATTAAGATAATTTAGAACTTCTTTCAGTAGAATGGGAGAGTTATGTCTTATTTGTTTTGAGTTTGTTTTTCAGCATGAACCCATTCCTGTTGTGATTACGCCACCTTGATCTATCTATCCTAAAGATAGTCTGTGTATAAATACAATATACTGCAGTCACAATCTCACTCCAGTTAAGCATGCCTGAAATTTCCATAAGAATGCTGATTAACACCATTTATACTACTGGGAATGGGTCAATCATTTAAGTTTTAGCTTAACAGCATCTCTCTTATCCAATCATTTAGCCCTACTAAGAACCACAGTCTAAATGTTGTGCCACCAAATTTGTTGTGTGCTTAGTCATACCATACTTGAAAGTTTTGGGGTTTGTATTGGTCTGTTGTCCCCGCTCATCTGTTACTATGGTAAAGGTTTCCTTTTACTTTTACAAGACAAAATACAGCCCAGTCCTTTGGAACAGACAATCCTTCCTAGGACACAGTTGGTCACACACTCTGCGGAGTTCAGTTTCTCACAAGTGTCATGCATACTGCAGTCATATGCAGGACAGAAACAACATGGAAAGTTTCTACCTAACTGTGGAGTAGATGTTCAGATTATGAAGAACCATGGAAAACTATTTCCTACAGCCTCATATATCACAGGGACTGAAAAACCTTCCAGGCATATAGAGTATAGCCAGCACTCAGCAATAAAGACTGGCAGTCACAGTTATTACATGCTGTAGGAAAGTATTAGGGGCTGGCTACAGGAGAAGCCCTTATTTTATCACCACAGAAATGTATTTGTACAGCCATCTCAGCTCCCTAACCTTCTTTACCTTCTCTAAGCAGGATTGGGAGGAAGCAACAGAAAGAAGGGTCAATGTAGCTTGGTTCATTCTTCCTATCTATGGGTTCTAAAACCTCCAAGAAATGCATGAAGAAAGAAGAGGAATTCTATCAGTTCCCAGTCCCTGGCTCTGTTTTCAAAATCAACTTTTTGATGAAAAAAAATCAGTGTTTGTAGATTCTTATTTTTAACCAAGATACCTTCTATTACATTAGGATTATAATATTTTAATACTAGATAAACAATATTTTCTGATAAACTAGATAAACAATATTTTCTGGAGTAAACAGAAAATATTCATTAAGTTGCAGTTACTATAATGGAAAATCCTCAGGAGATATTTACTGTCTAACTAGATTTTAGCAGTATAAATTACCCCATATCTAAATTAAAACTACAAACATTCAAGACAAAATCCAAACCAAAGCTGCTCATTATACCTTTACACATATATATATGTATCTGTACATGTATATACACACACACACACACAGACACACACACACACATATATATATATATATATGTATGTATGTATGTATATATGCATTCATCTTTGAGGAACATGTATGGCTTGGAAAAGACAAGTTTCTGGTAAATGAGGGAACACTTAAAATCAGTATTTTATGCTAAATGCAATCAACACACTTTCTCAGGTGGCGTATTCTCTAATTGTTTTCACTTCGTCCCACTCATAACCAATTCCCAGCTGAGGCTAATTTCTGGTCATTTCTTTATGGAACCATTGGTTTAAAGTTTATGTAGGTATATAAAGCTGAAATGTAACCAAGATGGATGATGTAGTTGAGATTTATTACATATTAATTTCCCAGACATAAATATGCAAAATATATCAAGGTTAGATGAATATTTGAGAGTTGGAAGTACAGTAGCCATTAAGTAATTCACATGTTCATAAGTGCTTATTGCTTTAGGACAGGGAAAAGAACATACTTAAAAATATTAATTTGCAACTAGATTAAAACATAGCTGTCCTTCACAGTGAATATATTATAAAACAAAACAAAAATGATAATTGTTGCCTATAATGAATAATTCAAAGAAGACATGACAATAACAGGTTGAATACTAAATACACAGTTTCTTTTTGTAGTATCAAGATAACCTGAACAAAATGAAGTAGTTTATGCATTGTTTTTACTGTTTTAAATGCTCAGATAATTGTTAAATTATTTTGTTAGCCTTCCAGCTATATCTTTTTTTTTCTGAAACAGGGTAAGTTTTTTTCAACCACTCCTCAAACTATCATTATAAACTGCTCTAAAGCACATCTCTTAGATTAAATAAATGAGTGATAGTAACATTTTTCATAGACTCTTCATGCCTTTTAACATCACAGAAAATTTGAAAAGATCATTATCATAATATACTATTATCTCTTTACCCCTCCTGGATTGCACAGCTGCAGAATGGGAAGATATCTTTGTTGAAACCTCTAGTGAGAAAATCAATGATATTTTTTGCCACAGATAATAGTATTTGATATTTGTACAGTGCTTTCTTTTTTCAATTCACCTTGCAAATCTGTGACACTCACATATGAATGGTTCGCAAATATAGCCTCCTTTGAAAGAAATTTCTGTCTAGCACTGCCCAACAATAAACAGATGAATTAACAAAGCCTAAAGAAATTCTACATGTGTTTCTGGTACATGTAAAGATTTTGGTCAGGCAGACAAGATTATGCTGAAAGACAAGTGTAAGGTCATAACAAAACTGCCCCACCTGAAAACTCATTTCACACTCCTGCAGAACACCCCAATCCTTTGGCGAGCTATAAGGGAAATTCTCTAAACAATTAATATCTTGCTATTAACTGTTTCATCATGGGTATGAACTGAAGTGTGAAGTGGCCTTGGGTTCATCTAACTACAAACCACGGAAATACCATGTGCTGGGATGTTATCCACCAGTTTTTTCTAATTAAGGGCATGTATCAGGCCAAAGAAATTTTAAATTTGTAGATGAGTCTTTGTCAATCCAATCTGTAGACTCATGGAATCATAGAATCATTAATTTTGGAAAAGACCTCCAAGATCATCAAGTCCAATTTTTTACAAAACACCACCTTGTCAACTAAACCATGGCATAAAGTGCAACATCCAGTTGTCCTGTGAACACTTTGAGGGTGATTCCACAACTTCCCTGGACACACCACTTCCAGCAGAGAAATTCTTCCTCATATTCAACCTGAACCTCTCTTGGAGCAGTTTAAAGCCATTTCCTCTTGTCCTATTGCTAGTTGCCTGGGAGAAAAGGCCAACCTTCTTAAAGGTCTCCCCTAAGCCTCATTTTCTACAGGCTAAACAACCCCAGCTCCCTCAGCTGCTTCTCATATGACTTAGTCCTACCTAGACCATTGACACAACATATGGGAATACCATACATTATGTCCTAGACACAATAACATCAACATGAAGCTTTAATAATGTGTTTGCTTTGGTTGTATGTGTTTGGTAAGTTCCTACTAGAAGCCTCTTCTCTAGTGCAGAGTCAGCCCACAAACACTACAGGATGTTAAGTGTTTTGGCAATTCCTTGTTGATATAAAGCTCAGTCTCAGCATGCCTCCCAGACAGTGCTTCAATATGCTCATAATCCTGAGGCAACTATAAAAAACAGTTCTTTCATCAAATATGTTAGTTACACAGTCTTACATTTCCAAAATAATAAATTAACTGCTCAGGCAGTTGAAATTCTCAAATTAGTTTCAATACATGGCTTGACCTGCATAAAAATAAATAATTTGCCCCTTTTTTTCTCATTATGTTCAGCTAATGAAGACAAATGTATTAATTTGTTTTAGTTATAGGAGAACTGAAGCTCAGCACTTTTATACAAGTATAAGTGATGAATATTACAGTTCATATTGTATGAAGGATTACGGACTAAGTGCAGGCAAGCATAAGAAAAAGGTGGTCTGTCTTGGTACATGGTTTCCTATTTATTTCTACAGAGACAGATTTGTTTATATGCCTCATCTCCAAAGACCAGTAAAAATTTCTCATGTTATGTAATATATATGGTCTGAGGGTAACAAGTAGCTTCAAAAGATCTAGGGTGTCTTAACCATAAAAACAAACTATTGCCTAGAATTATTATTATTATTATTATTATTACTGCTACTTTAGATCTTGAAAACTGTAGGCAGTGGGAAGGTGTTTGCATGTCCTATATTCATATTCAAAGTGATTCTTTTTTTTAACTAAGGGTATATGTATACATATACATAAGAAAATATGCACAGTTTTTAAGTAGAGTTCTGGACTGTGAATGGAAACTTTTCTCCAGGAGCAGTGCTTTACAACATCTAACAAAGGTGACTCAGATATCCTGTGTCCCACACAGTATCAGCGGGAAATACCTACAGATTCTGAAATCACAACAAAGATTAAATTGACAACCAATGTTGAATGGGTTTCATACTTTACAGAGGAAATCTGGGAATACATTTGCAAAAATTAAAATTTTAAACTTCCAAACTGTTCACTATTTTCAGATATGTAGAATTTTGTTTCAGTTACATCAACCAAGTATATTATTAACAACTTCAGGGACTAAATTGATATATAATTTATCTGTTATTCCTTTCAGTTTTGAAACTGCTTTTTGAAAGGTTTCTGTATCATTCATATTTGTGGCTATGCTGGTTTTACATAAATATATTTAATCATAGATATGTAAAAAGAATAGACCTTCCGTTTACCCACCAGTGTCAGACACAACAGAGTTACTGGAAGAGTAGAAGAAAATCTCACTAACTCTCTCTCTCTGGAGCCTAGGGTGTTTTTTTTCTTTTATTTCTTCAAGCAAGGCAACATAGAACACTGATTTTAAAAAATTGTTGATGTTTAAGAGAAGTAACAAAAAATATTTAAGAAAAAAAGAACCTGGTGTCTCCTGGAAGAAAAAAAATCTAAAATTAATTCTACATTGATTACTGACTGCTAAATGTATGCATTAATTGAAATAAATGTGCCAGTAATGGTCAGTGCTAGTCATTGTTCTCACTGGCATTGTTTTCTAGTCTTGCCTGAGATTTAAGGAAAGTTTTCAAAATAACCTTTCAAAATATGCCATCTTTTAAATTTGGTGGAGGTGCGAAAAGAGAATTATGTCAGGATACGGAGAGCAGCCTCAGCTACAATCAGGACTTAACTTCAAAGAGTAAGGAATATTTATAAACTCCAAACAGTTACTTTTGAAAGGATCAATGGGATCCTTTTTTACTTTTATTTTAATGTTTTTAATATTAGCCAGTATTATAATTTCTTGTGGCTCTCTTGCTGCCATAATGTTCTTTGATTCTTAGCCAAGACCTCCAGGAAAAAAAAAATAAGATAAAAAAAGAAGCACCAGTGTGAAGAGGATGATATTCAGGTTCCGCAAACTTTGAGACAGAATGAGTGGAAGGTATTGGGAAAATAAAAATTTTAAACATATGGAAAAGTCACTTAGACACCTCCCCTCTGCACTGCATCCACTCACATCTGTTAAATTACAACTGTTTTGTTTCTCTTACTGAGAGATACATTAGACCTTTTTGAAACTACCAGAAAGCAGGGAAGTCTCTCAGGATTGTCTTCAGACTTGGCCTAACAGCTGCCCATGCAGAAATCCCATTTTCTCTTCCATATCCCTGTTTACTATCACTGCTTTCTTTATACTATGAATACTTCCAGCCTCATTAGCAGCTATGTAGACAAATATAAAGCAAAATAATTTCATGAAAAAAAAGATGAACATTATTCTGCTGGTTTAGTTCACTAAAGCAGCTCAAATAGCTGTCAGCTTTTGCAAAGTGCAGCAGCCCAATGGCAGTTTGACATGACAGTGAAAATTCAGCCTTACTTTTGTATTCACATATGTTAGAGATAGAACTGTTATGCCTGGGGAGCTTTGTTTTGGTTGGTTGGTTGGTTGGTTGGTTTTGGGTTTGCTTGTTAGTTTGTTTGTTTTTTTTAATTTAATAAATGATCTGGTTCACAAAATCTTTAAATCCTTGCTATCCCTGTTCTTTCTAATAGAAGTATATTAAAACTAGAGGGATCGGCTGAAAATGTGCAGGAATGTTTGTGTAACTGTGCTGGAACAAAGAAAAGCACCATAGAATGGAAGCAGTACACATGTAAAAGTTTCTTGTCAAACACTTCTCTAGGTAAAAACATCTTTCCTTCAAATCTGTCCTCAAAAAGCAGTTGGAAAAGCAACAAAGAACTTCATCTTCTTACTAAGAAGAAAGCACTTTCTCAGAACTGAACATTGTAAGAATTGAAGTAACGTAATTGGTCTGATTATGTGCATGAAAACATACTGGGAATACTGAAGTAAGTTGAAAACATTCAGTGATTAAAATCTAACGTGCCAACCCAATCCTTATGGTGTATCTAGTAACCTTCTCTAAGTTTAAAAGCAAACGGAAAGAAAATGAGGGGAAAAGAAAAGACAAGGGAAAAAAGGAAAAGTGAAAGGAAAAGAAAAAAGGAAAAATGAAAGGGAAAGAAAAAAAGGAAAAATAAATGAACTGTATAAAAAATGGTATCAAAGGAATAGAACAGAACAGAATATTTCAGTTTAAAGGACCTACAACAATCATTTTGTCCAACTGACTGGCCAATCCAGGGCTGACCAAGTAAAAGCACGTTGGTAAAGGCATTGTCCAAATGTCTCTTAAGCATTGATAGGCTTGGGGTTTCACCTCTCTAGAAAGTACATTTCAGTGTTTGACCCCCCTCTGGATAAAGAGATGCTTCCTAATATCCAGTCTAGAACTCCCCTGATGCAGCTTTAAACCATTCCCACACATCCTATTTGTGTATGCTGTTGCAAATAACAAAGCTCTGGTCTTTTAAAAGCTGGACAAAACATCGGGGACAACATCCTACACATCTATAGGATGATGAAGTGCTAGTCATGCATTTACAGGGCATTTACTCTTATTTTACCCACTTTTTACTTTGCAGGCAAGCACCAAAAGTAAACTAATTTTTAGACATTTACAAAAAAAACCAAAAAAAAACAAAAAAAAACCAACCCCCCTCCAAAAAAAAACCCAAAAGCAACAAAAAAAAAACCTAAAAAACCACCAAACCACCACAAAAACCCAGCTGAAAAATCCATCTGGAATAATAAATGCAGCAGGGAAGGAGGATGGCTAAACTCTAAGGGGAGAGTTAAGACTATTCTTTTCACTTGCCACTTGCTGTTGCATATTTAGGAAATGAATAATTTATTTGTTCGTATTTTTAATATATTAAGCTATAGTTTTTGAAATTACAAGCATCTATTAAAAGATCTGTCATGAGTAATTTATATGCCCCACTGTGCCTGATTTATAATTTTCTACATTTGGAAACATGCCCTTAAAATAGACAGATAGTGAAATATTTTGTAAAATACCTACATTAAGAACATGGTCAGGTCAGCTAAAAAAATCTGCATTATAATATAAAAAGTTTTACTGTGAATACTTCTTGTAGGTCACTCCCTAGAGACAGAACAGGTAATATAAATCAGCTGAATCTATACATAGTTACAAGATTCAACATGAGAATTAACTGTCATACAATCACTGATTAAACAATTTATTTGTTTAAATTATCTTTGAATCCAGCAGCCTAGCACTGAGGTAGGAAGAAAGCTATTTTATTTAATTTATTAATGGCTTAGATAAATATAAATAATTAATGAAGTCATATTCCTAGAGAAGCTATCAAGTAGCAGATCATAAATTATTGTCTGAATTACTTTTTTTCTGCAGTGGAATCTTTAATTTAAGTGAATGGACTGTGAAATACTCTTTCTTGATCCTGTGACTGATGAAATTATATGAATGTTATTGTCTTCAAAATGCACAAACTCCAAACAGCATTTTAATTACATGCTTCACAGTTGACTGAAATTTGAAAAAATTACAAAAGAAAGGAAACTAACCCCAGTCTTGGCTCTGATTTTACAAAAATAAAATTTTTAAATGTTAAGATTGGTTACATTATGCAAAAATATATAAAGAAATGTAAGTGATGTGCATATTACATTAGTTGGCCAAAGAGATTTTTTGGAATTCATATGTGAGTGGGCACAATTTTGAAAATCTCTTAGAACAATGTACTGTGAAAAATATGGCTTTTTGTGTGAGAGGTAAAAATTTCTGTTAAAAAAGACATTTTATCTGATATTTCATTTGAATTTACAGAAAAGAAAACTGCTGAAAAAGGCACCTGTGAGTCAACAGAATGTGAGAACTAAGAAGTTTTGTTTCATGCTTTCAACTTAAGTGACTGTGCTGATGTCTGGGGTCTGCAGCCAATGCATTTCTGCTGGAATGCTGTTGATTTTACTCATACATCTTTCTTTTTGACATGTGAGGTATAACTTTCTTACACCACAGTAGTTGCCAACTTTCTATTGTGAATTTATAAATATCCCCCATGCAGATATATTTTATGTACTTATAAGAATTAATTTTCATAACTGTATCTGTGTTACTGTTGCAAGTTATTGTAATTTTGTATAACGGGTATTTATATAAGACTTGAAATGAAATGATGGAAGTGTTGACCCCAAAATACATCACTTTACATCATTCCTATCCTGAGAGATGTATTTTGTGCCAAAGAACAGTGAAGAGTCTCTATATAGCCAGGGGAGTGCAATATTTGGGGTTTTTTTTAAACAATTTTGGAGTTAACAATTAGCTTTCAAAGATCTAAATCTTAAACCCTTTCCAGTATTTCTCAGGGTATCTTGGAAGTCCATTAATATGGAAGTGCCAGGGACACAAAGAGTCATATGCTCTGGAAGAGTCATGGTTTGATCCACTTGACCACAGCTAGTGAAAAGTTAGTCAAAAACCTTGCAAAAGTGAAGAGAATCACGTAATATGTTCAAAGATTCTTCTCATTATATTTTGCAACTGAGGCATTATTGATATTAATAGCAGATTTGATTGTATTAACTGCAAAGGAATAAAGGGTAAAGAAATGGGTATTTCACCTTTTTCTCAAATTTTTTTTGCCTCACCATTATCAGGTGTTTTAGGAACATCACTGCTACACCACTAAAGCCCCCTCTTAATCTAGTTCTGCAATTTTCTGCAGCTTGGGGACAGAGAAACATCAGTGAAATGACTAGCTCTAATTTCTTCTATGCACCATAACTATATACCATTTTCCATTTTGTATTTCTCAAGAGCTAGAAGAAATTTATGCAATTTTCAAGATTACTTACACACACCATTTGTCATTTTCAAAATGTCAAAGGCATTACTTTGCATACATCTCCACACGCACAGAGTTCGTCTGGCATACACCGACAGGATACTCCTCATCTGCCACGTAAAGGCAGATCATCTGAAAGGTGCATGCTCAGTAGATCTATTCATGTGGAATCAGTTCCAAATATTCACTTGTCAGCCATCTATGTGCTCCAGGTTCAACACTGAAGCAAATGGCAATTCAGAAGAAAATCTGCCCAAGCCAGATGGGAAGTAGCCTGCTGTCAAACATACTGAAGAGAAAGAGGAATTTAGAAAGAAATAAGAACCTGAAACACCATCCCAGAGAGATGAAGTATGATTTTTCCAAAAGATTATTTCAACTATGTTTCTTCCGATTTGAAAGCAGAAAACTGAAAGGAAAAAACAAATGAACAAACAAAAACAAGCAAAACAAAAAACCCCCAAAAAAACCTAAACAAAAAACCAAACCAAAAAAAAAAAAACCAAAGAAAAAACACCAACCAACCAAAAACAAAAAATGAAGAAAAGGAGAAAGTAGCTTCACAGAGTATTAAGGCTTTAGCATAAAGTGTGTAAAAACTACATTTCTAACATTCCACATGGTTCATATTAGCAAATATCTTAATAAATAGTCATTATAATGTAGCATTTGTCACTTAATATTACCGTGTTTTACAGCATGTTGACCATAGGAAATTCACATTAACTGTGTTCCAGTGGGACATAAAAAAGTAGATTTCTGGATAGTCCAGGTTTTCTTGAAAATAATGCTGCAATATCTGTTTGATAGGATGACCATAAGCGTTTGGATGTATCATAAAATTTAGGAGCTCATTGCAATTGTAAATTTAGGCCCAACTGGGCTATATTCAAGAACAACCCAAATTTTAAACAAGCATGATGATGAAACGGGAAATTGAAACACTGGAAATGATAATAAACACTTCAGATTATCTGTAATGGAAAGTATAAGTTGCCCTGCATACCCAAAGGGTTTGTTCTCCCTCCCTCCTCCTCTCCCACTACACCTTTGTTAATTGTCTTTTTGTGTCTTCTCACTCTCTTTCTTCTTCCCTCCTTCCCACCCCTCATTCCTCCCTTGAACATCAATATTGGATGATGAGGTGAATGCCCCCACAAAGACAAATTCCAACCACTAAAAGATACTCATGTGCATTTCTAAAAGATAACTGTGGATAATATCTATACATATAATTATAATGTGATAGAAATTAGAAAGCAACTAAACACCATGTTGACAATAATATGCAAATAATTTTCCTCTGTCAGATTCACTGATGGAGAACACACACCTGATAAAATAGTGAATAAAACATGCCAGAATAAAGCAAATAAAAACCCCTTGCATGTGGATCTTCAAACTGGAAGATTAAAAAAAAAAAATCAAACAAACGTTCTCTAGTGGAGCAACTATTATACTCTTGGTTACAAAGCTATAAACAATGTTGCAAAGATAGACAACAAAACAAACAAAACCCATTACAAGGTTCTCCCTTATCTGCTCCAAAGTATCAGTTGCTATAAGGCATCTCATCCTGGGCCTGTTGTTCTCTTTCCCTTATAAATCAAGTTGTTTTTTTTTTTTAGCCTAGCATAAGAAGTGGATGACCAAAAATTAATTCTGGTGCATACAAAACTTTAATTTAAAAACTTATATCGTGAGAATCATTGTATGCATAATTTACCAAATTCTCCCTAGCTCATATTTCACTCCTCCTTGCTTATATTTCACTACTCCAAAGATACCATACAGAATTCTGCTTTACACCTATTTCAAGTATCACTGTATCTTGTTGATTTTAAAGATGTGTGCTGATTTTGACAATCCTATTTTGCACCAAAAGTACATTGTTTCCATTTTCCTCCCTCAAAGTTACATTTTAGCAATCTAAACTTTCTTTACTTCACTAATGGTTTTAGAGGAAATAAAATAATCATGTAAACTCATAGCTTGCTTCTCCAGTTTTTTGGGAAGGAATTGATACCCATGTACTTCCTGATCCACTGGTTTTTGGGGTATTTTTTCTCCTAATCTTGTGCAACTTTCTTTCTCTAAATTTAAAATATTAACATCATGAGCAAAGAACCTTTACTGCATTACTCTAAACTGGGACTATATTTTCTTGGTTGCATTTTCCAAGTGATTATCTTGTCATAAACTGATAGAATACTTTTCTGTTAGGAAAGCTTTTAGATCTTTTTTTTTTGTATCTGCTTAAACTCAAGCAATATTTTCTCACTAATTATTATTCAATTATCTTCAAAATAATCAAGATATGTTGCACCTACTTCCTTTGGTGCTGTTCTCCAAAAGTAACCATATCCTTTCTACTGCAGTCAACCTAAGATCTGTAACAACTGCTTCCTGCAAATTTAACCTTATGTGCAAAAACTTCTGCAATTTCAAGCCACTGCTCCTGGTGATAAACTGGATTTTTTGCAAATTTTGCAGATGACATGTATATCTTACCAACACCATGCCTGTAACACTATATGAAGTTTAAAAAGGACAAGTGCTGGATTCTGCACCTGGGATGGGGCAACCCTGGTTGTGCGTAGAGACTAAGGAAAAATAGTCTGGAGAGCAGCACTGTGGAAAGGGACCTGGGAGTCCTGGTTGATGACAAGTGAAACACGAGCCAGCAGTGCCCTGGCAGCCAGGAGGGCCAGCGGTGTCCTGGGGGCATCAGGCTCAGCATCACAGCTGGGCAAGGGAGGGGATTGTCCTGCTCTGCTCTGCACTGCACTGAGATGGCCTCGCCTTGAGTGCTGGGGGCAGTTTTGGACACTACAATATAAGACATTAAACCATTAAAGAGCATCCAATGAGGGCCACCAAGGTGGTAAAGGGTCTGAAGGAAAAGCTTTATGAGGAGCAGCTGAGGTCACTTGGTCTGTTCAGCCTGGAGGAGATGAAGGGGAGACCCATTGCAGTTACAACTTCCTCATGAGGAGAAGAGACAAGGCAGGGACAGATCTCTCGACTGTGGTGACCAGTGACAAGACTAGAAACAGCATGAAGCTGAATCAGGGGCACTTAGGTTTGATATCAGGAAATGGTCATTTACCCAGAAGGTGGTTGGGCACTGGAACAGGCTCCCCAAGGAAGTGGCCACAGCATCTAACCTGTCTGATTTCAAGTGTTTGGACAATGCTCTCAGGCACATGGTGTGATTTTTAGAGTGTCCTGTCAGGGTCGTGAGTTGGACTCAATGATCCTGATGTGTCCCTTCCAACACAGCATATTCTGTGATTCTATGATTCTATAAATGCAAGTAGTTCTGTATTGTTCTTGGAGACAAGCTGCCTCCCAAACAGGCAAAAGCAGCAGCATATACTTTGTATGTGAAGCCATTACACTGCAGTTTTCCAAGCACTTGACAAGTTACTTGTAGGATTATTAACTCTAAAAAGATATTACTCAGTTGCATGTCTATAAACTCCTTTCATAGTCATTAAATAATGATGTAATCTACTTCTACAGATATAACCAAGTCATTAGTTCTTTTAAAGTCTCCAGAATTATTTTTCCCTGTAGAAATGAGATTAGCTATAATGCATGAGAATATTTTGCATTATCCACTGCTCTGTAATACTTTGTAGCTCCAATAAAGCAAAATATTTAACAAAACTATTCTGACAGGCATCATGGGAATGCTTCTTCGTAAGGATTCCTTTCAAATGTATGTGCAAACTATGCATCATTCTAGCAGAGGTTGCACAATCCCTTTTTTCTGAGACTGTACACCTAATACACAAGATATAAACCCATTATAAATGTCAGCTCTCTCAACAGCATTTCATAGATACTGCTGAAATATTGGATTAATCTCTTCTTCTTAGATGTTTTGGGAAAGCCCCAGATGCTGTTTTCTTCTACCTTCATTTCTTTTGTGAAAAATTTTACTTTACATCCTATTTTACATTCTGTTCTATTTTCCCTTATGAAGCTGTCATGCTTTTTTCAGATCTTTCTTTAACTGCTTTTGTTAAGTTTAAGACTGTTTTTAACTCTTATTTTACCTCCTTTGGTGACTGCTGATTCCTGCAGGTATGTCCTCTATTTGTTTCATCTTGATTCAAGACAACTGTCTGCTCACATACCCCCTTGTACAAGACTATTTTTTCTCTTGACACAGATAATTTTTTCTTACTTGGAATCTTGTGGATGAATAAGAGCTGAATAATGAATCTGATGTAACTCAAAATTAGTAAAGAAATAGTGCCTTCTGTCCCCATATAAAGTAGGGAACAAGACCTACAGAAAGTTTACTCAACTGCCTTGGCTCTTTACATTCAATATTTCTTCTCCTAAACTTAAACTTCAGAATTCTGATCCTGAATTTATCATTGTTTTAAAGCTGTTTTCTCTGGTGTTTATGATGCTTCTCTGACTTACACATAAATGGAACAATTTCTAGAGTGTTTTGTTCTCTCAGATTCCTATCAGTTTGACATTTCAATGTTCACTTAAATTTCTGGGGCATGCCTCAGATGCTTCACAAGTTTGCATGCAGCTTATTTAAAGATTATTATTTATTATTATAAAATATCCCTAAGATTTGATTTTTTCATACTAAACCTAAATGAAAGGTGGGCTTTTTACTCAAAATAACACAAAGGTTTATAAATAAGAAAATATAAGATTCCAAAAAGACCAGCAGGTCTGAAGTTCAGTCCATTCTGTCACTTGCACATCTATAGAATATATTCAGCAATACAAGAGCCACAATAGAACGGGGTGGAAAATTGGTATGAATCAAAACTATATTCCTAACAACAAACTGTTCAAAGACAGAGTGAACAGAATCATAACTTCTTCAGCAGGTGTCTGTTACATAGAAAATTACTGAAATAGTGAAAATTTCAGAGATGTTATTGAAGTAGTAGTAAATATATCCAATATATAGGCGAATCTGTATTTGATAATACTAGGTACCTCTTTAAAATTTATTTCTTATAATTACTTTCCATGTGCTTTAATTAAAGTACTGGACACAACTTTACCAGTGCAATGATTTAACATATGTTATTAACACAGATGAAAACAGTACCAAACTTAAAGACCTATCTGAGAAAAAATAAAAATATATCCACATCAATGACAAAATGATAAATTCTTGTTCAAAATGAGGTTTAAATAAGTATTTACCTGATAAATAAGTCAATAGAACCACCTTATAATACTAAGTGGAATTATTGTATGGTACTCGC
This sequence comes from Molothrus ater, assembly GCF_012460135.2. Taxonomy (NCBI): domain Eukaryota; kingdom Metazoa; phylum Chordata; class Aves; order Passeriformes; family Icteridae; genus Molothrus; species Molothrus ater. The sequence goes on along the minus strand of NC_050480.2, from coordinate 105,597,964 downwards.
ACTCTCTGTGTGACACTATTTTCATTCCCATCTATCCTGAAATCTAATGCTGGATCTTCACCTCATTTCCTTGAAAAAATCACTGCATTCAGTTCTTGCTGAATCCCCTTCTGTGGATTCTAGGAGCCAAGCTACAACCGAGCTAATACCTGTAGTTGGCTTTTAATCTTGCAACTAAAGTTTTCTACTTAGTAAAAAGCAGCTGACCTGGAAAATACTTAAAGGATTGAAATATCCAAGCCAATATGCAAACCCATATTCCACAAGGGTAAGTCAATATTTGCTTTGTCTGTGGCATGGTATGGAATCTTTTCATCCTCTTTTAGCAATCTCAGCGATTAGCCCTCTTTAAAGACTCAGCCCCACTTCCTAATGCAAGCCTTCCACTACTAGGACTTCATTCTCTAAACACAGAGATCAAAATATTTAAAACTTTTTTTTTAATAAAATAAAGTACTGAACAGTACTGTGAACAGTACTGTTGTTATTGTTGAACGTATGGAAGGCAACATGTAAGACAAATTTATCATATGAAAATATACAACTATTTATAAAGTAACAACTGTTTTCTTTTTGGAAAATACAATAAAATCCATAAAATTTGACAAAATATATATTGTGCCTGGTTGGAAAAAAGAAAATAAAGGTAAATGCTGGCAATGTAGAGAAAGGAACGGTGTATGGGATGTTTCCCATGCTGGTGAAGGAACTAAGATGAATGAACAGAGAACAAGTGGCTGACATATCACCTACCCATGGGAGTTCCAACGCCATAACCTTTGGAGTCTATCAGGCCTCCAATCTGTGTTAGGTTACAGTTCCTCTGTGTGACAAACTCAATGGTTGTCGACTCCATTAGAAATGCGTAATCAGAGGTAAGCACGCGTTGGATACCTTCTTCATTACTTTTGACAAGTACTGACTGCCTCCTGCTGCTCATGAAGGCCCACATCTTGTCATAAGTGGAGATTTTGGATTTCTGAAAGACAAATATTAAATGCAATATGAGTAAGAATAATATACCTCTATGAGTGAAAGCAAACTCTCAATTTGCACATTGCCCTCCTCTCGGGTTTTACTATGTCAGGTTTTACCAAGGCAATTTTCTAAGGATATCTGTGTCTTTCATGTCATTTGTACTTCTCATCTTCTCCATTTAAAATTAGCAACTGGACAGTCCAGTTTGTCTGGACAGTCCAGACTGTCCAATGTGAAATATCTATTGTTGATCCATTTTTATTGTTTATATGTTTTTATGCAGGAGGAAGGCCTACAAGTGCTTCAGGTCAGTGGAAAACTATTAAGTATTTCACTCTAGCAAAGATAATAAACTGTGTTGTTAAGTTTTGTAGGAGAATCTGTCGATTCTAGCAAAAGTGAAATTTTGCTCTTATTTCAATCACTCAGCTGAACAGTTCTGAAAACCTAATGCATAGTGTGGCAATCTGAAGTAATCAAAGCACTCACAGATGACAGTGTATGGAGGAAACAGTTGTGAAGGAGATAACATTTGTGAAGTAGATGTGAAGCAGATAACATTTTACCTATTGTACATGACAAAAATACTTGGAGAAAGATTTTAGGTGAGAGGTAATATCACTCTCAGGTAATAATAAGGCTAGCTTGCCCTACAGAAATGGACCACTGGAAGTCCTAAAAATTAATACGTGTTTTCTGATTTAATATTTTCAGAATACAAAGAACTGTTGTGGTAGGAAGGGAGTCAGTAATTTGGGACAAAGGAGTCAGTAGTTTGGAAGAAGTTGATGCTGTGTAACAGAGGACATGCTTCCTTTTATTCACCTGAGTTGTTTTAAAAAGAAGGTAATTACCTTCTTTCATTTTTGTAAAACACAGTGCTTAAGAGATCATAGTGACTGGGTAAACTTAACTTATTAGACATACTGAACCTTTTACACCACATTTGTCCCATCTGTTTAATACCACTGCAAACTCAAGATGCATCAGGAAATGTTCTGTAATGTTAAATTTTGCCTTGTAAATAAAATGTAGAAATATCACATAAACACTAGCATAATCAGACTTTTAAAGGTGTCTTTCCTCTTTTGATGTCACCCTTAAACCTATTTCTGCCATCAGATCTGGAAGAAATACAAAACAAAGATCGACACTACAAATATTTCTGAAGTTCAGATGATTGACAGACAGAAATTCTGACCCAAAAGAGAATTTGAAGTGTATGTGGAATGAAAAAGAACATTTATTTAGAAAACAAGAGATTACTATGTCCCCCTTCTGAAAGACAATCCAAGAGCTCTTTCACTATGCCTGGGGACTTAAGAAACCAAGCATTTGAGCTAAGTCTAGCATCAATGCTAACAAAACTGAGGACTTTTAGGGCTCTGAATTTTGCACATTGTTATTGTACTGAACATAATCTGGGCCTGATTGCAAAAGATTTTAGTTAACAATGAAAGGGGAAAGCATTTCTCTTCAGAGTATTCTGTGACCACATAGAATAGAGACGACCAAACAGATAGGGTCTCTCCTCATAGGGTTTGTTTTTTCTTTTCAATCAAATAACTCTTGCAAGCATTTAATATTTCATTGTAGCATAATATACTTCAAGAAATGCATATCAGCTCTGTAGGAATCTAAATTAATGTATAATGGAGACAGGGTGGAAATAAATGTTTTTCAATATTTGCAAAATTTTACCAAGAACCCTTATTTAATTCCTTTATCATACAGTCTGTACCCCAGTAAATTTTTTAATTTAAGTAAGTAATCTGAGAAATATAAAACAGTGGCAGAGAAAAAAATTCTAGCAAGTGATTAGATGCACATTGCTGACACATGGTGGGGGGAGCAAGGAAAAGGCAAATGAGATACACAAGAAAAAAAAATAGAAGGTATTGTAATACATATGTATTTTCTATTTTTGTTGAGAAAAAAAATAAACTCAAGGATGAAAAAATATTAGCAAGGGGAATGGTTGTTTTCTACTCAATCATTAGAACATGTGAAAAAAATACAATATCCTTTAAAGGACAGAGTGTTCATATTATGATGACTGATTTAATCAGCTAGGATGAAGCCACTGCTACTATTGAAAAGAAAAGGAAAAAAGTCATCAACAAAATCAGAGAAAGCTCCTGCACAGGACAGCTCATTTACTGGAATAATTAAAATGAAATGAAAACATTCAAGCAGTCTACACACAATTAATGAAGAAGAGAACACAAAACCTAGAATACCACTGCACATGACTCACCACTGTAAGCTGACAAGGATGAAAGAAAGTGCACAAAAAGTGAATGCTTTTGCACTACTTTCTTCCACCTCTAAAAGCTGAAATTATGCCAGGGAATAGGGCCATTCTAATTTTGAACCCTATGTTTGCTTTTTTTAATGCACAAGAGCTTTTTTTTTTCAATCTTAAATTAAAAAACCTTCGTCATTTGATTTAGGAAAATATAACCACAAATAGTTATCCTGTGTTTGCCAAAATACTCAGCAGACTCATTGATGAAAATCAAGAAGTCAGAACAATGAAAAGCATCAGGGGCCCATTTGACATTGAATTAAAGATAATGACACTCCAACATGCTTCCTGTGTGTTATGACTGTATCATTCATACTGTTAGAAGCAGATGCTGCAATTTACATTATTTTTCCACCTTCTTTTACTGTGTGCAAATCAATCTGGTTAATCAACCTATATACTCCATCAATTAAGTGTATTATTTTATCTGGGTTAGTTCACCATATTGTTTCATCTAACTGGAAATCACCTGTCTGGAAATCCAGCCTAACTTGAAATCAACTGGAAATGATGTTTGTATGAGATAACTTGTGGTGACATGATTTACCATGCTTGCGTTCCCTCAGGAATGCTAAAGATGTAAGAAAGCTGCCTATGCCTTGAATTTCACTGGAAGAAAAAAGAGAACTAACTAATAGGAAAGCTGGAAATGAAAAGATCAAGCAAATCTAGAAACTCATCTCAGCATCAAACCTGATGCATAAAATGTTAGCTCTCACAAATGACATTCAGAGGATACTGTCAGTGTCACACTCAGCATTCATGAATTAATCATTGGAAGATAACTGTGCTTGTCAGGGACCACAAATGGAACCATGGCAAAGGCTCTAAGTTAGTCATAGTCTAATGCTATGTATAAATATGAGTCTGGAAACAGAATGAGTCATTGTCAGTAATGTGTTACTTACTGCTCCATCCTGGAGCACTGGCTTGGAAAGAAATATCTGAGCAGCGGGACTCTGGACCACAAGGTTAGAAAAATATCAGAATGTTAAAAATATGACAGAATAAACAAGGATCAAAGTACATGGAAGCAGACTTCATAATACAAGTCAAGAGCGGATAAATGCACAGTAAAAATGTGCCAGACTAATTCTGACATTTCTCTATGAAGGAAAAATTACAGATCCATTAATGGAGATTTTTATTTTAATGATAGCTTACAACTTCTTTTCTGGCTTCTAAAAGCATTTAGGTGCCACGGAAAATGCTTCAGCTTTGCTTTCACCAAAAAAGTCTCAAAAAAAGTCTTTTGAACTCAAAAAAGTCTCTAGTAACTAAGGAAAGATTGAAGGTAATTAAGATAAAATTTTGAGATAAAAGTAAAAAAAATCAGCAACCCAGTACTGATATATTTTATGAAAGCATTCTCCACCACATGAGAATTACATCATCACAATCATTATGTGAGGAAAAAAAACCACAGATTCCCAATCCTACTACTAATACTAATAGTATTCTCTATTTAAGAGTCTAACAGCTTTGTGACTTTTGCTTTCCTGAGCATTTCATGCTTAGTGGACACAAGTCACTATTCTTAAAGTTAATTCATGGATTTTTTTAAAGCTAAAGGAACAATGCCCATTCATGCTGACCTTATGTAATGGGCAAACTATGAAGTGTCACTTCTGAATGACTTCACCAAGCTCATCACTTTCACATTTGCACTGACAAAAAGAATGACATATTGAGAGAGATTTCAAAAAAATCAATACAAATGAGCCTTATCAAGGTGTTGAACATGGTCTCTCAAAATATCTTTGATGACAACCTGGAAGGATAAGCACTGGACAGATGGAGCGGCTACAGGTAGAGAAATGGCAAAGAAAGTCATCTTAAGCCAGATCAGCATCTTGTCAAGATTTGACTACTTCAAGGGTCAGTCCTGATACTACTCAGTATCTTTACAAGTAGTTGGGAAAATGGTACTGAAAGCACCCTCATCAAGTTTGTGGATGACATGAAACAGAGAGGAGAGGCAGAAATACTGAAAGAAAGAGCTACCATGCAGATAGGTCACAAAAGGCTTGGAAATTAGTATAACAGGAAATGTATGAGATTTAAGAAAGATAAATTCAAAGTCTATGCTGCGAAAAAGTAATCCCAAGCATACTGGCTGGAAATTGGCTGATGAGAGTGAATCTTTGTTGAAAAGGAGTTATGATGTCAAGAAGACAGCTAGCAGAACTGTCAGCTGACAGCTAGCAGCCCATCTCTGCAGCAGGAAAGCAGACTGCAGGCAATATCAGCAGACTATAGCCAAACCCAAAACAAGGGAAGTGATTAATCCTCAATACTTGGAATTTTTCAAGCCACACCAAGAACACTCTGTCCAGTTTTCATTCTCTGAGTTCAAAGAAATGGTAAAATTAGACAATGCCCACCAAAGTGATCAGAAGATTGGAGATCTTAATTTACAAAGAAAGATTTATATAAAATGGTGTTTTTCCTAGAATGGAAGGCTTACAGAGAATCTAATCACCTTCTTCCATTACCTAAAGAAAATGTTAGAGAAAAGCTGAAGGTACTCTCTTCATTAGGATGTGTGGGGACAGCATAAGAGGCAATAGCCAGTGCTGCTAATGGGAAATTCTCTGAGTGAACAGAAAAAATTCTTCACAATGAGAAAAACTAACTATTGGAACATGTAGCTCAGAGAAGTTGTAGATTCAGCTTACTGGAAATATTTGAGACAGCTTAATGTAACTCTGAATAAATAAATCTAGCACCATGCACCCTAAATAAGTTGATCTCACTCTATGGTTTCAACTAGAAAAGCAGATCTCCTCTAACAAGAGTAAGGCACCTCTAGAGATCCCTTCCAACTTTGAGTTCTCATTGATTTCTTTGATCCTTTATCAGCATGACCTTATGTACAGTAATTAATAAGTTTCTGGAGACTTCAAATTTTGACCTTGAGCAATTTCAAGAAAACAAATAAAAAAAATATAATTTCCTGTTTTGGGGGAAAAAAAGTGAACACAAAAGAAACCAAACAAAACCAAACCAAACAAACCCCAAAAGCATTGTGAATTTATCTGGTTCATACATCAAGCCAAAGGCAAATACATTATCCAGAGGAGTGTGTTTTCCTGTCTTTTTTTTCCTCTCCATTCCTCTGAAACTCAAATGGACTCATCCCAATTTTTTCATACATGACCCTTTGGAAATCCTGAACAAAAGTATAGAATCCAAACTTAACTGTTCCTATAGTAAGATATTTTATTAATTCCTTATTCTTCTTTGTAGGTTTGACGTTTTGTCTTGACATATAACCTAAATCTACATAGCTGTGAAATAAACTAGAAAATACATTTCTGATGTACTTAATAATGGCAAAGCACTAATGTAGCTCAAGATTTTTTCTAAACATAAGAAGGTTAGGTGTCAAATTTAGGTGAAACAAATGTTATATTCAATCCTCTTACTGCTTATAGATGTTCCAAAACACCTGGGATATGTCTCCAGTATTTTAGGCCAGAGAAGATTAGCACCATTAATAGGGAGATCAACAAAGTTAATTATTAGAATAGATTTCAAAACATAATGTGACAAGCTTAAAACTGAGAGAACAAACAGCCTGATGTATGCTGCAATTCTCCTGAAGAATTATAAATACAGCAAAAGTCAAAGAAAATGCTATCCAAAAGAATTTGAACAGTATAATAAATTAAAATATATTGTACAGAAACATAAATACACTGTTCACCTGCCTCTAGTCTCACCAAATGGAAATTTGTAAAGGCTGATTCCTACTGTTAAAGTACCTATCAATGACGATGAGTTTTTTCCGTTGTGTACTTCAGATACTTTATTGTTTCTGTAATGCATATCTGTGTACACTGATCCACCTCTCCCAGTTCTTAATATGCAACTAGTTCTTTGGAAGAGGTACTGTTTTCTCCAAACAACTCAATGTTTCTGAAGTGCACAGCAACAATCCATTCCTGGAACTTCTGAACTAAACAGTAATATAAGAATAGAATAATGATAAATACAAGAATCCAAATAAAAGATGACACATTAATTTTTTTAGCTTTACACACTTAACTTTTAGCTTTCACTAACCACTACACATCTTGTTGAAGATTGTTTTAAATAGTACATTTAAATTTGTTTTAATGACCAAAACAATTTCTAGTTTCTCATAAGTCTTAGCTAATTCTACGCTTCAAAAGTGCTTTTTTGAGGCAACTAAAGCATTATAATTACTGATTTTGACATAGCTGAGTTATGTATAAAACACAATTTGGTCTTAATTGCATATCTGCACCTGATGCCTCCACAGGATAATACAATACCATGCACAGTCCAGACTGAAATCAGGTTAGCTGTCCTCTATCACCAAACAGATGAACTTAATTCAGGTGGGCTTCTGTGTATCATCTAATTTTTTGAACAGTTTAGCAAGTAGTTATAAATACCAATCTCTTTAATAAAATATTCTTTTCTTGATTGTCTCCTAGAACTATTAGACTAGCTTCTTCTAAGTCATCACAGAAAAAGGCAAAAGAAACTCTCTTTTCATCCTGGTCTCCTTCACTATAACCCTCTGGCCTTAGACTACTATTTTTCTGCTTTTTTTTTTAATTTATTTTTTTCCCCCCTATTTTTTCAGAACCACTGAGGCCTGAAAACCCCTAAGTGAACCAGACAATTTAGATTTTGTTGTGTCAGCATAAAAACAATAAAAGTAATGCATACAGCGTTCTCTCCTCCATAACGGCAGTTTTTATGGTCCATAGAGCACAAATGAAAAGAGGAAAGGTGTTTCTGCCAAGAATAGAGCTACAAGGAATGAAAAATGTAGTGCTCAGAGAAAGACATTTTCACTCTTGCCCTGATTGTGCTGACTTTTTGTTTTAAAACACAAAGATTTTGAACAAATGTTAAATATTTCAAGTAACCTATGGCTAAAAACCCGCAAACTTTAGCGCTATTGAAATAAGTTTTTGCAATCAGCGTTGACCTGGAAATAGGTAAAGACTTCATAGCTCCAAAATCACTAAAGGTTTTCAGAAGACTTTCTTGCCTTTTATGCCAAAATGATATATAGTCCTCTACTGAATAATAACTAACATCACAAGAGTTCTTCTTGTAAAATACTGTGGAAGATGACAAGTGTCATATATCTCACACTTCTGCAGGTTTCTACCTTTATAAGTAGGAATAAGAATTTAATAAAACTTAAGTCTGTTTCTAAAGCATATCCTATACTCTTGATGTTTGTAAAGATAAACTTATTTCTGCTTACTCTGCCTGTTCTGAGATACAAATTGCATGTACAGAAATCTACACTTCATTTGCTCTGTATCTGAAAACAATCTCATTTTCCAAAATCACTGCCTGCATAGTTTTATCTTTGGAACTGTGAATGAAGGTCACAAATATTACTTTAAATATTACCTCTAAAAGAGCAAGAATTGTCACAATGCCACATTTTAACAAACATATTCTCACAGCATTGATACTTGTATGAGAGATATTCAAAGCACAATTAATATGTGCTATGCTCAAAACATTGTTGCTGTTGAGATTTGATAAACTTATTTGGCAACATTAGAATCTAAACTCATCATTTCTTTGGCAAAGATCTCTTTGAATGAGCAGAGGAGATAGAAAGCTCATTAATTATTATTGGTCTTTTTCTTTTTTTCCCAAAAAAAAGCCCCATAGTTAAAAATAAATATTGTTTCATTGTCCACAGGTTTCAAAAATGTAGTGGAATTTCCACTGTAATTTTTTTCCTAACAACACCATTCAAGCAGTAGAAATAGTATTAACTATTGCTTGTAATGAGAGTCATCAAAATGAGCCTTTTTTGCACAGACAGATTGCTGGAGTTTTTTCTCCCAATAAATTCACCTATCAGTTCTGTTGACAAACATTAAAAAACTGTTTACATTCAAAATGGCCAATAATTTTCTGTATTTCTTCACCAAATAGCTCATGTAAAATATTTGCTTTCTATACATTAGCATAAGCCACCACTGAGGTATTTTGCAGTGGGATTTGGGTTTAGCATTCTGTACTTTCTTATTTCACAAAGTAAATTACCAACCACATTGGACCATATGTGCTAACAGCTGAGTCTTTCTCTGTACTTTTCTGACCTTGGTGACTAGAAAATTGGAGTTAATTCAGGCGAACAGGATTGTTGCCATATGTGGTTTTTATCAAAGGTGTAGAGGAGTGGTGGGATACAGATCAGAAGATTTTTTGTTAGCAAATCTGTCAGATCTTGGAAAAATTCTGGCAGTTTTATCTTTAAACACCTTTAGTTTCCTGAACAACATACTTGATAAGCAACATAATACTTAAGGAACTGCTTCCCTCCAACAATAAAAATAATTTTAAAAAATAATCTAAATATCTGGAATTATGAGATACAGTAAAAGACAGAGGAACTTTTCAGCCAGACTAGTTCCTGATGAATACATCATGAAGAATTCATCTACACACCTAAATGAATTTACATGTTTTCTGTTAATGATCTGTACAGAAAACACAGACAATAGCAAAGTTATAAGATGCAGTTTTGAGAACTTTTTAGTACTGATATATAGAGCACCTACCCAACTTACTAGAAATTGATGGAGAAAATTACATTGCTGATAAAACCATACAACATGTCAAAAGTTAGAGTAAAATACAATTAATGTGTTTACTTGAATCCTGCAATTTGGACATCTCTAAGTAAGTGAGTCCATACAAGCGTATGGCAGAACAGGAGGAAAGAATTCACTTTCCAACATTATTGACTTCTCTATTTGAATTCTTTTCAGAAGAATTGCTCAAAATTAGCAGCAATAAAGTAACTGAAAATTTCCAATGAATGAAAATGTGAAAACAAATTACCAGCTTGTTTGACCACCCAGTGATTTAAATCAGTCATGTTAATGTTAAATAATACACCAACACTCAGCCATAGATTATTCTAAGATTTCTCTGGCTAATCCCATGCCAATTACTTAATTATTGCTCATACAGATGCCTGAATATATAACTGAACTGTGCAGAACCAGTCTTGGGAGGAAAAAAAGTATCATTTTAAGCAGCAATCTCATGTGTGATCTTCACTGAGCATTGATGTATTAATAGTTGCACATGGTAAAAGCAGTAAACTTTATAATCAATGCATTTTGGGGGCAGAGCAGACTTTTTTTATCAATAATGTAGCATTTCAAACATGGCTTGAAATAATTACTCTATGGCCTCTCACATCCAAGTTCCGAAATACAGTCAAGAGCAGTCAAGAGAAGGAACAGAAATTTGAAAGGTACTGATGTGGTCTAGTGAAAATCTATGTGCCATCAGAAAAAAATTGTGTGGGCTGGTATGTGATAACTCCTAGAAAATTTACTGTTAATGATCATGAGGAATTGGAACTAGATGACCTTTAATGTTCTTCTAGCCCAAATCATGCAATAATTCTATGATTATCCTACTGCCAAGGGTTCTAGACATTTCCTTCATGGAATCACTGGGTGTAGCTGTGCCTCATTCTGTTTCCCTTTCAAACTGACAGTAAATTGATCAATGGGACAGAAAAGTAATTCTGCTATTCATCTAGTAAGCAGCTAATGGGAAACACAATATCTGGTTTAGTTTGAGAATCCATTAAGTTGAATTTAGCTAAATTTATATTATTGTCTCTGCTAATCTGCTTACGAAAACAAGCCAGCCTTTTCAGGATGCTACCAAATCATCTTGCTGAGCAGTTTCCAATAGTAACAACTGGGACTACAGTGCTTGACTTATTTCCTTATTTTGTTTTAATTGAAATATTTGAGAAAATTTCATTCTAGGGATTTTTATGGAAACTAATTTATGAGCAACCATTTTAGAAACCTCAATAAACAATAAGTAAATATGTATTAAATTTCAATTTTAAAAGCTAACAACTTTAGTGATGACTGACTCAATGTGTTGTTCATATGTATTATAAAAAACTGAAAAAAATGGCAGTGAAAACAAAAATAGAGTGAAAGCACAAAAAACTCAATTCATTCTGCATCGTATATCATACTACTTATCCCACTACATCTAGCTCCCACATAGTTTGACAAAAATTAACAGTTGCACTGCTGGTGTTTGTGATTGTATTTTATCACACAACTGATGTCACTGTGAATGTGTTATCATGACTTTTTTATTTTGTGTGACCCTTTGGTTGACCCCTTCACTACTCACAGAGAGGGTTAAAGAGGTCACCTATGAGTTCGAAAGCATTGTGTTGGAAAATGTGTTTTAGCAACACCACAAACATGATTTCCTTGCATATGCCATGAAGAAAAGCAGACAAAGCAGTGAAGCAATACAAATTTCAAACAAAACAAAGTGGATGAAATTTCTTGGGCAAGGAAGGAAATAGTTTCATATTTATCTTGAATATCAGTTATCGGCTGAGTTAGTTTAAAATGTGCTAATTAACATGAAACATTTTTGTAATGAGCACCTGGACCAGCAGTTGGACAGATATATCCTTAGTTTATTTTAGCATAAAGAAATAGCTGCAGATAAATGAAAGACATTTTCTGTCAATGAGTATATTAATAAGGAAAAATTACTTGCTTTAAAGTATAAAGCTCCATAAACAATTTTGAACTTGTCATAAGACCTGAATCAACTTTTATGGTTTCATCTCAGCAATAGCTAACTTCAGTAGAATGTATCAACACTGAGCAATCAATCTAATTTCTCAAGGGGACAGGTATTTTAATCTTATTAATTTCAATTTATATTCTTGTAATTTGATTCTAGTTTGTATTTATATGACAAAGTTTCACTGAACCTTTTTGGAAGGTGACCACTTACTGAAGATGTCTGGGAAAAGTATATTCATGTTCATCATGACAGATGTGATAGCATCTGTCAATTAGCCGATGCTTTCTGTTCAGATCATGACAGTATTTGCCATAATGCTATAATTGTTTTTTTTCTAGAAAATATATTCTATAGCTAACTTTATCCCTTGCAGTGTTTTTACTTTAAATACAAAAATGTAAGAAGGCAATTACTATGTCTAAAGAAACACCACACAAAAAAATTATATACAAACCACAATCACATCATTATAATATTTTCTTTACATTCTAATTACTCTCTATTTGGTTTCCTCATTTTGAGCTAAATGTAAGAATAAAGAAATCCCAGTAACTTGCTTATTTGCTCTAATACTCTAGGGTTGCCAAACCATACGGCATGATATTCTGGATTTGTTTGTTATCAACTATTGTCCTTACGGGACTTGTAAATAGAAGTGAGAAAATTCATGAGTTGAGACAAAGACAGTTTAGCAGGTAAAGCAAAAGCTGTGTGCATAAGCAAAGCACATGGAGTTCATTCACCACTGCCATAGGCAGGAAGGTGTTCAGCCATCCCCAGGAAAGCAGTTTCATCATGTGGAATTCCCATTACTTGGGAAGAAAAACACCATCACTCCAAACATCCTGTCCCTACTTTCTTCTTCTCACCCCAGCTTTATATGCATAGCTTGGTGCCATAAGCTGTGGAATATCCCTTTAGTCTGTTGGAGTCAGACTTGCCTTGCCAGATTGTCCTTGCTCTGTCCCCTCCCAGCTGTTTCTGCACCCCCAGCCTATTCACTGGTGGCGTAGGGTGAAAAGCAGAACAGGCCTTCACTCTGAGCAAGTACTGCTCAGCACTAACAAAAACATTCCTGTGTTATCAACACTATTTCATCTCAAAACTAAAACATAGTCCCATACTAGCTACTGCAAAGAAAATTAACACTACCCCAACTAAAACCAGCACAAAGCCATAGCCTTTTAAAAAATGTCTAGCATGCATTAAAGACAGCTAAAAATTTGAAATGGCTCATCTATTCCAAAAGGAGTAGTACTGACACTGAAGTTGGTAAGGGAAGGGAGACCAGATTGCTATGTTTTATTAAGGCAATCACTGTTCCCTTCCTTAATACAGTTGGTTAAACTTCTTCCAAGGCCATTCTATCAAATGGACATAGCACATGCAAGGAAAATAAAACTATGGAAGTTCACACCTGTTCTGTGAGAGAATGGCCCATGTACCAATGTCCCAGATTACCACAGGGGTCCTGGAATCACAGAACTGTTGAGGTTGGAAGGAACCTCTGGAAATAATTTATCCCAAAATCCAGTTCCAAAGAAAATTTAGTAGAACAGGTTGTCTAGGACATTGTGTAGGGTTTGAAAATTTCTAAGGATGGACACCCCAGAGTCCCTCTGGACAATATTCTCCAGTTTTTGCCCACTACCTTGTCTTTCACTGAAAACCACCAAGCAAAGTCTGGCTCCATCTTTTTTACATCCTCTTATCACATATTTATAAATATCAATCTACATTCCCCACACACAAATTTTCTTTTTTTCCAGGCTAAACAAACCCTGCTTTCTCAGCCTCACTTCTAATGATAGATATTTTAATTCACCAGGGCTCTGACATTTTCTTTTTTTGAACTACATGAGGTTCCTGCCTAACAATTTCACCAGCCTGTGGAGGCTTTCTCTAAAAGGCAGTACAACCACTGGCCTGTCAACTACTCCTCTCAGTTTTGTATCATCCATAAACTTGCTGAGATATTACCATCCAGACCATAAGTGAATCTGTATGGGACCCCTATCTGATACCTCCATGAGAGCATAACTGTCTATAATTGATCTCCAGTTGGACTTCAAGCTGTTATAACAACCCTTTGAGCCTGCCAATTCAACCAGATTTTAGTTCTACTCACTCTCCACTTAATATGGTCCATACTAAATTAGATAGATACCTTTAACCAGTGATACACTAGAAAAACTTGTCCTGGTGTTGTCTTGGTGTTGAACTCTCCTCGTCTTGATCTCCCTTTTAAACTCTAGTAAAGGTATTTAAATAGCCTGTGAGAGTCCCTTTATACTACTTATCCTAATGTTTTGTAGACAAAGTGGATTTCTGCTTCGCTGAGAAGTTCTAGAATCATAAAATCATAGAATATGTTACATTGGAAGGGATCACAAATATCATTGAAGTCCAGCTCCTGGTTTTGCTCAATATTGCCCTAAGAGATACACCATGTGCCTAAGAGCACTCTCCAAATACTCCTTGAACTCTGTCAGGTTTGGTACTGTGACCACTCCCCTAGGAAACCACTTCCAGTGCCCAACCACACTTTGGGTGAGGAAGATTTACCAACTATCCATCCTAAACCTCCCCTCACACAGCTTCAGGCCATTCCTTTGGGTTCTGTCACTGATGACAAGAGAGAAAATGTCAGTGCCTGCCTCTCAACTTCCCTTCATGAGGAAGCTGTAACTGAAATGAGGTATACCCTCATTCTCCTCTTTTTCAGGCTGCACAAGCCAAATGACCTCAGTCCCTCCTCATCCCATCATTTTATATAACCATTTTGTCTATATCTTCAAGTACAAAAAGTTAAAACTTATCTTCATTTCCCTCTATTACTCCACTCTTTTCTCTGCTAGGTACAATGACTTGGATTTAGACTTTACTTCTTATTTTAATTCCACCTCCTCTGCTGTTTACAGATGTTAGATCGCCAACATTTTGAAAAGACAAAACGGCATCCCTGCTGTCTCCAACACAGGAGTAAAAGTAAATAATTAAAAAAAACTTTTATTTTTCTGTAGTAGTTAGTACTATCAGTCTTAGTTCAGTACCTTTGTTCAAAAATGAGTTTTCATAATTCTGTTTGATCTTTTGCTAGAATTTTTCTTGACTCACAATTGATAAGACAAAAAAACTCATTGTTATCTCAGTATTCAAGTCTGGAGTGCTTGCCTTAAAAATATTTACTGAGAAATCATTAAAACTTTCCCACTGTGCCTTATCAATCTGAACCTGATTTTGTGACCTTTATGCCTCACTTTAAAATTTTCAATCTGTTTTAAATCACTAGCTTAGCTGGGTTTTTTTCCATTTGCCTGCACCAAAATGCTCCTTGTTCGCCTCAACTCTTTTGACCCTCACTCCCATATAGTATGATTAATGCCTAGAGAACAGATATGTTAAACGTTTGCTTTGACCAGCTTATTTTTTCACTTTCAGTTTTTTTATTTCCTTTGAGTCGTTTTTTTGTTATGTATGAATTTACTTCAGACTGGAAGCTGACAAGAGGCTTAAGGCAATCTTATTTTCTCTCCCTTTAAACAGGCTTTATCTAAGCAATACCAAATGCCATAGCTGCAGTGCAGTACCTTTTCTTCTTGATTGCAGGGCAGCCCATTTACTTGAAATTTCAAATGATGGAGAAGGAAGTAATACAAGCTCATGCATACACTTACGTGTCTTTGGGATCAACCTTTTGAACTCCTTGAAGACAATAATTAAGCTATTTCTTACTGTCTACACAGCTCTCCTAGACCAATTTATGGGTTATAAGCTGGTCTACTTCTTCACTTTTATCATCCATTACAACAAATACCTAATGCTTAGAAAGATAATAAAACTAGCAAAGCACACACATCAGTGGATATAAAATACACCAGCTCACTGAAACCATCTTATTTTTCAAAAATCCTGCCTAAGCATTGTGCAAGCTTATACTTCATTTTTATTTACTTCTCTGGATTCTAATAATCCCTCAGAACTGAAACTAAAGCTATTGTCCTTTTAATACTTGTGTCTAAATAAATTAATTTATACTTGTTTTTTTGATGTCTCAGGATCTTGATTTTTCAAAAGAAAATTAAACTTCCAGACATTTCCAGAAATGTTTTCCCTTTAAAATTACTGTCCAAAAAAAAGGGAAGATATGTTACATATTCCAAACATTGTATATAATGGACACAATGTGAAAAGTTTGTGTAGACACTCAAAAAATGAAATTTCCATTAGTATTCTAAATCTGTGATTAATTGGATATGGTGGACATTTTTATTTTCCAGTTGTGGAATATGAAAAACGTATACCTATGTCAGAGATCTTTAACAGAACTCCAGACTGAGCTGACTAGTTTGGAATGAATTCTAAACAATGGTTACAAATAAACATCAGTGAGAAATAAACGACATATTTTTTGTGAATACTCAAATATAAATATTATGAACCCTATGAGATCACACTCAAAGGTAAAATTTCTACCAGTCTTTCTGGAATATGCTTACCCTACTTGACTAATGGCATTCAGTATATTTCTATATTTTACTAAATGTTTCATTGGTTCATTAAAAAATCTTATTCAGTAAACAAAATAATTAGTATTAGCAAATTATGTCATAGAATCAGAGAATTATAGAATCATTTAGGTTTGAAAAAGATATATCTTCGAAGGCACACCTAGTTCAACCATGATTGTAACACTGCCAGGTCTACAACTGAAATATATGACTAGCCTGAAATTCATGACTCCATGGTGCAAATTCTTTAAAACTTTATAATGGATTTTTTAATAAATTTAAGCTTAATTTTTTAAAATAAAATTTATTTATTTAAATAAATAAATAAATGTTATGAAGCTGTGATTGTGTTATGTTTCAATTTGCCTGAACAGAATATTTTGCGTGGTTTGCATTTTATCCTATATAGTCTATCCATGACAATTAAGATTTTGTCAGAAATCCAGTGCGAGGAACATATTTTGAAAACTAAAATATTTCTTCAAGAAAAAAAGAACAGATTAAAGTGACAATCAATATGATGTTGTAATATATAGTCTATAAAATCCTTTCTGATGATCCAGGACTCCTATATTTAAAACATTACTTATTTTCAGAATGTCATTAACATTAAATGAAAATCCTAATTTTCCCTTTCTTTATGTCTCCCTGCCAACACTCCACTTTTATAGTCAATAGTAACATTCATGTAAAAAGGTACTTGACCCCCATAATCACTGTTTCTTGTTATTAAAGAAGAGGTGAAGTCTAAAAATAGTTTTAAAGAGAGCATAAAATCATAGAAAAACTCACTGAATTTGGATATTTGGATACTTTTTTTATGATGGCACTCCTTCCTTCATTACTCCTACCAACTCCCAAATCCCTAACTTAGCCAGTCCTTAGCCCTTTGGAACACATCAGTCCATGTATCTTTACACACAGATGTAGATGCACCCCTTGCTCTGTGTTTTTGTGTATTTATACATAAAAATACCATATTTCTGTGTGGTTTTATTTTTATAATGTATTTCTTACAGATTGTAGATGGAACACTGAATTTAAGTGGACTAGATAATTAGGTTTAATAGTCTCTCCATGTCACAGCTTCTCTAGAGCCTTCTATATTTTATGAAACAGTTAAGGAAAGCTAGGTATTTTGGACCTTGAAGAGCATGACAAAAACTTTCAGTAGAAGATATTGCAGCCGTGTAATATAATTCTTAAAATTTGATGGATACTAATTCCAGTGAATCTCTACAATATTGACACTTACATTCAAAGATTTTCAGAAATATTCTGTCTGCTATATCAAACTAGCCAAATCACTTTTTGTCCATTTCTATCTCTGCCCACTTCTCAAAAGTATGCAGGAATTGATATCTCCTTATACATCTGCAATGATCTGCAAGAGAGAGGTCGTCTGGGAGGGTTGGAAGTATCTCCCTTGAAAAGTCTTTAGAAATAAACTCCTCATTATCCTTTCAAATACATGACCTGTGGCTAGAAAGCTATAGGTGTTCTGATTAGATCAAGATGCAATCTATTCTGGAAAAAATACTGACATAGCACAATTTGTTCTTCAAGGAAGAGAATTTAAATTTTTCCTTTATCCTAAGTTAACATGATGAGCTAAGTGGTGGAAAGTGAGAGCCAATAAGGAATGTGATGATCCTCCACAACAGCAAGCACTCAGGACCAATTTACTTGTATTAAAATAAAGAGGATGTTTCTTATGCTTTTGATGAAGCTTAAGAGCCTATTTCATTGCTCATAAATAATATGTAAATATTTAGAGAATGCTATAAATTTAATTTGGTTATAAAAGTAAGGTTACACAGGTGAAGTTCTCATTCACATATTCAATTTGAGCTTTATTCTAACAAAGAAAAAAGTAATTCTCTTTGTTTATCTGTGTTCATAAATGTCTCCCCAGTTGCCAGCCACTCTCAGTATAAAATATAAGCTTCTCTATTTTTTGTCAGGATTTTTGAGACAGGTCAAATATGACAGAAAAGCAGAGACATCGAGACAGAACCAATACACTTATCTTGAGACACTAATAATTTCAATAGAACTATTTCATTCAAGACCAGATGAGGATAGGAAGCTACAACCTTGTACCTGTACTACGAGAATTCTGACCCTGAGAAATGTCAATTAACTTAATCTACACTATCCTATCATTTTCAAAATAATAATTGTAAATAATTTTCTTCACCATTCTCACTTTGTTTTTTTTCTACATCCCAGTAAAGGGGAGTGTATGGAAAAGGGAAGCAGTAACCATTTCTGGTCTTTGAGGAATTTTTTCATTAGATCTGTTATTGCTGTACAACTTTGTTGCTAATAGCAGCTGTTAGCAGAAAAGTATATATAGTAGACATGTAATGACTGCCCAAAAATGAGAATACACCTACTGTACAGTGTGACCTTGAGTCACTAAGAAAGGGAGTTATAGTTAGAAATAAGCTGGACAAGTCTGCTCACCAATACCAAGCTTTGTGGAGCAACAGATGGAAGAGGAAAGGCAGTTCTGTGATTTGATAGAGCAAATATTCAAGAAGGTGCACCTTAAACAGTTTCCAAGGTAACTACCTCTGTGGCTGGAATCTATAAATAGGGGTTTCAACTATGATACTGAAGACAATCAAATATGCAAAGGAAAATAAATAATTAAAGGAGTGGAAGGTTGAATGAAAGAATAAGGAAATTATGTTTCATGAAAAAAAATAGTAAAAGAATAGTATTTTAAAAAAATTGCAGTATATGAGTGGTGTCAGTAGTATGTTCACAGTGGCCTGGAAAGCATTGACAAAGAATATAAAATTGTCTACCAGAGGAGTATTTGGAACAAAACTATACAATTTTATGAGCAAATTGGATGTGCATGTCTGTGCACATCTGATTTATATAGACTGTATATATGTGTACATATATGTACACGTACACACACTCTGCTTAGGTTATCTGATATTGCTAGAAGTGTTAGAGATCAAATTTATCATATAGTTGACATAAGTTTAATCAAGAAAATATTTTTAATCTGGGCTATGAATTTATTGCATAAATATTCTCTTAGATTGTGATTATTTTTACTTTTATATTTTTACTTTACTTATCTTTATTTAAAAATATGTCTTTCCAAAGACCGCATTAGTTTTTCCCTTATGATTTGACTGAAATAAACCTTGCTGGTTCTGGGCAAATAACTATTTCAACCCCAGTACTTTTGATGTTACCGTAAAATAATTTTTTCCCAAAGGTAGTAAAAAAAAGGCAAAGAGCAACAGCTAGATTGTAATGTAAATACAAGCACCTTTGAGCCAAAACAGATTTGACAAACTTCCCAAAATGATAAGATGCAGAGATGATTCAAAAGATTAAAAATTTTTAAGGAGAATTTTGTGTGTGTGTGTGCTAACCACATGAGCCTAATGCGTGCAAGTGTGTTGATGAAACTAAAAGCAACTTGAAAAATTGGTGTTTGTTATCATTTAAAGATTTGTGTTTTCAAGAGTGACAGTTCTTTACATTTTTCTGATGCATTTAGCAGAATAGAAAGGAAAGAATAGAAGGAAAGGAAAAGGAAAAGAAAAAAGTTCTAAAATCAAGATCTCTTTCAGACACTTCTGATTTTAACACCAAATGCTGTTGCAAATGATGATATGAACCAGCTCATAGGTGAGCTCTATGAAGTACAAATTACTAAAAAATGCATGTTGTAAAGAAAAGCAAGTGAAACTTGTGGGTTTGCCTAGATCTAACACTTAAGGAATAAGATTGATCCTCTTTTATTTGTTCTGAAAAAACCAGCCAAGAATATATCAGCCACCTTAGGCCAAATATAGACATTGCATCATCCCAAGATATTTGTTCCAAACAAATATCAAATAACAAAGAGGATAAACTTTATTCCATAAAATAAAATTCATCCTTTTAAAGAGGCATGGTGCAAAACTGACTGTTGCATCAAAGTACTTCAAACTGCTGGAATCTGGCTGCCTGAAATCCTGAACTCCTGCTAGGTTATGAGGTCATGCCATGGTGAAGGCCATTAAATCATTATAGATGATAATATGGGCATGGATCTATGGAGAAATGAAAACTCATTCAGAATAAATGGTGTAGTATTACTTTGCAAATTTTTTTGGAAGTTCATCTTTATTTCATAAAAATTAAAAAAAAAATTTCATGTATAATAAAATTACTCAAACAAGCCAAGACACTTTTGTCACCTCAAAAACACAAAACTTATCTCTTTACTGCCAATATCTATGAGTAATTCAGATTTTTGTTAAAGATTATTCTTTAACAGAAGTCTATTTGATAAGTTTTATGGCTTTCAGTTCGTTTTGGGTAAGGGATATTTTGCTTTGATATTATTGTTTAAATACATTTTAAACTTTCAGGTACACTTGCTCAGAATAAACATGGAGGACGGGAACTCCCTGTTGCTGTAGGAGCAAAGACAATGCAGAGAAGGAAATCAAAAGGCAAAAGTAAATAATCAACTTCTTGACTATTATGAACAGTACACTTCCATGAGAATTTCTTATGCCTCTTTTTTATGTTCAAAGTTTTAAAGCATAGTAGGGCATCACCTCTGCCACTTGAAGACGACATGAGCACAGAGGTTAGAGTTTGCAAAAAGTGCAGGAGCATCAGGCGTTTAGTGCTTGAGTACATAATGCATGCAGGAGGATTCAGATATTTAGGTATTTTCATAGGTAGATATTGCACCAAAGTTCACTGCTCTTCCTAGTATGTTTAGAAGAGAATTTTAGACACATACTATAACATACAGGATGTATTTATACAATTTTGGATTTCTGCCTACTGAATGTGAGGTAACAGGGGTCTCTGTGAAGAAAGCTGTTGTGTTATGCTAAATCCAGCCAGTAGATCAGCAGGTGTTAACATGCAGTGAGAAGAACAAATAGATCAAGCAGATTTTAGGCATTCATTCCAGGACACAGAATCTAACACAAAAACCAAACATATATTGTTTTTTTCATAATAAGTGATTATCCTAATATTTAAAGGGAACAGACAGCTGTTTGGAAGCTGCCATGGACAACCTATGATTAAAAAGTCCTAGAAATCTTGCTCTAATATTCTTCAGGAAGAATATAAGTAGCCCAATTCATATATGATCATTTTCAAAACAGTTGATCTTTTCAATTAACATCATATTTCCATTATATTTTTGTGTACTCTTTCATGACCCCAGAGAACTTAGTTGCATTATCTTGTTCCTACTGTAACTTTCTACACTAGCAAAAAGTAACATATCAAGGAAAATGTGATTCCCAGCAGAAGATTAATTACAAACATCCAAAAAGCCAGAGGGACATAAATCAAGAGGATAATGTATGCATTTTTTTATTGTTATTGACTCTTCTCCCATCTTACTAAGTCTCTAAGATTTATACAGGAAATAAAGATGAAATATGGCAGCTTAATCAGATTTCAGCTTTCATTGCTTTTACCATGAACTTAATGCAGTGAAAATAAATGGATTGTAGAGAGTCATTTAAGCAAGGGGGTTCAACACTGCAAGTTTTCTGTTATTGCATGGCTTGAATCTTGGAAAACAAATTGACAAATCTTTGATATGATATTTTTTATCATTGTGCAACCTGTGAGCACTTACAACCTATGAAATAATCACCGTCTGTCTTTTACCAAAAGCACAATTAATAGAATTTCTACCTCTGAGGACTTAATCATCCACAATTTTTATTCTGTGACAAACAAAGACTTTAAAACAAAGTAACCTCCTTAAAATCTTAACTTCTGTTGCATTCTAATACTAGCTCCTCTCTAATGATCACTAGGAGACACATAGTCCTGACTGTTGCATCAATCTTACGAGGTGAAATCAGGACCATTGTGCATGGCATCCTGAGGATTTTCCTGCTTGCTTCTCCTTACAGCTGTCAAAAAATAACCCTTCTATTACCCCTGACACAATGTTTGTCAGAAGCTGACTGGGAGCTGAGAAGGATGGCAAGGACAGGAAAAGAGAGAGAAGTAGAGAAGTATAAGAAATACACTTGCAATGCTAAATACAGGCAGCTGTCAAAAAGCCTCTAAAAGCTGTTGTGGTTTGTCTGCCATGCAGGGCCAAGCACAGACAAGGTGCCTAATCAAAATAAATGAGCCCCACAACAATGGGAAAACTAAGCTGATGTATTGAAAACAAAGCAAATGCTCACAATTCATTTAGGGAGAGAGAAACTTTATCTAATGAGATATCAGTAGCTAATGAGAGGTCAAACACTTGCAATAGAAGTCTTTGTGATCAAGGCTTCATTCTCCACTTCGAGTAGGAGCTCTAGAGACAGGAGCAGCAAGAGTGCAAGAAAGATTGAGTGAAGACATTCTCTACAGGCTACCAATTTTCCAGCTTCCTCCTGTCAGACACTGCCAGACTGCCTCAGTAGTCAAAGACACAGAGAGTATGGAGAGATAATAAGCTGAAAGTGAGCAATTTTCTAAGGGAAGAAACAAGATGAGGTGAACACCTAGCAGCTGCCAGTCAGAATTAAATGATACTATGAGGCTACCTAACAGCTGATGAATGAAAATTTAGCAGATCTGTACAACTTCTCAATCTGCACTTTTGTATATAAATTGTATTAAAAATATTGTTCAAAATATAAAAATTAAAATATTATTACTGAAGACTGCCTTTTCTCCAAATACCTTATTATTTGATAGAATTATTTTAAGATAATCATATGATAGTGTTTTCACACTCTCATTCATTGTTAGACTTGCTGTTTCAATTTATTAAATTTATAATGATTGTCATGTGTTTTTTCTGCTGTGTCTGGTGATTTTTTTCTCCAGTGAAACTGGAAGGAAAATCTTGACTGGAGACAAATATCATAAACTATTACTCCTATTAGTAGGAGTCAGGGAAATTCCAGGAAATCAGCAGTAAGTACTCTCAAGACCCATATTAAAACAACTTTTTCATCTCTGCTAGAATTATGATAATTTCTGATGACAATCGAACCTGGTTTTTAATTTTTTTCTCTGTAATGTATTCCTGCATTATTTTTAATTTCTAGAGTAATCCTTACAGTCTGCCTATTGTGAGGAGGTATTGTATTTTAATAAGAATGACTTTATACTATACTGAAGAATAAAGAAATTTTGTGGAGGCCTAAGTGAAAAGAGGAGCTATGATATCACCACTGTGATCTCTTTCTGATAACATTTCTGGGATTTGTTAAGATGAGTTTCTACTGCTGTGGGAGGATTCCATTTTCAATGCCTAATGTAATTTTACAGTAGTCTGAAATAATATATTTCCATATACATTTATGTAGTTTTTTTCCCTCTTTCCTGCAATTTGGTGTTCTGTGATTTCTATTAAAATGATGCAGAAAATGAAGGCATTGTGTACTGTTCCTTCCAATGGCACAAATTAAATATGAAACACCTTAGCATGACTATGGTCCTTGATTTTGAAAATGTTATTATTTCACCTCATTGTTTTGGGTTTTAATTTTACTGACAAGTATATTAAATGACCCACCAAAATATGGAGAAAAATTTGTAAATTCTCCCCAGTTTATGGATTTTTCGGGGGAAAATGACATATATTGTTGCTGGTATTTCTGAAATGAAATGGCTCCTATGTATGACAATGCTCCCAATACTGCCCTCTCAGCCCAAAGATCAGACATGTTTTTTTTATTTCCTTGTGGCTGTAAGAACTGGAGATAATTCCTGGCTTAGAATTCTCTGGTGAAAACTTCCTTACAATTTTAGCCTTTCTCCTCCTGCACATATAGGGGAAAAGAGTAGGATTTCAGATTCTCTCTCTGGGTCTAAGACTTTGATTCCTTGCAGGCCTTCACAGATTAGTGATGAAGATCCTGACCCTTTGTTTAGAAGAAAAAATGTGGGGAAAAGAGGTTGGAGAAGACAAGGCAAAAAACAAACATCTCGTAGTCTTGGATGAGAAGGGTTCTCAGACAAAGGAAGAAAACAGTGCAGAATTAAACCTTTCATTGTTCAAGTGCTAATCAAATATAAACCATTCCTAACATCAGCCACTGAAGTATGTAAATATAGCTTCCTTTTTCAATACAGAAACTGAAGAAAAAGGACGCATTAGGAGGCCTGATTTGTAGTAATCTCACTTGATAAATAGAGACTGAATCAGGAGTTTTGGTCTTGAACTCAGGTGTGAAAGTTTGATAGGTCTAAAAAGGAGATGATAAAATAGGGTAAGCTGCTGTAATGGCTAATACAGTTTTCACATCATTAGCAGAGCCCACCCAGGTAGCAAAACCAAATAAATGCTGATAGAGGACCAATTATGTACATGTTCATTCACAGGCATCGGTCTTTCCCTTTCAGAACAAAACCTGAGCAACCCTTTTCATATCCTGTTAGTAAAGAGCTACTCTGGGGAGACAGTAACAATGACTGGTCCCTAAGGTATCACTAGAACTCACTGTTCCCCTCTCACTTCTCAGAAGGCAGGAATTGTGCACCGAAGCCAAGGGAACAGAGACCTATTATGCCCTCTCACCATAAGGTAAAAGTCTAAAGACCAGCACCTGACAACTGTATATGTATAAAAGTTACAGGGCATTTTCAAGAATCTATATACAGTCATATTTTTTAAGTGAAGTCCACAAAAACATTCATAAAAGAATCCTTCATGAGGTATATAGTAAACAGTTTACACAAATTCTAACTGTCAGTAGGCTGTGGTTACAGGATAAAGATGCAGTTAAATATACAGTATGTGGTGGTGCTTTTCACTTTTAATCTTCAGACATTATAGGTACTTTTGCTGCAATGCATATTGGTTTTTTACTCAACACATTTTTTAACACCATAGTTATATAACAGGACAGATGAGCAAACCCCTTTCTTAGAACCAAAACTCTCCAAGCAAGAGATGCAGGAAAATATAGGTCTAACCTCTAACATCATGAAATTAGCTTGTTAGTGTACATTTGGCTGAATCTATTGAACATTTTGAGGAAGCCAACAGAAGTGATGAGACACAACTGCATTCCTGGAGTCCTTTACAAGGCCACAGACAGGGCTAGCTGCAGAATGATGACTAGGATAGATGCTATGCACCATTTGTAGAATGAAGGCAGCTGGTGAGCAATGTCCAAAGCTTGACCTTATCTGACAAGCAATCCAGTTCCCTTTCTTGTCAGGTGTGATCCCATTCCCTTTGCCAAGTCTTCTCTGGAGGAACAATCTGTCTGACCCTTCATAATTCTTCCAGATCTTACCTTCACTGCCAACTAGCCTCCCAGCTTTTATTCCACTATCAAATATTCTTGGCTTTTGCATTTGAAAACAGAGACCTGCAAGTCTATTAAGTGTTTTATAGACCTGTTTCTACTATTCCTGAAACATCTTGAAAAATCATGACTACATTGACAAGCATTTCTGCTACAAAAAAAAAAGTGGACTCGGGTGATTTGCAAGACAGTTTGGAAGGCAAGTAATGTCACTGTAAAGCAGCAATCTTCACATCTGCCTTTTATTTTGGCAATGTGATTACTAAACATAAATGGTGCTACTTTTAACTCAAGAAGGATATGAGCTACAAATCACTGCCAGTTCAGACAAGTATCACTATGTGCATTTCACTTTCTCATATTTCACCCTGGACTGGCTGCTGTCATAAACAACATGCTGAGCTGAGAGATTCAATGGTAGCCATGCTTGGATTATTATATTTTAACCACTTGCTATGATTTGTTTAACTTGGAGGTGTCCATATAAAGGTAATTTTTCTGGTTCTAGTCTCGCAACTACCAAAGCATAGAGTATATTCTTAGATTTATTTTACTATTTCAGCTCAGATTATTTATATATATATTATTTATATATATATTATTTATTATTTATATTATTATATATATTATTTCAGCTCAGATCATGCCTTTCTAGACAAAATTACAAGATATATGTGTTTTAGGAACCATGTCTAAAGAGACAATATAGATACCCATAGATTTCATTTAGCTAGAAATAACCCTAAACTAACATCAGTCTTATTCTCCTAAGTAGAGATATAATCATAAATAGAAGAAAAATTATAATCTGTTAAAACCCCATGAAATAAATAATGTGGATTTACAGCGTCGGAACAAAATTCACAAGTGGCCTACCATGATGGTGATAGTGAGCACAAGCCAAATTGCCAAATTCTAAACTTCCATATGGTCACTCGGCATGGCTGGAGTACTGGGGTGCTCAGGAAATTCCTTGCTAGCAAAGTGCTGTTGGGAGCCATAACCAAGCAGCTGTCATGATTTAGACTGGGTTTGAAATAGGATCAACCTCAGGGACAGAAAGCCACTGTTCCTTTGTGCAACTTCTTTGTGTGTCTACAGAACTAATCTCTGTCATAAACAACAATCAAAGAACAACCCATACATTAATTAAAAGCAGTGCCCCACCTGTTCTTTGGAAGTAGTTGATTTTTATAAAGCATTTTTAAAAAATGCTTCAACATAACTATCTCATGTATATTAATTTCCTTAGAAAGTAGTTCAATTGATATTTTTGATGACTCATCATAGTTACTGAAAATTGCATTTTCCTCAAAATCACAGGGGTACCAGGTGAGTTCTAAGGTCTCAGAAGTTTATAATATTGAGGGTAGAAATTTATCTGAGGGGGAAAAAAGTACTATTTGGGGGTTTTCCTCTTTATTTTTAAATTTAAAATACTTTTTTTTTTTATAGTAGAGTAATTTCTAAGTGATCATGTTCATCCTTGTCATTTGGCTGTATTTTCTGTCACATACAGTTCCACTCTGAAGTTTACCTGTGACCCCTGCAAATACTTGCTAATGTGTGTGCTTTCCACTGAGAGGCAAAAGGCTCCCTCACTTGATTACTTTATTGTGCACAAAGAAAGTGATCCAAACAAGGTTATTATGTCTGCTGGGATACAGAATTCAGAGACATCTCAAAGAATGCACAGACATCAAACAGTGTATCTATCTGAAAAGACAAGTAACTGGGCATAATCTCCCATATGTCACAATGATCAGTTCATGCAGGGAGACAGAAAGAGACTGCACCAAACCTTGTATGTTTCTCTATATTAAGATCTGGGGAATGAAAAGCTATGTTCCCTTAAAGTATTCCCCTCATAATTAGATTGTAATTATATCATTCTTCTTCGTCATTTGTATATATATATATAATGTGTATATCCATATATATATATATACAATGCGTATATATATATACACACACAATACAAATATATACAGCATATATATATGTCTGTGTATATTCTGAGTATATATACTGCATATATATATTAAATATATGTATATATATAATCTTATCTGACAGTTTGTCATGATTGAACTTATTTTCAAAATACTTTTTATGGACAGATCATACCACGTTACAGAAAATAGCTATAGAAGAGAAATTTAAGATTCATGAAGAACAGACTGTTGCTTGACAGTAATTAACAGTAAATAGCAGTACAGACTTAAATTCTAATGATTTTTACCATATTTTATAATAAGTTGTTGCTACAATATTTTTTTGGCATTTCCATTTTGTCATTAAATGCCACAGGGATTAGGGAGCTCATTTTTCTGGGATCAGATTCATGAGAAAGCTAATGAATGGCAATAATAAACACTGCAAACATAAGGGACAGCTAAATAACAACCCAGTGCTCAGGAAACACACTCTACTTATTAACACCATCCTTTAGCAGCCTGGATATCTAAACAATTGGAACATCAAGGGCGAGATAACAAGTGAGGTGTAGTCATAAGGACTGTTGATGTCCTCTAATGTCACGTGAAAGAAGTGCAAGATCAAGCTTTGGGGTGTAAAAGGAATAACTCATCTCTGAAGTATAAATGACAAGTTGAGAAAGGTGTAAACGAGAGTGGAAGTGCTATGTGTGTTATGTATGTGCTATATTGTAAATAGACAAAAAAAATCTGAAGAAACCTTAAGAAAGCACTGTTTTGTTACTAACATTAAATGTGTTCACGAGCCACTTGCCATGGACATGACAGTTGCTTGGCTAGGTTTATTTCTTCTTATTCGAAGAGTTAAGCAAAACTATTTTAGCTACATTGTAAGACTAAATTTTAACACCTCAGAATAGGCTTCCTTCTGATCTTAACCTCAGTTATTAATTGATTTAATTAATCGGGTAAAATATTCCCTGTGAACATAGAAAACATTAAACAATCTCTCTGGCAGGGGTCAGATTAGTTTCTACCAGTACAGTATTTTCCCTCACTTTACTTCATTTTTAGGGATACAATTGATGGAAGCTATAATCAGTTCCAGCTGGGAGGCTTCCTAATTTTTTTGCCTTAACTAACTGTGTATTTATGCTGCATAGTTATGTGAGCACTTCAGCATTATCACAGTAATATGCAAAATGTAATAAGTCCAAGCAATAAGCAAAATTACTGTTTTGTATTTTAATATATACATTTTTAATTGCCTTTTGTTTTACTTTTGTTTTTTGGTTTTAATGTTTACTTTTACTAAATTGAAGATTAAAAATTATAATCAGAAAATATACTGTATTTTGCAGATATTAAGGCAAAGAAATTAGATTCTTTGCAGATGTGCTATAGCAATTATTGAACATGAATACTCAAGTAATTACTATGTTAAATACCTTATTCAAATAGGCAGAGTACAAATTAAAGCTATCCTAGTTTGTCTGAAATCCATAGCTTGCTATGAAGCAGCAATTTTTTCTTCTTTTATTTCCCACATTTTTCTTTCTGCTTTATTTTTGAAAAAGCAGTAACAAAAATTCACACTCAATGTTCTAAGTAGAATGGCCTCAGTTTTCTGTATCTTTCTATCATTGACATCATACCCAGAAGGAGAGGACACATGTCTATTGAAATTAATAAACAGAAACAAACTAAATTAAAATATGCTATCTAGAAACAAAATTTACACTTCAAACAGCACAAGTAAGATGGAAATATAAGTTATACAGAAAATTTCTTCCATCCTGTATGCATAATTTTGGCAAAAAGACAGAAAACTTACAGTCCCTCTGAGTAACCTAAGTAGAAAAGGGTTGTTCGGTATGAGACACATTAGCATTCCAGTGATACACACCCTGAATTTTCAGATTTGTTAAATGCCTTCTTTTCCTTCCCTTATTTTAGAATGTTAATCTATTTATCTATTTGCTCTTCTGTTCATCATGATACACAAAACTGGGACATCTTAAATGGTATGGACGCAGAGAATTCTCCCCTTCAAATGTCTTAGCCTTTAAAAAACCCATTTATTCTTTCTAATGTATTTTATAGAAACTGAATCACCGGCTAAAACCAAGTTATAGTAACACTGCTGTCACTGTTGGAATCAAGGAAGATCCAGTCATCCTGTTTCCAGACCAGTCCCTCGAGGATTGTTACGTCCCCAGTGAGATTTAGAAGTAGGCACTTAGCTGCTCAGAGCAGCCAGACTTACTGATTCTGCATCACATCAGAAAAAAACTTTCTTAGGAAACTAATGAAATTGCTGACTGCAGGGACAGGTGGCGATTGAGGATTTAAATGTTGGGCTTTGACTAAAGCAGCAATTAGTTACCTAAGTTATCTGTGGAACAGATGGCATCTTGGGAGAAGAAATGATGATGTACAATTTTATTTGAGTAATTTAGATAGGTAAACTTGGGAGGAGTACAACAAAAATTTAATGTAATAATACTTTCTAATCAATATGTCGACATTGCAGTTTATTTTCAAATAAGGACACTTATTAAATTCATAATTGCTTCCTTCACCACTTTCTATTATAAGAAAAACATGTGGTTATGACTAGCACTTGGACAGTATATTTAAAAACAGAGATTAGTATGGCATAGCATTTCTTTAATGATTCAGTAGAAGGAGTTTTTGCCCATCAAAACTAAAGATACAGTTTTAGTCAACTAGAAGGGAGGAAAATAAATAACCAGAATAACCAATTTCTTAAAGTAAATGGGTGAGCTATCCAACTTGGACATAACCCAAAACGGCAAAATATTGTTGATAAAATTTCAAAACTTAAAAAAAAGTGGCTACAAAATTCCTGAATGAAAATTACACTGAAAATTAAATAAAAATACAGTTAGAGAGAAAATTTTAGTGCTTTCTTTAGACCTTCAAAAGTTATTCATCTGTTAGAAGCTGAATTATTCCTAGTGGTTCACTTTTTAGTTAACAGAAGAGGAAAAAGGGGATATCTCCACAGAACAATTCTCTAGCTGTGCCAATCTTATATTACCTATAGAAGTGAAATCAAAAACTCAGTCAGGTTATGCTATGAAGCTAGGGTAAGCGAATTACTTGGTTTAAGCCAGAGATAAGTGAATTCAGGTAAATTAATCTGGAGAAATTTGATAGCAATACCTACTAAGCTGATGAGATTTTTACAATGATTTTTTTTTCTGTTAGAAACTGCTTTTCTGCATGTATAAATTTTTTGAGAGACCTTTTAATTGCAAGGACAAGTTACTTTCAGCAGGTGGTATGACTGGAACAGGATGATAACATTAGGAAACCTGCCCAAGTACTCTCCTGTCCATACACCTCCAGACTTTTGATGGGCTCAGAAAATGAAGACAGAAGTGAGGAAGGACTTGCACCTTCCACTTTTACCTGACCTTCTGGAAAATCCTGTGGGAAAATATGTCATTGGACCTGAAAAGATTTTTTGTGGGATCCTCTCACACCCTTCTCCATGCTCTCCACTGAAAAGGGAGAGATTAAGAATAAATTCATTTTATTTTTCACCTCAATTTACAATAGTCTTTTCTTTTTGTTTGAATTTTAGATATTGTCAATGGATGGATTGAAATTAAGTCACCTGAGAGCTAAAGCATGGCATGTTGTGGAATACCACTAGCCATATGTTATTTATCAGGATCTAAAGGAGAACAACCTGACATTCTGTTGTCTGGAAGGAAAGGAAGCACCAGATTAGACCATGAGAGAGTTGGGCAGCCAGAGACCATGCCAAGTTAAGCATCAATGTCTTGGGAAAATCACGTCATAAAATTAATCCAAATAATGGCTTACAACCATGGCTTTAAACCATAATAAAATAACTTAAAAGGACCATAAGACTAATGGCAGAAGACTTAGGGCTAGATCTAGCTGTATTTAAGAATGTCATTATAGTGCAGAAGTGACATTACAAAGGCATCACAGAGATTAGAGATACAATGAGGAAAAACATTGCATGTATTTTCAGAAAACCTAATTTTAAAAAAATTCCTGAGGAAGAAAAACCCCACTCCTAAACCTCAGACCTGCAACCAAATAATCACAGAGATTTGTTCATCCTTTCTGAACTTTGAAAGGGATTTCAGTGTTCTGATCTCAGGACACATAATAAGCACTTATTTCTCTGCTGTCTGTGATAAATATCAACGCTAGGCAGACAGAAAGATATAAAATAGATGTTACATCTTCACAATAATGTCCAATGACAGAGGAGTCCTGCTGTTGGGGAGGAATCAACACTGAAGGCCTGTTGTCTTTAAATCACCAGCTGTGATTTAAAAGTGATAGGCTTATTTTTTACAAACCTGTATAATCAGCTATATCCATATATTAAAAAAAAAGATAAAGTATTTAATTATAAAGATTTAAGCAAAGTAATAATTTTATTTGTGTACAATAATCTGAGAAAAATTCTAAACCCACACTATTATTAATATTTACATACCCAGATTATGTTAAATTTATGGTGAGCATAAATCTCTGTAAAACTCTTTTGTAGACAGATCTTGCATTATGAGCTTCAAAACTAAGATCCAAATATCAGATTTTCTGGTCATAGTTTGGTTTAATTAAGTTACTGGATAAATTGTTACAAGTTCAGGGCGCCACACAACAGTTAAGGGTTAATCTTATTTTACTTAATATTATTTTTTTGGGTTTTTGTTTTTCACTGGTTTGGGAGTTTGTTGGGGATTTTAGGTGGGTTGCTGCTGATTCTTTTGCATCTTGTTTTAATTTTTTTTTTTAATGAAGCAGATTTTTTCTGTTCAATTGTCTCTGTAATAAAACAGCTCTGTACTTTGAGTATACAAAGTATTTAATGTATAAACTTCACTACATTAATACAATGCTGAGGGCTGAGGAAGTGCCAGGAGATCTGGAGGCAAGCAAGCTGTTAAGATTCCAGATGGCCAATGCAGGGGAAAAGCTTTCCATGACTGGAAGATGTTTGGACATGTGAAAGCTGAATCACCTTGTTTACTGCAAAGAGTGGTCGCCAGATCATCACACTAATGCACAAGATTCTACTGCAAAGGGAAATTCTTGTCACTACATGAAAATTAAATCACTGGCGCAAATCCATTCATGGATTTGTGCCTTTTATGAATGGCACTACATTGCTAATTTCGCTCAGATTTTAACTATTTGAATTCTCACCAGGGCTTTAATATAAATCTACAATAATATAGTGCCTAGGTTATTGTAGACAAACAAAAGTAAGACAGTAAAACCAAAACAAACCAACAGATAAATAAAAACCACCAAAAAATGAACCCACAACATGAGCCATTATTCATACAAAAATTAGATGGTAATAGAGTTTCAAGTCTCTGAAGCTAACATAGGAATTAGCATGGCATAACTGTCTTTTAAAAACAAGAGAGAAAAAGACAGCATTTTCATGAGAAAGTGCATAGTTGTATGATTTTTTTTTCTGATTGTACACTAGAACTAAAATAATTTTCTGTATAGGTAGAATTTAAAGAACAATTAGTCAAAAGCATTAGCTCCAATGTAAGGAATAATTTTTCAGATTGTCCCAAGAGAACAAACTGACCTGGAGCAACCAAGACCATGAAGACAACCAGAAACCAGAGATGAATGTTATCAATCTGAAAGGAGTGGTATGATTAAGTAGTTGATGCAAAGACAGGGAAAGGATATTAGCAGATATTCTAGTAATATTCTACGCCTCCTTAGTATAAATAAGCATTTTTAAAAATCTATATATTCTTGAGGATCTTTCAAATCCCAGGCACAGTTAGTTCCTTGCTTCATTAAAACACAGTGAATTTAATAGTGCCCCAAACTTGTTAATGTCACGCTTTTGATGTCACTGGTAACAGCAGTGCTCTGTTTATTCTGTACATTTCTGCATCAGTAAGCTGTGAACATCCTGCAGCAAATTTTCATGTACTTTCTGTTGACCAATTTAGTAGAACACATTCTGGCAAAGTGGCTTTCTGTGTGTAATAATTTAAGAAAAAATTTATAGGAAAGAGCTTTGGATAACGGTACCTATATTCAGTGTGTGCCATACTGCATTTATTTGTTTATGAGCCCAAGGACAAGGGACAATTAATTTTCAATCCATGCTGGATTTCAGTGAGAAAGTGCTTTTAGATAATTATTGCTGACTCCTTCTTTATTCTGCCAATAAATATATTTTCTCTAAATATTAATCAACCAGATTAGAGGCATAATTTCCATCAAGCAGTATTTTGATTTAAAGATCA
Source organism: Molothrus ater (assembly GCF_012460135.2). Classification (NCBI taxonomy): domain Eukaryota; kingdom Metazoa; phylum Chordata; class Aves; order Passeriformes; family Icteridae; genus Molothrus; species Molothrus ater. Next base: position 105,564,049 of record NC_050480.2, on the reverse strand, counting down.
ATGAGGAGAGAACTTTGCTTCAATTTTTTATGAGAAATATGTATCCATCCTTCTAACTAGAGATATTCTTAGAGAAAGATACATGATTAAAAATTGAGCTCTTATTTTAAAGAAAAACAAAACTCTGCATAATCAGTCTCAATCCCACAAAATCTCTAATTCACCTTCTCAAAAGCAGTCTTACAAGTTTGCAAAGTGAATGAACAAAACCATCCATCAATGAGTATTTCCCTGCAAGTACTCTATCCTCCCTAAAACCTGCTCCTTTTTACAATTCCTCAGAAAAGCACTCAACTGCTATCAGAAACTTCAAGCTCTTACACTGACAAATACTATGATTCACTGACTTTCCAGTTTTACCATTCCTGGCAGGACAATCTTTTTAAAGAGAATGAACTTGATTGATGTATTGAAACTCAGCTTTTTTTCAGTAGTTCCTGTGTGGACCAACATTGTTTATACTGTCCAGAAAAAAGAAACAAATATGAATATCCAAGGCAATTCCAAAAAAAAGAAAGTTTCTGAACCAAAGTTTTTAAATATTTATACTCTAGAGAAATGACAACATGTTGTTTGTTCCCCATGAACAGCTCTGAAAGCAACATTTATACTTATCTACAATGATTACCTAGGGAGACAGTCCTTGACCCAGAGTCATTGCACTGGAACAGCTTTCTTCAGAAAGAGAACAAATTGCAGCATTTAAGTCTAAAAACTAACAAAATCCTGTTCACTTGGTACAACTTCCCTGATGGATAGCTATCTAACTTTTTAATTGTTTTTAAAGTGACTCTTTCAGAGCTGGAGTAGTGAAAGCCATCATACTCTAATTTTCTGAAAGCTTGATAGATCCAATATTCTGGGTAGAGATAAAGAGGAATGAAGCACTTTCTTTCCCATAGGAAAGCTTTCCCACTCATATTCTTTGATGCCAACTAACCTTCACATCTGCTATTTCCCTATTGATTGCTACAACTTGGCACTTTTGTAGAGTGTCTGATGAGGAAATTCCATTCAATGACACCACTTCCTCTTCAACAAAAGAAGTGCAGTAAAATAACAGTGTGTTTCCTATACCTTCAGGGGAAAGGCTGTTTGCAAATTATGCACACGAACATGTAGTCATCATTTATGTGTGTGTATGTGGAGAAGAAGAGCATTTGTTCCTTTAGACTGAACTGTTGTCTATGTAAAATTATGCAAAGTAGATCTGGGTTTGAATTTTTTAAGCAAATGAGGAGCCATTCTGGGTCCCACTTAAAAAATCCATCTGAAAATACATCGTATTCGCTATGGAAATAAGCTTGGAATTAGTCATCACTTAAAATACATTCCAAATATATGTTTACAAATCAGTAATGTGTATTAGACAGCATCAGAACTAAGAATGTGTTTGTTTTGCTGTCCTTGAATATGAACAAATCAAACCCTCTTTTCAAATTAAATGAGATTATTTATTTTTGACATATATTACATAATGAAATATTTAATTTAAAATTAAAATGGTAAGCAATACCAACTACATAGTAGTTCCATTATGATGTGGAAAACATCAGCATGACAAAAGAAGTTTTTAAATTCAAGACCAAACATAACACCTTTGTTTCAAACAGATTGAAACTGTGAAATTATTTGTGTTCTAGTTGCATTTACTTTGGTTTTCCTCTAGCCCCTGGACTTCACCATTTTTTGTTTGTTTATTGATTTGTTTCGTGGAACTTCAGGTTCATTAAGCTTTAGAGGCCACAATTAATTCTGTGTTTAGTTTTACTTGGAACTAGGTCATTTGTTTTAATTTATATTTTAGGTATGCCTTTACACCTAGACTCACAAAGGTATTGAAATACCTAATACTTACTGGTATCAATGGGAACTTATGTATAAAAAGTAAACATAGAAGAATTAAAGATTTAATTCCATTTCAGGATTTTCAGGTTGTATTTGTAACTTAAATTATTCTCACAAGAATTATTTTACACTAAGTTGAACCAGTACAACTAACAGATTTTCTTTTGTGAGCTGGACAGAAACAAAAAAAAAGATAACAGTTCAGGAGATGTCAAATACAACCAAAGACTGTTCCTAATGGGGTGTTTCTACTTGGCTGCCTAATATTGAAGGAAAAGAAAGTTTAGCCCTGTGACCTTGATTTTAAAAATCCTGTTTTATCTTGTCCTGTTTTGCTTACTATTAAAAGTATAGTCTGAATGTGTACAAGACAAAGTTATAGAACACATTAAAAAAATATACTTGAAACTTCATGTAAAGATTCCAGTATACATTTTACTTTAAACAATCCACTTCAAAGTTTTTGCTTCAAAATCAGGGGTGAGAAATCATGATTTTTTTTAAGCAATAATTTTTAAAACAGCTTTTGGGCACTGGAACAAGCATGCTAGAGAGGGTGTCAATGACCAAAGCCTGACAGTGCTTAAAAAGCCTTTGGTTAATGCCCTTAATAATTTGCTTTAACTTTTGATCAGCTCTGGATTTCTCAGGCAGTTGGATTGGGTGTTAACTCTAGATGTCTTCCATCTGAAATATTCTATTCTAGCTATAATAATTTTCCTGTTCTAATTTGTAACTAAGAAATCCAAAATTATAGAAAAATAAAATTTGCAAAACATAATTAATGATTCAGAATCTGTTAGAGGGTGTAGATTGTTCTGGATGTCAGCTAATTTTATTTTTCCTGTAAACAAGGTAGTAAATTTTGCTGTGTCATCCTACTAATCTCCCATATGCAAGATGAACTGTAACCTTTAATTTCAGATTTCCATGAAAATTTTGACATAGAATATGTCAAGACTACCACATACATTGTTTGCATACAAAATATGCAAACAATGCAAATACATTACTGGTGTACATATCAAAAGCCTGCACCTGTCACTCTAATTTAATTTTTAAAAAAATTTGAATTTATAAATGTAACAAAAATGACAACTTATACAGCAGATGACACAGCAACACCTGCCCTGCTGCTGGAAGATAAATGTACTGAACCTCTAATGTAATCAAACACATGGAGCCATATGAACAAATCAAAATGTTGCACAGTGTTTATTCTTTATTTTTACTTTTTTTTTGAAATACAGGCCTTTGTAATCAGTGGTTTACTCATTGTGACCAGCACAATCTCTCTAAATGAAACATTTACATACACAGATCATAATTTTGCCAGTATTTCAACTCAGGCTGTAAGTCAAACTATGAATTTTTCCTATGATTTATGAGATATTTCCTTTTTGTGAGTGTGTGTTCATTTCAGCACCATCCTGTTAGAAAAGAATTTATTTGCAGTTTTTAAACCATTAATCTAAAAGAAATATTCCCACTGTGATAGTTAAGTCAGTCAGTTTTACTGTAGAATAGGAATTATGTTTATTATTACTTGTAAAATTAATTAATTTGAGTACAAACATTTTTTTAATCACCACCTCTCCCTATGGTCAAACTGTAGTTTATACATATATGAAAAAAGTTTCATGTTTAAAAAGTGACCATAAATTTTATGAGATTCTTCTTAAACACTTTTAGCCACCTACACATTAAGTATCTACACTCAAGTACTAACCTAAGTTTCTCTTCTCAAAATACAGGTTAATTTCTGTAACTCTGGAGAGCCCTGTCTTTCCAGGACATTTGCTTAGTACAGAGGAATTATTTTCTGGTGCCTTTCAGTTTCTTTCCAGTGTCAGTCAGGGGCACCTAGATGACTCCTGAAGAGAAAAGCAGATATCTACATTTTGTAGTGAGGAGAAACCTGCCTTACATGTTTTAAAACCTACAAACAAATCATGTGTTTGTGGGTGGGTGTGTGGGTGGGTGTGTGTTTTCATGGCTTTGACACCAAACCACAGGATATTGTTATGCCTTCCTATTAAATTCTCTCAATGAACAGTTCATATCCTTTCTATACCAATGTACCAATTCACTAATCTACTTTTAGTACAGTCCTACCCTAAGCACTTGGAGAAACTTCAGGAATACAGCCTGTTCCTGGCCTTTACTCATTATTATTTTCTGGATGCCAAACTTTATTTTACAGTTCCTATATCTACAAAGAATAGTAAATTGCCTTTGCTAAACATTTTGCCCATGAGGCAAAACTAACTACCAGGAGCAGTTGATAACATTAATATAGGGTTTGTGTAATGCAAAACAGTGTAAGAAAATAAAATATTTAAAAAAATGAGTGACAAATATCTAATAACAGGAGGTTTTTAATTACCTGATTCCATCACTAATGTCAACAAATTAAAAAATTTAAAAAAATACAAATCACAAGTTATTGCAACTACAGCCTTTGTCAGTGCTGGTGGTTTTGCTACTATATTTATTCCATTAAAAGTTAGAGATTCAATTTACCAAAGTAATTCCACATTTCAGAAATGAAAATTGAAAACCTAAAGATTAAGACCACAAGTATCAGTGATTTTTTGTAAGTGTTAAGACATTTATTTGAAGTATATAGAAATCAAGCTCTAGCTTGGAAAGAAATCTAGAAACCCTTTATGAGTGAATAAGAATGTAAAAAAATAATTGGCCTCAGTACTTCTGTGAAATGAGCCCTATAGTTCCCCTTCAAACCTCCTTTCATCTTTGATGATCTGATTTGAAAAGACAGTGACTAAAACTGCCAAATCTTCTTCATTATGAACAGACTGTGACTGGAAGAGGAAACTGAAAGATCAGTGCTTCCTCCATTAACTTCTGATTGCAGGGGTAGCCCTGACTAGAATGGCATTGTTGGATTGCACATCTATAATGAACTGTGATAAGCATCTCTGCTCTTCAAGGGACAAAAACCACATCAGGAATACAAGGTGTAACCATAAAATAAATAAAGAAACCAAGCTGGTTTTTTATTCAATTCAAGTAAGTTCCTTAGTAATTCAGCCTGAATAAAAATACACTTGAATGATAACTACCTGGATAGGCTTAGATAAAAGTCTTAGAATCAAAGAAACTGTCCTCAAAGCTTCTTTGCCAGACAAGGTAATAGGGTGAAGAAAGAGGTAGAGACCATTCCTATCAAATCACAGAAAATTTTTGGTACTAGTATTCCTTCCTCACAAAGTTCCTTTAGGGAGCATATTCCTTTTTAAGAAGGTGGAAATATATGTAAGAGTTCATGAAACTTCTATCAGAAATGTCAAATAGAAGCTTCTAAAGAGTTCTGGAAGAGTCCTCATAACTTAAGGAAGGTATCACTAGTATTAAAAAAAAAAAAGAAAGACACAGAAAGACAGTGAGAGCTAAAGAAAGAGTAACAGAACTGTTTCTGTCTTGCCATTGGCCTGCAGCAAAGGAAAGTAAGAGTCCTTCAAAGAAACACCCAGAAATTCAAGTCTTCAAAGGCCTCTATGGTATTTGCCATTTTTAATAGTTTGTTGAGAGGTAACAGATTCCAGTTTTCAAATGCAAATATATGCAAACAAATATTTTAAGGTAAGTTATATCCTTTGCTAGTAAATAATAGTTGGCTAAGAGTATGTATAGTAAAAGCTCTCATGTTTCCTTCAAACCACAATAGCTCACATGATAACTTATCCGGATTTTGCTTGCAAATTGCTTTTCAGTATCTCTTTCTGATCACTGACTGCTCATGGCTTGGATGGGTGTACTCTTTGCTGGGTAAAAAAATGTCTTTTGGCCGAGCCCAAAGACTGATGAATAGAGTAATATATTATCCTTTGGCAGCTGATCACTACTGGTGTTCTCCAGGGCTCAGTATTGGCCCCAGTCCTGTTAAACATTTTTATCAATTATCTGGATTAGGAGATCAAATGCAAATCTCAGTCAGTTTGCAGATGACATCAAGTTGCTTGGAGTGTTGGTCTGCTGGAGGATAGAAAGGCTCTGGAGAGGGATCAGAACAGGATGGATTGATGGGCTGAAGCCAAGTGAATGAGGTTCAACAAGGCCAATTGCTGGATCTTGCACTTGGGTCACAACCCCATGCAGAGCTACAGGCTGTGGGCAGAGCAGCTACTATTCCAGAAAGTTTCCCAGTGGAAAAGGACCAGGGGATGTTGGTTGGAAACTGGCTGTATATGAGCCAGCAGTGTCCAAGACCAGTGCCATCCTGGCCTGCATCAGCAACAGTGTGGTCAGCAGGACCAGGGCAGTGATTGTCCTCCTGTAATTGGCACTGATGAGCCCACACCTCGAAACCTGTGTTCAGTTCTGAGCCCTTTACTACCATAAAGAAACTGAGGTACTGGAATAACTAGAGAAGGACAACAGAGTTGGTGGAGGGTCCAGAGCACAGGTCTTATGAGGATCAACTGAGGGAGATGGGGTATTTAGGCTGAAGAATAGGAGCCACAGGGGAAATCTTTGTGTAAATTCACTACAACTACCTGAAAAGAGGTTGTAGCAAGGTAGGTAGTCTCTTCTCCAAAGAACATGCAACAGGATGAGAGGAAATTACCTCAGATTTTGTCAGGGTAAATTAAGACTGGATATTAGTAAAAATTTCTTCCTGGAAAGGTCTGTCAAGAATTGGAACAGGCTGCTCAAGGCAGTGATTATGTCATAATCCCTGGAGGTGTTTAAAAGACATGCAGATGAGGTTGTTTAGGACACGGCTTAGTGATGGACTTGGTAGTATGAGGTTAATGGTTGGACTCAGAGCTCTTTTCCAACCTAAACAACTCTGTGATTCTGTGACTCTAAAGCATACTTTAGTATAGTTTTTTTATAAACTAGTTAAGTATATTGTGCAGATTAAGGATCTTTGATACATTAAATACAAGTTCAATTAATGCATGGATAAAGAAAAATGCCTAAAAGGCAAAAAGCTTGCATAATTACATAATTATTACCATAGATCTACTGCAAAAAGGATTGTTTAATCAATCTCAACAGGCACTCTGTTTGGAGAAATTAATAAATCTGGAGAAGAAATTCATCAGCATAATAAGACTCTAGGTGATGTCTGGGGCAATTCTGGCACTGAAAATATTTCTGTACACAAAGCAATGCTAATGTAGTTGGGCAACACCTCAGTACTATGGTATATAAATTGACAGGCAGAACTAAGAGTTCACCACTGCTAATGAATGGAGAATTTCAGGATATTTTAGCAGGCAGGAATTCAACACTGAAGGTTACTCATATGGCAAGATCTCACAAAAAAAATAGCTGAACCAAGGGCCCGTTCACTCCAGAGAATTGCTTCTGAATAGCTTTCCCAGGATGAGTCATAGATCAAATCTGGAAAACTTTACATGGCTACTTGGTGACAGATCTATTTGCTTTGAAGAACAAGGCATATTTTTTTAAACTCTGATAGTTAAAAATGTTCAGATGTACTCTGAATTTCCTAAACAAACCCTATCTCTGAATTATGTCTTTCATACAGAATGCTGTTTGCAGTTAAAGGTTTCTTTATGATCTGGTTCAGGTCCCTTTCTCACCTTGCTCAAGATCTGAAGACAAACATAAAGGGGAAAAAAGCTGAAAAGAGAACAGAAAAAGAGAAGTGTTCTCGCCCTGCCTCCTGAGGAAAACAGCATGAGGAGAGAAAGGTGATAAGGAGAGAGAGCAATTAGGTTATGCATTTCTGAGGAAAAAGCCTTGCAACTAAACTTATGATGAGAACCCAGAGATCAGTAATTCTCTTACAACTTATCCTGTCATCAGTGTCATTACAGGCCCTGAAGAGGCCAGAAAGTGGAGAGCATCAGGTAAGGGAAAAGAAGAAAAATGGGTTACCAGTTAAGACAAAATTTACATTGGTACATAAATAAAATGTTTATTGTAAGTATCAGCAATTTCAGTGTTGTTGATTTTTCTCATTGTCACACTTTTAAATGTCTAGGTGACATAACTCACTTCCCAAAGGGTTTGGATTCCCAGTGTCTTTCATATTTAGGAGGATGATATTAGACTGGCCTTCCCTGCTCCACTCCAATCAGTTATAGCTTTCTAGCAGCTAGAACAGTTTTCTTCACAACCAAAAATAAAAATGCAACAACAAAAATATTCATTTGCAGCTGGATGAGATAGCCAGGTTGACTCTTGCCACAGGACTAAGGCATGTGCAGCCAGCAGTGCTTGAGGCTGAAGGTAGGAGAAGAGGTTGGACAACTTGGAGTTGGACTGGCTTAAAATAAAACAAAACAAAACAAAACAAAACAAGCTATTGAGAAAAGCAATTTACAGCAATTAGTGGTGATTAAATTCCATCTGACTTCAAAGGAAAGTAAATGGTATTTTAGGATGCATTAGCCAAAGCATTGCCAGCAGGTTGAAGGAGGTGATCCTGACTGGAGTGCTGTGACCAGTTCTGGGCTCCTCAGTACTAGGGAGACAGGATGCTGCTGGAACAAATCCAGAAGAGGGCTACAAACATAAGCAAGGGCCTGGAGTATCTCTCTCATGAGGAGGGGCTGAGGGAGCTCAGCCTGTTTGGCCTTGTGAAGAGATGAATAAGGTGGGACAACATCCATGTGAGTAAGTATCTGAAGGGGCATGTCAGGAGGATGGAGCCAGGCTTTGCTCAGTGCTGCCCAGCAGCAGCACAAGAGGCAATGAGCAGAAACAGATACACAGAAAATTCCATCTGAATATGAGGAAAAATTTCTTTACTGTGTGAATGAGTGAGCACTGGAACAGGCTGTCCAGAGAGGGTGTAGGGTTCTGGAAATGTTCAAGAACTGTTTGGACACAATTCCATAAAATGTGCTCTAGGATGACCCTGTTTTAGGCAGGGAGGTTGGACCAGGTGACCCACTATGGTCCCTTCTAACCTTACCCAGTTTGTGATGCTGTGATTGTTGTCTTCTGTGGCATCACTGTATATTCTCTAAAAAAAGAGGCAGAGTGGGTTTCTCTTAATTACAAAGTGTTTTTTTCAAATGTCTAGATTATTACATCCCTCTGAATCATCTCCATTTGAAAAAATTCTTGTCTTTTGCTGATAAATAATCCTGACACAATTTCAGACTCAAACTGTGGTTTGAGTAACATATGCATATCAGAATTGACTTTCTAAGGAGAAAGGTAAAGTTATTTTTTTACCCAGTCTTGGCTCTGGTTTCTTGTATCCCATATTTCTATCCAACTGGAAATTAGATTAGATCTTGCTATATTTTATCATACCTTACACACTGAGAATGATCAATTTTATTCAGATCATCTCCATCATGTACCTACAATATGGATTATTAATGCATATACACTAATTAATGCATATTGTTGGATGCAATTTTGAAAAATAATGCAAATGCCAACTTATTTTTTGAATGTTTCTTTTGCCTCTGTATAATAGTAATACTCAAAAATATTTATGGGACCATAGGGTAGCCTACCTGAGATTTCACTGGGGAGATCAGCACCACACTTTTCTTTTCTGAAGAATTTTGGTAAGGCAGAAACTGATACTGAGTTATGGAAATGTTTAATTGATTCAAAGAGAAACTAGAATTTTCATCATGCCCACTTTTTATTTATTTTTGATGTCTCTCTTAGACTTCATTTTAAAAATAACTAGTGGGGATCCAATTCATATCTTAATGATTTTTTTCAATATTTTAATTTTTGTGAATGTCTACTCTTGTTTTCACTGGAAAGTTGTTTTGTTTTTTTCCTTGAGAGGACATCAAAAAGCGTTTCTACATGTTTGATCTGTTTCTAAGAGGTGTAGCCTGAGACAAATGCAAATGATAAATATGAATCCTATAGTTTTTAAGTATAACCAAATGTTATCCAGCAGCTTACAAAGAGTACTTACTATCTGGATATATAGAATAATCTTTGTAGAAATGAAAAGTTGACTAGTCATGTTCATCTTTTTTAGTCCTTATTGAAGGGTAAAAGAAATAAGGAACAGGGAAGGGAGAAAGCGAAGGAAAAAGTCATGGATGGGGGGACAAACATGAGAGAGAAAAGATAGTGAATTTCTATTGCACTCCATCTATTTTTAGTTTCATGACACAGCACTGAAATGCAACACAAAGCCAAACATCTGCTCTTATTTACTGTAGGAATAATAATCACTCTAAGGGTCAAGACAGCATAAAATCATTGTCCCCATAAGTAGACAGTTACTTGGAAGGAAGCACTTTCTGTGAATTTGTTCTGCTTTATGCCTTCAATTTCAAAAGAAAGACAGTTCACCCCATAGAACTTAATGGTACTAAATTTATTGTAATTTCTTTAATGTAGAATTCAAATGAACTGCTCTTCTTGTTGTAGTCTCTGTTAATGTATCATATAACCTACCTACCATTGCCTAACTTCCCTGACCTTTTACAAAAATAAGTAGAACTCAGTGAGGCAGAGACGCTTTAAGATCTCTGGACAAAGCCTATATCTCACTCTCTCAGGCTCTGCTATTGCAGATTTAGGTCTTATAACTGTATGGAGTGACCACAGACCTTGTTTTAGAGATTTACAACTATATCTGCCTACTTTATTTTTTTTTTTTTTTTACATTAAAAGAAGCAATGGTTAACTAAGTAGTGTTCTTGCAAAGAGGGAATCATGACTAAGAGGAAATTATGAATTTCAGCTGTAGGTTTTTCTGGCAGTTAGGTACAAACCAGCATGATCAGAAAGAAGAAAAAAAATATTTACATGGTATTTATATTCAATTCCCTTTTTAGCAAAATGTACCACATGTTTTTTTCATGCAAGGAAAAGTCTGTTACATCAAAAGACAACTTTTCTATGAAGTCAAATATTATAAGATCAAACTGAAGATGTATCTGTTACCAAATATTTTTAATACATTATCAAAATTAGTACATGGAAGTTGTGACTCAAAAGATTGTTTTCTAATAGTCACTGTCAGTCACTGGATATTTGAGAAACTCGTTAAGTGGCACTTCTCTCATCATTGACTGGCAAAAATTGTACCAAATAATTAGCACTCACTGCCAAACTTCATGGTGTTTTATTTGAAGCGTTAAACTAAAGGTTCTCTGTGTGTATACACCCATGTGTTTGTACTGCATCTTTACTTGTTAAACAAATAAATATCATTTGTTTAATACAATGTTCAAACCCAGACTTGAAAATCCTACTGAAGTACTGGCTTTGTGCACATCAGTGCCAACCTCACACATGACAAAAGTATGACATTGATACCTTTATTCTTGCTGCTGTTCTTCTGTTTATGTCAGAGAATTTGTCATTTGTACTCCAGTTGCAAGCAGTGGGAAAATTCCCCTATAACTCCTTCCTTCAGCTTTAAAAGACTGTTTCTGAGACTTTATAATGTAGAGTTTAGTGAAGCTTAATGCCATTTCTTTTAACAACAGGCTGAGAATGTGGAAGGGCAAGACAGACATAAGTGCTTAATTGTTGCTTCTCTAAATTTCCTCAGAGAGGTGGCAACAAATAGGCTAGGGTAAAATGACTAAAAAACATGAGCAACATGGCTCTTTATAGAGAGAAACAGCGCAGGATGAAATTAAATATATTGTAGAAAAGTGGAGCTGGAGTATAAAACCTGATCCTAAAGAATAAAATGCAAATATAATTGGTAAACAGAATAGTCTGATAATTCTAAGGTATGTGAGTCAGCTTTCCTGAATTAGTACCTTCCAACAGAATTAGTTTCCTATCTACCTTTCACAAAGTCATCTTGAAAAAGATGCAATCCCATTTAGTGCCTCAGCTTCCTTATCAACAAAACTAGAATATAAAATACATATCTCACAGAAAGCTAAGACCTTTTATTTGTGATAAAAGAGTAATGGCACTAATTTACTGCTATTAGAGAATGAAAAAGTATTTTGGTTTTTACTATTTGGTATGCAGATGCTTAGTAACCATAAGTAAGAAAAATTCCAATGTACCTGGTACTGTACAAAAACCTAAAAAGAAAGAAATTCTGACACTGAAAGTTACAGATATGAAAAATTATGGGAGAAACAAGAGCACTTGAGAGCTTCACAAGAAATATTTTAACATTGTAGACCTCATATGTGTATTGAACTAGGCTTTTTTTGTGTGTGAGAGTGGAGAAGTGTGGTACAAATAGAAGCTGGGTAGAATTAATATTGTTCTTCTTAATTTCAGAATTGTTATTCAGCAAAAAAACCAAGTGAGAAACACAAACTGAAAGACCACAGAAATTAGAGACAATGAAAAATCTCAAGTTTTTTTCATCCAAGAACAGTTAGTGTGAGATCACTACCTTTCATAAAAATAATATATGATTTTTATTTTATTCCAAACAGGAAAAAAAAGCAGATTCCTGAAATTTGAAAGTGGTCAATAGTGATAATAGCAGCCAAGAGAAAGGAAGAGATTTTCATAACTAAGGAAACATACATAATCTGAGAAACATCAAAGTATGTATTGGTAATGGACACTCCCAGCCTAAAAGCAGATAAGGCTTAGAACTTACTTTCACATATCTTTCCTTCCAGTTCTTGGACTATACTGAGGTTTTCTTTATTATTCACAATGAATTAGCCAAGCAGACCTACCAGACACATAATGGACTTGTAAAATTACTTCCTTTCTATGCTCAGACCAGATAAGCAGATCTTAAGAGGAGAGAGCACTGAAATTTTCCTTTCCTTTCTGGCTTCTGAAAGAGTTGTAATTCATGTTTCTCAGACATGAGGAGGCATGGGATAAAGGACCTAGTAAAACCCTGAAGATAACGTTCTCCTTTTTCATCAAAGCTATTTCACAAGGATATTTGACTCACAAGAGTAACAGCATTTTCAACATATATCCCATGTGCTCTCCAAGATTTTACCTTCAGAAGGTTTGAATCCAGCAGTTAGCTTGTTTGTCTGATGCCCATTTAGGCTCCCCTTCATAATGGGTTCTTTTTTTTTTTTAGCACCACACAGCTTTGGCCACACTCCAAAGTTTTTTTTTCTTAAGAAAAGAATTGAATAGACTGCTATATAGCTAATTTATGCAGAAATTATTGTCAGTCTTATGGGCAGCTACCAAGCCTCACTGTGATTGGAACTAATAACTCTACCAAGATATGATAATTTCATTTAACATTAGCAAACCATCTGCTGTCCTTATATCTTCCTGTAACACAGTGTCACTGTTTTACTCAATCCACTCTCATTAAAACAAGACAAAAGTAGCTAAGGATAAACATACACACAGATGATAAATTTATTCTCTCAATTATCTCTGTGCAACCCCTACCTCCAGAACTCATACCCTCTTAGATTTTTGAAGTACAAGGCTACTACTAAAACCTAATCTGATATCCTGTATAATGAAAGCTATCTCTTTCATCGAGTAACCTCTAAATCAAAAGAACAACATGCTTGTGCTATGCTGTATCTATCTTCCTCATAATGGCTGCCTTTGATGGATGAATCCAACCCACTCCTAGATAATTTATACCAATGGTTAATGACTCTCACTCTTAAAATATGCACCTTATTTCTACTCTGAATTTCTCTAACTTCAGCTATGAAACATTGGATCTCATTATGCCTTTTTCTGCTAGATTAGTGAGTCATCTACTGTCAAAAGCCTCATTCCCATTAAGGCATTTGCAAACCATGATCAAGTCACCTCTTAACCTTCTCTTCAGCAGATTAAACAGACAGATCTTTAGCCTCTAACTGTAATGATTATTTTCAGACCTACAGTCATTCATTCACCTTTAATGAACCCTTTCTAATTTTAAGCATATTTTCAAAGTGTGATGACCAGAACAGGACACAAAAGTTCATTAGTATTTTCCTTAATGCCATACAAAATGGAACTTCCTACTTGATATTCAGTTATCTATGTATCAGAGGAAATAATACATACCATTTAAAACTGTTTTATCAGTGTCCTGTGCTTAAATGCTCTTTGTATTTTTTAGCATCCTCTATGAGATATTCAGTTCTAGCAGAACCTTGTAATGCAATTCCACTTAAAGTGTTATTTTAAAATATTTTCTTGCATTTTTATCTTTTTTATGTAAGGAAATTACATTCTTGAAGTAATTAGCTTTTGCTGACTAGAAGTATATTTTGAAAATACGCAAATGCAGATATACTATGTTGACCAAAATTATAGTACTTTATTTTCTGATAACTCCACATCATTAGGGAAAAATACCTAATTTTACCAGGAAGTTCACGATTAAAGACTGTATATATACATTTATGTTTTGGTTTATCTTTTACAGAATACATATGTAATTAACCTCATTCCTTACAGAGTCAGCTCTAGTGAATAGCACTTTCATCAAGACAATCCTAATGTTCTCCTGGAGATTGCTTCAGATTGTATATTTTCCTTCACTTTCCTATTTGAGCATGATTTTCACCTTTTGATAATCTGCCAGAACAAATGTAGCTACGTCTAATGCTTAAATTTAAATTTATTTCATTAGGCAAATAATATCCATTAATAATAAAAAATCTTAATAGTAGTAGCAAATAATATAAATTAATTTTCTACCAGATGAGATAGTAAACAACAGAAAATTATTTCAAATCAGTTGGTTCCAAGTTGGAATGGTTTTTAATTATTGTTTCCATTTCATGTCATAAAACACTTGCTAATAATGATCTGTTCACATAATAATCCAGAAAAAAGATGTTTTCAATAGAATAAACTTTAATTTAACCTAAAATTTAGCAGATGAATATATAAATTTTATGTTTTCTTATGATTTCTCTTTTTCACTCATAATGAAGGAGGAAAATTCATTAATGTAAAAAAAGTAATGCTAAATTATGTGATCTGACATCCTAAATCTGTTGTGTTTAAGTCTAGGTTTATTTCAACTGCAGACAAAAATCTTCAATGAAGGATGTGAAAATGCTATTTCATTAGACATAAGGCCTCTTTAGTTCTTGGATACAATACATTAGATAATCACAAAATATATCTGGACAAATGTAAACAGAAGAATAAAGAAAGCAGAAAGGAATAATTGTGCAGAAAAGGGAGTACTATATCAACAAAAGGGAAAAAAGTCCACAGAAAGAGGAATAGTGTCTTTGCACTTAGAAATTTAAAAAACCCACATGAGAAGTATTAAAAAAAAAGTTAATCATATAATTAAAAATGAGAAGGAAAACTAAAAATATAAAGTTGCTTCCTAATATTTCTACAATGTCCACAGTTTGAATCTAAAATAGAATTAGATCAAAATTTTCTGCCATACTGTAATTTAGTTAAATCCTAGAGTGTTTTCTGGTGGTTCAATAAATACCTTGTGTTATTTCTTTATGTCTCAAGACAAAAATAATTTTGACATTTTTAAAACACTCAATCTTTAAATTTTCAATGTTGTTACTTTGAACTGCATATTTCCTGACACAAAGAGATCTCTAATTGATTAGTTACTTCTATCAATTTCATCAGCTCCTTTTCCAATGAGTATTCAGAGGAGAATACCCAGAACATTCCCAATGCAAGGTTTAAGTTAAGCAGTCTGAAACATTCTGAGATATCGGAGTTGAATGATTTTTATTTCCAAGCAGAAGCTGAGAGCCTTAGAAATTATTTATTTTTTAAATTAAAACTATTTGTACACTTTGGTTGGGTACAAGGTCTATGGTCATAGGATTAAATAGAGATTATTTAGCCTTGATATGTAAACAAATCTTGTGCTCTCTAAATTTCATGAGAGAAACTGAGCACACAGTCTTCAATTTCTGTACCAGTTTAAAAGCTACCTCAGTACTTTGCTGATTACAAATGCCAATGTGACATCCAACACAGAGCTTTAGGTGATAGCATAATAATTCTTAAAACTAGGCTATATTAGCCAAAAAGTCTTCAGAAATTACCAAAATCAGGCAAATATTGTTAAGTACCTCTCTGGAAGATCTGAGACACCTCTGTGCTATCCAGCATCAGGAGTTAGAGAATTAACCATCTTCTTTCATAAATATTTATCGCTAATTTAAGTCTGCTTAAATGCCTGATGTATCTAAACAAGAAATATTTTCGTCTAATTCAGTATCTCACTTCACTATATTTCAAATTTAATTATCTTAGTAGCAGGTTAAGAGAAACAGAAAAACTGGGATAATAATGGTCCAAAATTTCATTCAAAAGTTTCTCAAAATTATGAAGTCCAAAAAGTTTTCCTCAGTACAGCCACTAATACCCTTAGTGTTTCTTGAGTAAAGACTACAATTAGGTATAATGCCATTGAATTAAAACTAACTTTTAATAGGACAAAGTTTAATCTTGTATGCAGCTATAGAAGATCTGAGGAAAGTACTCAGGTTTCTTCATGTACTTCACCTGCTATAAATTCAATTCATTAATAGAAAATCATCAAAAAAACTGTGAGAGATTTGATTCCTTTGATTCCTTTGCTATCTTTTTAATTAAAAAAAAAGGTTTCCACTTGTTTTTGACAGCATCAGGAATCGTAGTAGCTGCCCTTCAGCAAGGTGCAAAAGCTTTCCCCCCCAAAATCAGGTCATAACATCCCAAACAGAATATAAAACTTACCTTGAAAAAAGTCATGGTTGCTCCGTCTTCAACTGCCCCATACTCTATCTTTGTCTGCTTGGCCAAGTCATCAGCAGAATCAATAGGGGACTCCATCCGTTCCACTGTCAGAAAGGCGGCTAGGTTAGCAGTGTACGAGGAAATGATGATAAGTGTGAAAAACCACCAAATGCCTCCCACTATCCTGGTGGAGAGGGCTTTAGGCATGAGCTCAGAACCTAACGAAAACCAGGGGAGAAAGGTGAAACGGATGCACAGAAAACAATAAGTGTTCAGCACTTTTTGCCACAGTGGGGAAATGGAATCACTGTGCAAAAAAAATCTTTAAGCTACAGGTTTAGATGTACTGCTTGTAAAAACACACACAACTGAAATGCAAAATAACTGGTTAAATTTATAAAGACATATCTTTTTGGAGCTGTGGGAATCAAAATATAGTAATGGGAGATTCGCAGGTCAGTGCCATTTTAGAATTTCTAAACATATATATAAAAATACCAAGAATAAAAAAGCAGTTACTTCAACTTGCTTTCCAGAACAAATAAGCAATTGATGAAGGTACCAGATATGAAATGAAGGATTTCATATCTGAAAAACAAAACTTTAAATCTATTATAAATATGCTTTTGAGTTTTTCCATTTACATTGCTGTAAATGATAGTTAATTAAATGTTGAGATAAAAAAATTCATATCTCCCATCTCTATGTTTAGCCCCACAATTTCATTTAAATATGGGTGGCTATGCTAAAAACTTCAATTTAATAGAATAGCAATAAAAATATTAGACTTCTATACATAAGCTTCATAAAGATAGATTATAATTCATTGCTGGAGTTGCCTGCTCATGGCACGAAAGAATGGAGGGGGAGACAGACACTGTATAGTAATTTGCATAATTTTTAATGCAAATTTGGAGCCTAATGAGACAAATTGAAGCACATAAACTCCTCTTGTGTTTAATTACAAAAAATAGGAATAAATTAAATTCACTGTAATATACAATTACAAATATTTATCATAAATGAGCATGTATGGATTTTTTCCATAATGTTATAATTGAATGAAATGAAATTTCTAATGATGTCAAATAAACAATTTCAAGTTTCATTTTAAGAACTTTATGTAAGATCTTTTAGAAGTATCTGGAAACTTGTTTTCAAGGAAACAGTTTCATCATATCCACTATACAATTGTACCGAAACAACCCCTTTTTGTTAATTGGTTACTATGTTTGCTCTTATATCTCCTGGGTAAAATGGAATGAAGGCAAGATGGACTATTTTATTCCTGTTAAATTTTAGTGCTTATATTGAATTAGTTAAGGAACTGGTCCAGCAAGGTAACACATCTTCATATAGGTGAAAGATTATGTCAAACTTCCAAACTCAATGTGAAAAAAAGAACAGAAGGGCTGGGGAGAGAGGGAGGAAGAAAACAAAAGAAAGGGAAAAAAGAAGTGGTATCATAACTGGACTACTGTATTCAAAAACAGCCCATCTTACCCTGCAGTTCATCTTACCCTTGCTGTTTCAAACAAAAAAGGCTGACACACTTGGACATGACAGCCAACTCCAGCGCCAGACTCTGCCTAGAATTCTGCAAGGGAAAAAGTAGAAAAGTACCTGTCTGATGGAGTTGCTCCTAGGCCCTGTTAGTCAGACACTTAGACACCATAACACTAAGAGATTTCCCAACAAGCCCACTATCATTAACTCTTTTTAATTGCTCTCATTTCATTTTAAAAACCAACACCAGTAAAGTCAGACAGGACTGGAAAGAAGAGAAGAGTGGAGACATTGGCCACAGTTCCCCCAGTTCCCACGAGCTCGTACCTTACCAGGGACAGAAATTGAGTGCCACCTGGGCCCATGAAACAGAGCCTGGTCAGGGGCTGACTGTCATGTACCCAAGGTAACGTCATGTCCAGCACTATATCCCACAGTTTTCTGGGAGCAAGAGGTGCCAGCAAGACATGCATGAGTTTCCTCTATCATGTATCCTCCAGCACTAAGCAAATCTTTTGTAAAGAAGCAGCACTTAATATGCTGATATGAGTATGGCCCAAGTGCTTCTATATTGTTACTGCTATTAGGTGAGAACTTCCATGCTTTTCTGAAAGCCTACTTTTAGATGACTTTAGGTTTTTGAGATTTCTTTTTAAAGCAATCAACAAAATCAAGACTGATGCTGCATCCTTACAATGGTGCCTTTAAGGTTTATTAAAGGTTGAACTGAGTAAATGTAAAACAATATAAGGCAAGGACAGAGGTTCAGCCTTAATTCTGAAAAACTAGTTTTCCTTCAAGGAAAACTATTATCCTCCAAAGATATATTTTAAAACGAAGGTTAGGGTTTTTTTCCTTATTTTGATTCTCAAAAACAATGTTTAGATGTTACGGGCTAAAAAAACCTTTTCCTTGCAAAAAGATGATACAAAAATCTAAATTGCTTTTTCCATCATAGAAGCATAAAGCCACATAAGAAATAAAACTCAGCATTGATAGAAATTCTGACAATCCTGAGAACTGTGAATGGAATTTGAAATACCTTCTTTCATTCAGCATCCCTTTTTCTGTTAGCTTCCTTAAAAGCAATCATTATCTTGCAAACATGTATTTGGCAATTGTGTTTCAACTCTATAATTTCTTGACATGTATACTGACAACCTAGTTGATAGTAAACACTTAGCCAACTAAAGACATATTTTTATCTCTGGTTTGAAATCCTGATTTCTTTTTACCCATTAACTCATGTTTTTCTGAGCACAGTACTCTTCTTGCTGAGGCATTAGGGAATTTTTAAGCCTACAAACTTGATATATGACAGAATATTTACTGCAGTTACAGGAAAGCTTCATGAAATCATTTGATGAGTTAAAATCAGGTTTTATTTATAG
This sequence comes from Molothrus ater, assembly GCF_012460135.2. Classification (NCBI taxonomy): domain Eukaryota; kingdom Metazoa; phylum Chordata; class Aves; order Passeriformes; family Icteridae; genus Molothrus; species Molothrus ater. Next base: position 105,544,733 of record NC_050480.2, on the reverse strand, counting down.
CCGGTGTACTTATAATGGTAAGCTTTAAAAATGATTGCTCAAGTATATTCATTAAAACAACTCTACCAATATGCATTGGTCCTGCCAACATTTTCTATGATTTTTTGGGGGGAATATGCAATGGTTATTTTTCCAGAAAGGAAAGCCATTCCTTTTAATGGCTCTTTAACAAGACTAATAATCTTTTGTATTACGCTATACTGCCCAGTGAAATGTCAGTGCAAAAAATGAAACTGTGCTATTCACATGTGTCTGATATTATATGACTGTGTTCAAATCCTTATGGAAAAGGGCAATAAAATGGTGATATATTTTTATGGATCTATATATTTAGTATGCTTTCAAAATAAGAGGAATATGACAAGGAAATTACAGATTTTTAAGAATGTGCTTAAGCATTTTACTTAGACAGTTATAGATAAAACTGAGCGTTGGTTTTACTCTGAGCAATATGACTACACAGCTGCCAATTTTATTGTCAGCAATAGCATCAATTTCTCAGTGCATGGATTGTTGAACATAGACATTGTTGAATGGTCATTCTGATTTTAAAAATATAAATTATGACTGGACAGGATTAAATCTCCTATATTATTTTATTTTATAGGTTCTAGCTACTAGATAAAATCTTTCTGTATTTGAAAGGCTTCTAGACCAAAATTAACCGAATTATAGATTTTTACATTATAGTCTTATCTGACAAAGGTATACTCATTCTTGGGCTGTTTAAATGGAGGTTTTTTAGGTAATGGACAGATTAGCTTGTTTAATTACGCAGTAAGGGTTTCCTGTTTAGGCAACAAACTGTATGGCTATGCTGTACTTTTTTAAGTCTTAAATTTTTTATCTGCCCTCAGGCTAATTCGTAAGGTGTTGGGAATGCCTGGATAATCATAAAAAAGCTGGTTTATGGCTACATGCACAGAGGCACCCATGCAAGTGACTTGCGCCAGAGAACTGTGACCCCCAGCAAAAAGTGGGACATGGTGCCCAAGAGAAAGAGCAGACTGAGTCGTATACCTTGCTGCATGAGAGCTCCAACTCCAAACCAGAAACTATTTAGCAAGGTAAAATTGTTTTCCACCACGTCTGAATCAGGGTTGCAAGGATGTGGATTATACCACTCATAGGGACTAAACCTGTGGTAATTGACAGAAGAAAAAGAACAGATTTAAAATGCAGCCATCACAAAGTCTATCCAGCAAAACTGCTGCAAAAGAAAAAGAAAAACAAGAGAGGTTATAAAGAAAATAGTGATTGAAAATTTTTACAGTGTGATTGCATTACAGTTAACAGCAATATTAAGAAAAAACAATATTGAAGATTAACATTCTTTACTGCTGCTGATACTGATAAAGTTGCATACAGATTGGCTCTGAAAGTTTCCAAGTGCCACCTGTAAACATCAAAGCACTTATTCTTTTATTGACACCAATAGAATTCCAGACAATTGGTCCCATTTAGGATTAGGCTCTTATAACCATTGTGACAGTATTTTGCATCTTGAAAGAAAATTAACACCTGTTAAATCACAGAACTTCACTAGAAAAAAAAATACATCAGGCAAAAGGTTTTTTCTCATAAAAATTACAAATAATGAATATAACAGAAAATAAATAGTTAGCAGTGAAAGTGACATTGTTAATCACCAAACACTACAATTCACAGAAAAAAAATACTATAGCAAATTAAAGGAATTGCATCCTGTCCTGTGAGGTGCACAGTAGCATCCCTGGAAAGGTTTTCCAAAAGAAGCTGGGGACACTCACAAGCACCTTGCAGGGCCAGGCTCTGAGAAAAGAAAAAAAAAGAAAGAAAAAGATAAACATAAAGGAAAAGACAATTTAATTAATTATCTCAAAAATAGAACAGAGATAGTAGAAAGATGCCTGAGTCTGGCAATAGATTACAAGCAGATTATATACAATCAATGTAATTCATGGCTTTGCAATTGCTGTGCATTATGATGAGTTCATATCTAAATGCTATTTTATCAATTGTAGCTAAAACAAGCAAACATGTCTAGATGAATTATTCTTTGTTACAATTTCTTTTGTAAAATAAAGATTTTCAGTTCTCTCTTCCTCATGGTGCTTTTGGAGAACTAAATTTTAATTGCAATGTGCAGGATTATTCTAATAATTTTAGAGTTTTAATCACCATGCCTGGACTTGGAGGCACACTGTTGAGAGAGATTTTTATTTTATGCTTAAATCATATCTTCAAATCTTTGATAATGAATACATGTGTAATAGTTGCATGTGCATAATATATTTAAGTGAAAAAAATGAAAATTGCAACAACAGCAGAATGGAACTAGCACAAGACATCAGCACAATAATTTTTAAAATTACAGATTTTAATTATTAAATCAATATTAATGTATTTTCATAATTTCTCAAATCATTAAAGCCACTCTGTTAAAAACCCTTGGATAGGCAGCCTTTATGAAAGAACTTTTTTGGTGTATTTTATAATCAAAGCTATCTGAACTATTCATCTGTCACTTTGAAAAATAGAATTTTCTTCACAATAATATTTCAAACACATTATAATACAGAAAATCAAATGTTCCACTTTGAAGCTCTTAATGTAATGTTAAAGCACTTCTCGTCTTAAAAGTGTCTACTTGACAAAGAACTGTTTCATTTGAATCTCCAAAGTAATACTGATATGCTGTGCAAAAATGTTGATTTGGTTCTAATTAAACATTGTGACCTGAATTCTTCTATTACTTTATAGTAAAACTAGATCAGAAGTTTACTGTCTCATTAAAAATCTGAGTATCTTTTATGTCATGTTTTTGTGAATCCAACAAAACCTGGAAACCAAGCACTCGGTGAAACTGAAGCAGGCTTTTATACTCTTTTGCTGAGAGATATTTGAAGATTAAACTGGAAAACACCTGAGGACGATGTTTGCTGGACAAAACAAATATATTTTTTCTATTTAAATATATATTTCAAGTGTTATTTACAGTGATTGTGACATTACTGAAAAATCTAAAACATAACTTGGCAGTTTTACCTTTTTGTTCTGATGGCTTATGTTATTTAAAAATTTTTATTTTACTTTGAAGCACAGAAAAATTGTCCATAGTTATAAAAAAGGAAAAAGGAGGAAACTACCTACAAGACATACAAGATGGCTTTAGAAGAAAGAAACAATGCAATCTAAGTCCTATAGTTTTGGAATTCTCTACTTATAAAGTAAGGAAAATTAATACTGGCTTATTATGGATAAATATTGTTCCTCCTTATTTTAAGGATGTTCTATGATATTAGATTGTCTAGTGTAAAAATCTTAAGGTATGGATCCTTAATCAATTTTTTAATGTAGTACATGTGTGTATAAGTTTCATGCTGTTTAGCCTATTGCAATAAAGAGTCACAAATCACAGAGTTACAGGTTCACCTAGCAGGTTTTATAAGCCAGGATCATGCTCAGGGCAGTGTCCATTATTTCAAAACAAGGGACTGTTCAGTCATGTCTCAAAAACACACAAAGACAAGAATTCCACAACTTCTTGGGAAAATCATTCCCACGTTTAGTTATCATGACAACAACTTTTTCTTTAAGTCAGGCTAGAGCCTCCCTTGTTCCTAAGCATCAAGAATACCATCTTTTTTAATCAGCTTCTCTTATTAGAAAGTGACTGTTAGGAAAATTCCTTCTGCCTGATCCCAGAACTGCTCACACTATTTAAATGTGTTATTCTAAATGATATTATAAGAATAATCACTTTGCTTGATTAATGGACTACCTTCCTACTAATTTAAATGCAGAAAACTTGCTCAATCAAGAACAAGCATAAAGCAAAAAGAGAACTTCAATGAACAGATGCAATTTTGAAGACAGATTTTTCTGACCACTGATAACAGGTAGTCTTCCCATATACCATTTCTATTAGTGTTTATTCTAACATTTCAGATACAGTCTCTTAATCTCTAACACCTTCAAGTATCTGAAATACTTTAAAAAATGGATTATAAATGAACTGCACAAGACCTGAGTTTCAGTTTTCCTAATTGCTGCTACCCACTGAAAAGGTACAAGTACTCCTCAGAAATTATTGGCTAGTGCAAGTAGTGTTTAAAAGTCAGCTATCTCAGCAATCTACAGAGAAGAAAGATTTGTGTTAAATTTAATTCCACTTCAGGAATATGTATGATATTAGAAATTAAAATTAGTATGCCCAATGATCAGACAAACCTACTTCAGAACTGCAAATTATTCGAGACAACTATAATTTATTATATTCTGTATTCACACAGCATTTGAAATAATAGTGTAGAAGCCCAGAAGACATGGGATCTTATGTGTGTGTCTCAAACACCTATAGTTGAATAGCCATGGAGCCAACCAAGTGTTGGTAAGAGCATGTTGTGGTAAAGAACATGATGTGACTGGAGAAGGAGTACATTGGAGATATGGCAGCATTTTTTTTGAGAAATGCCCTTGGTCTGGCTGCTGAAATAAACACAACACAGTACAGTTCAAGCATAGGACAGAGGTCAAAAAGTAGGCATGGACTATTGATCAAAGGCTGACCCAGTACCGGTGGATCAAGACCTCAAAACTATTTTCAGAAAGGTCTGGAAGAATTGTCTGCACATGAAAATTAATTTGTATAGAATGCAAAAAACTCATCTCCAGGGTGGGGAAACATAGCTATAAAAAGGTATGTCCATAAAGCCCAGATGGTGCCCACAGGACCCTGGACACCCTACCAGCTGGATCAGACTGGAGCCAGCACTGGTGATCTTTTTAGGCTCCTTGAGCCTGTTTGAATCCAGAACCTGTCATAATATTAACTGTGATCTACTGCTAACATTTCTGCTTCTCTTTTTATTTAGGAGTTTGATGAGATAAGAATCTGTTAATTCTTGACCTGCAGGCACTCACTCCTCCCTTCCAGTGTCCAGTCTGAGACAAACTCAGGAAGAGATGTGACTTAGGATTTACTAGAACTGCTTCTACAGTTTTGGTCTGTGAATAAAAACACAGTCTCCTAGAGAGTCATGGGACTCAGTCTAGATGAGCTTAGATGTGATTGTAGACACAGGGCATTTGTACACACACTACACTCAGAGCAGTACATCCTGTCACACACTGACTGCTGCTTTCAGTTGCTTTCGTAAAAGGTGTGTGGTCTAGCATGCTCCATACAAATCAACTCAATTCAAAGCTGCTGAGAATATGTAAAGGATACCTTCCACCAATTTCAATAGTTCTCAAATCAAAACCTGTCAGTTTATCTCTGATGATAGCATCAAGATAGTATTATGTTTTGAAAGCAAATTAATAGATATGCTTAGTACAGACTGTAATATCTGGAGATAAAGACATTTTTAATTTAAGCTCTGTCTTCTGGAGAGCAATGCAACTTGTTAAAAAGAGCAGAAAACCCCAAACTACAATTTAGAGAGAACAGAAAACGGACTAGTGGAGTAATATTTTTAATTGAATTTTCATTATACCAAAACACAGCTGCCTAGGAATATTGCACAGAACTGAATTTATACCAGTAGGGATACTCCTTGTGGGAAAAATGTGGCTTGGACCCATTAGTATTACATATAGGCCATTCGAGTTTTATGTGTTGATTTCAGATATTTGCTAAACAGGTACCAGGTACTGTCATTCAATCATATTCATTCTGTTACCTGTTAAATTCTTATAGAGAACTTTTCTGGATGGTCTAAACCAGCTTTTTTCTTTTTTTTTAATTATTTTATTAAAATAATTATTTTTCTTTTGTCTCTCAGGATCAAAAAAAACCAAAACACAAGGGATTTTTAAAACACAGGTTGATACTGAATATTTAGCTAAAAATCCATGAGAGTTATCAGCTTCCATTATAGCACCTGGACTTCAATTCTTACTTAAAAATGCATACTGACAAAATTTTTCCTCCTTATCGCTGACATGATACTGCTTTCAGCTCTGACCCAAATAGGAGCTACATAACAACTATGGAAAGGCTAAGAAAAATCTGTGTTCTACAAGATCGTTTGAAATCACAAGACAACAATCAAACACAATAAACTTAATTCATGGTCTGATGCAGTCAGATAGAATACTTCCCTATACTCATGGAATTATGAATATAGGCAAAGGAAATAAAGAAAACACAATTGCGAAGAAGTATGATGCAAGTATAATTTAAAGGACTAATGAGATTATTTACTGGTAGCTGTGCTTAGTTTATTTAAATTACATTCTTTTCCATGGTATTTGAAACACCATGTAACTATTATGGGTTTTTAAATGAACACATAAATAAATTGAGACTAAATAGTATTACAAAAATATTATCTAAAGCATGATGTGACCAACACATTCCTCATAGCCAGCAATATATGCCACAGACAGCATAAAATTACACTGTGCATACTATTCCAGCATTAGTTCAAACCTGTCAAATTTCCTCACTTTTCTTTGCATCAGGCCTATGAAGAAAAGTAAAGAAAATATGATTACCCACTTACATGCACATAGACATGTCTTTTGCTGTCAGACCAAGAAGTGAGCAGACAAGAGCCAGTAGCACAAAGATTTCACAAGCTGTAAAGCTTTATCTAATGACCAGAAATTGATAAATCAAAAGAATCTTACCCTATTTTCTTCATGAATGTGAGCACACTTAGCCAGTGCTGGGTATCGCTGAACACAGCAAACCATCAGCTCTAATCTCAGCTCTAGCAAATTACTCATTCTCCCATTCATTAGAGCAGAGTGTAGAATGATTTTTCTAGTCATTGTTTTACAGGGTTTCTGTGCAGGACTACACCCTTAATCCATATTTTACTGCATAAGAACTGACAAATTACAATATTTCGAAACTTTTTCAAGAATATCCAGGATGCTTTATGAAAACATACTACACTATTTAAGAAAAAAACATGTTACTGCTTCTCTTTATTAAAGCCTCATTTCTTTTTTCCTAAATTATGGCTTTTAGAAAAACTGAGATTTTTTTCTGTTTGGATCCTTCATTGTCCCACCATGTGGCATTCGTTGTCACACCTGATGACTTCTGGGCTGTAAACAGAGATCATAATTACCAAGACCCCTGCCCTGCTCAGATACCTTTTTCAGTACAGTAATTGCCTTGCTTGCACTGTTGTCATCTTCCACATCATCTTCCCTCATATAGCTGCCATGCTTTTGCTGCTTCCTGAGAAGAACTAATCATCTAACACTTTTTTTGTATATTAAACAAATCCCCATCTAAAGCAGTTGCATTGAATCATCATCTCTCCATTGACTAGAAATTCAACCTAAAGGACTTTTTACATCACTAAAAAATATCTATAAATCCTCTCAATTTGGGTGATATAATTCAATCCAAATTCTAGGAAGGCACCAAGATTCATGTGGAAGTTCTATACACACTTTACAGAATTTTGTTTTATATGTTTACTCTGTATACCTTTAAATTGCTTATAGGCACTATTAACTTTAAACATCAACAGGATCCTGTTAAATCCCATTGAGTCAGAGATAAAATACCAATACACAAGCTACTGCAGGATCAGAACCAAAATCTTCATTATATGAATGAATATATCTTGTCCCATTTTTACACAATTTAAGCTTCCTGGCTAAATGAAAAAAAAAAAACCAAAAGACTAAAAAGACCAAACACAATATTATCTTATTAGGAAATAATATAAAAATTTTTTCATAAAATTCTACTATAAGCAACATGAACCATACAGGAGTAATATAACCCAGCAACAGGGAATACATAGTGATTTTTGGAACTTGTCAGTTTGTACTGCCCTATTAGCTACTAGTCCTGCTCTAAACTCCAAAGAAATATAGGCTAGGAAGGTACAGAAATGCGTAGATAAGTCATAGGTCAAATCAGAACCAAAACTATAAAGGCTGTTTTGTTTGATGAAAATTAATTAAATAAATACATTTAAATAAAATTAAATAAATTACATAAAAATTCTTAACTATTATGTGATAATTATAATAACTTTATGATAACTGAAACATTTGTTTTTACAGATGTGAATTAAGAGTTTATTAAAATTCATTACTATTCTGGGTTAAAGACATAGCATATTACCATCATAAGCAAAGATTAATGTATGATGGAAACAAGTGTAAAAGATATACATACAATCTAATTTTTGAAGCACTAGTCAGGTATTATTGCTTAATTTAGTATATACACTGGTTTCAGTTCTTACATAACTTTTCAGTTTCCAAAATATTAGTCCATCCATTTCTTGAACAGAAGAAATGTCAATAGAGTTATATATTAAATGACAGTCAAGAATCTGAAGAAAACTTATTTAAAATTACTAGATTTTAATGCATGTGAACTTCACAATGAGTGTAGGCTTCTCCCACAATCAGTGTCCTGACTGCTGCTAAATACATTGAAGTTTTACAAAAAATATTATAGGAGATATTCTGAGATATCTCGAGTATGGTATGGTAGGGGAGATGTTAAAAGAGTTGCTTTCATTTTAGTTTTCACAAGATTTCCAACCCTTCCTGAGTTCTGAGTGACAATTCAGAAAACTAGAGTATTTGTTGTGTTAGAAAATATTTTGCCCCTTTTTGGCAATATATATAAAATGATGCCTCCAACAGGATTTTCCCCCTTTGTATGCTTTGCTCTTTAGGCTCTTAGCATACCTGAGAATCTTTGAGCCTTCATTTGTACTCCCTCATTCCTCTGACTCGATAGTGATAATTGGGTGCCATTTTAAAAAACAGGTTATTCACAATAATTCTAATATTTTTAATTTGCACTTTCTTTCCAACTAGCCTACATTTAGCTGTTTCATATAACATTCTTACATATTTACCAGAAAATATTATTATTGTTTACCCGTATATGTCCTCCCTAAGTATATTGAAAAAAAAAATGGAAGAAATAAAATATTGGCTACTTTGGAAAATCCTCATCCCTATTTTTAGAAATACTTAAATTTCAAGCAATCTGTAAATTCTTTTTCACTGGGATAGAGTCAATTTTCTTCCTAGCAGCTGGTATAAGCTGGTATGAAGTTCAGTTTTGGATGTAGTATGGTAGCAGTGTTGACAATACATTTATGTTTTTAGAGGTTGCTAAGTCATATTTATATGATTTCATCTTTTTCTGCCTTCAGGAGTGCCCTGGTCTTGCACATCTGTCACAATAGGACACAAAAGCACACAAGCTCACACTGCTGTTCTCAAGGTGAAGAAAAAAGGGGAAGTTTATTTTCTGACTCTAACATTTATAGTTTTCCAAAAGTGACAGCAGATTGGAGGGTGACAGTGACACCTCTCCAATGACACTGGTCAAACTAACAGTCTATCAACTCTCTTCTCCTCCATAAAGGAATGCAAAACAATGAGTTATTTACAGAAAGTGCATGAGAAAGTTCACTACAAGAATGTCAACATCAGAAGGCTTAGAAAATCTTAAAAACCAGGGTGACACACATCCTTTCCTCATGATTTTTAAGCTCATCTTGAGAGGTATGCAACCATTTAACAGAAAACATTTAGAAACAGAGGCTGAGCATCATCAGAATATGCCTTGTCCAGGGATGACTCTGTCCAGTGTGTGCCTCTGATTAACAGTGCTGAGCCTTCTAGTGAGTCCTGTGCCTAACAGAACAGAAAATCTCTTTTAATCAGACTAATCAGCCAAGTGACTTTTGTATTACAGGCCCTCCTCAGCTTTAGTAGTTTTGAACTTGGTTTCTGACATGGAGGGCACTTCTCTCAGAGGTTAAAATATAGGATAAAAGTTCATCTACTGAACCTTGGCCAGTAGTCATGAAAAGGGTGGCTAAGGAAGATGGAAAGGAGAAGCTGGGGGAATTATATTGGATATAAATTGCAAGGACTTATATCTGGTCAAGAAGCAAGAGAGAAACCATTATGTACTGACTACAAACTGCCCCTCAAGCTCCCTTCTCTCTCTGGGGGTGGGCAGAGGAACCTGGAGTGAAGGAATAAAGTAAAACTTGGAAAAGGGGGGAAGAAAGGTGTCTCAGTGTCTGTATTTCTCACCTTCTGAAATTTTTTCAGCTGATGACAACAACTGGTAAGCATCTCCCTGCCTTTATCTCAACCCAGGAGCATGCTCATCCTATTTTCTCTCCTTATCCTGCTGATGAAGGGATTTATTCTCTAAACAAACATTTGGACCTCAATCAAGGTTAACTCCCTAAACAGAATTGGCTTACTTCCTATATTAAGAATCCTCTTTTTGGAGATGTGATTTGAGTTCTGGTCAACAGTTTGAGGACCTACCCTCACACAACACAAAAAAACCTACCCATGCTCCATCCAGGAGCTACAATAAGGTTTAAATGGTAACTCTTTCACTGGAGTTATTCTACAAAGCTGTATTTACATATCCAGCAAAAAAGAAACTCTAAACTGTGCCTCCACATAGATTACACAGATTAGTCATCATCTGAATATCTTTTGATGGCTAGAAGGTCACAAAGAAAAACAAAAGAGCATTCACACAAATATAGACTCTTATTTTCTATAGGCAATTTCTTCCCTTTATCACCTCTTTTACTTCTGCAAAATCTTAGACACACTTCTTCATCTTTCAGCTGCCTCTTCAGATACTTCTGGAATACTTACAGAAGCTTAAAAAATGTCATATACAAATGGAACTATGAAGATATGCATGAAATGAACCTAAGTAACCCTGTAATCTCAGTGTGACCCTCTTCAGCTTCCACCCTTCCACACTATTCCTTGCGCTCACTTGTTTTGTCATGTCTAAAATTAGACTTGACTCCTTCTCCAGGAGAAAACCTGTCTTATTTGCTTTGTGAAGTCTGTACCATATCTAGTCCTGGATGAGAAATCTCTGCTTCAGTTCAAGATACGTTTTATGTTCTCAAATAAAACTTAATCTGAATAAAGAAAAATAAATTTTTTCAAGTTGAGAGCCATAACTTGTTGTGTTTATAGGAGGGTACTCCAGAGAAGTACTCATGTGGACTTTTGTAGCTTTTAACTCTTCTGTACACATCTGCTTCTGCCCACACTCAGAAATAAGTACTTAGTTAAATTAATTAAACCCCTACTGCATCGTTAGTATTTACCAAGGAGTAGAGAAAGGCAAAAGTCAAGTTCTTGTTTTCCTTCAGTCAGTAACTGACACAAACAGGACAAAAAGTTTTAATTCCTTTCAAGGGGCACCTCTTTCTCATTCTATTGCCCTGTAATTTTTATTAATGTAGTAATAACTTCTCCTACATACAAATCAAACCTTACCAGCTCATGGTTGACATGTGAAGACAGCCATAAAGAGCAGAAAAAAATTATAGCAGGAGGGTGTTTTCAGACACAGTATTACTCTCTGTATTGCCTTTTTATTTATTCAAACCAGAGTAGCTGCAGCTTTCTGTATCCTAGAATGAGATACTTCAGTTTTCCTTCTCTCTAAAAACACTTGCTTTATAGCTTAACACAAAAAGTGACAAATATTTCCTTTCTTATTCAATAGTCCTGCTGTACATCCTGTAATAGAACTGAAGCTTCACATCAATTTTTAGTTAAGGTTCTGCAAGATAATACAATTGTTATCTGCCTTATCTAATTTTTATAAAATGTAAACTAGACAGAACACCATTCCTTGCTTGGCTCACAGTACAATAAACTCAGAAGACTCTCTAAAGATCATTGTTTGTAAAATATACTTATTTACTTTTTGCCAGAAAGACAGGAGATATGCTCCTGTATCACAGTGTCTTTATTGATCGATTCAAACTCTTAACAAAACATTACTTACCACCCTAAACTATGCCTACAGTACATTATGTGTTTTTTGAGATCTTCCTGCCAAGTATTGACAAGCACATGTCTTTTGATTGAAGTATTTTAGACAGCTTTGCAGGCCCAAAGTGATGCTACACAGAGAAGCAATTTCCATTTCCCTAAAGGGTCACACTGGACAGATAATGTACTTATTTAACTTCAGAGGTGATTAGTGCAATACATTATATAAGGCCTCCATTCCCTGAGTGCAGTAGCACTGTACGGTATCATTGCTACTGGAAGTAATTAGTATAGCATTTAGAAGGTGGTTGCCAAAGGAAGAAAATGTTTAAGGATCTTTTTCCTTCTCAAAGAAAAAAGACATTTTACAATTACCTGTGTGTAACTACGAAAACCAGACTCAAATTTACAGAGACTCAATTCCAAGAAAATGTGGAAATTAGTTTATTCGGCAATTTGAAATAAAGGTTGACCTCTGTTTAGGAGTGAGAGGGAGCAAGGGAGAAACCTCATTTCTCCCTGGAATTACCTGAAAGGAGGCTGCAGTGAGGTTGTATGAGGTGTAGTCTCTTCTGCAATATATCAAGAGAAAGAACAAGAGGGAAGGGCCTCAAGTTGTACCAGTGGAGGTTCAGGTTAGATATTAGAATATTTTTCACTCCAAGAGTGCTTAGCCATTGAAATAAGCTGTACCCAGATGTGGTGGAATCAGCATCCCTTGAAGTGAAAGTATTTAAGAGACATCTAGATGTGGCATTTTGAGATAGAGTTTTAGGGTGATTTTGGTAGTTCTGGATTGATGGTTGGATTATATGATCTTGAAGTTCTCTTCCAACCGTGATGATTCTGAGTACCGGATATTTTGGTATTTTTAGAAGAAACATAAATTACTCTATTTAAATGTGAAATTAAAATCAGTAGTAAAATTAAATCAGTCTTTTTAACTGCATGGTTAAATCTTAAAGCTAATCATATATTGTTCTGTTAGTGACCTGAATATGCAAAAAAGATAATGATTTTGTTACAAGCCTGATCTCAGGAGAGGATATAAGGCAGTGTAGCTAAGAACATTCTTTTGCATCATATGTCTAAAAATATGCACCAGATGAAGTGCTCTTAATGCAGGAGTTAATAAATCTTTCTGCAACGTACCTGTGCTTATATATGGATACAATTTAATACATTAAGGTACAATTTATATTCTATCAATACTCATGACTGAAGAATACTGTTTAAATTTTTGTCTTTAATTCTTTCTAGTTGGGCACAAGAGATAAAATTTCAGGTATGCTGTATTCTGGTGTGAAACATTCTAAAAGCTCATCTTTCTAATTATATCAATTACAATAAGTACCAGCCAGAAAATTCTCATCTCTTATGCTAGGATTTTACTCTAATCTCACAGTTTGTCTATGCTGTTTCTATATTATAACAATTACTTCCCTGCTGATTTTATGGGTTAGTTTCATAACTTTAAAATTAATTTAATGACTATAATGTCAAATCTATAATAGACAGTCTGTCAGTAGAAGATCTATTTTTAAAAAGACCATAATTTTAAAAAAATATTTTAAAGTTGATGGGTTTCTTAAACATGTTGTCTCTGGAAAATTACTCAAATATCTCTGAGTCTGAGTAACTTCAGCAAAAACCACAGAGAATATGTTCTTTCATACAGTGGGAGGAACTTTTCGGGAACTGTAAAAAACAATCACAATTCCTGATTTCTTTGTTTCTGAGATATTGCAAGGTGTAACTGTCCTAAAGATAAGCTTGAATACACAGAAAGCATGGTCATTCTTAAAAAATGTGGTTCAAGTTTTCCAATTGATATCCTACTACAAAATAAGAATCAGTCACACCAGAATTGGAAGAATCACACCTTTCCACAATATTCCTTTTGAAGAGCCTTATTATCTTTGATAAAATTATTACTATTTTGAGAACTAAGAAAAAAATGACAAAATGATACCATAACTTTTAAAGATGAAAAATCCACACACCTGTTAACATTAGTAGCTCTTCTTGCATTTCCTTGCCCACCTTACAGAAAAAATCAGGATTTGATCAGCATGGATTTTACATCCATTAAAGCTGTGTGCTATGAACTATTGAAATATGTAGACTTTGCATTCTCCTGACTAATAAACACATAGTAATTTATACAAGAACCCTGTCAAGTATGGATAAACTCAAAGTTACACAAGTACAAACATACTCAGTTGAGTCCTGGCAAGGTAATATGTCTTTAACAATATAAAACACAGTTATCTTTGCTAAGATAAAGAGGAAATTTTAAAGAGGAAATTTTATTAAGAGAAACTATCCCAAAGATATGATTTCCTCGTCTGTGATGGCACAGATAGTAAAAGAAAATTAGGGTGTTGAATTTTCTAGCTATATCTTTTTTGCTCCTGCTTACATCAACACTCTGTATCTCCAAACAAACCGTGTAAACAATTCACTGAGCTGTAGTGCTCAAACAGTTTGAGCATAAATAGATATTATTTTTTTAGTATATTGTGAAACAAGAAAACAATTGAAAATACTTTGCATTCTCACCACTACATCTCATGGAACTACTAAACAAATGACCAACATTTAAAAAATGTCAGATATCCAATAAGAAACCAGAAGATATGAGTACAATTTAAAACCAGTTCTGACCACATTTGAATGAACTCCAACTGTTTAGGTTACCTGACAGGATAACTAGCTGTCTTTAGGCCACTCTTAATATGGAAAGAATATTAGCAAGGAAGACAAACCCCCTCAAACCAATGTCTCTATACAAGAATTTGTAAGGATGCTGTTGTACGGTTAGAGGAATCCAAAGCATGTTGTGCATTAGACCAACTGCAGAGACAAGTCTGAAGTTTCCCAAGCTACAGAAGGTTATACAGTGACACATAAATAAATAAAGAGGACCATTTGATGAAAAGTAGAATTAACTTGAATCAAAATGGGCAAGGGAAAGCAAAATTTTGAATGTACAGTGTTACAACAGCCATCAGCAGATTAAAAAAAAGGAAAAATCTCAGAGGATGTGGGATAAAGTTGTACATCCCTAACTGACTTATCTGACACAAAAATTTTATCGAAGCAAATAAAGAGGACAATCCTAATTAATTCAGTCTTCATTCTATCTTAAAAAGTAGCATCCACCTAAGAACAACTGTTCCTACACCTGATGCAATTCATAATAACTTCAAAGTTTATCCATTTTTCATAGTAAAGAAACCCACACTTAACACCAAAAATAGTTAAGAATACCAGAATTTTACTATTTTTCCAGTTAAATATAACAAGAGAAAAGAGATGGAAGAGTAATGGAATTAACTGTTCCAGAACTCTCTTTGGATAACTTTTAATTCATGTAAAAAAAAGAAAAAAATATACATTTACATATAAAATTTACAGCTAATAGTGTTAGCTCAGTTAGACATGCTAGGGAATGTTACAGATCTGAAGACCTCAACAGGGCTCTGTTATGTTTCTTGTTTCACCAGGGTTCTGAGATTCAAACAGAGAAATACCTGTCTGATGGAGATAAAACAACTTAATTGTAGCTTGTAGAAGTCCAGAAAAGCTATCACCAAGTACTCTACACATTCCTGCAACTGAATCTATATAAAAAAGCCTACGTTATGTCTCTAAGCTTCTGTATGTGTTAATGAACTGGTTTCACTTAGGGTAGTATACCCACCTACAGAAGTCTGTTACACTCCCCCTCTGAAGTGAGAAGTGATTTGCAGTGAATCAAGGCCAACCTTTATAGTAAGACATTATGTATACTCACTCCTGCCTGGTATCTGTTAATAAAGTAAATTTACTGTTGACTGTTGAGCCACCTCAGTTTGACACATTAGAATTTGTTCTTGGACAGTCCAGGAATTTTCTGTAAACAGCATAATATAAACAATGCTGTGATGAAAATATTAATGGACATGTCAACATTATTCCATGTAAGAACACCATCTCCACTTGTGGAATGCTACTCTTTTTGGTATTGATTGCTGAATATTGTTTGAGTAATGCTCATCTAACATAAACTAGGAGATTTATAAGAGGGTCCATGAAGGCAACTCCATTTGATACTGGTTAGTTGTGACAATTTCATTAAGCAAAACTCTTTATTCATTGTTTCCTTTACAAACTGAGTATTATAGCACAGTCTAAAGGTAGGCATATAATATTCAGGAATTCCTCCAAAAAAAGCAGTGTCTCATTCTAAAGTTTGCTTTAGTAAATGGATAGAGAAAGTTTGCAGAGACAGATCTCTTAATTAGGCCACATTTGAAGGAAATCCTTGATGTCTAGAAAAGAAAATTGTCACTTCTAGCTTCAAAGAATTTCAGGGAGAAAGACTCATAGAATTACAGACCAGTAAATCCCCCCCTAGACTCTGGGAAGATAATGGGGAAAATCCTCCTTGAAACCACCAACAAGTAGAAAAGACCAAGGTGTTTTAGAATAGCAAAATGAGGTTTACAAGGACAATCATATCTAACCAGCTCAAGTATTTTCAGTGATAAAAAGATTAACTCTGTGATTAAAGAAAGAGCAGGAGATGTGAATTTGATTTTAACGACTGTCTATCAGAGTGTCCTACAGCAAATCTATGACCAAATTGGGAAGGTAATGCCTGGATGCCAGTAGATTGCTAGGTGAAGAAAAAATTTGCTGCATTTCCATTTTTGGAGAAGAGTGGAAATACTTCAAAATTTAGCTGATGGCCAGTAATGGAAAATATTTCTCATTGGGTTGATATAGGAGCCAAAACTGTCAAAAAGCTTCATTAGCAACCTGGATAGTGGAATGGACTATACACCTCAGCAACTTTCAGCCTGTGTGTCAAGTGATTGTTCCTGCCCATTGGACAGTCATGATGCTACATTGGAGTAGTGTCCAGTTCTGGGCCACCTGTGCCATAAAAATAAAATCTCAGAGTCCAGCAGAATGAGACATCTGCAGAAATAATAACAGGGTAAAATCTACTTTCTGTGTTCAGCTACCTGAAGAGTGGATGGACTCATATCCTTCTCGAAGATGTACAGAGAAAAGACAAAAGGCAGAAAAAGGAGTTCTCTCTGCACATAAGAGTTTTTTCACGGTGAGAGTACTTTAGTACAGAAAGACATTACAGAGAAGTTATGCCATCTCTATCTTTGGTGATCTCAAAAACTTGAGTTGGGCACAGCATTGGGAAGCCTTCAAAGTTCCCCAATTTCTGTTATGGAATGTTGGGGATTCACGTGGATGACAACAAAGTGTCTCTTCCAACTCAGTCTATTCTGTAATTCTATGTTCTCTAGGAGAAATACATTTACACCAGAGGAAAAGATCTAGGTGAGCAGCCTTTGCTAGTACTGCTCTAGTGGGACTAAAAGTTGTTATTCAACTTGTCTGAAGGAGTCGATACACATTTCCTTGTGTGCAACAGTGTAGAATATACACAATGTGTGTGTATTCTAGTTTTAAGCATAAGCTGTAATTGTGGGCTTTGTAATGGAACAGACATAGTCAAAAAAACTATAAGAGCCTTTTTAACAAGTTTGACCCCTGAAGTATTAAAAGATTTACAGCTTTCATTTTCCAGAAGCTTGATATGAGATATCTCATATCTTTAAGATATGAGATATTTTGAAGGTTTTTAATTTAGGATTGTTATGCATCTTAAGGCAGGCATCTTAGAAATCAGGAACATACAATAATTTGGTTTTGTATAGAAATATATATTACTTAGTATCTCAATATATATAAGAATATATATCGCTTAGCACATGCAAAAATATTATTATAAAAAGTAATTCTACTAAGAAAAATGTTTGCAAGTTTATACATGAGAAACGAATCTTTTATTTTGTGTGTATGAGAGGGAAAAATAAAGCTTATTCATTCAAACAGACAATTATTGCTAATATTTATCTACAGAGAAGCTAATCTCTCAGGAGCACTGTTCTGTTTTGAACAAAACAGTTCATGTGCAAAATAAAAACCATATTTATGATGAAAACACTCCAAGTTTGTAACGTCTGAGTTTGTAAAGTTAACAAGTATGGTCTCAGTAAGAAATATTAGACCCATTCATGGATTATCCAATAACCTAAATACAACTGTCAGCAATTTGAATCACAGTCCTTTCTTACTCTATTTCAAAGCATTTCCAGCATTATCCTTTAATGCCTACTAAATATGCAGTCCCAAAGCTGAAATTATTTCTTGCTTAAGACTATTTCTTCTCCTGTTTATTTTTACTTTTTTATTTTGAATTCTGTTTATTTTCAGTAGCCTGTAATGAGCAACCACTTTTCTACTAAGAATTTTGAAGCAAGATAATGATTTTGTAGAAGGTAAGCAGGCAATAAAACACAGCATTTCAATCTGTGACACAGCAAGCAGATACTAAACATCCCAAGGGAGCTTTTACTTAGGCTAAATGGGCTGTGTTGCAAGTGTGCATTGCAAGTAGTCTAGCAATTGGTATGGGTCCTGATACACCACTTTTCCTTTTTGAATAGTAATCATTGTAATGTCCAGCATACTTGCTCAGTATACCTCTGGACTACCTGACTTGGTTTTGGTTTATCAGCTGTGCAGTGACTTTGCTTCCAGATGTAAAATTAAGAATACAGACCCCAATCAAACCAAATAAATAATCATTTATTAATGGCAGGCAGGACACTACATTCATTGTATATCCTCCTTTTGTCTATCCAACTGACTGTAAGGTCAAATCCCTCTGTTTAAACTACCTTCACTGAATTTAAGTTAACATATTATGTCATAAGGGTAATTTAAGAAAATTCATAATCATATGAGTATTGGCTGCAGAGGACAACTTAAGAGACAAACAATTGAAAAAAAAGTGTAATTGTATGTCCTTATCATTATGGTCTGGAATATATGATGTGAATTTTGCCATTGACATCAGTAGTTCTTTTAACTTTTTGTGTGGCTGTATTTTCAGACTGTGATATTTTTATGTTCTTCCTTTATATTTTGAGAGAGTTATTCTTCTTGTTGTGAGCATGCATGCTCTGTGCACTGAATGATACATTGTATAAATGTAAAATAGATAAGCCACTGATTCAGCTGTAGATACCAAATAAAGATATTCTGTCTGAATCTAGGTCATTCAAAGTGTATCTTAGTAAGGAATATTCAAAAATTCTCTAAGAGATTTATGAAAAATCATGAAAGGTATTTAAACTTGTTTCTTTTTTATATTTCTTTTACAAGCACAAATTTTGTTTGCTTATTTCAATCCATTATATTTAAATAAACTTGCATTATTTTCATTTTGTGTTTAGAATAGTCCAAATGCACCAAGTTTATCACTTGTCTCAAGAAACAATCACAACCTGAAACACAATAGTTTTCTTATGACTTCTGCTGATTTAGCTTTCCATCCCTATTAATTTTTAAAATAAGAGAAACATTTCCCATTAGAAAAAACTGCTTGATGATCAAAGAAGCAATTCAGCTACTTTACAACAAGAACTATCTTTATATTTTACTTGCTTGCAAATAATTCCTGCTGAACTCCAGGCTATAGGGTGCTGTAAACTAATTAGTACATGCAAAGAGATTTTTCCTGTCGTATGTAGCTGCAGGGAAGCACCTGGTTATTCACCGCTATACTGAGGGGAAAACAGATTATGGTGGAACCTACTCTGTTTCTTAAAAAAACAATGCTCTTTACTTTTTTTCCAAGCCAGCTAATACTATGTCTTTACTTCAAAAAGACCCATCTTGGATTGATTTTGTCCATTAGGGTTTTCTTGGTAGTGTGTAATAGCAATAATGAAAATCCCAAAGCAAATTAGAATATTTTTATGATTTAAGAAATCATTTTACAGCTATATGTTTGCTATATTAGTAATTTGTCCTAAATTTCTTGAGCATCCTTTCCCTCTTTCCTTCCTGATATAACATTTGCAATGATTATGGTCAATTTCTTTACTATAAAAACTGATATCCACATATTTCACTAAGAATAAATTATAAATCAGGTATTTTTTCTATAATTAAGAAAGTGGCTGGTTGTAAAAAGTGAGCTGTTTCAGAAATACAAAAAAGAGTATTATTTTATCTTTCTAATGCTTACAGAATCCTTTTAAGCTCACTACTCAAAAGATAAGTACAAATGAAACATAAATGTCATCACTGTAATGAGCATTATTATTTTATTGTAGCAGTAAAGATAGATTAATTTGGAGCAGAAGCTTTAGCTATAATATGAAAAATTCAGTAATTAAAAAAAATCAGCCATTCTTTTGTTTCAAAAATGCATACCTTCATATATCAGGTGGCAGTCTTACAATATAAAAACAGTCTAATCCTCTTTAAAACAAATAATAATAAAAAATAATGATTCTTTAATATTAATTTAAATTATATTCTTAAGAATTATCACTCATTTTATAATTGATATGGAGTCTAAATATCCTGAACAGTACTGGCTGAGCAGAATGGCAGCAGCTACTCACACTTGTGTTCCTCCGATTTTATTAAGATAGCATTCACACATACAAAGTACCTCTTCATGTAAAACCAAAAGGATAAATTTTGAAGGTAATTTACTGAACACTTGGAGGCTACTGAGGCTTTTTCCATGA
Organism: Molothrus ater; assembly: GCF_012460135.2. Lineage (NCBI taxonomy): Eukaryota > Metazoa > Chordata > Aves > Passeriformes > Icteridae > Molothrus > Molothrus ater. Next base: position 105,524,346 of record NC_050480.2, on the reverse strand, counting down.
AAATTATTATAATTTAAGTCATACATTTTACCTCCAGAAAGGTGGGCTTCAGTATAGGGTAATATGATATTTTGTACCGAACAACACTTTTACATTATTATATTCTTTGGGGATAAAATAATCCATGTTTTATATTCCTGATATGACAACTGGTTGCTTTCCAGCCATATTTAGAAATATATTAGCCAGTTCCACCAAGTCAAAAGCTTGATTCTTTTCCTAACAATGACATTTCTCCCCAATATTCTACTTGGAGTACATTTCACCAATTTACATTGAAAATTTTCTGGTCTATTTTATTTTTATGGAATTCTCTAAATATTTTCAATCAACAAATAAAATGCATGATATCAAAATGCAAAATATAACTGCATGATGTGATATAATTCTAAATGTATTTCTAAGAGTGTAGAAAGAAAAGACCATATGGCTTCAGTGAACATTTGAACGGCTAAGCTGAATCTCAAATTATTTTCAGCTTTTTTCATAACTAATTGTCTCCTGAGGTTTGAACAAATCATTTTAAGAGATGACACTACAGAAACCTTCAAAGTCAATGCTTGACAACTACTGTTAGTAAAACAAATCCTAAGGACAATTGGATGGCTCTGATGTACTGCAACAATAAGTATAAATTTACAGCCTATGTAGGAAATTATCTGCCCAAGAGGCTTATAGAGAATATCATGCCTTAAATGAGAAATAAGAAAGAAGGAGAGAGGTTATTTCACTGACAATTGGGATCAGGGAGATAGGAGTAGGGAGACGTATTCATATCCACTTAAACTCTTAAAAATGCGTTTCAAACAGTAAAATTATTCTTTAAATATATAAAGCACTTCTTTTAGGAGAAACACAAGGACTGATTTTGAGGTCAATTTACCAAATGCTTTGAGGTCAATGGAAGATAGCAGTAGTTCATTCCCCAGAGCCTGGCTTCAATCACTCCCTGTTACAACGCTTGCCATGGGAACAGTAATAGTAGTCATCTTAACACTGGAAAGAGACCCCAGAGGATCTTCTCTGTCCCTGTAAATTGAAATGGTAACAGGGAAATTGTAAGTTGGCCCTGTAAACTAACTAAAACCTGTCGTCCTCAGGTTTTAGATCAGCTGCCATGTGTACAGAGTATTCAGACTTAACCACCACTACACCTGTGGAAAAAACCTCAATCCTTGAGGCCTCAAGAAAAGGCCATCTGGCCATAGGATTGTAAAAAAAAATCAAGATACTTCAATACAAATTACACACACAGCCATTACCTACCTATATACACACATGTAGATATAAATATACAAATATAGATTGAATATGAACAAAAACTACTAGTGCATTTCAATTGCTGCCTGGGGAAATGTTTCCTAAGATGGAAATCAGACTTTCAGATTAATAACTCTACAAATGTCCAGTGCACAATTTTAGTTCCATTACAACAAAAACAGAATATAGTCTCAAGACCCAGACCCCATTTAGATCTCCTATACTTCAGCTGAAAATTTATTTTCTACTACATGACGTAAGCACAGTGAGTAATATTCAAAGTTGAAAAGGAAAAACTATTAATATAAACAAACCTAGCTACAAATATAATTAAAAAGTGTTAACTGGAAGTTAACAGAAAGAAAACCTAGAAGAGTTTTTTAAATAGATGGAATATGCTTTAAGCAAAGGTAAACTATCAAAAATTCAACATTCTCTTCTCAAACACAGTCCTGTAATTGGACTCTGTAACTCAGTTCTATGAGTACTGTGAAATTGGATGAAAATGCAAAGTTCTAGAAATACCAAAAGTTCCAAAGTTCTAGAAATACCAAAATAGTTTTCTTTGGAAGGGGCAGTAAAGCAGAGCAAAATAGTGCTTTTATGGAAGCTTGAGTATTCCGTTTTGACACATATTGCACAATAAATAAGTTTTCTCTCTATTTTAAATTGTTTTATGTACTTGAATGCAAATGCAAAATATTCCAAAAAACCATTCTATCTGTTTTCAGTTTTATTTTTATTTCATAACACACTACTCATTCAGGAAAGAAAGAGTCTGATCTCTTATTATTTGTGTCTTTGTTCTTGATCTCTTGCTTAGAGTGCAAATGAAAAGTGTAAGAAGGCCACATGCTATTGTTAGGTGTAGCTGTCAGAAATAGGACAATGAGTTACTTGAAGACTGAACTGCCTTCTTGAATTCTATCAGCTGCATCAGAACTTCCCTCCCTTCATTCAGTCTGCAACACTGCCTATAAATATGTTATGGGGAAGCCCTGCCCCTTACTCATTGAAGATCTCTACTTTTTCCTTTTTTTTTCTTTGGTTCTGGAATTATGTTTCTTTGTCTAATTTTTAAATTTTATAAAATAAAGAAACCAACGCTGACCAAAAATGGTGTACTTCTATCTAAATGGAAGTCAAACAATGCTTGATAAGAAGACCATCAAAACAACAGAGAAAAGTGCACTTCACTTATGTATTTTTTCATTATGTAGTCTATGCTGTGTGTAAGAAAGAACCTGGTCCTACTTGCTTTCAGATTTCTAAAGTCAGAGAGGTTGCCACAGCTCCTCTCAGTAAGTGGAAGGAATCCATAGGGACAAGCCTACTGCAAAAAACAAATATAAAAGCTGGACTTCTTATTATCATGCTGAAGTTGTTTAGTTTAGTTTTGTTTTTTTTTTTTACCTTTAAATAGTATTTACTTTAATATTAGTTACTCTTGGTGTTTTCCTAGGCTATAATTTCCTAATGCATATTTCTAGGGAAGAATGGAGAGAAAGCACTGCCATGCATCTGGTATGAGTCTAAGCCTACCACAGAAGTCACTCCTTGTCAGGAGAAGCAGGATTTGAGTTCTAGTGCACACTGTATCCTTTTGAACAATCTCACTTTTTTTATCATTCCCTAACAATTTTTTTCATCTCTGCCAGTAAGTTAATTTCATTGTATCTTTTCATAAGTATGCATTTCCTGAAAGTAAATTAGAAGACAAAAATGTTAGCTGTTCTACATCTACCGGGTTCTGTCTTTACTGCCATCAGTTAAAAGATACTGAATCTCCATTAATTGCTTTGTACGGTTTTAGAGAACTATATTTTGTAGGTTGGATATATTTTTTTCAGTTAATGGCAATGAAAGCCACAAAACAATGACAAAATGCAGAAATGCACTCATACTCTATCACTTTAATGAAGGCCTATTCATTAAATGTCTCTCTCTCTCGAAATTAAACATTTGGAAGCAATCTCTCAGTGTAAAAATGACACTTGATCAATTCATTACATAGTTTAGTGAGGCTATAGTTTTTAAAGCTCTTACTTAACTGCTTATTTATCCTGAATAGGCTAAGACCTGCACTCTTCATTAGCATTCAACAGGAAAGCATGAGAAGGGCTAGGTATCTGTAAACAAAAGATTAAAATGCATGGATGCCTTACATGGTAGACTAAATGGATGCAATTATCACAGGATTATAGAGAAAGATGAGGCATTCAAAATCATCACCACTTGCTGATGAAAAGCAAATGAGAGCTGTTTCAGTAGAAAACTGTGATCTGCCCTTAAAAGAGATTTCTAATAAAATCTAGGGTTCAGTTTTAATCCCTTTGGGATGAGAGACATGGTAAATGAACCCATTTTCCTCAGAAAAAGTAGAGCATTTACTGATTGTATATTTCACAGGAGTAGATATTATATAAATATTATATATGGACTTTTTTTAGTATATAAGTATGTTTAACAACTATTACTATCAAACTGACCCATAAAAAATATAAAAAATGTTTCTGAAAGAACTTGATAATTAAACCGAATTGAAAAATCCCTTATGGAACAAAGACAACAGAATATTGTCTGCATAATGGAAGAGTTCCAAAAAAAGAAAAATCAAAAAAAAGGAAAAGAAAATGCAACATTCCTTCCTGCAATGGGAAGAGAATAATAGGGGCATGGGTGTGAGTATGTTTGTTACTTTTCAGAGCACACTCACTGTATTGCCTGACAATGTATAGTTTTTGCTATTGACACATCTTAGAGTACAGGAAGAATACTCTTGATGGATGGACTCTTTAATGGATTGTTACTCCAGAAACCAACAGACTGCAGAACAAATAGCAGCTCAGTTGTAAGAAGAAAGAAACACCAGCAGGAATGCACTGGAGCTTAGGAAATATTGCTGTAGGTTCCGTTTGGGTGGCTCAATTATATGCAAACAAGAGTTTCAGATAAAATTACTACAAACTTGGAAGAGCCAGAGATTGCACCTATATCCATTATGAATGTTCTGGTTTCATACTATTGGAATTGTTGGCATTGTTTTTTTCAATTTAATTCAGTTTCTGAAGTTGTAAAAATCATTAGCAATAAATAACATTGTTATCATGCCAAACTCATATTGCCTTCATTTTACTAGTAGTTGTGCTCACAATTTCTACTAGTTTTGGTCACAATGCAAAAAATAAAATAAAATTACAGTGCAGTTCATGTAGCCACTCATCCTGAAGTGGTAAACACATTTGGTAATTTGTTCTGACCCAGTTACATTTATTCAACTGGGGTGATCTAATCTCAAGCTACTACAAATGGCAATGATCCCTTTCAGTTCTAAAAAGCAGACAGAAAGTGAAACAGGACAAAATCAGTTCTATTATTAACTCAAGCAACAATCAATATCAGTAATACATAATCACTAAATCTCTTGAGTAAATGGAAAAAATAAATCACAGGTATATAAACCAGGTCATGAAGTCAAGTTCATGCTCTTAAGAATCGTGTTTTGTTATATATAAGCACTCATTCAACTATGAAATTCCTCACATTCCCAGGCAACGCAAGATTTCTCTTTTCTGTTATATTTATCTGATAACATCAGTAAAATCAAGCTGTTCAAGAAATACTGCCTAGTCCTTTCAAATTTGCCTGAGGAATTATTGTCTAACTACATAAAACAGTACTAGTTTTCCGTATTTTACAATCCAGTAAGAGGAAGCTGGCAACTATAAAAGTATATGCTGTCAAATACTTGTTTAAAAATTTTCAGTTTGACTCTGTACTGTAAGACTTCAAATAAAGCATTTTCTTTTCACTACAAACAAGGAAAAAAATGTTCAGCTTGATAAAATATAAAGGTCACTATATTGTCACAAGCACTTCTCATGAGATCCAACTTGATTTTAATTTTAGCCACAAAAAATTAACTCAGAGAGTAGGGAAAAGATAAATGCTAAAGAGATGTATAATAGTTCTTTCTTGCCCATTCTCATATGGAAAATATTTGTGCTTCTGAAAGTTAAAGACCAAAAATCAAGTAGTTGCTGTTTTGATTTGGATACATTATATAAGAGCACACCTTCCTGAACAAACTGATGTAGAGTTCAACATACTGCACTTTCAGCCAAGTTCAAATGCAATAATGCAATCTTCAAGTTATATTCTCTCTGTAGAAATATACATGCAATTCATTCTGGTTTATCAAAAAAAAAAAATCAAAACAAAACAAAAACCCTCAAACATTCATTAAACAATAAAAAGAGAATAATTATGGAAAAACTTCTTTTTCTTTGATTAAGGACTGACAGAATGGACCCAAAACTTGCTTTAGCTCATTTGGATATAACAGTACAATTAATCCATCTGAGTTAAAATTGCTTTATATTATGACTGAATTTTCTTTTTTGCTGCTATATGGTAATTTTTTATACATACATTGTTGATGGCAGAGTGGCTTTAAATTTGAGAATGAAGAAGGAAAAAGTTCATGCAAAAGAACGGTATTTTTTTTCTGTAAACGAAACAGCATTAATACATTAGGAAATTCAGCAAAAAAAATTTCATCTGACTACAAACCCTCTTTTCTTGCTCCTCTTTAAAATAAAATCAAAAATCAGTGGTTAAATTATTGTACTGATTTTTTTGACCTGAAAATAAAAGGTTGAATTTTAATCAAATGAAAAATATATTAAAAATAATGCAAAGAACTAAATATTCCAATGGATTTTCTTGGGTTAATTAGGTGAAAATGCAAGCAGGATTATTGTAAGCATCAAACAACTAAGCCACATGTTGTTTTTATGAAGTATTCTCAAGGGAAAGGATGTCACTAACAATTTAACTAAACATATTTGCTTTTATGTCATAATTTAATATAATGTAAGACTGCATGAGACACAGCAAATTCATATGCCCCTAGCAATATTTTAAATTTATATATGCTATTTCACTGAGTCTACATAATCAAATATAATATATAGATAGATATATTTTTAATTTACTAAAATAAACTCATTATAATTATAAAATATATACATTCACATTACATTTTATGATTATTTATATGCATGAATTATTTATGTGCATTTTATGCCTTTTTAAAAATGGATATCAAAATTACATGCAATAAATGAAAGTGAAATAATATTTGTCTGTGAGGTCTTTAATAATGACAGCACAGTAAACAGGTAGAGACACTTTTAAAGATATCTATGTACAAAATTTTTTCGAGCCTCTGACTTTAAATACAAAATTTGTCATTTATTATTACAGATAGAGCGGCCTAAACATCAGCAGTTATTAAACACGCCTGAAAAAGCCCCAAACAATAGCCATTACCAAAACTGAAAATTATCTGTAGGTCATTAAGAATCAAATTTGGTCTTTTTTTTTTCTTCACACATTCTTGTCTTCAACCAACAAATTAAGTAATATTTACTTAATAAGTAAATATTAAGTATTAATTAATATAAGTATGAATAAATAAGTAGCATTAAGCAATATTTACATGATTCTTAAAATTTCTTTTTCACAAGAATAAAAGCCTACCTGTTTACCACTCTGTCTGGCATGATTTATAGCTATTTTAATCAACAACAACTTTCAGTCTCAACACATCATTTAACCTAATTGAACCGCTAGACATAAATTCGTAAATCAGGAATTATTAAAAGGGAAGTAGGGAAAAACTTACCTAATTGTCACTTACTATAGTAAAATAAATATTCAGGTGCATATTCTGAACCAACTTAGATGACAGTTGCAGCTTTTGTTTCATAATGGTCATGATGCCAGTAACATTCATAGAGGCCCAAATTCAAGGCCATATTTTTCACCATTGCTTCAAATACTAACTCAAGAAACTCAGGAGAACATTTTATCCTATACCTCCTATATTTTATCCTATATGTGTTCACCTCACAGAAATATCCTTTTCTACTTAATTGCATTCCATGTTGTTTGCTGGTTTATATGTTCAAATGGATCTTAACTAACACCTACAGAAGATGATGGAAATATTTTCCACAATCTTTGGGGATGCTGCAATAGACCTACAGTCTAGAGTAAAATTTCCCAGATATATGCATTGACCTGTGGATGTGTCTGATGCACAAAGAATTTTCACAAAAGACAGTGTAAACAGGTTAATGAAATGCACAGAACATGAAATAAAATGACATTACACAGCACCATCTATAAAATAGGTTTACTATTTTACTAAAATTTTCATAATAGGTGTGACTGTTACCTTAGCAAATATTAACATGAGAAAATGAGAATGCCTGCTATTTACCACTCAGGGGATTTTTTTTTCCTCAACACTATTGCTCTCTGAAAAGAGATAATGAAAAGTTGCTACAAAAACATACTCTGTTTCTGACTAGTACTAGTACTAACATTTCATATGAAGATGCAAAAAAATTCAAAGTTGAAAAGCATGAAAATTGAAATTACCCACATGCTACTGAGAAAGTTTCTTTATAAACTCCACCCCTTGCTTCCCGCATGAAGAACTACCTCAGATGCATTTGTATGTCTAATCACTAGAGTTTTATTGAAAAACACTCATTTTTTTATTTTAGCCTAAGAAAAGTTTCAGAGGTTAATTAACAATCTACAAGAGTAAAAGTAATTAAATTATCTTTTATGTTTTAAATTTGTTATTTTCAATTTGATTTAACATTCTTTCTTTTTCTGTAATCTGAAAAAGGACAAACAGTAAAGAATAATTTATCTTCTCCACATAATTCTCTCTTCACTGTAATTCCATCATTTCTCCTTTGTGTTCCTGTTCTCTAACTGAAAACTTTTACTGTTTTAAAAGGACTTATTTTATATAGCATAATTTACTTTTTTTTAGCGCATAATAAAGAATACTTGGATTTTTATAATTCTAGTAAAACTGCACATATTTGAAGTAAAGCAATCTGTCATGTGGCAACAAAAAAAAATAATGTTACTGTATGTTATGAAGAGTATTATATTTAAAATTGCCATGCCTATGAATGTCAATGTCAAAGTAAACACTTTGACATCCTGAAACCATGAAACAGCACTCAAATTTTTTTAAAAATAAAATGTATATACTTTTTCCCAAATTTTATATTCTTTTAATTTATGCTAAATATTTGAATAACACATTGTTTATATCTGTTCCAAGAAGTATCTATTATCTTCATTGCCTTTAAATTGTTCCTGAATTAAGAATGTCTTATTAAACAACCCTAAAATGATTGTAAAAATAATACAGTTCTGCTAAGTTTAATATGTAAAATAACTTGACTCCTTCCAAGTAAATTCATTTTTCTGCTCCTAGAGCCTAGACTGTTAAATCTAAAGAAAAGCAATTTTAGCATGGATTCTCCTTTATGTTCCCCAAAACACATCTTCAAGAAGGTTTCAATAAATCCCTAAAGTGGTTTACTAAAACTGAAGAAACTGAAATTCTGGTATGGAACTCAGACGCTATTGTTAAAGAAAATCAGCAAATCTGGTCTGTTAACATTCAAAGAATATTCAAAGAATATGCACAATATGCATGAGCAGAATGTTAGCAATATCTTAGATCAACTTTTTGAAATAACACACATCGATATTTAGCCCATGCTCTAACACAATGGGGAAAAGAAATGCTTTCATGTTTCCAGGGAAGAAATCATATATGTTACATAAGAAATAAGAGATCTATGTAAACCTAAATGATTATATATCTTTACAAAGGATTTCTTCATTTTATGTGGAGAATGTTACTCCTTGTGTTTGTGATAGTCTAAAAGTATCATGTACTATCACTGTCATGGACTTCACTAGGTTTTGTAATGTTCCTAAACTGCAAGGGTGGGCTGAGTTCTCAGAAACTGCTTTACATGAATACTTATCAAGCTGACACATCTTCAAAGACTATATTTAGACAGTTTTCCTACCTTAAGAAATCTCAACATCCTATATAAAGAACAGGAGCTGCAAACGCATTGCATTCATTCTACATTTAATTATTTTTAAATAAAAACACATACCAACCATTGCCTCTGAAGGATTGCCTATAATTCTTAAACTTCATAATATAATATCCTGTATTTGTCCATGCCTTTAAATATGTTTTATTAGGAAACCCAGTCTGTAAGTGTTTGGTGTAATCTAGTCCAACAGTGTGTAACTCTCTACTAGGCCTTGCAAAGTTGCTCATATTGCTGACTGGCATGTTTGCAATAATAAGGATTCATATGCACTACTGATCAGAAGATCTTGCTGTCTTGGTCCAAATAAAATTTTTAAGATGGTTATAGGGTATCTATGAATTAGACTGTAAATTTTTGATATGAAACAGTTTATTCTATAATAGTAACATAAAATTATAATAAATTGATAATTATTTCTCTTAAAGATAATAAAACACGGTATTAGAGAGAAATGTGCTTGAGAAATTCAAATATTCCCTCTTTTAAAAGTGAAGCACTTAGTGATTTCTTCAGTTTATTCAAGAGTTTGTCACAAGTTGCAGGGAAGTGATAGATACTGCAGAGGACCCTCAAAATGCACATAATAAAGTGTGAAATCATATTTTGTAATGTAAAATATATGGGCTTTAAAAAAGCTTTTCATTCAAAGGTTGTATATCAAATCTGGCCTTTCTATTCAATTTGTGACTACCTTCCTGTCTAACATTTAACATCACAGCAAAGGAAATATCTAGTTAAGAGTGCATAGCAATTCAGTGCTCCCTTCACCATACATTAAATGTCACCCATCAGAATGACATGAATTTAAAAAAATTATTACTCTAGGGTCACTTCATAATAGGATATCTGTTAATATAGGCACATTGTGATTTTTACATAGAGAATAAGCCATTAAAACATTTTCAAGACCAACATTAGTCTTCCTTCTGCTTTTAAAATTGTCAAAATAGAACATCCTTTAAATATAACCAGTAAACTAAAACTTTAATTGTGATATATTGGGGTCATGTAGAATATTTTGGAGTATTTATTTATAGTGAGTATTTTGTGCACTTATATGTCACGCTGATTGCAAAAGTTTTGTCATCACAAATTAAGACCTGGAAAATTGTTGTTTTATGGTTTGGTTTAGAATTTGGTTGGTTGCCTTTTTTTTTGGTGTGTTGTTCTTTGGTTTTCCACCCTCTCCATAAAAGAGAGCATAATATTTTTGTTTAATATTTCTACATAATATAAATATATCAATAATTGTTCATTTAAAGTGCTTAATTAATTTCTAATCAAAAATTTACAATAAATAGGAGTCCATATATTCTATGAACTGCTATGGTTATGTCTGTATCAGTAAGTGAAGGGAAGGACTCAGACTTCAGCAGTGGCATGTGATCATCCATACAATTTATTTGTTAGAGCATTCCTGTTCACAGTTTTGGCCTATGCTACACTCAGATGTGGTTTAAAGAAACAGGAAATCCTGGTAAGAACTGTGGGTGGGATAGCTGGGATGATGGACCATTTAATCATATGGAATTTTCTGTCCCTCTGTGCCAGAAAGCAAGCCCTGAACTCCAGCCCTGACAATGTTCATGTTTCCTCCTTTCTGATTACACCGTCACAATTTTCAGCTTGTACAATTTGTACTAATAATTGTACAAATATGTCTGTTGCTGCTAATGGAACACAGAGGCTTTCTTCAGGAAAGATCATGGTTAAGGAATTCAAACACAAGACACATTTTAAATTTGATAATAACTGCAGCTGAACTACAAGGGCTTTCTTCAGGGACTCTGCTGAATTCACCTCCAGATCCTGATCTTGGATAAATATTTGAAGTTGTTTTGGGTTTGGGTTTTTTTCATTATCTAGAAACACTTCTCTCACCTTCAAATAACACCCTGAGGCCTGGATATGAGCTAGCTATAATATATTCAGCTCAATATTAACGAAATACCAGCGCTTCTTTGATTGACAGCTCTGATAGTCAGAAACATCCTCACATGACCACCACCAAGATGCCTCCTTCACAGAGCTATCAGTCAGCTGGAATTCACCCCTCCAGCTCTCCAATTTAATAAAACTCTGTTAGGATACTAAGTATTTCAAGTCTTGACTCAGCAAAGTATTTCTTTTAGATGTTTTTCCAAGAAACTGTGATTCTAGAAGTAGTATTTCAACAACATCAAGACTAGATCCAAACTGTTCGTGGTAATATGCAGCAATGTTCTTTTCAACAGAAACAGGCTATGCATAGGCCTTTATCTTTCTTCTTTTTTGAGGAAGGTCAATTACATCAACTTTTTCTTACCAAGGATCACTCATGTGACTTTATTCTGTATTGTGTACAGCCCTATCACTGGACTCAAAACATGCTGCCACTAATATCACATGGCCTACCTGAATTTAATCTTTCTCCCTCTGACCAAACTGTCAAAACAAACATATGTGAGTTAAAGAACACTGGAGAGATTCAGCTGCTCTAATACCAATGTCTCAGAGATAAAGGCCCTAGAGGCAATTTATATGTTTCTGCAAAGGCAGTAAATGCATACTCCTGTCCCATATATCTGCAGATCATTCCATCAAGTTTCAATACTTTCAAATACTTACATTCCTTTCCACATAAATTAATCTGAAATGTAACTTTTCAGATTTTCTTCTTTTATTTCTGTTTCTTATATCCACTGCTCTTCTCCAATACAAAGACAAACTTCGAAGTGATTTTAATGTCACTGCCATAGGATAACCTGCGTAGCTATTCCACCAGTGCCAGTTGAATCTTATTCAGACTCCAGACTGAGAATAGCCTCAAGGCAAAAATCAATACCTCTCTTTCAAAATCCTCCTCAAAATTCTATTGCTTTATAATGTAAGCAGCAAACTGAAATATTCTCCTGCCTACATAGCTGAAGAACAATAACTGCTGAACCTAACTTCTTAAGAAATTTACTAATTTTTCATTTCATTTTCTTCATAATTTATAGAAATTTTACTCCTATTTAACTATTTAAAATATCTAAATACTCTTGCTGAGCTGAAAATTGTTTAAAGTAAGTATTTGGTGTAGGCTATGTAACAACATGACATGACCCTGCTCGGTGATGCTGTGAAAGCTGTCCTGTGTTACAGGAAAGCCCCAATCAAGCCTCCCCTACCACCCAGAGATCTTCACTGCTTTCACCTGTGGAGTCATATAGATTTGTGCATAGAGGCACAACACCATCATTCTTACTGCTGTTGACATTTGCTTTTGTTCAGGCACAAATGACTGTACAGCACAGAAGGCAGGATGATGAGGGAGGTGTTATGAACATTAAAAACCCCCATCGACCTTTAAGCTTAAATCAGAGCTGAGCTTCTAGCAGCAGCTGAACAGAAAGTTATGAGGAGCCTCTGGGATGTGTCTACCTAGTAACTTATCCCATTACAGTTACATTTGAAGCAAGGTGAAAATTCCTTTCGTTGCCATAAATGAAGGGCACACTGACCAGATCTTGACAAGATTAAGTACTGACTCTCCTCTAGCATGCTCATTTAGAAGAGGAGAGCAAGAGAGAGAAAATAAGAGAGAGAAGTGTGTGGAGGATAAATATGACAAATTTGAAGCCTTTTTCAGGTATTTTTGCAACTTGGCATTAAATTTGCCACGCTCTGTGAGCACAGCAAAGCAGTGCAATGCAAAAAATTCTGCAGCATGCTTCCATTTTTCTTCTGGACTGGGCTCATTGGTTACATTATGTCAGCCACAAAACCAGAGAATTTTCTAAGCAGTGGAATTCCTTCCAAGGGAACTTCTCTGAACATTCATTACAATATAAGCCTTTTGATTTTCCCTCCGAAAATATCTACCAAGAAAATTTCTCTAGAACATGAACTAATTGCTGTACTACCTGTTAGCTGAAAACTGTTTGATATCCCTGGTGATAGTTCTCTAGTACAGAGCATTATATCTTTACTTCTACAAACAAAATAAGTTAAAAAAAATTGGCATCCTGTTCTGTGTAAAGCTAAAATCATTTCTCCTAAGAAAGAACAAGAATATCTGGAAGAATGGAAAGAAATTATATAACCTTCTTTTGCTATCTACCACTTCACTATTCACCCCATAAGAAGTTTTCCACACAGCATTCCTGCGCCACATAGTTGAGGAAAGAAGAAAACAAAATGGAAAGAGGCAGTAGATCTGGGTGGTTTGCTATTTTTAGTCCTCTGAAATTACATTAATTAGCTCATCGAGCTGAAATAACATTGTCTTTGTGTTTCTTTCTCACAGCTAGTGGTTATCTGTTGTAAAGAGTTTAGGAAAATCCTAAATGGCAAGTGAAGGTACCACATGTCTAATAGCCACACAAAACAAAACAAACAGTATCATGAGAGTGATATGCCAGAACAACCCTATTTAATAAAAAATTACTTATATTCAAACTATTCTCTGATGTGCTGTAAGAATTATTAACGACATAGTTTTTTGTATTTTAAACATTTACTATTTTCTAATAAAATAACCTATATAACTCAGCCTGATGTGGGATTTTTAACCATGGTGCTCAAAATTTTAATATTTTTGAAAAACTTTCCTGTAAGAAGGATACCTTTGTTGCCTAAGACAAAATTTCTGATAATACTGTAATAAATTACAAAAACCAACCAAATAAACAAACAAAACAACACAACAAAAAGGCACCCACTATTCTTAAGCCTGAAAATGCATGACTGGATTTACACAAAGCAATTTCATCATGATTGGAGTAAACACTGAGTGACTTCCATACATAAAACAGAAATGTTTGAAGGACACACTACAGATTTTATTTCAGTATCAAAACCAGTTATCATACTTGTTTTTTCAGACTGATTTCTGATCAAGCCCTTTCAGTGCTTAAATGACTAATACTCTCTAATGAGTTAGAGGCAGAAGTCTTGCATAAGAAAGGTAAACTGAAAACAGCTAAATCAGAAAGATCTAGAGATAAATAAGTCCCATATGCCTGTCTACAGGAACTTGTCTTGAACAATCTTTTTTTCTAATGCTTAGAACACTTAAATTCAAGAAATATTCACTTTTTAATTCCTTACTTCTTTTAAAGATATGCTTCTGGTTTGAAGTCTAATGTTTAACCATTAGCTAAGTCTAATAAGTTCTTCCTCCAATAAACAAATGCTCTATCTTTCAAATAGATAAAGTTCTGTTAAGTTTATTTTGGTTAGGGGGTTTTCTTTTTCTGTTTGTTTTCCCTTCAATTTAGCTGTACTTAAAAATATACTTCAATTTATTTCCAGAATATAATGGATAATGACGATTGAGAGAAAAGAGATTTAGAAAATTTGCATTAGCTAAATTTGCAAAAACTAAATTACTTCTGGTTCTGAAGTCAGAAACCTATGCTTAATTAAAAAAAGAAAGAAAAACACAAACAAATAAATAAACCCCTTAGATTCTAGCAGGCATGTTCCACCACTCCAAAAAATTTGAAAATTGACTATTCAGTTACAAATATCTAAAAGTACTTGAGAATTGCATCTGCATTTTTAACATTATGTAACAGGACAAGGTCTATTTTAGAAAATAAATGAGTAAAATTCATAAAATACTTTTGTTACCCAAGTTTTCCTTTCCTTCAAATAATCCTGAAACCAAATAATCCAACAGAGAACTCTGAAATACTACCCTGCATAACCTGCTATTTAATTTCACTGAACATCTGTTCCTAGAATTTTCTACAAGGTTAATAACCATTGTATCATCTTGAATTTTCTTCCAATGGTTTACCTCTCCCTCTTAATGTAGATTAAATAAAGAAATTTATAGCATATGGGTCTACATATTTTTCAAAAATATAATAATATTTTTAATATGTTTGGCTTATTTAGCATAAAGAGTGCTTTTCAATCCTTCAGCCATCTTTGCTCAATGTTATTTTGTTTTTCTGGGTCCTCCAGAAGAAGGGTAAATAGAAACCTTGACTCCTAACATTAAATTTTCCATCCCTTCACCATAACCTCTATTTTTATGAGGAGATCATTAGTTAAGTGTTCCAAGCAGGATGCATACATGAAATTACTTCAATAAATAAAATGTCTCCTACATCAGTTTTCTGGTTTGGCTTTGGGGGGGAAAAAAACTTAAACAAACCAAACCAACAAACCAAATCAAAGCAAACAAGCAAAAAAAACCACCACCAACAGTTCAGCTGCTGGTTGAATTCATTTTCTAATATATCAGGCACTCTGTAAATTCAGACACTGGTGCTAATGGAAAAAGAATCAGTCAATAAGCTAACTTGCATGTTTTCAAATTAGTACTCACAACAATTATTAGTAAAATCTTTTGAAAACACTGTGGTAACTTCTTGGATCCTTGACTCTATTTCCATTCCAGTACATCCTTGGGTTCTGTTCTTTAGGTAGGGGGTTACATATCTCATGAGAATAAGGTTTTGCATATCTCATGAGAAAATTGCTGCTGTGCACTATGGTGAGAGTTACAGTTTCCTTCTCCCCACATATACTATACATGCCAGAGTAAAACACGTGAAATAAATAAAGCCCCAATTAAAGCAAATAAACCTTCTGTCTCCTAACTCCAAAAACATAAGAGGCACTGACTTTTCTCAAAAGGATAATTTCAGCTTTAGAAACATTCCGTTTCATGTATAGAGGAACCCTTCTCTTTAGGCACATTTAATGTTCCCTGCTATCATCTGCTAAATAAATATACAAAGTGCCAAGTCTAACCTTGCTACATATAGAGGAAGAAACTTTACACAAAACAGAATTAAAATATCCAATTTCATAAAAACTGAATTTACAACACTTTTTCTGGAGACTCAACTTATTTAAAGCAAACTACTTCATAAAAGCAATCCAATATACTTCCCTGTGTACTATATATCTGCTGGTAATTAGCAAGGGCTGATTAAGAAAAGGATGAACCCCTGCACTGTAAAGAATCTTTCAAAACTAAAAAAATTTTTTCCTCAGATGGATTTTTATAAACATGGACTACATCCATATTTGTTAATGGATATTAATACAGTACAAAGAAATTAACAAATCACTGCCCATAGTAGATATGAAGCATTCATTTTTGTGATGCCATAGAACTCTTGACAAAACAGTCCCCAGATCTTGACTCACTTATGGAAAATGTTTATCCAAGGCATTTGTAAACACAAAATTAGATAGAGGACATCTACTTTGCTTTCAGTTAAACCCAATTATCTAAAGACAACTACAAGTATTTTATGAGAAATATCTCTTGTTTTGACTGCAGAGATACTTTCAAAAACAATTTTCAGAGTATGTATGTTTATAACATTTTAACTTGGCCATAGAGTGTGCAAAAATAAAGTCACAGGAAACTGGGCATATAAACTCAATTATGAGTGTATAAGACAAGATTATGTGTGTCTGAAAAGAAATGACAATACAGTGGGGCATAACATCTTTCAGCCTCTCCGAGCTTGTTCTAAAGATGAAGGGAATGCAAATGTAATTATTAAACTGTCACAGGCAGTTAGAAATAATGATTTAGATAAAAAGTGAATGGCATTCAGACAGATGTCTAGCAATGAACTCTGTGAATCCTAATGAATCAAATAGAACAATTCTAGTCAGTCAAAAATCAAAATGGAAGGCCACTGAGTACACCCATAATTTCATCAGCTATTCACCAATAAAAACTTAGAAAATTTTACTAGTGAAGATTGTTTATCGAATGGTATTCTCTCCAAAAGCTTTAGTGAACACCCTTAAGATCTTAAGATTCAAGATACTGTTGAGATTCAAAAGTATATTTAGGATTCTGACATGTTTGGGCAGTCAAACACTCAGTGAAATATGTAAATGAGTAACTGAAACAAAGAAGAAATCACAGAATGAAAAATTCAACATGACTTTTGAAACAACTTTCCATAAATGCCCTCAGATTCTGTGAAAGACTGCATAGCAATGCTCTATCAATATGCAGAGGAAATATGTGTTTTAAAATATGCAACACCTCCATGCAACACTCCCATGTAGGGAGTCACAAAAGTAAAGTCAGAAAGGGTGCTTAAATAATGTGTGTGTGAGAATGAAGAGATTGAGTTGCTGGTAGTAAGACACATAAAATTCCTTGAGGATGAACAGAGTTACCATTCAGTGCAGCCATTAAAAGCACCTAGGTTCTTGGGTAATTAGTGATGAATTGTAAAGCCTTGTGATGTCTTCCAGAATAATGAGGAAAAAAAGAAAAAAAACAACAGAAAGAATGGAGTTTCAAGGCCATTTTCAATTCTAGACAGTATCACTAAGACACTTCTATACTCTTCATTAACAAAAAAATAAAATCTAATTAGGGTAATCTACAAAGGAACAAGAATTAACATAAAACATACTGGTGAAGCAGCTGGACAAAAAAATGCATATTACAAGGTTCTTTCCTTGAGTCACCAAACCTACTGCTTTCCTGAAATCCTACATCATGAGAGGTGCAGGAAAAAACTCAGTTTTTAGACATAGGAATCAAGAATTTTCCTCTCTTCAAGTGAATATATTTTCTTCTTAAATGTGCACATAGAGATTTAGCCAATGGGTAGTACTCTATTTTCTGCTGGACTGCTAAAGCAGTTGGTTATGATTTTTTCAACCAGCCTCAGTAAAGTCGTTTCAGTTATTTTGCTGGCAGTGGTTCTATAGTTTGATGCACAGCAAGTAGTACCTGGGATTTCAGATTGGTCTGCCACCAATACAACAAGGATTTAGAGAACTGGGGATTTCTACCCATAAAATGTAAGGAGGATTTATATGTTAAGAAGTTTAAAAGAATAGTTTTCTCTTACTGTGATCTCTAACAGTATTATAATAGCGGTTATTATGTAGATGTTGTGCTTGTGTGTAGACTCATTGACCTCCTGTAAGTCTTGTCTCCTCTGGAACAGCAGAAGGAGACTGGAAGCATTGGAAGAAGTGATTCAAGCAAACCTTGAGGGTTTAGGATGAGGATCCATACTGGGTTGCTTATTTACAAACTATAAATTTCATAACTAACATTAAATTTCTTCTGGAGGAGTCGGAGAGATCAAAGCATTCTTGCAAGTGTCAAAATGCAAAGTGAGAGATTGTTGCTTAACTCATTGCTATACATGTCCTTCTTTAAGCCACATATCCTCATCCAAAACATTTAGATTTTATAGCGCTGATGGTGATCTAAATCATGACTTCTCAAAATAATTACACAATCCAGATGATGACTATGAGAAGGAATTACAATTCCAGGTTTTTTGCAGTTTTTATATAGAAATTAGATGAATCATCAGCTCTGTGTGCTAGCCACAGAAAATTACTTAATTACTCCAATACTGTTACTAATTATAGATTTATGCTGATATAAATGGCATACATAAACTATTTAACCAATAACGGCACAATAAACTATTTAACCAATTTAAAGCTTACTTAGAAGCATCTGAGCATATTTGAAATAACATGGACAAGTCTTGCTCACAAAATTTCCAGTGACTGCCGTCCAATTAAGATGACTGTAAAATTTCATCATTATAACATTTAGCAGGATTGACTAAGTAAAAAAATAGTTCTTCATAATTTGCTTATGAGTGCAATAAATTGAGATATAACTGCTGTGTCTTCTTTATATTACCTCATTTATTGAAACTTCATTTAAAGGCTAGAATTCAAAAATTAAAATTTCTCAGTTCTCACATAAAGGAGAAGAAATTTAGTTCAGCAAGTAGGTTTTCTAGAACATTGTCATAAAGGATTTCTTGGTATAGGTACACAAATATATTAATTAATAAAAAAAGCTTAAAAAGTCAACAAATAGAGAGAAAAATTCTTGTTATGCAATCTGCATGACAAGGTACACTTGATAAAAAAACTCAGTGTTCCAGAGGCTGGCGCAGTTAATTTTTTTTTTTCCCCAATAAGAATGATCTTTGGCATTAGCAAGAATGATCTTTGGCATTGCTTTTCAACCAGAAACAAAATTATATGAAAAGAAGCAGACTATACAGAATCTTTTGGAAGCAATCAGCTAAGGGTCATGAAGGTGCAACTTGATTTCAAAGAAATTAAATTTTCTGATTTTGAGGTAATTGTTGCGGAACAATTTTGGTAAGTGTGAAATTTTTGGCATACTTTTAGCCTTCTCTACTTGTACAGCATTTTATAGCAGAGTGAAAACTGCATAATATTTGCATTACAACAGAGGAAAAATTAATACTTTACATTAAAATTTAGCCAAAACTATTTTAAAACTCTGTAAGAGAAGCAGATTTCAGTGTTGACATCTGGATTGCCCTATAGGATGATGAATCTATTCCTGAAAACACCTCATAGCATATGCTGTAGTTCTCTAGGGAGACTTCAGGAGATAAAATTCGCATAGAAAGTATGGTTGTTAAAAATAAAGGGCAAATATCCTAACTTCCAACTTGCTTAACTATCAACATAGTAATTTAGGAACCAGAGCTCCAGAGTAACTGGAATAATAGTTTCCTCTCATTCTCTCATTCATTCCTTTCCATCAAGGTAGTTTTCAAGAAGTAGTTTCAAAATCAATCAGGCAAGGTTAAGGACAGAAATCAGCTGATCAAAAATATAAAATAAAAATGAAGACTGATGAGATGTAAAAGGATATGCATGCACTCCAGAGAGACTTAATGCCCAGGCATCTGTTACAGTCTGAAGCAGCAGGCTATTCCCAAGCTTTGTTACAGAGAAAAGATTAAGATAAATGTGTGGAGACTTTTTACAACTTGTCTCATTTAATTATGTTTTATTCCAAATGGTAAGAGAAAAATATAATTTGTTGATGAAGCAATGTTCATTGTGCTCTAATCAGTGCTTACAAAGAAATGGAAAAATAGGTGATAACAAATGCTTTGGTAGCTGGAAGCAGCACAAGAGCTTGACTTAGAAGATACAGAATAGAATAATTCCAAAGGGAGGATAAGGCAAGAAGTCCTAGCATAAAAAATGTGTTACAAGTAAAGGTAAATAAGCCCTTTAAAATGACAACCTATGATTTAAAATTAGCAATTATGGCAGTGAGCAAAGTTTAATATATACTTCTCTGACAGTGGTCACAGGGGTTCTTGGATGAGGGAAGAGACGAGAAAGTTGACTGCATGTTCAGAAGGCTTGATTTATTATTTTATGATATATATATTACATTATAACTATACTAAAGAAT
Source organism: Molothrus ater (assembly GCF_012460135.2). Classification (NCBI taxonomy): domain Eukaryota; kingdom Metazoa; phylum Chordata; class Aves; order Passeriformes; family Icteridae; genus Molothrus; species Molothrus ater. The sequence goes on along the minus strand of NC_050480.2, from coordinate 105,503,940 downwards.
AGAAAGAAAAGCTTCATGTCAGAAGGCTAGCTAAGCTAAGAATAGAAAGGAATGAAAAGCAAAGGTCTGTGTCTCAGACAGAGAGTCTAAGCTAACTGGGCTGTGGTCGGCCATTAATTGTAAACATTCAAGACAGGCCAATCACAGACACACCTGGTGCATTCCACAGCAGCAGATAACCATTGTTTAATTTTTGTTGCTGAAACCTCTCAGCTTCTCAGCAGGAAAAAATCCTAAGAAAAGGATTTTCATAAAAAGATGTCTGTGACATACTTCCACAATAGACACTGATACTTTGGACAGCTCAGTGTGAAAAGCACAGGAGCTCAATAGTGGACAGTCCAGGATAGGTTATCTGATTCACATCTGATCTGTAAAAATGAAATACCTTACTAAGGCAACTATATTTCTTCCAGTTTTGAAGATATGTCACATAAAAGTGAATTTCTTTATAACAGACAGATATGTCCACAGCAAAAAAGACCTTACTACACAGAGAAATCCATCAGTGTTCAGGGAATAACTTGAAATCCAGTAAATTAGGCATAAAATTATTTTATAAAAACATTTAAGGAGTTTAGTCTCCAGTCTATGTTTTCAAAAAAGAAACAAAAAGACGTGGAAGTTTAAAATTCTGCACAAAAAAAACTGCAATATAGACATAAGAAAACTTAGCTGAAGATTAATTTTGAAAGTAATTTATAGGAAGACCTATGCAATAAAACACATTTAGCATTTTTCAAAGCATAAAACTGGTTTTGTTCATAATGCCTACATAGAAAGGGAAGGATCCTCCAGTAACTAATATATTTGATTTTGCAGGCCAAAAATAGGAAGCATCTTTTTCTTGTACACAGACTGATGGAAAAGAAGGGACAATAAGTGTCTATGAAGTTGATACACAACACTGTAAGAAAACAGCATGTTGCTTAGAAATGGTACAATGGTTTGCAACAACAGACAGAAATAAAAACAAATTCCACTAATTGAGATTTTTTGATTATACAGATCAGAAAATGCGTAATTGACAGAAGTCCAAAAAACAGCTGGTGTGCATTACTGAGGTTCTACTTTTCCTTCTAATCAAATCTAAATTGTGAATTTAACTGGTATTTTCAATCAAAGAAACTAGTAAAGGCAGAGGCATGAAGGTATGGTATTTGAATGCAGAAGGTTTTCAGATGACTCAAGACACTGCTAGCAGACAGAAAAAGACAATGCTATCTAGCAGCAGAAAGATCTATTACTGTTGCCACAACAGGAAAAAATACTATATGAAATTCTCAGTTCACAGAAAATGAATAGACTTAGTGTCAAGCAGACTGGGTTTATAGATCAGTCATCAGTCTGTACAACAAAGCAAGGAACTTCCAGAGACTAACCATCCTAACTACTGAGATTCAACAGCAGCAACAAACAAGATTAAGAGGTGCAATGCAGAATCTGTCGGTTCAAAAGTAGAACTGTCTTTTGGGGGGAGCTAAAAGAGGAAAATGAAACAGAAAAGCCCTCCAGCTAACACATAAATCTTTCCTAGCTTCTTGTCTTGTTGAATGTGTGAAGATTACAGCTCTTTACAGATCATTCTCAAATTGGAAGGAAAATCCAGTGCTCTTGCAAATTAAGAAAAGGACTGATATAGATTTATATTTCTCTTTCTATGGAAGTATTTCAAACAATTAATTCCTAAAGATTCTTGAAGCTTTTACTAATTTCTTCATCTTTCCTAAACATCACAATACTACTAATGAATGAGTGAGATCCAAGAAACACAATAGAATGGTACTTTCCATTTTCGATGTATCAAGCTCTTACATGCCAACATTGTTTGGAAGACATGGTGAAACAATAACACCACAAAACCTTTGAGACAAAAATGGAAGGTTTGAATTTTAAAATAAATATTCTATACTGAACACTCTGATGATCTGTAATTACAAAACATTATATCATAAAAGACATACTAAGCACTGCTCCAAACAAAGGCACACCTTACTATGAAACACAAAGTGATTATTATGAAACACTGCTAGATAAACAACCATTATGGAAGCATTGTTACGGAATAGAAATCTTCTTAATAAGAAACACTGGATAGAGTTTCTTATTAAGAAGAATAATATTAAACTAGTGGCACTCAGTCTAGGAGTTTCACAACACCAGGACTGTAAAATACTTCATCAGCTGTGCAATACCTAACCTATAATCTGTACTGAAAAGACGTACCACTATGCTGCAAAGTCCTCTTCACAAACACACCTTTAAGTATCTCTCTTTACATGACAGACAAAATTTTTGAATTTTATTTGCAAACAGGTCTTTAGGTTTTGAATAATGTTCTTCTTTGTTTCTGCTTAGTATTCAGCAGGAAGTTCAACTTTCAATTTAGACCTGTTTCCTTTTACGAGCAATAATGTTAGAAAATGTTATCACTTACTATTAAGTCATTCTGCATTATGAATAAAATCTGTAGATTGTCTTACATAACCCTACATCTTTTATTTCTAAATGTGTTATCAATATTTGATTGTACCAGTTAGAGAAATATTGAAAATCTCTAGATATGAATGCTAGTATAAATTTATGTGTTAAAAAGATACCTTACACAATTCTACAGAAACAAAGCTTCTTTGTTCAGTGTAAAATATATTCTGTATTGCTTTACAATTAAGATAATGCTTCCAATTAAATAAGGAATTTATGGTGCTCATCACAAAAACAGAGAAGTGAAAAGAAATGTCAGCATTCTTGCTCTATTATCTGGTGCTTCTATATAAAAATAAACATTCCTTCCTGTTCTGCTAGTAAGCTCAAGTGGCCAAATATCTTAATTAAAAAAAAAAAAAGAAAGAAAAAAAAAGCTTCAAGAAAATCTATCTTTCTTAAAAAACATGTCAAGGCACATTCTCAAAGCATAAGTAGGAACTCAGCCATACAAATCCTACTAACATTAGTGGGAGCTACCTGTCAAAAGCACTGTGCATCATGCTGAATATGTCCTTCAGTGATAACAGTAGGGTTAAAACTTTTGGACATTTGCATAAATATTTTATGTTTCATATTTTACAAGATAACAGTTGTGATTTATGCTCAGATGTGCTTTCAGAGGTATCTGTATGGCAGAAACACCTCAGAAAATATTGTACTCTCTGGAACACCTCAGAAAATATTGCAGTCTCTGGTTATATAGTCCACTAAAATAGGGGTCTTTCAAGAAACTTTCATGATAACTCTGGCTCTTTAAAGCAGACTTTTCAAAATGGCACACAGTAAAGCCTTTCATTACAAAATATGGTTCAGTTTCATCTATATTACTTCAACACTTCATGTACTTCATCTACAGGTGCTAAATTACCTTTAAACTGGATTCTAAAAATATTACTTCTTCCTAATATAGGAATGATACAACTTCTCCAAAATGAAATAGAGAGAATCCTGATACTAAATACAGCACAATAGAAATAGGAATATATGAAGATTCTACTGTGAACCACAGCATGAAATCACGGAAATCTCGGGACTGAAGTGAGATTTCATTATCAACTCAAACAAAAAGACCCCATCTTATTAAAGAGATAAAAGCTAATATAGTTCATATGCATTTGATTAAAATAAATTGCAAGTGACTACAAGGGGAAAAGAGATTTCATACACTGCTCTGAGCTTTTTCTGCTGTTATGACAAACACCAAAGCTACAAGTAAGTCTGTATTTATGTGAGCATCTGAACTCAGCCCTAGTGAGTTAAGAAGGAAATGGTAAACATATTGGGATTGTTTGACAAAAGATGTTTTTCTGCTCAATTGGGTTGAAAAAAACAGATTAAAAAGTGAGCCCTATATATAAAATCAATTCATAATTTAACAATTGATGTATCAAGTTCCTTAATTCTAAAAGCTCAACTAAGCTTCCAAAAACATTCCACTCAGAGACTTTAAATTCTGTGAAGTATATCAGGGACTTCAACTAGCATAAAATTAAAAAATAAATATTGTTATCCTAATTCAAAGATACTAATCTCCACAAACTTTCAACTGGTAGAGGCCCAGATTGGACATCTAGAATTAGCATGGGCAGCTAAGTACTCAAATTGAGATTGAGCACCACAGCATAAAAACAAATCAGAGTAACAAAATAAAACATGCAAACCCTGGGTTTCTAAATGCAGACTTATTGGGAAAAGCTATTTTAAAAACTTTCTAGTGTCTCTATATTTGTAAATAAAACAAAGAATCTAGCTAGCATACTCAAGACTTAGGGAAAAAGTCCAGTAACAAACTGGAGACTTAGGATGGCAGTGGAGAATATTAATAGTGAGAACCCTCATCATTATTCTTCTGTAAATCATGAAGTTTAAATATAAGAGTATGAAAGTAAGAAAAGTTTTGTGACTTTTGACAATTATTAGTAAGAAAAAATGGTAACAATTGCCAAAAAAATCACAAAAGTTGACATGTTACCTGGCTATGACAAAGAGCACACAACTGACACCCAAGTAAGCCAGCAGAATATACATCCAGATATCAGGGGAGAGAGGATTCAGGAAGGAGAAGACGCCCGGGTTTGTACCATTGGGCTTGCGGTACAAAATACTTATTCCAAGAGTCATAAAGGGCTTGGAAAAGTCGATGACCTTCTCACGAACATAGGTAATTGCCAATGGTGCAACTGCAAGGTCAGCTTTCTGTTGACAGAAATACAAAAAGAGAAAAAGGCCATAAGTCAGAAGAAACAGGCTGAAGCAAACAATAAGATTATGCAAAACACAAACTTTGTTTGGTGGATGTTTGTTCTTGTACTAGGTTGCCTGAAATTTAAAACTCTTCTCTCTATAACTAAGAAAACAGATTTATTCTACTTCCTCTTTGCTAAACTGACATCAGCATTTAGAAAAAATTAAAAGCACTAGTACAGAGATACAAGTGAAGAAAAATATTGCATCTTGCAGAAAACATAAACATCTATTATCACATACTTTAAAACTTTATTTATTGTGCATTTCAACATATGTCTTCTCTTTGTCATTCCCTCACTGTGTTCTTTAGAAGCAAATATATTTGTGAAGTAGATGTGAATATGTTAGTACAAGTGCAGGGAAAGGACCAGGAAGCAGTTTTTCATATTTTAGGATAAAAATGGTACAAAATGAAGATCAGTTTAAAGTTGAAAGTGCTACACCAGCAAGGTTGCTGAGGATGTTCTAACAAAGTACGACTGTCCTTACTCATTTGTGGGAATCACTGCAAAACTTACAGATAGTTATTAATTAGTTGGCCTACGTAAAATTAAATCATCAATTGAATGCATTTTGTCAATTAACATTTAGGTTTAGTTATTATAGAGATAATTCATAGGAGAATAGTAATGGCCTATGCTATTCTTTTAATCAAAACTTAATGGAAATCAGAGTGACCAAAAATCTACAGAATCTACCTCTTAATCTCTGTTAAGAGCTGTTGAAATACTCCTGTGTATGTATGAATGTGTATGTGTGTGTGCATACGCACATAAGAGGAAAGTTCAGAGTGAGAAGGTTTACAGGACAAGACCTGGAAAGCTGTAAAATAAGAATTCTTTATAAACCATACCGAAATATAGGTATGTAATGAGAAATGAAATGGTATAGCAACCATGGAGTACTGTTACCCAAGTAATATATACAAGTAGTATAGCTGCAAATGATACCATTTTCAGAATGCTTGTTTTATGATAGAGAGATGTGATTCCAAATAAAATAAATTCACACACTTATGTACTTTTTGATCATTTGATATTGTGTATACTGTGTAACAATCAAACTTCCATGCAGTGTAACATTTCAGTGTTCCTTTTTATTTTTATTTTCTTACCTAACACAGTTCTTCTATGGTCTACTCTTGTTATGAATATTTATGTGATTAGATCTACTGTAGTCAGTTGCAATGTGAAACTTTGTTGACACTGTTCATTTTATTTGGTAAGGGTTTACTGGTCAAAAAAATTACATGCATTTCATTTCCATTGGTATTAAGAAATTATAGATATTAATCAGAACAGCACGGCTTAATTCCACAGTGGATGACTTTTTATAGATTGCATATTATTGATGATATTCCAGCTGATGTAGAAAGAAAATGGTAAAGTAAGAAACTAAAACTAATTTGAATTAAAAGTTATAGGTCAACACGAAGAAGTTTAAAAAATATAACAACGCAATATTAGTTTGTGAGGCAAGTAGCAGACCTTAAACAAAGAGTCTGAAGGCAACTGACTAGAAATTGTTAGAAGAGGCAGCTTCCCAAAGAGAGATAAATTAGACCTTTTGGAAGGCCATTGGTGGATCTGAATTTTGGTCTTATTATATTAACAGAACCTTAATGAATAACAAACAATTTATTTAATAAGTACCATGGAAAATCCAACCCTTCATCATTAGATGGAAACAAAAACCCATGCAAATGAATATAGGTTGTAACTATCTCTAGTGGAGCCAAGTTGCAGATGAAATTAGAAAAATAACTGATCAAGAAATAATATGTCATATATGACAGAATAGAACAGATATCCGAACCTGGGAGGACAGATATAAAATTTATGTACATAACTTGACATCTGGAGTCTCTAATAACTGAGGAAATGACTAACTTAAAAATGTAATGCTACCACACACAACTTTTGTTAATATCATTTATCTCAAATCATTAATTCTCCTGGAAATTCTTTCATTTTGAAAATAGCACTATTGCTAAGTATGAGAAAGCAGGGGCCACGTTTCTAGAAGTGCAGTACCAGTTTCTCCTATGCTCAGCTATAATGAAGATATACAAGGAAGAGAATAATCTTTAGTTTACTTCTAGCCCCAAATAGGGGAGGAATAGTGTAAAATTAGTATTTATCAGTTGACATTTAACAACATTAACAAATTAGTCTATCCTAACAAGGCTTTTTGATAAGTTCCATTACAAAGAATATTTGTCTCACTTGGCAGTGAATAATTATTCCATTTTTTGTAATGAAGGTATACATGCTCCTATTCTTAAAATGAATTAAAGGTCTATCTATCTGAAATCCATAATAGCACTTAACTCTTTCTTGAGATGAAAAAAATTTTTACAACAGCATCCAAGGATTGGTGAGGTAAGCTAGTTGCCACAAAGAAAAATTCTGCACCAACTAAAGATTACAATAGTGATTAGAAACAGTCTCATGACATTCCAATGCAAGGCATGGTCCTGAGCCAAATGGAGTTGTACAGCCTAGTCTGTGATATGCTAGAGGACTGCACTGCAGATAATGAGATGCAGTTGTGCATCTTCTCCCTGCCTGTCCCATGACACCCCTCGGGAACTCAGGAGCTCCTGATAAATCTGGACCAAACCAGCTGAGCAATGAAGCACCCCCTTGATCATAACAGTAAGGCAGTAAATCATCCCTTGAAAGTACCAGAAGCTCATCCATGATACAGGTAGGAATAACCCTGACCATAACACCTACCTGACCAAGGTGGAGACAAGGGATAAACATTCAAACATGTATAAAGCTTCTCTGTCCTGCTACCATGTGCAGTTGTAGGATGCTCATTCACGAACATCTCAAGGTAACCTTGATTTATTTCTGATACAGAAGTGCCTAAGGTAGGCTGAAGTCATCCTTTTTGCTTCTTCCCTTACATTTTATTTCCAAGCAGTTTGTTCAGTGACTGTTTTACATCAAGTAGTATTCAAAGAGAAAAGGGAGGACATTTTTGTTCATTTGTACAGGGCTGTAATTTGGCACATAACCTCTCAAAAGAGAGACTTTAAAATCATACTGAATTCAATCTATGCTTGCAGATACAACTAATTTCAGCAAGAAATCTACACTTTAATGTTGAGTAGTGTATGGCCATAGCATGCACAGAAATTTGGTATTTGCGGATATTGGTGCTTTTTCTGTGAAAATTAACTCTATAAAACCTGGAGAAACAATCACAATAATTTTGGGGGAAACAGAATTTTTAAAGGATTTCATAGCTTCTACTAGTAACACCAGGGAAGGTAAAACAAACACCAGTTGAATTTTCTATTGTTGACAATTTTATGAAATGCTTTTTTCTCACCTATTTTGTTCAAAAGAATAAAGAATTTAAATACAATCTAGACACAGAAACAATAAAATGGCTAATAGCTATTTTTAATTAGACACTACAATAATACAATATTTCACCAAAATATCTGAGTATTTCAGACATTGTGAATGGAGTCTTCTGGTAAGAATTTTGCTCTTAACATTTTGCATTGATTTAGCAACCATTAATATTTATACTAAAAATGCAAAGGGAATCATACACTATTGATTCTCAGTTGTTTATTCAATCAGTACAATCATATTGTAATTGTATAATATACGCAAAACTACACATATACTGAAAAGATATTTAAGTAACTTTACTTCTCTACAGGCAGCAATGCACTTATTACCTGCAATTATTCTTGAAAATAAAGGAATTTGCCTTTTTTTAAAAGAAAAACTTCATAAAGCTTTTGTTTAATCTGCTATGTTTCCTCAGCCTAAAACCTTCAGTCAATATGTAAATTTCTTCAGGTCAAATTTTTGAGACCATTGAATTTCAGTTACATTCCCTTTGGAGAAAATGCATCCTCAAGATAAAAGAGGAAGGTTAAAGCACAGCTTCAATTCTTTAAACCTGTCTAACACACTCCTAATGCACAGAGACCTTATGCATTATTCTTGTTCACAGAAGTGCATTTCCCGGCCACCGATTTGAAAAGATAAGATCTGTAATTTGCTTTTAAGCTTACAGTCTATCCTAAACTGCCTTGTTCATGCTGCTACATTATAGAAAATTTTATACCCCACAAGAAATTTTTAGTCTTATCACAAGATCTTCATTTCCTTTGAAACCACTAGGAACTTATTAGGGCTTTATCGCTATTTTTATTATAACTAGCCACTTAAATTACTTTGACAGAAATTGTTCCTCTACTGCCTTTTACAGGATCATAGTAGAATTCAAGTGGGGAGAGATCAGGAGGTGTCTAGTGCAATTTTCTGTTCAAAACATCTACATGGATGAGACAGTTTTCTTTTGCACTTTACCCAGTCAGTGTTGAAAAACTCCAAGGAAGGTGACTACATGACATTTCTAGATAAGCTGGTCCCCCACTGCTTGTCTATCCACAGACAAGCAGTGTTTCTACAGACAAGCAGTGGAGCAGGCTGCTTAGAGAGCTTATGCAATTTCCACCCTTGGAGGTTTTCAGTTTATGCTTGTTGCCTTTGGTCTTCCTGACAGGCTCTTTTCTGTGAGAAGCCCAGATGGAGCTTCTTGATAACCTCCTCACAGGTCCTGGAAAGCTGTTACTAGAAATTATTACCTTTGCCAAATTTGAGTAACATACCATAAGGTAAAAAAAAAATAATCCAGATTTGATAGCTGAATTTGTCATAACTTCCTATTTTTGGTATCCTGATTGGTATAATTTAAACTTAATTGCTAATAATATCCCTTATAGATGGAACAGTAGCACTTGTTACTTTATTAACATAATAAAGTACTTCAACATAAGAAAGTGACACATGAAGACAGTTTCAGTAGATACTGGCTCACCTAACACATATGTTTGTAGCTGCTGAGATGCCTCTCAGTATTTGTTCAGCAACCAACAAGAAGTCACTGGAAGACAGGTGGTTTACTCAAATTCATTTCATTGACAGTAATATTACACAGTGATTTCATTTCTTTAGAACCTCTTGTGTCAGCATGGTTAATTCTTTTCTTGGCAAAGTCTTGAACAGCAGTGGTAACTAATGGTTTTTTCATTCTGCTCTCCTTTTAGAGAGGATCCCGATCCAGAAATCAACAGGATCACTTACCTGGAGGTAGATTTTTTTTTAAAGGCAAAAGGTTTTGTAGAGGAAATTTGCATTCTGTCCGCTACCATAAAAACAGCTTTTGATATTAATTCAACTAGACAAAAATGGAATGTATGGAATGCATGAAATCTTTCCTTCAGTGACTTAAACAGGATAAAGCATATGTTTTGATCAACATAGTGTTATCTAGAACTGACTTTTGGTATTGTTTTCTGTTTGCTCCTTTGTTATTACATGAATGTTTAGAAGAATGATAGTACTAAACCAGCAGGAGCTCTCTAATTAGTTAATTTACATTATTTCCTCTTATTCAGGGTTACGCTAGTCAATTCTCATTTGCCAATGCCAGTATGGATAAGATTTAACAGCTGAATAGATGTAACATGAGTACTCATTAAAACAAGATATAGTTTTTGTCTGTTGATTTATAATACACTTTCACTAAAGTATTTTGAGCCAACTTCAGTCTAGTCAACAGGTAAGCAAATTGTATGTAAAAGAACTAGAGACAGTAGACCATGAAATTATATGTAGCAGGAACACGGGTGACTATTCATTTCAACAGTAAAAAAAAGCTTTCATCACTTAATTTCAGGAATTTTGTACAAAGGTTTCTTCTAATTGTTAGAAAAGCAGGATTCACATACCCCCAGAAAGAAGAAATTGTCAAAGAAATTGTACAAGACTGTGATACCGTGGCTCAGAATTCAAGAAAGGGAGACTCCCCCATTAAGAAAATAAAATAAAATTAGAATAGTTACAATAAAATGTTTCAGTTCTTCTTTGCTGTTTTACACACTCTTTCTAATGTTGTATTTATGTACTAGAGATATTTAACAAACATTAAAATTACTAGACATCATGCTGATACACATCTTCTTGAAACAAAGTACACAGGTAATGTTGATTCCTTTTTTGTAGAAAACATTTTTGTTGTTATACTTTCCTGATTTACTGCAACTTCCTGGAAGTATCAGGTTTTTTCCCAGTTGCTAACCAGCTTTCACCTAGAATTTCAGTTACTGCACTCAGGGCAGGAAAATTCCTAGGTCTTTTACTTTTGACATAATTTCTGTTCTCAAATGGATGGGATTTTATCAAATTTTTTTGGTGAACTCATTTAATCACACAATAAATTTTGACCTGTGTCAAATTTGACTTAATCTCATTTTTCTGTATTACTTCATCATCTGCAATTTTTCACAATGGAATCAGATAACATTTTTGCATATCATTTGGATGGAAGGAGATCACTGAAGAATATGCCACCTCTTATTGATTAACAATACTCAATTAACAATTTTTGAAAGCTATAGATTCATCAGTTTAATTAATTAATGAAGTAAAAATTATTAATATGAACAAAATCAACCTCCTGGAATTCTCAATTAATCATTAGATTCGAAGGTCTTAGACTTAACTAAAATTGATCATTACTATAAACAATAACAAAAAAGGTCCTTTTAGAAATAGAAATCAAATAAATAAAATAAAAAATAGAATTAGCATGATTTTCTTCCTAAGACACACATAATCAATTTCATTTCATGTATTTTGGACTTATGTAGGGCTGCACCCACTGTCTTTTTCTAACTATATTTGCTATTTGTATAATTTTCTTAAACAACTGAGTTATTTTCAGTGCCCTGAGAATGATAGTACTAAACCAGCAGGAACTCTCTAATTAAACGTTGTTTTTCTGGATAGAAAAATAATTGAACTATTTCAAATATCATGTGCAGCATTCAGCCCTGTCACTCCCATGTCTTATGATCTTCAATCTAGGTTGAAAGCAATCCTTCTGGCCCTCAAAAGGTCTATTGAAATATTGTAAATTTTCATAATTTCAAATTATAAAAGCAAAAAACTATGGGAAGATCCACACTTATATTATTGGTAAAGTGTAATAACAAAGACAAGACTGTTCAGTTAAGAAAAGCGGCCACAGAAACATCTTTGCTCTTTCCTGAAGTAATCGTGTTGCCCTGAGAATAACAGATCAGACTTGTTACTTTCCAGTTCCCCAAACAGTATAGATGATGTGTTTCGGTCATCATTCCCAGAGACACATCTCCCACAGGCACATCCTGAAACTCTTTTACCAAAATGGTGTTTCCATGAAAATTGGCATACTCAAGGTTTCCACAGCCCCTCCTCCCTATCTTTCATGAGATATGCTGAAATTCTTTGGAGATGATAAAGATAAATTGCAGCATTATTAATAATCCCTAATAAAAGGGATAAGCCGCAATGGAAATTAACTCTGCTATTAGGAAATTCTATTTTTCTCATGTACTTCACTTCAGCAGGCATACACATAGAAACAAAAATCCTGATGTTATTTTCTACCATTCTTCACTATCATTATAGCAACAAAAGTAAAAGATCAGGTAAAGGTATGAGGATATGAAAAATGTAATACTATTATGAATACAGCCCTAACCCTGGATCCAATCAATTCCTAATCATTACTGTAAGCATAGATGATGCTGGAGCTAAAGTATTATTGTTTGGAGTTTAATTTGAAAAACTTAATGCCACTTCCTTGATTGGCTATGATTCACTTTGCTGGCGGCATGGTGAAAGTTAATTACAACTATTTGCTGTACAATATTTCTCTGTAATTGAAAACTAATCATTATATAAACCCAAGTGCCTTAGCAAGGGATGTCTATAATACCCTAACTGTAAAAGAATACATAGTCATATTGCAGCTAAACAAACAAGAAAACAATATTCACTTGCTTTTAGTGTCAAGAATTTCAAATAAACCACCGCTGGAGTACAGATCTCCAGAAAAATTATCCATATGTCTCAGAGCACTTTGAAGACCCTACTGCCAAAGTCCCCTGCCACCTTTGGTGTCAAATCACTGAGAATGTAGTAAAAATTTTTCATCCAGTTTCTTTAGGAAGCATAGAACACGATTAGCTCAAAAAATAATGAATTAACATTTATAACCCTTTCAGAAAAATTTTAATACTTTGTTATTCTCTATGCCTTACTGCATTATTGGAAATTTTGCTGGGCCTTGCTGTATTAAATGCAGACTGTCTGGAAATTCCTTGTTCTTTTGCAAAACAAATTGCTCACTTAAAACTGCTGTTATATTGGAAAGTGCATCTTCATCTGTTCTGTACTTGAAATCAGTAACAATTTAATAGGGAATTCATATATGCACATATGTGTTCCTTACTGAATTAATACATAGTTTTGAAAACTAGGTCTGAACTTCTCGATTAGTATTTCTTTGGCATATTAGATTACTAACATTTTTTTTTTCCATTTCCCTGGAGTTTTTGTGGATTTATGCATCTCTACCTGAAGTTTACTTTCTGCATACCTTTTGCTGAGTTAGGATCTGTTTGGACATTTTTCCATGGAATATCATATATAACCTTTATTAGAGAGAGACAAAGTAGCCATGAAAACTGTCGACTTGTGAGCATAGAGGTGGATGCTTAGCTCTTAGTTTGAAATGAGATTGTCTTGTCATGTAGAAGACCATCTCTTTGATACTTTACTTTAAACAAACAAATAAACAAAAAGAAACAGAAGGTGCATAGTATGGCATATCTGAGTGAATTACATTGATAAATTCAGACATGAAAAATATTTGAAGAGGGGTTTTGTGAGTCTATGGATATATACAGTTCACTTTAAGTTAAAAACAGGATCTCAAGCAACAGATGAGATACGACTAGTTGCTTGTCAGGGACAAACTGATGCTTATTCAGCTTGAGACAAATTACTTTGGAAATAAAAGGTCAGAGCACTTGAAGTTGTGGATTAATGAATTAGCAATTAGACTGAAAAGCACTAAAAGGACAAGTGATATTTTCTGGCATATTACAAATTATCATAAGAAATTATCCTATGACCCCAGGACATGTTTCACACAGAAATGAAATGAGGAAAGAAAACACGCAAACAATAAAAACTGGAAGCCAATATGAATACTTAAAACAGCAAAAACACATATGAAAGGTATGTTACAGCCACTTAACAGTTAAATAGTCATGGATGCTAAATCATAATACAGAATAACTGGAAGAAGTTGGAATATATTTTTTAATATTGAATAATGCAGATTAGTAGCTTTATTTAAAAAGACAGTTGTGCCGGACTTCCAACATAGATTAATAAATGTAACTAATAATGATTACTGGAAATTCAGAGAAGAGACCTTCAGCATAGAATAGTAATGCTTAATCTGCAAGGTAAATAAATAAATACCAAGGATAAAAATGCATTCATAAGAGATGGCTTTCAAATAGCTAAACAGAAAAATGCAGAAAGAGATAAATTATAAATAAAACATGAAAAAGCTGAAAATACAAACCAAGAAGGAAAATAAAACTGAAACAAAACAGCAGCATTTATTTTGTTATACTTTTTTTTTTACAGAGAGAACACGAAAAAGTGAATTGTGTCTTATTTTTTTAGGAGAAGTAGTAAAAATAAAATAAAATACTGAGATACTAGAAATACAACAGTAAAACAGGGTTAATGGAAATCAGTAGTCATTCAGCTTACCATCTATGTAGATTTACCAGAGTTGCTGGTTCAAGCATCAATAGCTGAACTGCAGACTTGCCAAAACACTATGTTATTTATGGTCTATTACCCCTCAAAGCATCGGAGATAATTTTTTTATATATAGAAAACCTTTAACATGAGTGAAATTTTCATCATTTGACACCTGAGATGCAGTTGCAGATTCTAGTTCCACTAAGAAAATGGGGAAGCTATGAAGCTGACATGGTGCTTTAAAGAGCACTGATAGTCTAACCAGTGTTACTGCTGAGCCAGTTTAATAATGATGAAAAGAGAAATATTGTCCTTCCTTCCTTCCTTCCTTCCTTCCTTCCTTCCTTCCTTCCTTCCTTCCTTCCTTCCTTCCTTCCTTCCTTCCTTCCTTCCTTCCTTCCTTCCTTCCTTCCTTCCTTCCTTCCTTCCTTCCTTCCTTCCTTCCTTCCTTCCTTCCTTCCTTCCTTCCTTCCTTCCTTCCTTCCTTCCTTCCTTCCTTCCTTCCTTCCTTCCTTCCTTCCTTCCTTCCTTCCTTCCTTCCTTCCTTCTTCCTTCCTTCCTCTAAAGATTCTCTAACTGCCTACTGCCATCAAATCTTCTGAGATTTTCACTAATAAAAGAGTCATGGCTAAATTATCCTCCATTGTACTGAAAATCTCAACTGTCAGACCTTTTCAACGAAAATTACAAGAACAAAGAGGGAAGAGATGTTCTGTAGCCTTTCCTTGTGAGTTTCTACATGGGAGGGTTTCCTGTAAGTATGAAGGAAAGAGGTAGAGTCCAAACAATATGATGAAATGACATTTGAAATGGAAGAATGTGGAAAAAAGAAGGTGGAAGAAAGTAAAATTTCACTGGCTCAAAAAGGAAGGAACCAAACATCTGCACAATCATTTACTAGAAGGTGTTTTTTTTGACTTCTACGCAATAACACAAAGAGTTTGGCTACAGGTGTTCAAGATGATAAAGACCTTAATTTAAAATAAGAGAAAGAAACCAACAGGTTATTGGAGGAAAAATCACTAAAAATATTTAAACCATCTATTCTGTTATTAAAAGAATAAAAAGCTACTACTATTATTTTTTAAAATGTATTTGATGTATATTTATTTTGAACAATTGATATTGATTATGAAAAATTCAAAATATAGTGAAGTAAAAAACATTATGTCTAAAGTTAACTCAAACTCAAAAGTTCTTTCTAAATGTTCAACTGTGTAAAGTTCCTCTAAGCTGAAATTCCATCGTATTCTTAGAGACAAAGAAAATTCCAATTTAATCCTCACATATGATCAAAGATCATTATCTAAAAATTTGACCTTTTCTGTAATTATTTATGAATTAAAAAACCCTGTAAGGCCTGAAGCGTACTTTTAATGCAAAAGCTTTGTGCTGTAGAAGAATCATTCAAAGAACCCCTCAAAAATTATTATTTTTAATCATGTATATATAATAACAAATTATTTTCCAGTGGATTTTTCATTTATAGCCTTGTCAGAGTATAAAACAGTAATTTTTTCCTGTTTTGGAACCCAATGTTAAGAATTTTTTCAAGTACTTTTGGATCTGTAAAGTAGGATGTCAAATTTTCTACAAATAAAATTATATATTTTCATTCTGTCTGTGCTAGCTATATTGGAATATAACTTGCATGCTTAACCTATATGTCACATGCAATATAAGACAGTGACGTGACAACTTTTAGTACTTAAGAACAACCTGAAATTCTCCAGAATTTATGATTCAGTTCAAAACCCCTTCAATAAATCTGTCCTTTCAAAAGGCTTTTGAACCAAAGGCAGCAAGAAAGAATACTTTTTTATGAAGAATTCATCCATAAAGAATGGAGATATCTGGAACTTAGCTCCTCCTCCCTTAAAAATGTAGCAGTCATATCTTGAACTAACTTGAGAAGTGGATAAAATACTCAATGAAAAATTGTGGGAAAGAAATCAGAGCATTTAAGTGGAAAAATTCAATTCAAAATTTATTCATAGGGAAATGTCATCTGTATTTGCTGTCCTAGCTAATATTTGTCTTACATTTGCAACTCTAGAGACCAGTGTGTTTTTTCCAACAAGAATTCATTGTCAGTTGCCAAAGGGAAGGAATCACTATATAATTTTCACTGACAGCATTTACCACAAATTCAAAAAGAAACTACTTATTGCTTGGAGACTGATATAAGAATGCAGGTGTGAACTCTAAATAAAACAGTCAAGGAAAGAAACATAAGCAAACTATGGAAAAGGAGATTGAACACAAACAGAGCCTGATGTAAACGCTTCAGACTCTGCTCATACTATAAAATTTAAATCCTGAGACTGACATCATATGCTAAGTTCAACTCAGATAGCATTATCTTTATTTTATTGAGATTTTCAAGCCCCAGCAATTATGCAAAGTGACTAAACGCTGATTTAAACAGTTTATTTAAATCTTAGATTTATTTAGTACTTTTAATCTTTATATAAATGCTTCATTTTCCTGTCTATGCACATAATATACCAAAATTATCCATTTAATTTATTCTTGGATTATGCATTTTACATGTTACCCTTGAAAACATATATACTAGAGCGTGGTGACCTTTCTCTCTGAACTTAACTGACAGATAAAACAAAAAGTACCCCAAAAAAATTCTAAAAACATCTTTCAAAAGATTTAACTGCTATGGCTAAGAACCATCTTTATTGTGTAGTCTATTTTAATTAGAAACTCTAGTTGAAAAATATAGAATCATTTCATCTTTCAAAAATAAACAAATTGAGTTTATTAAATTACTTTATAGGAAAGAAAACCTTTACAACAATTTAAAAATATTCTCTAGGGGAAAAAAAAGACTGGAAAGCTAATGGAGCATGTGAAGTACTAACCATATGGAAGCACCCAATGTGGTAACTGCCTGTCTGGAGTTCTTCACTAAATTCTTTCACCTCACTTTTGAGGTCTGAAGTGTTGCTTGCTAGTAAAATGCAACTAATTTTACTAATAACATGGATGTAAATAAAGGGCACAGATGTATAAATAAATTGCATATATTCAAATAGATTGCATGCATTCAAATAGATTATAAAGATAAGAATTGATAAAACCAGACAAAGAATTGATACCAGACAAAAATTGAAAGCAAAAATTTTTTAATTTAGAGAGACTAGTAAAAATTATGGTCCAGATTAGGAAGTTGGACTACATTTTCCATGTGTACTAACACCGTCTCTAAATTTTTCTGACTCCTAAGTAAAAATCATTCGAATAGAACAAAAAGAAATAAATAAAAATAAATTTTAATCTGTGTGTAGTTTTATATTATTTATGGGGAAAAGACTACCTGTTTCATTCTGTGTTATGAAGAGGAAAGATGGGGAAAGCTACTGTTTCTGACACTTTACTTCTGCAACTTGTTCAAATGCTTTTTTTTTTCAAGATTATCTTAGTGTAAAGCTTCAGAGGCCATACTAGAGTTTTCTTAAGAATGCTTTAAGGCTGAATAATAAGAGGTGGATGAAACTGTGATTTATATTTGATTCTGAACAAATACTTCCACAATATCTACCTCAATCATGGAACATTAGTTCCAGATGAGGATGTTACCTAACAAGCATCAAATCTAATAGTTTAACAGGCCTTTGCACTTATTCATGTGTAAAAATGCACATTTATAGAGATGGACAGAGAGTCCGGCTAAATAAATTTGCTTTCTATGTGTGTGTAGGTATTATAAATACACACATTTAAAGATAACATAATCATAATACTCCCACGCATTCTTCTTAAACGTGTGAAGCCAGGCATAATCAACATCTGTTGCAACACCAATTCCAGATTACCATTTACTAGAAAAGCATGAAGCACAACCTTCCTAGTAAATATGAGTAATTTGATTAGCACATCTTTCATCCCATCTGCTGAAATCTTAAAGCAAATTGAAACAAGATCAGTAAATATTGTTTCAAGTGATTCATGCAGCTTTTGCCATCATTAAGAGGTTCCACTTGAATTAACTACAGTCTTCTATCTATTTTAAATGTCAGTGATGTGCAGAATATGTTTCATCTCAATCTTTGACCTCATGTCTATAGAGAAAATGCTATCAAGCAACTCACCCAAATAAGTGCAGAAAGGAACAATGACGTAACTTTTTAAATTTATCAAAATTTTTCTAAGAGACAGAATTCAACTGGCATGACCAACTGAGAAAGCATATTTTGAAGAACCCTGAAGTAATACCTCCCCTAATCACTTACAGTCAATTCTAATGATATCTGGTGTGACATTGCTTTGTTCCATCAGTATATGTTGACACTTCTGTCTTACTTCCTGTGCTTTATTGTAAAAATTTCAAGATGAATATATCAAATAATATGTGTGCTTACACTATACACAGAGAAATTTCTCTAAGACAAAAATCTCAGATTCACTATCAGAAAAGGAGCCCTCACTTGTATTGCTGTAGCAAATTTTGTTATAAACAATAATTTTGTTATAAAACTTCTTACATATGTTCTCAGAAATAAATTCTGAGTACTATTTATTTCACATTTTGACTTAGACATATGCTATGGAAAAACTAGACCAAAACAACCACTGCCTATGGGCAAAACAGAGACACTTTGTTTTACAAATTCTACACTAAAGAAATAATGGATACCCATCTACTTGCATCAATTCTTAAAACATCTGCATCTTGAAAACAGTAGTATTCAAACAGAATTATCATAAAAGTTTTACAATTTTTATAAAAAGGTTTGAAATCTAAATGCATATTTAAAAGCTTGTAAAACTTGACTTACATGATCAATTAATTCACGAACCATTCCATTCCACTGTCCGCTGGCATCTTCTTGGGCTCCATACTTTCCATCTTCCACCAGTCTAATCTCATAGGAAAATCCAAGGATAGTAGACAGCTCCCTGAGGAGGTCAATGCAATAACCTTCAAAACGATCATTTCCATACAAGGGTTTGTCAGACTTCTTGAACATAACATATGGCTCTTCCTGTAAGAATTAAGACAGAACGGATAATGAGTGCCCCCACACCTTTCTTCTCATTTTAGCCTAAAGTAGTAGACACTCATGTGCTTACATATGCATACACTCATGACATCACTCCCTGTAAAACAAAATAATATGAAAACCAGAATCCTTTTGGCTTTGTCTGTGTATGTCTGATGTCTTCATATATTTTCAAAGATTCACTTTGTCTTTTTTTTTTGGAAAAAAATACACTCTCAACACGTCTTCAAGGAATGCATATACACACTAAATTTAAGTGTGTTCCCTAACTATTTGCATTATACAGTAATTTAAAATGTATTGTTTGGATGGACAACATAAGCCTTTTAAAATGCAGAAACAACGTGCTTTGGCAACTGAAAAAATTTCATTAAAACTCCAAACATTGATGAAATATTTTAGATATTAGATTTTACACTTTTATTTATACAAGTATTAAACTGTTTTCTCAATGCTTTGTTAGGCAAAGCATAAAAAACCCACATGGGAAGGAAAAAGTCAGTGAAAGCACCTACTTCTCTGTTGCCTCAAGTTATAGGCTACTATTTACAAGACTGCAGCAAAACCTGAGAACATTTACACAAAAAGTAAGTTCTATGATAGACATTCCATGAAGAATGAATTAAATTTCTTTAAGAATTTATCTTCTAATGTTTAAATCAAATCACAATGTAATATTTTTTTGCATTAAGTGATGCGCAGACAGCAAACAAATTAAAATGATTGGCAGAAAAGCCATAATTATAGGAAGAAAATTTACATTTTGCAAAACAGTATTTTTATATCTGTTTCTCAGTACAGGGTGGCCTTTCTCAAGTAGAAAATGAAAGGGAAAATTACAAAAAACAATTGGTAGGTAGTTTTCCACTGCAATTTAGAACCAATATTCAAGCTGTGTTTGTTAGGTTAAATATGTAACTAGGTCTTTGCTCACTTTTGGGAGAGATTCTTTTCATTTTTTATAATTAAAAAGGAAAAAAAAAAAACAAGTAAGGTAAGACAAATAATAGTATATTCAATCATTGCACCAAACACAAGACTCAGTGAACATTCAGATAAACTCTCCAGGACAACGTAAGAAAATTCTTACAGTCCTGAATCCCCACGTCAGCACTCAGTGGGGTCAAAGGCACCTGATTCCACAGGCACCTGACTGCTTTAATAAATCAACACTCCTAATGTAATCTTCTGCCTTGAGTTTTCCCTTGATTTAAATGTTACATCCACATATAACTGCAACATAAGATTCAGTTACATAAGATTTTACCCAAAGAAATGAAAAAGACAATGCAGGGAAGAATCTTGTTCTTAAAAGAGCTGCTATATACTCCTATTGAAATAAGTAAGGTTACAGCCATATTTTCAGAAACTACATCACAGATCTTTATACAATTAGCAAAGAACAAACATGAAATAAATTGTCCAGCCAAACTACTAGGATGTTTTGACAGAAATTTCTCAAAAAACAGGTAAACAAATGACTCCAGAAGAGCTCTTCAAGATGTAGTACTGACAAGAACAAAGACCTAACAGAAAATGTGAAAGTTGAAAATGGCTTAAATGACAAGGATCACCAAATAATTCTTGAGAAACTGAAATGGTATCAGAGCAAAACCTATGTGTGAAAATAGTTGTTATTAAACTTGGAAAGTTTATATTAAATATCTCAAAGAAAATAACTGTAAGAAAAACAATTTTTCAGGTGAAATTACAATTCCTTAAAGAAATCACACCCCTTGGCAGGCAGAAGCTATGCTATGACAAAACATAGCGTGCTCTTTATTTCTGGGGTAGCAGCAATTTTCTTCACATTAACTAGTATGGTTTGGATTTGTGCTCAAATCAGGGTTATAACACAGGAATATTTTCATTACTGCTGAGCTAGTGCTTACACAGTGTCACGGCCTCTTCTGTAGGCATGAAGGAATTCCAATGTAGCTTGGAATGCTCATACACACAGATACAAGACATTTGCTCTCAGAGTTGTTCAGATATCTACAGCCTTACACATCCCCCAATGTCTGGAATCCTGGAAAAATTCTTGACAACATTTTTGTCTCTGTCTCCCATTCCAAGCAATCCTGAGTTATCTGGGACAGAATTTAAATATGTGCAATATCAGGGAGGACATATATTTGTCAATTCATGCTTTTAATTCTCCTTTACTTAATAATCACAGCAAGATTTTCTTCATTGAGCAATTCAGGTCATTGATAAATTCCTACATATTTTTCTATCAGATCACTATAGAAATCCTCAGACATTTTATCTGTTCTGCTGATGCTTTTTTAAATTTCGATAAGGAAAAATAAAAAATTCTTACAACACTTTCTGGAATTCTTAGCTCCAACTCCAAATCATTTATAGTCTTTACTCTGGCCAACTTGGACAAGGTCTACAATAGTATCTATACAACTATTCAATGATTTTTAACTTTTGATGAGAAGACTGATCAATAAGTTATTAATACTCTCTTAATGCTCTTCCTATCCTACATTAAGTAATTTCTTACTGCTACTTTTTCTTATAGTCTTCTACTACACAAAGCATTAGGGTTTTTTTCTCTTCAGATCTTTTACTTGCTATGTAAAGTGATTTCTGATGCAACTTGAGCAGGGTTGGTGTTGGCAGCTTCATCTGTAATAGCTCTTATTAATCCAAATGTTTTCTCTAATTTGCTTTTTCCTCGAGTAATAAACATTCTAAATACTGAGCATGGCATCCAGGTATCCTGAACAAGTGCATGCAAAGGGTTCTACATGCTTCATTTGCTCAAGCTTTAAACTTGTAGAATGGGCTACCATAAAACTGGTTGCTAAACCCACTCTCAGGAAAGTCTCTATTTATTAAATGTACAATCACCATTGCTTCTTGGTGGATTGTCATTTCCACCAAAATCATTCACTAGGACAATTGTCATTGATTAGGTAGGCATAGTTTTTAAACTGACTGATATGTAGATTGGCAGCTGGTTTATATTTATTTTAACATTGTTCACAATTTCTTTTCTTCCTTCAGTTCCTGAAAACACGACCCTTGAAAATTCCTAGACCACATCACAAAACCAGTACTCGAAATCTTCTAAACAGCTTCAGTTGAAATTAAGTCTTTCAACGGGACACATCTCCCCAGGAAATCAGGGGAACATCTTCCATTAGCACTTTTATTATTGCTTGGAATGACATGAGTAGCTTGGAAACAAAAAGTCACTGATTAAACTCTGACTGTAGACTCCAGAATGAATCCTGAGGAAGACACAATGTTTCCAGGAAACATTTCTACTCTAAATTAACAACAGGTTACAAATTTTGTAACAGCTTGTTACAAAATTTTAAGATCAAAGTCATCATTTGATGTCTCATTAGACTAAAATATCTTTGGTGAAGAGGGATGCAGAAGAGCCCCATCCCAAGCCAGATAAGCACTCCAAGTGAGAGTGCAAATAAAATTGTAAATGCAACAAATCCTTTTTCTGAGAAAATTTACTGAAAAGTAAACTTAGCTAAAATACTGCAAATAAAGGTATGGCTGCAAGGAACAGTGGAATCACAGGTAGATTAAAAATCATATCAGCAAATAGAAGATAAATATTTGAAAATTAATTAACTTTGTAACGTTACAGTCTGGTTTTAGTTTTAAAAATGTACAGCTAATGCTTGAATAAAAGCACACATTCTAAGAAACAATTTTCTTCAACTTCCCCTTTTTCTTTTCAGATTTGAATAATAAATATTTACTTGAATTATTCCTGTGAGTTATATTGCATTTCAACTACAAAGATATTACTAAAAATTACAACAAATTTTAAATTTCAAGTTCTTTAATTTTTTATTAATATTAATCAAACATATTTTTTTCCTTCATAATTTCAACACGGAATAGCATATTTTTAAAAGAATATAAAATTTATTACTGCCAATAGTATTGAGAAAAGAAAAATAAAGCAAAATAAAATTAATAAATCAACAAAAGGAAAGTGGAAGGCCTGATGATGAAAAGAGGAGAACCATTTGAAAATTTGCCAGTGTTAGAACAGAGATTTTGATGATTAGCTTCTGCTCACCAGAAGGTTGGATACTGGAGTGTTAGAAGACTGCCACATTTTCTTAACATTTATATCAGATAGAAGGAATACACAATAGGTTTTCACAATAGGCAGTCAAAATCCTAGTGGGAGAGGTGAAGCAACTAATTACTATCAATCAAAACAATTGATGGGTGATCCACCTTTATAAAGATAGCAAGTAAATTTATTCTTTTAATATTAATTTAAAATTTGGCCACTGAAAATTCATACTTGGGCATCCAAGAGAAAAGGGAGAGAAATTATGCACTACCCATTTGATAAAGCAGTATATATCAATAAAATACAATGTGGGAATACTATACTTTGAACCAAGTAAAATTGTTTAAAAAATTTTATAAGTATTCCTTCTAGTTCCTTCTAATTCTATTCCTTGAATTTGAACTCCTAATTCAAACCAATTTTTTTAAGGGAAGTACAATAAAAAAGGTAATTTCACTTTTCAAATGCGAAGTAACAAAAACTACTAAATTGAGAACATCACACACCTTTCATAACTTTCACACATTCCTTGGAAAAATTAAACTTGACAACTGTGAGCTTTTCTAAGCTTTGATGTAAGCAGATACAGAAAAGTACATAAAAGCTACACAGGAAAGGAAACAAGCATTTATTTTAGCAGAACAGGGCATATGAACCAGTATGATAATATGTACAGGCTGGTATGAAATTAGCATCAAAAATGCCCTAAGTACCATACACATACCTTTATAAACATGGAAATTGAATTCCAAAGTTAAAACTCTCTCAAGTTTAGAGTAGAAGATATACAAGAACAAAAACATTTAGATACTTACATCTAAAGTCTAAAGAGAAGAAATGTTACAGAGTTCTGGTAGGAGTCAATTTAGGAGAATCAAATAATAATAAATCCTTATTACTGAAGTTGAAAATTTGTTTTCTGTAGGTTTTTTGTTTGGTTTGTTTTTCTAAATGCAGAATATTCAAAAAGTAGACTTTTTAAATGAGAAAGAAATTCTGAAGTTTCAATGCAGATGGTTTTAAAATAAAGCAAAGTAATAGTATCAAAAGGATTGATATATTAAAAGCTATGATTATAAAAGATAAAAAACCAGCATACTTATTGTCTTTCAAAAGTTTCCGCCCTTCCCTAAAAAGACCTATCTCTCTAGTGGACATGCTCAGTTGGTGCTGGGGCTGCTATGGGTTCAGAACTTGGAAATCAGACAGGTTTCTTCACAAAAACTACATGTAGGTTGATTTCTGAGAAAGGTTGAAGTCCTGAGAATCCCTGTCCCTGTCCAGAAGAGAGCATTGAATTGAGAAACCAAGGAATAATCTTTCAGCTTGCTACCTGTGAAATGAAAAACTCAAGACAAAAAGGAGCACATAGTTCTGTCCTTCCGTACAGTAGATGAATTTATGAATTACAGTTTATATTTTATTACTTTTCCCATCAATATATTTTTCTTCTTCTAGAGACTCAGCCACCAGTAGAAATGCAGGGTATACTTACAGCTGTAAAGATCTAAATGACTGCAAAATATAGGAGGAAAAAGATATTGCTCCAAATTTCAGAATTAAAAATAAAAGAAAGACTGGGATATTTAAATAAAAAGTGAGCATTAAGGCAAACTACAGAGAAAAATGATTAAGGCTCCCCAGCTGGCAGTCTACTATAGACTATTGTAGGGAATTCTCACAGTGAAGAAAACATCATAGGAAAACCATATGAATAGCTTAAATCATAGAATTGCCTTTTCTTTTTTCATCTAAGCAAGATTTTGCAGACAAAAAAGGAGAGAAAAGCTGATGATGTAGGTATATTTCTAGGAGCTTTAGCATTTTCTATTGTTCCTTTGCATTGCTACAAAAATGAATATTCATTAATTTGCTTTCTGTTCAACAGAAACATATTCTTAAAGCATAAAAAAGATAAAACTAGCAAATACAGCTAGTACATATGTTTCTGCACCAAAAATGGTTTGGGTTCTTTTTACTATTCCAAGTACAGCTCTTCCAATTTGTACCACTTCTTCTGAGTACCTTTCTTCACAGTTGAAAGGAACAGCTGCAATTACCAAAACTTTTACTAAACAATAACTGAAGTGAAAAAGGCAGCTACAAGGGAGCAACTTGTGACACCAATTTAAAGTCTTTTTTTTTTTTTTCATGCATTATTTAGATACCTGCAAAGAAGATCGATACTTTTAAAAGACCACTAACCAAAAGTTAGCTCTTAAGAGAAAGGGTATCCTTGATTACAGAAAGCAGCTTTTCTCTTGAATCTCAGGAGTCTTCTATTGTGAGCTTTACCAGATTAAAATCAGTGCTCACTGACAACACTGGTATTTACATTTCTGCTATTTACCATTTCTTGAGCTAATTATTTCAACCAAAATCATGCCAGTATCACTATATAAGAGCAATATGATACTTGGAGTATATTAACTCAAACCTCATCAACAGGCAGATGTTAAAACACAAACAAACTTGGAATACCCTGAATTATTGAGTGTTTCTTATGTAATCTTGTGGGGATTGATGCAGTTTTGTTATCACAGTCTGGAATCAAGCACACAATGATGGCTGCTGAAGAGTGAGATGCAAAGGCTGGTTCATTACTGAGTAACAAAGGGAGCAGGTCACTGGCAGAGACAGGACTTTGTTCTGTAAAGCAGGAATTCTAGCAGCCAGTAGGTTCACATGAATTAAGGTTACAGATCAGTGAATAGTATCAAGAAAAATCCTAGGCAGTATATCTGGTACAAAGGAATAGCAGTATAGAGAGAGTGGAATTGGAATTATTAATAAAATTTACTTGATAATGCAGTAGTTTTTACATGTAGGAAACATATGAAAGTCAGTGGGAAGAAAATTGACAGAATAATACTCTAGAGGACATGCTTTTAATATAAGAGAATACATGACATTCAAACAAGGAATTATAAATTTATAAATTAAATTATAACTATAGCAGACCATCACTATAATTAATGGTACAAGAGGAAGTTGTGGTAAATCTGTGCTTGTCTTAGCATAACAAGAAATTACATCTGAAAGTGAGTCAGTCGTGTTCCATTTTGTATATCTGCTGTGTATTTCTCAATTAGTAAAATAAATGAAGTGAAAAATTTCAGAAGATTTTCTATCACTTGTAAAAAAACCTTATAAGCAGTGAAAACTGTATGGAATTATATGACTTATGTTACATAAAAGGTTAAAAGCACACTGGCATTTGTGTCTATACACCTGTAAAAATTCATTCTAGTTTGAAATGTCATAATACACGTTGGTAGGTAAAAGATTCTTAATAAAGTATACAACCACCAGGAAGCAGATTCTTTTGTAATATCTGCAAATTCATGACAATGGTGGCAACAGACAAACTTACCAGACAAACTTCTGGAAAATTTTAAATTTGCATTGAAATTAAAATTACTATTTCAAAATTACTGTGAGGAAATAAATGAACACGTATTTTTACATAAATAAATGTGTTTATTTATAAATAAAAAATACTTCATTCACTGCTATGAATTTGTCAACAGTGAAAATAATACAGAAGTTACTCAAATTGTTTCTTCTTGTCTAGTTTGAAGGATCAATTATATCTCTGTATAACTAAAAATTTCATCTCAATAATTGAGCAAGAGCAATTCTAAATATTTTGTACTTTCCTTTGAGGTGTCAGAATAGCAAACAAAAGTAATAAATTTTTGCTGGCTAAAATCATCAGGCTAACAGACAAAACGCACTTTAAAACCAATTATCTTTTGTGATCTCACAGGGCTGAAAAAAGCAGCTTTGTAAAGAAGAAAACAATTCAGCCAATAATAAGAAAAGTTAAATTACTAATCAATTAACATAACTCTAAAATCAGGATAACCTGCTCACAATGCAGGTAAGAGTAAACATTCATGACTGGTTTATCAACTGGTGTTCTCTCCTGACACCATAAATTCCAAGTAATTCCAAGTAAATTCTAAGTAATGGTAACGCACACTGCAGACTGTTCACTACTACTGCAATTAGTGTCTCACACTCTATCAGTTTTTCTGCATAACTGTATTTCAGGGAAGCAAATACAATTGCTTACCAAGATGGTAGTGACAATTAAAGAGCGATTGGACAGGGAATCTGTGATGTTTGCTGGTTTTCCTTTCTGATTCTCTGTCATGTTAAGGCCGCTCAACGGATCCCAAGTTCCAACCTATAAAACAGTAAATTACCGTGTAAATCACCCATTAGCTACAATTCAGCATCTAGAAAAGAACACTTTAAGAAAAAACAGATTGTTACAGGGGAAAAAAAATTGATTGGTAAGAAGTATTATTAAATTTTGTTTCAGTTTTCTGTCATTACATTTAAAGTCTGGTTATTTAAAATATGTTTAGCAATACCCTAAATTATGTTTTGTGAAGTGTGACATTAGTGTGTAAAAATTATATAAAGAATATCTAAAGCTGCTCTTAATACTTAATTTTCCATTTCTCAAGATAAACCACATCTGAAGATAACTGGGAGAAATTAATTTGCAGAGAAGAGAGCATTGTCTCTTCAAAAGGATTTACCCTTTTCTGTGATCAGAGAGAACAGCAGGACAAAATATGTTTTTGGGAAAAAGTAATGGAGAAGACAGGAACAGGCAATAACCCAATTTATTTATAGATAAATCTTCAACACATGAGTATTTTGACATTTTATACTTCAAAATAAAATCTATAGGATTTTTATCAAAGAACATACAAGGTTGTGCTTTAAAGTTCAGGTCAAGGACAGACTTTCATACTAAGTAGTAAGTAATGAGGCTTATCTGTAACTTATCTGCATTTTCATTCCTATACAATTATAATGGTAAATATAACTACCCATTTTAGAAATCAGAATGTTTTTATTACTCCATTGTCTAGGAAAACGCCCACAAATATGTCTTATTTTGGTTTTAGACACAATTTTAAACATAATTTTAAGTACTAAGTAGTATCTATAACACAAGGTAAAGATATTTTAAAACTAAACCTAGACAAAAATTAAGCATTTCTATAAGATTCATTGCAAATATATGTATGTATGTAGATAAACACACACAATTTGTTAAAATTATCTTTTCAACTGAGC
The DNA here is from genome assembly GCF_012460135.2 of Molothrus ater. Classification (NCBI taxonomy): domain Eukaryota; kingdom Metazoa; phylum Chordata; class Aves; order Passeriformes; family Icteridae; genus Molothrus; species Molothrus ater. The sequence goes on along the minus strand of NC_050480.2, from coordinate 105,475,372 downwards.
CCGGAAAGACTGTTTGTATACTTTCAAGTGATTTGTTGCCACAGAGCTGTAAAGTAAATTTAAGATGCAAGGTGGTGTGGATAAAAAGAGTTCCATTTCGAAAATTGAGACTACAGCAGAGCACGAATCAGTGTCTTTTTTAATAAAGAAAAGACAAATTTGTTCTCTTTTTCTACAATTTTCTATCCCACAGGAATCAATATTTTCTCTGTCTTCCTTGCTTAACACTCAGTTTCAAGAAGTCACTCTTTTGAACTTGGCCATTCAGTACCTCATAAGCTGATCAAAGAATCATGGAGGGAAGAAAGAATATGTGTGTCTCAGAAATACATTTGGAAAAAAACCCATCTAACACATCATTTCAAAGTATTGAAATCAAGCCTTGCTACCAAAAAATCTCTCCTTCATTTACTGTTTTAATACAATTTGATTTAGTGAATTGAAAGGCTTTCAGAAAACACAAAATGTTCAGCCTTGCAGCTTGGCCGCAATCAAGAAATTTTAAAAGGGTTGCTAACATTTAATTGCAGTGTTCTGCTAATTATGACAATCATGGTGTTTGCTTTACTTCAAAGATGAAACTAGAGTAGAATAACAAGGAACGACAAAGATGAGAACTAGAGCCTGATGCTACATAACTGAAGCTGAATTAATCTCCTCTATGAGATATAACTTCAGGTACACAAGTAGCACAAAAATTTCTGAGGAAACACCAACATTTTATATGATCAATTTCAAATCCTAAATTCATTAAATCATTTGCTTTGTTCAAATTCATGTTTATATTTCAAATTTATATTGGCAAAAGGTAAGACATTGGTAACTAAAATATAACCTCTCCTACTTTTTGACATAGTCAGAAGCACAAGCAAAAGAATATCAACTGTTAGAATCTGGATTTTATCTAACTACAGACTTAACCTACTGCAGACCTATAAGAATTATCAACAGCATTACTTTAAAAAGAAACTTCTGTCTTGATAAATTGATTTATTATTTTTCTAAATTAGATTAATTGTACTTTTGCTGCTGCTTTTGTTAACCAAAAATATAAGAAATGGACCAAAATCAGAGGTTCAAAATTAAACTTTCTTTGGATTATCTTTGTTGATGATCTCAAACCCAACAATTTGTACCACAGGTTCTTATATGTTACTGATGTGTTTAGCTCCCAAATCACAGACACGTATTTTCAAATCTGCTTCTTACAGAAAAGTTTTGCAAAAACAATGCAGCAAGTTAATTATTTCCTATTTGTTTCAGCACATTGTTTTAATTTGTAAGTAGCTTTTTGAACTGAATAGAATTGCCAATGTGTTTTTACTAGAAAAGTTTAAAAGCCAAAATGAAGAAAAAGTGCATCAAGGTAGTCTATAACCAAAATTCAAACAAGCTATAATTTAACTTATTGCATCCCTTTGTTTTAAACAAACTTACAAATTTTCTTAAAATGTGAAACAGGTATTCATATATACACTTTAGAGAGAACATTCACACAGTAAATTTATTGTAAATATTGACTATATTGTCAAGCCCTCAATCTCCTACTATTCTTTCCAATTCTCCTAAATGGCTAAACTATTCTAAAGGGACCGTGCCAATCTGAATATTTTAACACTTATTATCCAAAGTACAGGATCCAAACCAGGTGTACCCATTAACATGTGCTCCACAGTGAGACAAAGAAAAATGATGGAAGGAATTAGCTTAGGCAAGAATCAGCTTATTTAAGCTGAAACAATTCCAAGAGCTGCATTCATCATTAAATATCATAGAGTATTCTGTAACGTGGTAATTGCAGTGGTCCTCAGGAACATGGAATACAATTTCCCAAACTCATGTCAAGTGTTAAAAACCTGCATCCAAGCTTCCACATATTTACATAGTTACTTCCAGGTAACTATCAGGTTACTGAAGTCCCTCAAGACCAGATATTCCCACCCAGCTGGACATGCCCACCCAGCATCACTTTGTCGCTCTGCAGGCTGCAGAGGCCTTGACTCTGTATAAGACCTGCTTAGCAATTGCTCAAACATTCCTGTTATCAATGCTGTTTTCAGCTCAAATCCAAATCACAGCCCCATACAAGCTTATATGAAGGAAATTAACTCAGTCCTAGCCAAAACCATCAAAATATTTCACCATCTCCCTCAAAAAAGAAGCACTGTCCACTCGCGAAACTTAAATTGTGCTGAGTTTACTTGTGCTCTGGAGCACTTCACAGAGATTCAGTCTCATGAGCTGCTAGTCCCAAAAATTCAGTAGCTTTCTTACTTCAGCATGTTTCAAAAGTGATTTAACTTCATGAATAGATAAGTATACTTTCAAGTATTATTCTTTTTGATTTTTCTTCAAAGTTCTCCTGAGAAAATTAACATTATTTTTGCTCTGAGTCAATCAAAACAGTGAATATGACTCATAGTGAAGTGCCACAAGCATTGTATTAGGGAGGATCATTGCCTTTCTGCAGTGCTACCCACTGACTAAGCAGCCAGAACCATGCTCAACTCTCAAAGATTTTTCAAATTTATCTATACCTTCTCTATTTAGTTTTGTGGAGTAATTAGTAGTAGTGGTAATTACATCAAGGAAATAACTATACTGCATTAGAGGTAGTAACATTTCTTCTTATTTCTGTATTTCCCATTTGCAAATTGCTTATTTTTTTTTCCTTTCTTCAGTAATATTAATATTCATGCCTTCTTTGCCAAATATAATATAAATAACAATACTTTAATACTTCTGGATCCCACAGATTTACTACATCTTTCTTTTTTTTCCCCTTTCTTTTTTTCTCCCTTTGCCACCCTGTGAAAGTTTCTGAACAAGGCTTCAAGCCAGTTGTAACATCTCTTATTCAGGATATGTGATTCTTCTTCAGTGACAAATTTTCATATCAAAAGTGATATTAAATTCAGGTATTTGCTATCTCCTTGAAGTATAAAATAATTTTCCTCACAATGCAGCCTCAGTGTAAAGACTGATTGACTGCAATTTAAATTATAATTTATTATGCTGGAGTGTCATAGTTTTGGATTTTCACTGTGCTTAATCATGAATAGTTTCAGTCTGTCCAAAGTGACTGTAATAAAATTTTGTGGTATATTATATTAACAGCACTCCAATCATCTCCTAATTTTGTCATGTTCATCTTACAAGGAGCTATCATTTTTGGCAGACATGAAATTTTATTTGGAAACACTTACTTATTGACTGATGCTTGATTATCACCTTTCATTCAAGAGTTTCAGGAACAAGTATTTTATGTAAAAGCTGAGATCACACATAGCATTTTTTTAAATCAGTGAGGAATTGTTCTGTTGTCACTGACTTCAGCAGTCATTGAACTTATAACACATGATCTAGGTAATTTCTCAGTTATACTGGTTGTACTAACAGGTAATTTAGGACATTTTTGTACAAAATCTAAGTTTAAAAAAAAGTCTTCTAGCAATTTTTCACAATATTTTTTTTTCGCCCATCCATCAATATTTTTCTCTTCAGGGATTACTGCTGAAATTGTTGAGCTAAAATATTGTCCTTGACAAGAGAAATATTTGGAAAGAGGTTAGAAGAAATAATAACAGTTTACAGTATGGAAACAGGGCAAAAGAATTCTGTGCACCATAATATGCATCTCCCCACCTTTTCTCATCACACAAGTGGAAGGATGTACAGGAGAAAAGGAAAAAAAAAAACCTGTTCAGCAACTCTTACCACATAAACAGAGATGCCTGACAAGATGGTTTGGGAAGAACAGTGAAAACATATCAGATAAGGACAAAGATGCAAAAAGGTTCCTGAAGGAAAAAGAGAATAGAAAGGGTATGGAAAGAGATTAATAGGCACAAGGGAGAAGGATTAGATGGAAAGGGAAACAGGCAAAGAGGGTCTGGGAGAGGGGGGAGAGGGAGAGGCAGAGACAAAGGGAAAAAAGGAGGAGCAGAAAGAAGGAAACAGAAAGATGGAGTGCACATGTGGATGGAGGTAGGGCACTGAGAGAAGGGTGACTCATCCCCACTTTAGCAGAATTAAGTCTTGGAGGAAAAAATCCTCAAAACTTTGAGACAGCTCTTTTAAATCAAAGAACTGGCTAAAATGTACGTCTTCATCTAGGAAGTGTCCTGCTCCAAAATTTAATCATTCACTCTGGATTCAAGAAGAATAAGGTTTGCATTCTTTCAGAATAATGAAACTTTGTTCAAAGAGAAACATTTCTCTGCGGGCATTGATTTATCTTTCTCAGTAAAATATACCATATGTTTCATATGTTTAGTAAGCAATTCAATCGAATGCACATACACTTGAATTTTCCTTTTCCTAATCTCATCTCCTTGCACCCCAGAGAAATGGCTCTGGTTTTGCTCATATACAGTAGCTGATTCTTTCTGCTCATTCCAAAGATTGCCAACATTTTTTGGTGAAAAAGTGATATTATCACTTCTACTTATCACATGACCAAAATAAGAGATGAAGGCTGTAAAAGTATCTTTTCTATGAAAATCTTTCTATACAGCTCTTGCACATACTGGGCTTTTTTAAATATCTTTATGTTTCAAAAAGTATTTCGGTTTTTGTCTCTTACTTAACTTTCAATATAACTTTTTACCAAGTTCCTTTTTTCTAGTATGTATTTTAGAGTACTACTATATTTCCTGTTGAATTTTATTGTCTTCCATATTTCTCTGTAGACCTTTTTTGCTTTATCTCTATATTTTCAGTGATGTATATATCTCCTAGTGTATTGTCAACTGAGATTTTACTTTCCAGAAATCTCACATTGCTTTGGAATTCCTAAATATCACCTAATGTTCTTAAAGCCATCCTAAATTACGAAGACTTCCTTTCCACATTTACAACACTTGTCACTTACATGCAAACTCTTCAGCCACTGCTGACTTATTTAGCTATTACCATAACATTAATTCTTCCATTTCTGTTTCCAGTAAAAAAGACAGGTTGCACTGTACTTATTTTACTTGTACACAATACTGATTTACTTTTCAAGTCTAGTCATTCTTTTCCCTGGCTAAGTTGCCTGAGTTCACTTCATGGGACACTTCATAGAAGAAATCTACTGTCAGTGTATTACTGAACATTTTAAAATACAATTTAGTTCTTGAATCACAGGTTTTCCTCTGGACAACAAAAATGTTATTACCTATGTAAGTGTTTCAAGACAAGCTCATGGTTTCTGAGCTTTTACAAATCTTCCCAGTAAGAGAAAATTAATATTCCAAAGCTAGTCTTGTGAGACAAAATTTTGGGAAAATATGTTGTTTATGCTGGCATCTCCATTCAGTGATTTACAGAAGAAAATGCAAATATGCAGTATGGTCCCTTCCCTTAATTTCTATTTTTGTTTGTGCCCACAATTACCACCTTGGGGCAATAGCTGACAGAACTTGATCTGAAGATGAAGAAAAACATAGTTCTTACAGAACACTGAACATCAGATCTAAATGCAAACTTCAAGACAGATGCCAGTTGCAAAACCTTTGCCTGCTGGTCCCAACAATGTGAGACACTGTAGCTTCCTGCAATTGCCTCTTCATGGTAAGGTGGCCGGAGGGAAGATGATCTGACTTCAGGTTATGATGGTGTCACATAGGCAGGCCAGATATCTGTACATGCTTCCTGAGCTCTTAAGTTCAAATATGGACAATACTAAGCTACATGGAAAGAGCATTTCCAAATTCTTTGGGCTCTCACTCCACCTCTGTACAAGAAACTTTAATGTCAGAAGACAACTAAACCACTGATGATACCAATTCTTAACTTTTTAGTACCACTTATACTGACTTGAGAGCAGGTACACTGCTTTACATAACACAAGAAATACTGCTGTAAATGTTTCTAGGGGTTAAGTTTTGTTTTCCTTTGTTTCCCACTCCCTTGCAGGCAAATGTCTTACACACCTTTTCAAGACCTTCTTCCTTGAGGCTGATGACATCCAAATCAAAATCTGTCCTTAAGCCATTCGTTTTGTTGAAAGTTATCCTGCCTGTGAGGCCTTCCCAGTGGGCCTGTGAAGAAAGAAAAAACAATTTCTAGAAATAAATACCTCTTCCTTTATTTTTTTTTTCTCAGAAAGAGCAAGCTGCTCCTGTCAAAATGGGATCATTAATTATTCATTTTATGTAAATAACTTACCTTGTGGCTGATTTTTTGTTTTTAAATATTTTGTATTTATTTTTTGCTAATGAAATAAAACTTTCTTTTAGTCTTCATAGACAATTTTTTAAACTTCCCATATCAGGCAATAGATTCTATTATTCTTTTCAGTTCTTTTACTGAACAAGATATACTGGAACAAGATAAAAGGCTGGGGTTTTTTTCATTCGTCCATCATTCATGCATGCATTTCCCCTTCTGCTTCCTACATACTTCCCCCTCCCCAGTCCCCAAGCTTCAATCTCTTTCATTAATGCTGGACTTCATCTTTTTTCTCAGGAAATTTCATTCAAATAAAAGCTTACATTTGGAAGATGCTGATTCCCCTGAAACCACACTGAGACAGCAAAAATTGAGGTCAGTGAGCCAGCCTTCCTAAGTTTATTCCTCACTTTTAGTAAAGTGCAATACCCTCACTTTTTTTATAACTTAAATCTACCCTAGTTCTGAAACTATACAAAGTAGGAGAGAAAATGTGGGAAGTAAAATTATTATTGGTTCCTAGAAGGAACCAATATTGAAAAAAAAAATACATTCCACTGCAATGATTCTCCTCATCAGAATATTTTGTATATCTGGATTGAGAAACACTGTATGAGAAGTTACAGTATGGGAGATTTGAATATTCTACAGTCTTGAATTGAATAGTCTTTAGCACCTTAAATCTTATAGCTTTGCTGTCCTTATCTGTCAATATCTAAACAGTATCTTGGGTAATCAAGGAGACATATAGTAATTCACTATAGAAAATTAAGAAAAAAATTAGTTTTAACCAGGAAGTAAAATTAATTCCTGGCCCCTTTAAACTTATGCCAGTATTTAGTTGATGGATTTCTCATAATCAGTCTACGGTTTAGAATTTCACGTGTTTGGGTTTTTAATGCCACGAATGCTCCACACAGACCCAATTATCTACAAATATAAGTTTTATTTAGAATGCAGTTATTTCATCTTTCCAAATTTTTAGTTCCAAGTAATACTTCAGGAAATTTAGTTCCAAGTAATACTTTCAAATAAAAATGCTGTTTTGCTTGTCAAACACCTTATATATAACAAGATGAGAGACGATCATCTAGTGAAAAAATAACAAAAAAAAAAACTAACGGGGTGAAAGCAAAAGAAAATGGGAACTGGGAGAAAAGAAAGCAGGGGAGCAGGACCCTTTATTAGTGACTTGCCTCCTTGATGAGGCTCATGAAGCGTGTCCCGAAGCGCCATGGCTTGTGGCGGTTGCACTGCAGCGAGCTGACGGTCATCTGCGGGAACTGCTGGACCGCCACCGACACCACGTGCACCGCGTCGTACATCAGCGCCGCGTCCGTCTGAAACGACAGAGAGAGAAGGAAACAACAAATTAGCACTGCTCGTTCTGCTGAAGGGAAAAAAAATGGCCTAGTTGCTTGTGCAGCACTGTAAAATGTAGGCTTGTTGCCATGTCATACATGAGTTATGTCAGGATCTTCAGGCAGTCTTAGTTTTTCTCTTTTTAATGCTGCAAAAAGGGCTCAGATAGCTACTTTTCAGGATCATGGGAGTACACGAGCATCTGATGACTCAAGTTACTTTAAAAAGCAGTATGTTAAGGAGCTATATAAATCACTGTGTGCATGTTTGATTCAAGTTGGTTATTTTCATGAGTGATGCAAAAGAAAAAAGGAAACAAGCTGAGAAAACCTTAGCTATAAAGCAAAGTGTACAGGTTCAGGAAGTATTGTTTTTTGTTTTGAAATTACAGACAAGATTACATCCCAACAGTACTCAATTGAATCATTAATAATTTTTAATGTGCATCAGTTCAAATCCCTATGGCAGAACTAATCAGTATCTTCAATAAATCAGAGGTAGATTAGAAATACATCAAAATGCACATTAATTTTATTAGTTTTCATGTCCCATCCTAAATAAATAGACTTAGACACAGTGTTTGTAAGAAATGTTGCATTAGCAAAGGACAGAGACAGCCTCTCAGTAACACTGTCATGCTGTACAAGAAAGTGATATCTCTCTCCTGTTCTTGATAAACAGAGGCCTGGTGAGTCTCGGAACCAAAAGCACGAGAGGACCTTAGATTCAGCTGGTGGAAATGAGTGCTACGCAATCTGCTCAGCATACCTTAGAGAAAAAGGACCTATTTCCCCTTCTCATTCACGTAATTAGTGAGCTGTGAAATTAGTTCTTTAATGGATAGGAAACCTGGAGATTATTGCACTTGTCACTATACAATACAATGCAATACAAAGTGAGCTTATATAGTGCCTTTCATGCAAAGGCATCCTGAGGCTCTTTACAATAAAACTAAACACAAAAATGCAAAAATATTCTACCATTATAGCCCATAAGCTACTGTTAAAGAGAAAAATACACACTCACATTTAAATGGCTCTCCCAAGGAGAGATTTCAGAATTCAAACAGAAATAAATCCTAATTTCAAAAAAGCCAGCATAAGAGGTTTCAATGATCTCAGGCTCCAAGCAGTTTATGCAGGGGGTCCAAATCAGTCAGAAAATATTTTTGCTGCCAAATTGTTCATTATCTTCAAGGCATTAAAGTGCTTTTAAGGCAAGCTGATATTTGACAAGGAGGCAGTGAAACACCAAAAAGCTGGAATGACATGCTGAGTAAGCGTCATGAAAAGTTTAATATTCTAGAAGCAAGACTTGGCAGTAGTCAAAGTCTAGACAACAGCTTTTTAAATAAGTACAACACATAAATCTGACTCAGAAATGCAAACTGGTTTTTAAATCAGTTTAATTTCTAAAACTGTAGTCCTTGTACCAATGAAGGAAAGTAGAAATTGCTATGAGACTTTAACAAAAATATCCTACCAAGAAGAAATCAGAAATTGAAGACCAGCACCAATTGATTAATTAGATGCAAATTTGGAAGCAGAACTGTTAAGACTCATCAGAAGGAATCAAATGGACATTATGCCAGATACAAACAACATGACTGTCAAATTCTATAAGCCACTGAAGTGGAAATCTGTAGAATGACAAAAAACACCCAAAGATGTCAAAGGCACACAATAAGCTCCAGCAGATATATGTTGTGAGGGACTGGAACAAGTTGCTCAGAGATGTTGTGGATTTTCCTATTGCTGCAAGTGTTCAAAGCTAATTTGAATGGAGCTCTGAGCAACCTGGTCCATGGCAGGCAGGGTTGGAGTTAGATGATTTTTAGGGTTCATTCCAACGCCTTAACATTCTATGATTCTGAAAATATGTTGTCAAAACCTGTTCATCAGAGACAAAGCAAATGAGGAAGAAAATGCAATCGTGTAATGTCCATAACTCAGTTGACAAGCCTGGTCCTATCAGATGGATAAATCTGGACCCATATCTATCAGTTACTACTGTCATCAATATAGAGTTACAAACATATCATAAATTAAGTATATCTAGATTTTCTTGCAAAGACAAATATGTTTCTAAAATTCTTTTAAAAACTCTGAACAGTTCTTAAATATTCTACTAGAAAATGTCCTATTCAAACTAAAACAGAAGTAAAAAAATTAATTTTGATACATAGTATTCTTATTCTCTAATCAGTTTTGTACCAAACTGAATTGGCTCATTAAAAATTGTAATGGAAGATATTGTACAGTTCACTTAATGCACAGCATGACTCAAGCTTATTTTGTTGATTAGTAAAGTATGCATAGACTTCATTACATTTTGGTTCTTATGCTATCTTTACCTTCATATTATCTGAATAATACTTCTACAGTAAGTAGAATAGCTTATAATTTTCATATGCAGCTCATTATTCTCTTCAAGATCATCTTCTTCTTCCTATCTTTAGTCAGAAAACTTTTATACTTGTGAGATAAATCCAACTATATTTCAAAGGTCAAACTGTTCATAGCATTTTGCTTAGTGTCTGATGGCCACTAATGTATTCTGAAAAATTTTGTGCATTAATTAAAATGATTCTTATGTTCTTTCAAGTGTGACTTCCTTAGCTGCATCAAGAATGAAAAGAAGCTGCAAATGCTCACAAATGTATACCTGCATTTGTTTCCTAGGTGACCATGACAAAAGTATTCAATAAATGCATAGAAGTGAAAGAACACTTTCACATTTTATTGACATAGTCCTTGAAGAGGTGTGAACACATTAAAGCAATGTATATAAAGTCTCTAATCAAATGTGAAGCTTATTTCATCATATACAGTAAATAGTTTGTTATTGACTGGATTTCATGGTATCATCAGAAACAAAATTCATTCAGACTGACTGTGGTCACTGGTTTAAGTGTTAACACGCCCATTTCATACTGCAACAAGATTTTCTTGCTAAGCTTGTGTTTATGGCACTTGGCCTTCCAAGGCTTTAGAACAGAATGAAAATGTTGCAATCCCATTTGGCAAAAGTAGTATAAGCACACAAGGCGGGGCATGTTCCAAATGGAATGAATTTTCCATTAGCCCTTAAAAACTGTATTTTATTTCTTACACAAGATTAAAGCCTGGGATAGAACACTGGATGCAAAGTCAGGTTGTTGGATTTGGGGTTTTTTTTACTCTCAGTATATCCAGTTTATTCATAGTCAGGTTTATGAAGGACAGAAATGACGTAGTACAATGTGGAGAGTAAGAACAGCAGCTGTTCTTTAATCTAAGAGCCTGAGCAAGTAGTAGATACTGCAGGTACAATGAGCAGCACAGCTTAAATTAAATCTCCTCCCTCCCCAGCATAACTGTTTTAGGGAAAAGGAACATTACTTAATCATCATTGCACAGTAAGGACTTGCAGTGGAATACTTACTCATTTCAAAACCATCAAAAATGTCCTATAATCACCTTAGCCTATGAGCAGTACTTCTCCTTTGATAATTACTTACTCTCCTCTTTTATATTTAGTGACAATTTAACACACAATACATAATTATTAGCTAGAAAATCTTGAATAAATGGCATATTTCATAAACAAACAAAACACTTCGATTTTTTGTTCTACCACCTGTCTTTCATTTTTCTTCATATTACTTTTGTATTTTAGGTAATTTCCATTGTGAGCACAGTGTACAGAAGAGCCCTCTGTCCAAGGGTTTTTTTTTTTTAGTATCATTATTTTCCTTTGAAGACTGATTTTCTTATAGAAGCTTCCTCTGCTTTCTTTCTTTTGAACAACTTAAAAAACTTTATGTTTTTTAAACAGTCTGATGACACTTAGAAGTCAAGAAGCAAAGACTAGCTACAGTGCAGGAGAGCTCCTCATTACTGGCACTATTACCTTCCTTAAACTTTGTCCTGTTTGACAAAAAATTAAAAAGTTGAATTTAAAATTTCTAGATATAAACTACAGAAACAATGATAGATTACATATAAAAATAAGATTATTTTTACTTATAAAAAATCTGTAGTTCCTTCATTATAGAGTCTACTAATGCTTGATCAGAAAATTTTAAGGGCTAGATCTCCAATTTTGTAAGGACAACATGATTTTAACCCATGAAACAGAGTAACAAGTAACATAAGAACATTTTCCCCTAAAAAATATAATGTGGTGCCAATGGTGCTAACATCACTCTACTTAATTCACTACATATTCTTGATCAGATGCCTCCAAACTCTACTTTCAAATCTACCCCACAAAGAGATTTTTCAAGAAGGTCCAGAACAAGAGATTAATATTGAAGAAAGAAATTTTACTTTGTCTCTCCCAGGTGTGTTAAAAAGCACAGAAATGAAGCGTGAATGAAAAATATTACAAAAAAAAAAGCTCTTATAAACCAAATAGTAGTCATTCTATCTTACTAATAAATGTGTAAATTGTATTAGATTTAAATATCTTTAACAACCATGAGAGGAACTTCTGCACAAGCCCATCAACAAAAGACATTTCAGTTAGATGATGCCTGACAAATGCAGCACTATGCACACAAATTCCAGAGACCAAACAAACTACTACTACTCACAGAAAGCTCTCCCACACTCAAGGCAATTATAACAAGTGAATGAAATTAAGAAGAAATGGCTTGCAAAACTAGTTCCTCCCCAACTCAGCTAATAAAATCTATTGCCCCTGAAATCATTTCACTTAATTCTCACTTGCTAACACATCCCACAAAACCATTTTGCTAAGTGAGATTTAATAAATCTTTCAGCCTGGGATTAAATTTTACTGTTTTATGAACTGTTAAATTGCATTGTATGCTTATTAATGCTCATGTTTTCTTACTTCTTGACACATTCCTAATTCCACTCTAGGGTACAATTATGAAAAGAGTACAGATATGGTTTTTCACCCCCAAAACTGCATTCCAATAGGGAACAAGATATGAGCAGCAGTAAGCTATAAACAATGTTCATCTAACTTTTAAAAAAATCTGTTAGCTTTTTTTCAAAATCCTCTAGTATTTTAAACAATACATAGCTGATTAAATTATTTTTTTAACTTTTAATTGTCTAGTGAATTTTAACAGGGGGTTGGTTTGCAGTGATTTTAAGTAGAGACAAAATAGATGCAAATTATTTTCCCCATCACCAAAACAGTTAACATCCAAACAAAGCAAATTACTTATTTCATATAATATCAAAGAAGACTTTACACTAATTAAAATTCTTGAACTTTTTTTAATCTAGAAAAGTGAACTAGTCAGGTAATTTTATGTTTTAAAGTGTAATCTTTTTCTTACACAAAAAGGCAAAAGAAAGAAAGGATTTCCTCTTTTGCCTCAATGCCTTCTAGTTTGATGTACAATTTGAATTGAAATAGCAAAGTGCAACATGAACAGTGACAAATTTTTAGAAAATGCCAAGAGAACGAAGGAATAGGAAAAACATTCCAAATGATAGGGATATGGTTTCCACATTTCTTGTTATCGCATTGTCATTATATAGGAAAGAATATACATTCTTTTACTGACAGAATAAGCACATATTACCTGATATAAAAGTTTGATGTGGTAGAACATCTCTCAGAACATTCTTGGATAGTAATGTCATTGAATAGAATATTTAGGTGTTAAGAAATTGGAAGTATATGAAAATTAGTTAGGTGGGTAGCTACTTGTTGCAGCTTGATTTTAACTCATTGCAGGTGAAACTTTCAGAGAACTTGATATTTTGTCAGGAATAGACATAGAAAATCTGTTCAGCAAGTAGCTTAAACACATTTCCCTGAAATAACAACAGCAGAAGTATTTCTCTCATCTGCTTGATCTTTGATTAAGACCAGAATTTAATTTTACCAAATAAAATGTTAAAGATTAGGAATATAACCTGAAGTGAATAGGAAAATTTTGAGTTATTTTTTCTGACAAGGGCACCTTGTCATTCTTGTGAAGCAAGAGCCTAAATCTGAATTATGAAAGAAAATTTCATTTAAGGTAATAAGAAATCTTAAGGAAACTTCTCTGTCTGACCAGTTACTCACACCACCTGAGCTGGGACAGAAGCCCCTCTGAAGCCACACCTTAAATCATTCAACCTATATGGCGATCTGCATTTATCTGGAATAATGGAATAAACACTAATGGAATGGCAATTTGGGGCAGGGTGGGAGGAGATGGAAGTAAAAAAAATATGTTTCTAATTATATTTTTTTGAAATGTATTTCTTAGATATTCTATTTTCTGTGATTTGATGACATATGATTTCTGTGATTTGATGAGACATATGACATGTCTCATCATGTCATAAACTCTACTAATTCAAGAATAAAATTACCTTCAATGTATTGCTTGCAATAGCAAAGGTCAACTGATTGCATAAACCTTTGCAGAACATGCCTATAATACACAATTAGGAACAAGATGTTATGATGTTTTTTATTTAAATTCTATAGTTTTATATATATATAAGTTTCTACACATATTTAAAAATGAATGGAACATTTCCAGATCAAAGATATTCTGAACTACTTTCTCAACCTTCCTTCTGAACTTCAGAAATTATGGTATCAGCTATAATTTTTTTTTTTTCCAAAAAATACCCCATTACAGTCTTATATACCTTAGGGACAGATAGCAAAAACCTAATTACAAGGAACAATGGGTCATTATTTAGTCTGTGGTAGTCTATTTCCTTTCATCTGTTCTCAAATTCAAAAAATCAATATGATTGTGATCACTGCAACTCCATCAACCACATCCACAATAAAGACCTGTCTGCTACTATTATATTAGCTCAGCATTCAAGACTTATCACACCCCATGAAAAGTCCTTCTGCATGAGCAATTCATAACTAATTACAGAAAAGTCTTACTCAGCATGCACAGTGAATACCTTTGTACCCACATGCAACAAGAAAGTACACCTGGCAATGGAAATGAGAGGCATAAAGCTAGTATAACACTGAGATTAAATGTAAATCTGATCAAAAATAGAGAGAAAACCCCACACATTCCAAAGAGTGAATCTCTAAATCTTCTATTTTTGTACCCTGTAAAAATAGTACACTGTTTAAGGATTTCAGACCTTTCACATCTTCAAATTTGGAAGGTAAAATGACAAAAAATAAATGTATATTGGTGGTTTTGCATGCAGATAAAAGAGTTATGAGTATTCATAATAAATGTCCTTCTCCTGCTTTAAATTTCTCTTCTTTTACAAAGGGCTAATGATACTGACTTAATTATCTTCAGTAAAAAAGATGATTATATGTACAGCATTGCAAACATCAGGTTTGCAGGAGAAAACAAATTGTTAAGCAGTATAAAACATAAGTAATCCATGAAAGAATATACAATTATTTCAAGATAGAATTCTGCTTTATGCCAGTCTTTTATAATTATTTTATTAATTTATGTCCTATGGCTCTGTTCTAAATAAGTAATGTTTTTTTTCTTTTGAACTAACATCCCCTTAAAATCAGTAATACCTAAAGAAAAAGGTATTAAATATACACTGCTGGCCTGTGAATTACAAAATCAATCTTTTTTTAGATTTTAAAAGTAGATATTTTGTGTGGGGATTTTTTGTCTTTGAGATTGTTTAGAGGTTTGGAGTTTTTTTGGTTCTGTTCTGTTTCATTTGAGAAGCATTTCTATTTTTAGATTCTTCATTGCCTTTTCATAAATCTTCGATCAACTTGGCTGTTATATGCAGATGATAGTCTAGACAGATTACAGAAAGTCAAACTGATCTTGCAATTTTACTCTTTTTTTTCTTTGCCAGTGTGCCTCCACCAACTGCCTTTCACTGTATAATTACTTTTTCATTTCAATGAAGTTCTCCATTAATTAGTATTTATTTTAGAAAAAAACATTTTTTTCGTGTTATGATGCTAGTTCTAGTAATCAGATTCTCATAAATTGCTGATTCCAGCTTCACGGAGTAGACACAATTAAATACATTGACATATTTGCATTAGACACATTTCATTTCTATTAGAATCTGCTTAGAGTAGGGCAGTTTATTCAGTTATTGAAAATCTGCATTCTGTTTTGTGACACTACTTTTCTGGGCTATCTTCTACAATTGCCCTCACAAAAGCAGCTATCATTGACTATTATTCTAATATATAGGCTCACAAAAATTTACCAAATTTAAGAACAGCTTCAAATGGTGGTGGTTCAAGCAAAGCTGAGTAAGTTTTAATGGGATTCTCCATGGCTAATGAAGAGAGGTGCCTTGACAATGAAAGCTTATTTGAAATTTTAGTACTTAGATATGCTTGAATAGCAAAGCACATAGACATTAAAAGTAGATTAAAAATAAGGGTGTACAAATAAAGTAAGAAAAGAAAAAAAGAAGAAGAAAAAATGTTAAGAAAAGAAAGAAAAGAAAAAGGAAAATTGTTGTGTCGAGTTAATGTATATGAACTTCTCAAAACTTACAATTCACTTGTAGTAATTCAGTGCTAGAAGGAATGCAAGCTTGTTAATCAGAACTCAGACTGATATTGCTATCATGTTAGACATAGATGCTCTTTTGGTGAACATAAGAACCACTTCTTAGTGATCAGGGTTTTTTTTCATATATATTTGAAACTTGGTACATTCAATAAAATTTGTAGCAATGTACAGAATTCAAATTCACAGTGATCCATCCTGAAAATTTTGGAACTCCCTAAGCACAGTTCACTTTCAAAGGGATATTTATATTGTAAAGCCAACTGATAGTATATAATTTTCATAATTACTAAACCAAAAATAGGAATTGAAAAACTGAATATTCTTCCAGCTTTTTTCAATACTCCATCAGGATTCCATCCATCAGGGTAACAGTCAAATTACTTCATTGCATCTAAATCTACATTTAAAAATAAAAATGTGCCCAAGCTTATGCAGAATTTGTAAGAACTTCTTTGCATGTCTCTGACTAATCTGGTGAGAACTTATTTTTCCTGAAATGTACATGTACCTCTTAACTATGCTTGGGCAAGATTTAAAAACACATTTTTCATACCATTTATCTTATTTTGTCAGAACATTGTCTATGTCTGAAATTGCAGACTGTAAGAAACAAGAAAGAAGAGAAAGAGAAAGAGAAAGAAAATCAAGGAAATATAGAAGTATTTAACCTCAGTACCACAAGGAATCCTAGTTCTCTCATTCATACTCACAAACAACTCTCCTAACTACATGGCCTTTGACAGATAAAGCAATACATTAGTCTTGTATCTAAAACTAAATGGAAGAGATTATTGATCAGGTGTGGAAAATTTGCAGGAAATAATACAATATTTTTATGCTCCCTGGACAGAGAGCAAACTCAAAATATTGTGTCACAAAATTAAAATCACAAAGGATCATGTTCACCTAGATGCCTAATGTTATGGTCTTATCCAAACAGGCTGTTGTGCAAAGACTCCTACACAGAAATAAACTCAATCAAGTTAAAAATTTTATCTTATTTTCTTCATCTTGTAGGTCCTATCAAAATTTTCATGGACAGTGGAATGATGCATATTCATAGAAGGAAAATTGTTTTTCCTGATGCTCTTAATTTAAAATGTTAACTTTGGCCCTTGATAAAAAATTTCCAGATATCATGGAGTGCAGTAAATGTCATGGCTGTTTAGAAAAACCTTTCCTGAGTGGTCATGAATAGGTCAAGGCAGCAGGCAGCACACAAATGATATCTGCAAGACAGTAGTTTCTTCCTTTTAATGTGATTATCTATTTCATCTTCTATTCTAATGAAATTGGGAAGGCCTGAGTAATCTAAAGCTCAAAAGGTAGCTATTTTAAAGTCTCAAAGTTATTAGCAGTTGATTTCTTTACAATTTTTAATCTAATATTTAATTAAAAGTTCAACAAAAAATTATCCAGTTATAAAAATCACAAAAAAGCCTTTCAGTTTCAAGGAGGTACAACTATTTCCAATTTGTCAGAAAGAAAGCAATGTCAGAGAATTATTTCTGCAGAGAATTAGCTCTGCATGAGTTCTTTATATTGAAATATCTGAGAAGAACCAATCCATCTGTACAGTGTAGTAACTTAAGAACCTCAATCTCACAGAGTTCTAGTTCACTAAAAACTGACACAGGAACAGTGAAATTTGGCACCAGAGCCATTAGTAGGACAAGACTGCCAAAGCATAGGTAGGAAGCACCTTTTAATCACTTCTCAATTCTCATAACTTCATATTATGTTTTCCATAGAACTGCTAACTTTCTAAATTATGTGGAAGAGCTTTCCTCTTGCAAGTGTGTTTTCACAAGGAAGTTGATCTATAAGAGTCTACTTACATAAGCATTTAGTTAAATTAATTTGATTGAAACAAAATGCTTTTAACAGACTTGTTTTGATATTTTAAACAACTATTAAATCTATATAACTTTCTCTATATAGCTTTTTCTATGTCTATTTTTGCTTTAGTCTGTCACCAAAACAAAAACAACACTTGCCCACTCATTTCTCTCTCATTAAGATTTGTTCTCACAATAATTTTTGAAGGCTTCCTTACTGCGAAATACTTGCCCCAGATTTTACTTTTGAACAGCAGTGAACTTTTGAAGTGAGTCTCCTGATGTGCAACACCACAGAGCAGTGCTCTGGCACACATCATGAAGAGGTCTCATAATGCATAGGCTCTCTTAAAATTCACTGCAAGATGTGATTGAGAGCTGTACTTTATGTGCTCCATCTGCTAATTGGCTTTGTCCAAAGGAATGGACTAGCAAGAGACTGGAAGCAAAGTAGCTGGAAATAGAAGAGTGTGAAATAAGAAGTGTCAGGTTCTTGGCACCAACAGCTTTGCTTGAGGCTGCCTCCAATGGGCCTTTTCATTTGTTATTGTAGCCATGCCATAACTAAATTCCATTGATCACTTGAGAAAATCTGGTGCCGTCTTCAGGTGTGATTTCTTTTGTTACTATTCTGAAAATATTAGTCTTATCTTTACACCATGTCTAACTCAAGTTTGCAAATCCTGACCCTGTTTACTCAAAAAAAAAAAAACCACCTTTGATTTGAAACAAGCAAATAAAAACTTTCTGCCCTGAAAGTATGGTGGCTACTTGTTTAAAGTATGAAGAAAGGAAAAATAATAAAGCATTTCCAACTCTACAAATATGAAGAATGGAGAAGCAATGTGTGTATGCAATTTATTTATAGAAGATAATAGCTTTTTATAGTGGTCAATAGAGGGTTGGTTTGGGAGTCATTTGTCAGACTGCACAAATGCATAAGAATTGAAGATGGAAATGGTTGCCTTTGGCTCTAACTGTTAAAAACCAGTTATCAATCTTCATCTAAGTCTTCAAGGAGCTTCTCTTGGTGAGCAATCAATACTGCATTTGCCACAATAGCTTATTTAATTATTTTCATCCTAAATATCCTGTCAGCAGGGGGAAGTCTTCCTGATTTTAATTAATTTTGAGATCATTGATTTTTTGCCTTTTCCTTTCCTGTGGTTAGACATGCAGACACAAAGGCACAGACACACATTTTTAGCCTGCAGGCTATGTAAGATGTATGACAAGCCCTTGGTGAAAACCCTGCATATAACTGTAGTATACCTAGCTGACATACAACTTTACTTTTAAATCTTTAACCTTCAACTGCTGCAAATGAGCCTCTGGCATCTAAACCTAGTTGGGCAAAACAGTAAATTGAAAGTGTGTTTGCTGAATATTTTTCAATTAAAGAATCTTTAAATCAATAGGCAGTAAGGCTATCACAGCAACAAGCCTGCTATAACTTACAGAGCAACACAAAGACAGCAAATGGAAGTCAGAGAACTGAAAATAGTAGTGGAAATCATGAACTTACATTATATTTGCAAATAAATAAAGATGTTGTACTGAGGGATATCACTAACACCCAAAATAAAAGTGCTTTATCTCTAGAGTGCTATGTCAGATTTCCCCTGTGCTAAATAGTAGAAACAAACAAGACAGAATGCAAGTCATTCAGAACAGAGTCTAAAAATTTGTGAAACACAAGCTCATAACAGAAGTTAAAGAAAAAGGGTTTAGTCTGTACACCTAGAGAGAGAATAATGCATCGTCTACATGAGAATCCTTGCTTCCCATTCTCAGAGAAAACTGTTAACGCTGTTAATCTCTACATTGTAAATAGGTGACATGAATGCTCTTGGGACACCCAGCAAAAGCCTGGGATTCAGGAAATGGAACGCAGACAGAAGTCCACTTTTTCTCTTAAAGTAACATTAGTATTTCTGTATAAAAAGCATTGCCAATCAGCTAACAAAATACTATCTGAGCCCCCCAAAAAGTTTAATTGCTTCTTGGTCTGTATCTAGATCTCCCTGTATCAGGGATACTCCAGCAAAAGTAAAAGGCTCATTAAGAAAAAGGAAGTTTCCATTAAAAAAAAAAAATTCAAAAATATGAATAGCTGAAAAATTGTTTATCTGGTGTTTAAAAAATCAGATGGATTCATTTCAGTCATATGTATAGCATGTAATCCCATCTGTGTCACTTCCACATTTTTAGGAAAAGGAGAGGGGAAAAATCCCACCAATCTGTAGTAAATAAATTGGCAATTACACCAATGAAGAACAATTAAAATCTACATACATTCTAGAGTAGTTAAAAACCTCTTCATTCATAGCTCAACTGCCAGAGCTCAACTTTATTATTGTAGCTAATAATAAAGCAGTTATATATGATTATTCTTATTTAACATGACATGGAATAATTGTGGAGTTACCTTAATAAAAAGAATATCATTTCACAAGATGCCAATACGTCAGAAACAAGGCAAAGAGACACATTCCATTTTAATGCCACTGTACAAGGACAGAATTTTCTGGATCAACAAATGTCAGAAAAGATACAGTATTGCAGAAGAGAAATTAGAGCAACATTAAAGGAATATATGATATCATTAATTACCCTGATTCTAGCTGTAGTCTTGAAAAGAGAGGCTGCTCACAAGTAGAGCAGTAAGTTATAAATGTTTTCTATCAATATTCTTAGCTTAGACCTTGGACAGTGTTTCTATGTACAGCTCTTCCTCAGAAAATGGTTTTCTCCACTATCTTTCCCTGGAAATGATAAAAATTGCCTCTAGAGTGAATCTAGTAATTTCTTTCTCTAAGTCCATGAAGCTTAAACACATGATGTTTAAATCTGAGAAGCAAGTGGCATTATTTTTTCATTACAAATTTAAAAAAAAAGCATTTAACATTATTTCAGTTTGTTAAAATCTGAACAAAATTATCAGATTAAAGTACTAGTAAAACACCATCACTGTATTGTCCTTGGATGAGCTACTGTTGTATAAATAGCTATGTATTAAAATTCTGAGAAAGTCACTCTCTCTGCCACAATCCATTAAGCACTGTACAGTATTAACACAACTGAAAGAATTTGGAAAGTAGATGTTTGTTTGAAAAATGAAAGGTGGGAAAAACAAGACCAGGAAGCAGCTCTGTACTTCAGAGACAAATGCAGTTCCTCTCACAGATGTTCCTCAGGGAAATAAACAGCAGCAGCAAGGCCAAGTCAAGAAAGCTCTCTGGGAAGAAAAGCAAGATTGCAAAGCACTCCACCACATGCTCACATTCCTCTGGGAACTGTTATCTTGCTCAAACAATTCCAACTCACTAAAACTGACAGTTGTGCACTGCTCTTTATTCTTAAAGGATTAGCATTAGGGAAAAATATGAAATGGAAGTATCTTTCAAGATGCAAACTACAAGAGAGACTATCTAATCACTGCTGCTAAAGAAGGGAGTATGTGCTGAGACTCCAGTCTCTTTTCCTTGTGCATGACTGGCACAAGAGAT
Source organism: Molothrus ater (assembly GCF_012460135.2). Lineage (NCBI taxonomy): Eukaryota > Metazoa > Chordata > Aves > Passeriformes > Icteridae > Molothrus > Molothrus ater. The sequence continues at coordinate 105,454,049 of NC_050480.2, read as the reverse complement.
CTGCTGAGACACTGCTTTTCAAGATAGTTTACATTCTTAAGATGAAAAAAATAGGAAACTGAGCCATCAAATTATCCTTAGAGAGCAGTAATATATGAAAAAACCTCTTAGAGACTGAACACCTGTTTACATACACATTTATGAGCATTTCAGAGCTATTATTTGGATGTACGTAATACACGTGGCTTTGTACATGAATATTTTCCAAGCGTACTGCCTTTTAAAAATTTCATCCCAGTGAACTGTAACTTTACAGAACAAATTGTTATAGAATTCATTTCTATAACTTCAGCCATCTAAAAACTACTTAGAGAGCCATAAATTAAAAATTATGATTCCTCTGGATATCCTGAGATTAGAGGAAGCTTAGAGTTATAGCTTATGCTGTATACCCTTCTTGGAGTAAAACTCTCTTGACAGATTTCAAGCACTTCATCTTATAAAAACCCAAGATCTGAGTGGAAACTGTACTATGCAATTTCTTTGAAACAAATCAAATTATCATTATATAATTATACCAAACTCTAATCCACCCAAGTCAAGTCCAAGGGAGTAAACTGCTTCATGGATATTACTGTGCTACTTTTAGAAGTTAGACAGGATGCCTCACAGCAGTGATGATCCACAAATATGGATTCCCTTTTCTGCTAAGCAAATGGTTCTTTAGGCAAGCTTCAGCAATTCTTTTTCTAAAAGATTGAAAGTATGTTGTTGCTTTATCTAAAGGGTGATTTCAGGTATACAAATGAGAAGCAACAGATCAAAAATATCATAAAGATAGTATCACAAACAAAGAGTAGCTGAACGCAATTCCAGTTTTCTTAAACCCATTCAATCTTTACTGTGAGAGGTGGAAAAGGGAATAGGAGATGTCTCACATTTAGCATTTATCTGAAGTACTTGGATAATAAATAAGACATATTATGTTAATTGTAACAGACCAGACAGAACAGAAAACACACTTGTGCTTACTACTGTAGTTCAAGCAGTAGGGGCAAAACATTTTTACCTCAAAACTTAGTGTTTTCCTGTTTAATTTAAGATTATGCAAAACAAAAAGAAGATGCAGGATATAGCTTAAGAAATGTGGAAACTAACTAGGCTTGTAAAACTGAAGATGCAATGCCCATTGAGACCAGTCTATCTTTGTTTATAACCATTTTCATTTCTAATAGAGAGTTAGACAGTATTTCACAGGTAGTATTTCACTAGCTTTAGCATGCACATTGACTGCCTCATCAGCCAGAAACTCATAAACACCTACTCAAAGTATGAGTAAATGTAGTATGAGTATATTTCCTAAACATATTTTGCTGTCCGGACCTCTCTTATTCTGAACAATCAGCAGTTCAGATTGTTCCACTCCTGAATTTCAAAACACTGCACAATAGCTTATTGAGATATTTTAGCAATATTTTGAAATTAACACCCGTACAGGGGCTTGTTTCCTTGGACATTCTTCCACATGTTCATTTAAGATCAACTACTTAACCCTTATCTTGAAGGGATTTGCCACTAGGATCACACAGAAACCCTAAAGTGACAGGCAACTGCCTCAGGAAACGGATACTGGACACATTCGCTGGTGCTAGAGATCTTTGAAACAACTGATTAAGATTCACAAAGGTCAAGTGCAAGAGAAAAAGCTTTTCTAGAAGGGGAGGATGGAGAATGAGAGTTCATTATCTCTGCTTGTAGTGCAGATGCATTTCTCTGCCCAACCTCAACAGTACCCTGCCCCGCTCTCCCCCTGATTACTTTTACTTGCTGAAACACTACTAAAATAGTTAACCACTAAGGATTATAAGAATAATATGTGAAACATACAGAGAAGTAAGAAACTCTATCAATAATGCAATTTAAATGGGTTCAAGCTATGCTAAGCAAAAATCATGATATCAATACACAAACAAATGCACAATAAATAAGATGCAGAGCTCAACAAAAACAGAAAAGGACTCAAGGAGTCCTTTTTCTATTTTTCTAATATTTTCTATTTATACTGCAAACCTTTCTTACAAAAGTATTAAAAGAAAAATGAAATTATCAGAAGGGTTAATCTATTCTTGCTACTTTACTAGTAGCTCCTCAGGGTGAGTGCAGTAGAGATGCTCATGTACCTAAACTTTTTTCAGCTGCAGGTACAAATAAAATGGCAGAATAAATGATTTTCAGATTAAGGAAATTTCAAATTGCAACACAAAAATGCAACACTTGTGAAACATATCCAGTGTGGTTTTTCTATCTTATCAAGTTCACATATGAACAACACAGATATTAACCACTGCAAAAAAAGATTAAAAAATTAAGCCAATTTCAAGTTCTTCCAAAACAGATTACATAGAAGAAATTTAGTAAATCCAGATTACAAAGGGAAAAAGCTTGCACTTTTCTAATTAAATGCATAATCATAGATGCAGATTCATGTTAGCAATGCTAAATGTCTTCTGTTTTAATGAGCCATTTGAAATGAAATGGTTGCCTACAATTAGACATCTGCAGTCCAAGGACAGCAAGCCAACTGTGTAGTCTGTCTGCCAGAATTACAGTTGCATTCCTCAGCAGGACAATAAGGAGAATGGATAATTGTAATTATAACATATACATCCCTTAGTGTTCTGTGGTTAAAAGAGTGTGAACAACAAGGGCTCTTAATACATTTAATTGCTGGCTGCTAATAAAGGGTTGTCAAAAAAAGAACCATTTTTAAAATGCAGTCCAATTCCACCACGAATTACAAACCAAGGTCACTAAGTACCCACCTGAGGACAAATCTCCCAGTAAACTGTCTCAGACCCTGTACATGTCTAGTCACACAGACCTGGTGTTCAGAAAGTTGAGAGCTCATATGAAGCAAGTTGAAGTGATAGGAGACAATGGAGATATTATTCTAGAGGGTTTAGCACATGTTGCAAATTCTCTACTCACATTCACTTTGCAAGATTTTTTATGAAATCTTGAATGAAGATCTTAAACACTTTTTAGGTGTGTGCATTTCTGTCTCTTTCTTTATATATTTAATATATCTGGATATTTCGCTTACCAAAATGTTTCATTCCCTTATAGCAATAAGAGAAAAAAAGAAATTTAAATTTATCTATTTAAACTCAGGGCAGAAATCATAGCTGCATTCCCTGAGAGAATGCTTCTCTCACTTTGCCATATTATAAAAAAAAGTAAAATAGAATTTAATTAACTTCAGATTTTATCTTTCATTCAGTGCTGCTCAACTTTACACTTTGCTGTGAGGATTCTAGAGCAAAGACCTTATTATTTCTTCTGTCTTTGCTATATATTCTGAACTGGGATTGAAAATTCACTGTGATACTGTGATATTACTATAAGTTTTTCTGCAGCAAGCAGCTCCCTGATCTGCTCTATTCTGTGAAATCACACTGATTTTTTAAAATATAATTCATTAATAGTATCGACAAAATAAGTGAGAGCATTGTACAGAAACAAGAGTTCTTCCAAGCTTATACACAAACTATCATGTTTAAGTAAGATTTCATGTTGTGTAAGATTTCTTTAATGCAATTGCTTTCCTCCAATTTTATTTTCATTGGTTCCTAGATGAAGCTGAAACTGAGATTTTACACTTCTTGAATTGAATAGATTCAATTTTCCAAACGTGACACTTGACTAATTAATTGTATCCTCTTAAATACTTCTCTCAGGTCAACCAACCAGCTTGCTGAATTCCTATAATTTTTGAAACCGTGAAAAAGATCTTTATTCTTATACTCAGTATTGTTACACTGAACCTTTAGGAACCCAGACCTCTGACTGCAATCCACATGCCTTATGGAACTCCATACCCAATGCACAGGCCATTTCAGAACAAAATCCATCTTAGTCAGCACTCTAATTCAGCTAGCCAGTAGCAACTGCTCAGCACAAAATAAAGCCTCTTTCTTTTTTAAATGTTTGAGAAAGTGTCAAACCTCCATAACACAGGCATCCAAAGGTTGCAAACCTCTGCTCCTCAGCAGGTCTAGACACTGATTTGTAAAGAGACAGACGACTCACTCCTATTGTAAACTTTGCTTCTATTTAACCAGAATATAGAGAAAACTCACATTCTCCTTTGACTGGCAGATGGGAAGCCTGTTAGAGTACAACAAATAAGGAAAAAGAATACTAGATATTTAGTGTGGATGAAAACAATAAGTTATTAGATTCAAGTCTTCTAAAAGCATAAAGCCAAACTTTGGTTTCCAAGTGCTACTTAGGAGTGGTTGAGATACTCTTCCTGTTCTTCTCTGTCAACACCTGTCTTCAAAGTAAAGATAAATAAAATATAATGCAACGTTGGAAAAAATGATTATAAGATTCTGAACAGAAACAGCTAACATTTTCTAGATCTTGCAACTACCTTTTTCTTCTTTCAGTGAAGAGAAGAAAATATTAGGAGGACATCAAGTTGCAAGTCAAAATCTAACTGGGCTTAAAAATGCTAAATGTAAGACATCATGCTGGGCATAAAACACAAAAAAAATTAATATTTACATAATTATAAGTTCTCCTTAAACTTGACATTCAAAAAGTTCTGCAAATTTCTTTCTCTGCAAATTTCTGCAAAATTTCTTTCTTTCTCTCCCGTATACTATTTATTACCTTCAGTTCCCTTGTCAATTTTTCCAGTTAAAAACCTCTGGTCTTCTCTAGTAATCACCATAATTGCTGTGATTCTCATGCTGTCTACACAAGCAATTACAGATGTTTACATTTTATGCTGTCATACTTCATTCCTTATTTGTATGTTCCAATGAATGACATGGCTCCAAGCAATTCATGAGGACATGACTCAGCTAGTTCTTTTTAAAACACAAAAAGAAAAGCAATACTTACAAAAGCCATCCCTATTCATTAACTTTCACTAAACTTCTGGATTATCACTGACATATTGCTACAAAGCCAATCAACAGTTTATTTCACACAGTTGTTCTTCATTTTCTATTAAAAGTACAGAGCAGCCAAGTAGAACTATATTTAATGAGGACTGGATCTCTTCTTTTGACATTTTCATTATGAAGTGTTATTCAGCGTACAAAAGTTATTTCTTTTATCCGCCTATAGAGTAGAAAAGTGCTCTAAAGAAATTCTTCGCTTCACAGAATGACAAAATGGTTTGGGTTGGAAGAGAGCTTAAAAACATTCTATTTCCAAAACACCCCGCCATGGATGGGACAGCTTCCACTAGACCAGGTTTCTCAATGCCCCATCCAATCTGGCTTTGAATATTTCCAGGCATGGGGCAACTTCTCTGAGCAAACTGTCTGGGTGTTCACACCCTCACAGTCAAGAATTTCTTGCTAATATCTAATCTAAATCTACTCTCCTTTCGGTCTGAAGCCATTCCCCCTTGTCCTGTCACTACATGCCCTTGTGAAAAGTCCCCCTCCAGCTTTCTTGTAGGCTCCCTTCAGGTACTGAAAAGTTGCTCAAAGGTCACCCTGGAGCTTTCTCTTCTCAATGCTGAATAGTCACAATTCTCTCAGTCTTTCCTTTTAGGAGAGGTGTTTTACTCCTCTGATCATCTCTATGGTCCTCCTCTGGGCTTAGTCCAACACACTGATGTCCTTCCTGTTCTGGGGACACCAGAACTGGATCCCAGAACTCCAGATGGGTTCTCAGAAAAGAAGCACAGAGGAGGAAAATCACCTCCATCAATCTGTTGGTCACAATTCTTCTGATGCAGCTCAGGATACAACTGGCTTTCTGGGCTGCAAGCACACATTTGATCTGCATTGCTTGGATCAATGGGACAAGGCATATTGTATGATGTTCAACAAGGCAAAATGCTGGATCCCACACTTCAGTCACCACAGCCCCATGCAACGATACAGACTGTGGGAACAGTGGCTGGAAGGCTGCCCAGCAGAAAAGGACATGGGGTTGCTGGTCAACAGCTGCTGAACATGAGCCAGCACGTGCCCAGGTGGCCAAGAAGGCAAAAGACATACTGTGCCAGCAGAAGTAGGATAGAGATTGTCCCCCTGTACTTGTCACTTGTGAGGCCATACCACAAGTACTGCGTCCCATTCTGGGCCCCTCACCGCAGAAAAGACATTGAGGTGCTGGAGCATGTCCAGAGAAGGATGATGAAACTGGTGAAAGGTCTAGAGAGTAAATCCTGCGAGGAATGGCAGAAGGAGCTGGGGTTTAGTGTGAAGAAAAGGAGGTTGAGGGAGACCTCTACAACTACCTGGAAATAGGTTGTAGCCAGATGGATGTGGCCTCTTCTCCCAGGCAACCAGTGACAAGAGGAAATTACCCCAAGCTCTGCTAGGTGAGGTTCAGGTGAGACATCAGGAGGAATTTCATCACTGAAAGGGTAGTTTAAGAATTGGAATGGGCTGCCAGGGACATGGTGGAGTCACCATGGCTGAAAGTGTTCAAGAAATGACTGGACATGGCACTTAGTGGTAGGATTTAGTTGGCATGGTGGTGTTTGTTCAAAGGTATCTTGGAGGTCTTTTCCATCCATAATGATTCTATTGCCAGCTCATCTTCAGCCTCTCATCCACCAACACCCCAAGTCCTTCTCAGCAGGACTGCTCTCAAACCCTTCAACCCCGAGCCTGTATTGTTAGCAGAGCTGCCCACACCCAGGTTCAGCGTCTTGTACTTGGACTTGTTAAATCCCATGAGGTTCCCATGGGTGCACTTCCTGAGCATGTCCAGGTCCCTCTGGATGGCAACATGTCCTTCAGGTGTGTAAACTGCACCACTCACCTCAGTGTCATCTCGAATTTGCTGAGGGTGTACCAAAGGACACCACTTGTCACTGATGTCCACTGGGCTCTGAGTCATTGGCCTTTATCCTCTGGGTGTGACCATTCAATCAACTCCTTATCCACCAAACCATCCCCCCCTCAAATCCAATTCTCATCAATTTAGAGAGGAGGATGTTGTGGGGGACTGTGTCAGAGGCATTACAGATGTCCAGATAGATGACATTTTTAGCACCTCCCATGTCTACTGATGCATTTACTCCATTGTAGAAGACCTGTAGGTTGGCCAGGCAAGACTTACCCTTGGTGAAGCTGCCCTAGTTGTCTTGAACCACATCCCTGTCCTCAATGGCTCAAAATAAAATTTTTACATCTGAGTGAAGCAGAATAAGCAAAATTTCTTCAAAACTTAAAATTTATACAGATAGTGTACACTTTTTTTTCTCTTCTTTCCATTTTTTCTCCCAGCATTCATTGAACCTAATCAGAATGGGACACAGGAGAAATATTAAAAGTCTAATGCCCAATTTCAGTTTTGTCTGTAAAAGATTTCTACTTTCCTAGCATTAATTAAGAATAGTTTTCATATCAGAAGGAAAAATGTTACTCCAAATTTGGGTATAAATTTTTTTTTGTTTTTTTCTGAATTTCTTAATAAAACAATCCCAGCCAGACACACAAGATTTAATTCTCTTGTTAACAATGTTCAAATTAGTAGATAAACTTTTCTGATTATATACATTATATATTGCCATTATATTATATAATGGATTTAATGTATATTTTTAAACATTAGAAGAAAATATTTGCTCTTCTCTGAATGGTTTTAGCCTTTGAAGTGTGTCTACATCTGCACCAGACAGATATCTAAAAATGCACTAAAAAAGGTAAATAGAGAAATCATTTAATCATACAGAACTGTGGACCAACAGAGGGAGTTATAATATCCTTTGGTAAAACAATGCAAAAAAATTTTATGCTAGATTGAAAGATATTCCATTGGAATCCATGAAATTAAAATCTTAGCCTTTTGAAAAGGGCATTCAGTGCAGAGCTTCAGCTATCTACTTAATTTTTCAAAGCTCAATCTGTGAAGAAAAACCTACCAGACTATTAAAAAAAAGCCTTCATTCTATGATCCTGTTAGATATCCACTCTACACTTAGACATAATTATTCATAGATTTGAATAACAGCTTTGTGCACTGTCTTTAGGGGGGTTGTGTCTACAGAGGATAGCTGACTTCTATTAGTAATTTCTAATTTAATTTCTATAATGAACTAAACAAATGAGAATTCCACACATGAATAATACATATTCCAAGTAAAAACCTATCTCTACTCTCATAAAAGCAGCAGCCAATCATTCTTTTATTCTTCTTGCTTCCTATCTCTTCCAGGTAAAGTTATATTTGAATAATATATTATTTATGGCTGAGACAAAAAATAATTTTAAAAGTCTTTGGAAAAGTAATAAATTAAATACTGGTTTATTTTCACAGCCCATAGCAAAAATGAAAAACAATCATAGCGTGTTTTATAAATATCTCCAAAGAAAATACATTGAAATTAAGGTCTTGTTGGCACTGACAGACTTGTGCCTAAAGAACCAAGTACATATCTGGACCTTATACATATCTGGACCTTATACATAGCCATAAACCATGTTTTATGATACAGTAGCCAGAGTAATCTGACCTGAATTTAGAAAAAAAAAGCGTAGAAACTTAAGTTAACATGCAGCTCTAGCTTTCTCAGGTCTCAATATTTTTTACCACTCTCCAGAAATCCACCAGTCTTTAAGCTTGTTTGTTCAAGATATTCTGTCAAATATCAATTCTGATTTTTAAAAGTATGTCTCTCAGAAATAGAGTAAAAACTAAAAATATACATTCAATTTAATTTCACAAAAAATGGACCCTAATCCTAATTCACCTTTAACATATAAGTGAATTCCTACAAATAAATAATTTTTGTGTTCCAAATGTTTTTATTGCACATTTTAGGTTTTAAAATAGGTATATGTCAAAATCAGAAATATTTTTACAATTTTCCAGACTTCATCTCTCTCTGTTTTCACCTACTGTCAGGTTCTTTAGGACAAAGTCATTAGTTTGGTGATAATTATTGAGAGGTTATACATCTACACTGTTCCTCTCTGAACATAAAAAATCTGATTTTGCAAAGGCAGCTTTCTTCAAATCATGGCATGCCAGAAAGCAGTCCAGTCCTATTCAAAGCCAGTACCTTAAAACTCCAGTTTCAGACAGGTTTTTGAGACTACACCTATAAATCATGTCTGCATAGTCATGTCTATGCCACTTTTTTGTGTTCTGTGATTCAATTTCATATTCATCAATCAAATACTGAAGGAGTTTACAAGTTCACAGCAAGCAAGGAAGCTGGATAGCACACGTTATGGGTGTGGAAGAAAACAGCTTCATAACCAACGGGGATTAAACAGTAAGCTCTTGTCCTAGGGTGACAGTCCCATAAATCAAGTGAAAAAAATTCACTAATTAAATTTTGCACGTTCTGGGTCTGGGTTGTGAGTGGGTGGTATTTTCATTAATAGATGAACCCCAGATTTTAAAGGAAAGTATGGTCCCTCTGACCATTAACTGCTATATGAAACATTATAAATTCAGCAGTAAACAGTAACAGAAGGTATAGAATATACTTCTATGTAGAGAAATGTATTTAACTCTCATTTCTCACTTTTTTTAAATGTTAAATGTGTAATTCTAGTGATTAATAGCCTGTAAAAAAATATCAGTATCTGTATCATAGGTGAACAATTACAGTACATCTTCAGGGTCACAGAATGGTTTGGGTTAGAAAATACATTCAAGATAATTCCAACATCCCTGTTGGGGGGTCATTTCTGAGGGAAGTATCAGGGACACTTCTCATTAGACCAGGTTTCCTAAAGCCCCATCCAACCTAGCCTCAAACACTGCCATGGATGGAACATCCACAACTTCTCTGGGCACTGTGTTCCAGTGCCTCACCAACCTCACCATCAGTAAAGAATTACTCCCCTATATGTAACATCCCCTCTTTCTGTTTAAACTTATTACTGTTTGTCCTATCAGTGCAGGTCCTGATGAAGAGTCTTTCTCTGGTTTCCTTGTACGCCCCATGAAGTACTGGATGGCTGCTATGAGGTGTCCTCTTACTACGAGTTACAGCATATTTGCTAAGGACCAAAACTATAGACAGTATATGATAATTATATTTTCCGTCTCTGAGTAGGTATTGGGTCATTTACAAGACTGAGTGAAGATATAAAGCAATACTAATACTAAACATCTGATAGTGGTTAGGAAATACACAATAAAATAAATATTATGTTTTCAAGTCAAAAGAGACTAGAACAGATCTTAGTATGTGGAAAAGTATTGAAAACACTAGAAAAAATTCTTAGTTGAGCCAATCATAATGTGCATCTATTCTTGTAAGTCTTAACATTTCAGTTTATTTACTGTTAGTAATTTTACGGTTTCAGTTTCTTTTGTGGAAAAAACATAAATAGTTTCACAGTATAAACACTTAAACTCTAAATAATCAATCTCTCTCTGCACTCCTACTCCACTTCTCTCTTCCAACTGTAATAGCAATGTTCAAGAAATATCTATCAGTGTAGACAGTTGGAAAGAAATTTTTAATGGCTCTATATATAACATAAAAAATATTTACCATCACTATTTAAAGCACACCTAAAAAAGAGCAAAAAGAAGAAAACATGGATAAACACTTGGCATTGGCTCTTACATGGTCAGCTGTCAAGAGCTGGATTGAAAAGGGAAAGACCAACATCAGTGGAGGGGCATGTGTTAGAAAAGAAGGCTCCACTTTCTTCCAGATGTGATATTAAGAGAGGGACTTCACACATATGAAAGTCCTAGATGAAAAGAGGCAAATAAGAGAAGTCTGGCAGAATAACTCACTGAGGCAATGGCTGACTCATCAGTCTTGACTTCACAGGAGAGATATAAAAATTCACTGACAACTGCTACCGCCTCACTTACTTAAAAGACACAAATCCATAAGAAACAAGCTTTTCCTACAGTTAATGCTCAAGGTTCTACTTATACTGTTGTAACAATGAAATGAAGTAAAATCAATCAAGCAGCCGGGGTCACACTACTGGCGACAAAACGAGTACAGCCATTGTATTATTTCAGCGCCAACTCATAATGGTCTTAGCAGAACACAAGAAACACAGTCATTTTCTATGTTTTTTTTGGAATTTGAAGCACATTTACGTACTACTTGAAGTACAATGGTTCATAAAATCTACAACTTGCTGTAGGGCAAACAAAGTTCAGTTCATGCAAAATTCAAGCTGTGAATATATATAGTGACAAATACACACTACTCAGTGTTTCTACCACTACAGGCAACTGTCTGAACTTCCACCACGAATTATGTAAGCTCAATATAGTCATAAAACAGAATTAGCTTTCAGTATAATAAACATTCATAAAATATAGGCTGTGTTTTCATCTTTAGGACAGACAAATGTGTAAGGGTCCTTTTCTGTTGGTATTTTAAATACAGAAAGCATCTTCTTCCCCAATATGGTTAAAACACTTTCATATGCATTTCCAAGTATTTTTAATATAGGAAACTTTTATTTTACCTAAAATATTCCCAGTGAGAAGAAAATAATTCCTCAGTGATAACGTATTTAATGCTTCAAAAACCAAACCTTTCTCAGACTTTTCTGAGTTGAAATTGTTTTGGATTTGATTCCTATTATTAATACCTAGATATGGATTTGCCATGGCAATTTTTGTTCATTCGGATAAAAGGGAGCTTTAGAATTTTATTTCAATGACTAGTGATCCTGGTGAAAATTCAGATCATCTTTGGTGATCCATTAATTGCCACAGGTATATTTCCCATGGCAGTCAAAGTAATATTGCTAAGAGGGCAATGCATTATAGGAAATGCATACAACAGAATTCTGACACTTCCAGCTGCCACTCCACCAGGAGGAAGTGCAAAGTTAATTCTGAGTCTGCTTTATTCCTTTATTTTCCCTTTATCTCATGAGAAACATCTGCCTTTGTATACAGTTCCCTCCTCTTTGTAGAAAACAAGAATCTGAAGAAAAGCCAAAGCAATTATTAGTAACATAAACATTTAAATCCAAAAACATGATGAAATTCAGCTCTCCAAGGAAGAGTACATACACTATACCACAGGGTTTTTTATCTTCAATTCCTTGCTTAAGTGTATGATGCGAGGTTCATACTATGTGAATCCTTAGAACTTAAATCTACCACTATTCTAGCCATTTTCTGAAAGACCGTGTGTAAAAGAGAACAGATCTCCATTTCATGAGCATTATCTTACTTTAAAAAATCAATTTAAAAAATCATGATGTCTAAGAGAAACCAAATTATCAATCCCAACAGAAAGAGCACCTTTTTTTTTTAAAGTAGCTGAAATAGTTAATTCACTCTAATTAAATCTTTATTTTGAGATATTTCAAACTTTTCTTCAAGCCATCATGAAAATATAAATTTGATTTCTGCATCCCTAATCCATACTAATGGGTGGTGTATTGATGCCCATTAAAGTTCCATAAATGATTGTTGCTTCATGCTCATTTAAGTACAAATTACCTTATGGCTCAGCACATTGTTTATATTTATTAGATAGACATATAAATAGTTTATCTACCAATCAGGTATTCCCAAATTATTTCCATTTCTCCAAAGTAAAATCACTAGCATTCACAACAACCAAAAGATTGTTCATAAAGGCAACACTAATGTAACTGAAGATTTACTTCCAGTAAAAAGTCTATTATCTACTGAGTATTTTTCTTTGTGAAAACAATTAATCTCTACTACCTTTAGTGCTACAAGAAACCACTGAATCTACCCTGCCAAAGAGACAAATGATACTGCTCAAAAACCTACTCTGAGTATTTAAAGTTGCATTTTTGGAGTAGGTATAATCTAAAACTAGATATAAATACTGGCATGAGAAACATATTAAAGAGAGGGCACAGAACAAAAATAACATATAGGTATTAAAGGAGATAAATATTTCAATGGGTTTACAATCTCAAAATGGAGAAGCATCCTAAACGAAGCACTGAAAATCAAAAAGAACTTATGCGGATTATCCTCTATCTGGTTCTATGATATAGTTCTATGTTTCAAAGTACTTTTTCTCTAGTCAAAAAGAGAATTGTGCACCTGCTCTTTACTTCTTGTCCAGTTTACAGCTCTGCAGGCACCAAAAGGAAAGACGCCTGCTATGCCCAGGTACCAGAATTAAAACTACATATGGATTATGAATTAAAACTTCATGGCTACAAAGGGGTGCACATCGCACATTTGTGAAAGGACTTTGCACTTTATAATTGTTTCCATTCAAATCTTTAAGTATGACCCATTATATACATATACAACACAATTTAATTAGACTTTAGAATTTAGAATACCTGTATATGTTTACAAAGGAGGTTTCTCACAACAATTTTTAAGACAATTATTTAGACTGGATATAAGGAAGAATTTCTTTACAATGAAGTTGTTCAGACACCAGAATGGTTGCCTAGGGATGTGCTGAATGCCCCACCACTGGAAGTGTTCAAGGGCAAGTTAGATGGTGCTTTGAGCAACCCACTCTAGTGAAAGATGTCTCTGCCTATGGCAGCAGGGTTGGACTAAATGAGCCTTGAAGGTCCCTGCCAACACAAACCATTTGAGGATTCTATAGATTTATGTTTACTAAAGTCCTGTTATCTACTTATTATGTTACTCTAGATACAATCCCTTTCTTACTATAAATACTTCTGAAAACTACAGAGTCTTTATCACAGTTTTTCCTATATTGGAAACCAAGGCAAATCTGATTTTATAATAAAATATCAGTTAGTGATTCATGGGTAGGTTTTATAAAGAAACTGGGGCAGGAACTTTAGTATGCACAGTAGATAGAGAATATCTATTCCACTCACACTGGACAACATCTACTTTTCTGTGTTATTTGATATATGGAGATTATTTATGCCTTTTATTCCAAGCATCTTTTATGGACTGATAAAATGATTTTTTTTTTTTTTTTTTTTTTTTTAGAACAGGGCTTTCTAAGAAAGGAGAGATTTTGCTATTGTAGTTGAGAGAAAAACAGGAAAATTATTTTGTTATTCAGAAATACCAGCAGAAGAGTAAGAAAGTTAGTACTACAAAGAAAAGAACATCTTAATCAGGTTTTTTCATTTTTGAAAATAGTGTATCAGCTCACCTTACACCATAAGCAGTAATAATTTTATGCAGTTTTAGAAGAACATTAATGTGTTTATCCTTCTAAAAGCTCAATAATTAATTACAAAAAAACGAATTACGAATGCCCTTCTTGTAGAGTCACATAATAGAACTATCCAGGGAGTATTAAATGTTTGGAGACACAAATGGATACCAGAAGATACTGAAACTTATACAGAAGACAAGGTGAGATTTCCGGATGACAAAACTGAATAAAATAATTGCATGTATAATACAATTATACAATAATCTTCCCAAGTCAGATTAAAACAGCATGAGCTTGATTAGGGAATGAACATAAAGACCATAGTAGTCAGGCTGGGGACGACATCTCTAGGAGGAAAGTCAATGGACTATTAAATAGGAAAGAAGGAAAGAATGTGTTTTCAAATTTTACTTCACCACGAATACATCCTTCCAGTGAGCCACAGTCTGGTAGAGGGGGCCTGAGTTTTCTGTCAGAAAATGCCTATGCCTCTAGCACATCTATTTATATCATAATGTGCAATCACCTCTCCATAAGAAATTCCAAAGAAAATGTATGTTTTCCCAGCATGGTGCCTCCATTAGTACATTCAACTACCAAGTGAAATCAGAAGACTTAATTCTGTTCCATTACTGGCTGTTGAAGGTCTCGTATCTAATCTTGACCTATTTAATGGCTCACACTTGCTCAGAAAAAAAACTTTCTCCCCTTGTTTGCCTTCCCACAGGGCACTACTTGAATTGTGACTAAGTCACAAATAGATGTAGATAAAAAATATTATCTTGCTAACTAGAGATCTCCAGGTCATATGAGGTTGATAGACTAGTGCTAGAATATATATGGGTTTTTTTTCCTTTTGTTGTTTTTGCTTTTATTTGGTTTGGGTTTGTTTGGTAAAAATAAAAAAACAAACAACGCTTGGATTTTTGTTGTTGTTCACACAATGGAAAGACATATTGAAAACAAATAAATTGACCCATGAAGTTCTGCTTCTGCAGAGCAGCCCCTGGCTAATCTGAAAATGCTAAGGAACTTCATAAACATTTTTAGTACTCTATACAATTAGGGACTTATCAACCCCAAAGTTCTGGAGGTTTGTCTACTTTTCTGACATACAGAACTGCTATATCTGTTTTAAGAATTCAAACCTACTTCCTCCCTCTTTCCATCTCTATCAAGAACGAAACTGTTCAGATTTACAGAAAGCAACATGAAGATGATTTCATCAAGTCTCTGCAAAATATGCTCAGGTTGATCTGGACAGGTAAGGAGTGACAGTCTTCACTAAATATTGTCAGGAAGTAGTGTAGAGTGATGTAGTTTTTGATATGGTTTTTAACTTTGCCACCTGAGCCCTAGCCAAACAGATGAATTGTTAAGAAGTTCCTTCATTGGGGGGTAAAATCTGCTAGAGTTCACAATGAAAACACACTCTTGGATAGGTTGAGAGAGTTCTGACAACTAACCTTCTGAGATCAGCCTTAAAAGCAGAAATGTTCTTGTGCTTTAGGCACAAAACAAGTAATGCTATTTACTTAAAGATTCTATGTATTCTTAGTGTATTTTTAGTTATTTTGTCAAAATATATCACCATTTTGGTGTTCATGTAATAACTGATTCAAGATAGGGCACCAAGGTAATTTAGTCCATATTAAATAGTGTCTCCTTACAGCTGTCGGCAAGGAAGATTAGAACTGTAAACACAATTTCAAATGTCAAAGAACAATAAAATAAAAACTGCGGAGAGATCTGTATGTGCAAAACTCACATACATCAGAAAGGAATAATTTCTTCTAAATTCAGCCATTTAAAATGGCCAGTCAATCTTTTAGGCTCCCTATAGACTCCTCCTCAGTAATATAGTCTATGTAACTGCTTTAGGAAAAAAATTCTCTATTTTTCCTGTACTGACTGAAAAGGCAATATAAGCAATTACTAGACATTTGAATTTGACATGGATTAAGTTAGGAGAGGCAAATTCCACACATACTGTTTAGGCATCTTCTTCATTAGGAGGTATGTATGTACAGTTCACTCTGAAGCACGGGCAAAGGATATTAAACTTGCTCTCTGGGCAGTTTATCTGCAAACAGAAACAAATGAAGCCTAAGACATGGCCGCCACCATTAAAGAATATGTCTGAATATGCCAAGCCACTGCTGGAAGACTTAGCAGACCACTAGTCATTCCTGGAAAGGTTCTACATGGTTTGCCACCAAGCTTTCTGGAAGGTTGCCAATTCAACAGCTGCAAAAAGGAGACAGGCACATTGACCTATGTCTGTGCAGCACAGACAAGCTGAATTCGTGATTCTCCTTATAATTAAATACAGCAAACCAGTCATGTTCTGGCAAAAACCTGGAATTATTAGGTTTCTCATTGTTTCTTTTAATGGTGTGCTCATTATTTTAAATGCTTGGACACTTTTAAATTCTCAGTACTTTTAAAGTTCATTTGTTTAGGACATAATCATGTATGTGTGAATTGATAGCCATAATGATCACCAATTTTAACTTTCTTAAAAAGCTCACTAACATGCCTTGTAAACATCAAGCAAAAGGACGTTTTAGAGGCTTCTAAGAGAGATATAAATATCACTGTATTGTTGTCTTGACTGAATGTGTTCACTGTGTATTTAGGTATTAGCATTAGTCTGATAATATCTTGACTGATATATTCTAACATACCTTCTGTGATATTGCGTTAGCTTAAAAATTGTATTTGAGACCACACTATATTAGATGAGGTTTTCTTGGAATTTGAAAAATTCACATGCCCCTTAAGATTAAAATTAATAAAACCTGCAGGAAGCAATGCAGATACTTCCCCCAAAATAAGAGGGTAATTTCTAGAAGAAAATTAAGCATCGGTACTCTGGTTTACAAACTGTATTGTATCTGTGTGATCAAGCTACAATTCATCATGAATATGAGGAAAGTTTTCAATTTCATGACTCTTAACTGGTGTTCTTTATTAAAAGGCTCCCTCAGATCTAACAGTGCTCTTCAAAGATCCTGGAGATTAACCTCTCAGAGGACAGCCACAGTTATTCAGTATAAAATAAAGATCATAAGGCAATTCCAGATGAAGAGACCACAGGACTTCCCTAGTCAAACACCTTGCACCTTTTACATTGTTTTCAGTAGACACCTTGTTCAGAACTTTATCAGGTTTTGAAAACCTGCATGGATGGAGACTACAACAACCTCTCTGAGAAATCCTTTCCACTGCTTTACTTTTCTTACAGTGAAAACATTTTTCCTTAAATTCAGTAAAAATCTCTCTCCTTTCAGTTTATGCCTTTTCTCTCATGCTTATGCTATGCACTGCTGGAAATATTTTGTCTCTTCTTCTTGATAATCTCCCCACAGATGTTAGGGGGATGCTATTAGGTCCTTAAGAGGCCTTCCTTTCCACATAATTGTTCCCTCAACCTCTCCTCATTGCACAACTGCTCCAGCCCCTCAGTTCTGAAAATCTTGCTTACTGCTAATTTATATTCCCAGAAAAAGACCTTCAATATTTTTCTCTAACCAATATGATACCTAGTGTTCAGATAGTGAAGAGCCTCTCCTGGTGGTACTTTATCTCCCACTGCTCTACTGATGGATTTTCTCCCTTGATCTTACTTGAAAATCAATACAGGTCCCTGACACTCAGATTCTATCCAACAGCATTGAATAAACTCAATGTAGAACATACAACCATTTAACTCCGAAAAGATCTTCAGCACCAAGGCCAGTCACTAAACTATGTCCCTTAATACCAGATTTACATTTTTAAATACCTCTAGGTATGGTGATTCAACCACTTTCCTCTGAAGCCTGTTCCAATGCTTAACAACTATTCTCGGACCAAATGTAAAAGGAACATGTGCTTGTATCCAAAAGAAAGAAAAACCAACACAGACACATACATATATATATGTATATATATACAAAACTCACTGATTTTCTACCAATGTGTTTTTCTTGATTTTTTTAATGTCCAAACTAAACTTCGGTATGCATACACTTTATTATGGCATTCCACACTTTACAGTTTAACTATACTAATCTCTCAATTGTATATTTCCAAGTATATCCCATCTGAGTTTTGTTGAGCTTTTTATTTTTAGGGATGAGCCCTGAATAAAAATCTGATTTTATCAAGTTGAGAGTAACTTCTTTATAATTAACAAATAATCCCATTTTTAACCTAACATAGCCGATTTTTTTAAATGAACACATGCACTACTTTATGTGGGTGCAGAAAATAATGCAGTTCTCACATTTTCCTCTTTCTCCAGACAAATTATATTCATAATTTACTTTTTTACATTAATTTAAAATCGTGCTTATAAATACTAATACATTTTTTTCCTAGCTAAATAAAGTATTTTTTCTTAACTCGTGCTTTATGTTCAGCTTTGTAAAGCTACCTGTAAAGCCCCTTTTTTTCCAATTTATAAATAAATCAAATGAAAGTTTGCTTTATATAACACAGCTGCACTTGAGCCCTTACGACTTACTTTTCATCTAAAGAGAACATCTTTCAAGATCTTCACATTTAAATTGTTTCAAAGCAATTTTCTAACATTGCTGGTGTCTGTCTCTAAACAATCTTTATTTAAGACACGTATTTAGTAAATGAATAGGCCAAATGTGCAACAGTAAAGTCAAAAAAATCTAAGCATGTTCATTGCTAAAAGAAACACAGAGACAACACTCTCTGATGCAACCTAAGATAAATTTCATTTTTTTCATCTAGAATATTACATCAAGACTAAACCCAGCAAATTAAGGCAGAGAATCCTACTTCTACAGACATTAAAAGAAGAATATTTAATTTTAAAAAATAAGTTTGTAATATTATTTTCCTAGTTAATTTCCAAACTGTGGGAAATCTAGGCTAATCAAAATCATTAAGCACATTGCTTTAGACAATGATATGATGACCTAACCGTTCCAAAGAAAGTGAAGCTTTTCTAATTGCTCCCAGATGTTGCTATAAATCTTTCACCCAAGACAGAAATGTCTCCTTACATAAATATTGACTTTAGTTTTGAAATTCGTGATCATATAACAAACCTGGGGCTGAGGACTTTACATGAATGACGGTGGGCTTTGAACAGAAAGTGGTATGTCAGTATTTAAGTTTCTCTATTCAACTAGATGTTGAAAACAAATTTGCCCAACTCAATTTACCATGCAATTTAAGAAATAGTGCAAAGATGACATAATCAAAGAAACCAGTACTGATTAGAATCTTCATGAATGGGGAGCAGCCTTGCTGAAAGGGACTTGGAGGTCCTTGTGGACATATAGCTGAAGATGAGCCAGCCACAAGGTGTTGCAGTAGTGGAGGAAAACTGGATCCTGGGCTGCATTCACAGGATCATTGCTAACAGAGATAGAGATGTGATCATCCCACTCTACTCAACATCTGTCAGGCTGCATCTGAAGTACCCTGTCCTGTTATAATCCCCATAATTAAAAATTTAAAACAGACTCAAGCACAGTGGATAGAGTCCCAAGGATCACCACAGAAATGATCAGAGGACTGATCAGAGGAAACCTGCACTCTGAGGGAAGACTGAAGGAGTTAGGGCTTTTCTCCCTGGAGAAGGGAAGGCTAAGGAGGGATCTCATAACAATGTTTCAGAACTGAAGGGGCAGCTACAAAGAGGACAGAGACTTTCTTGGCAAAGACCTACATGAGGAGGACAAAGGACAATGGGTAGAAGATACAGTGGAAGAGGCTTAATGTTGAGAAATAATTTGTTTACAGCAAGAACAATCAAAGGAACAATCTCCCCAGGGATATGATGAAGTTCTCACCACTGAAGATTTTCAAGACACAATTGGACAGAGTGTATCTTAGCTCCCTTTCCCATGAAAAGTTAGACAACATATTCAAGATCCCTTCAAACCTGGGCCGTTCTGTGATTCTGCAAAATTCATTTGGCCAAAAGATGTCCATAGGTTTCCAATTTTCTCAGATGAGTTCAGAATAGACCAGTCAGGAAATATTGTGGACATCACCTTCTAAATTAGTCTATCAACTACATTAAATAACTAGCCAGCAATCCTCCAGCTGCAAAGCTGATGTTCCCTGACTTCAATTCTAGATGAACACTACTGCAAAACTGTCCACTCAGGAAGACCTCATTCCAGCACCCATGGTAAGATGAATCCCACTGTGTGAAGGGCCCAAAGGACTATAACAGAAATAATGAGCACTGTAACAAAAAAAAATGGTTTTTTTAAAATTATCATTTGAAGATTAACAAGCAAAAACCAATGCTTATTTTCAGTAATCTTGCAAAGATTATTCTTTTAAATACAGAGTTACTTTTATTTGGATTCTACTCACAATCTTACTCACACTTTGGAACTGCATCAGAATAACCATCCTGAATTTTAAGCAAACAGAAGGTGAAGAAATCCAAAATAGTCTAAAGCTATCTAAAGTCTCATGCTGTTTCTTTTATGTAGACAACACTGAGAACAATCATGTCATCAGGCATCCATAATTTGAAAAATTGTGTTTTCTGAACTTTGTCTGCTATCATGAAAACACTGAAAAAAATTGTCCCTTGCCATCAGAAATGCCTTGAAATTCTCTCTCATTCTTTCCTCAAAATACGAAAGTGAAGAGGTATGACAAAGTAACTTACATAAAACATTTTTTATGAGTGACCTTTGAAGTCCCATTTAAACTAATTATATACTTCACATTAAGTGTCAAAGTAGTCCACTTAACTTCAGCAGAACTACTTGGCAAGCTTTACATTTCTTTTTCAGCAAAAAAACACAGTGAACAGTTCATTGAACTGAGGCCTCAATCAACAGCTCAATAAACAGACAGAATCATTGACACATCTATTGTTACATATGACAGATAAAATTAAACTTTGTTTTTATAAGCAATAGATATAGAAACCTCATGCACAGAATATACTTTACAAAATAATGCTTTCCCAGTAGCATTTCACCACAAGGCTTGAACAAATTATACTACAGGATCAAAATAAGGAAATTCTGAAATTTTAGTGTTTATTTCCAGGAAATTGCAGAGATTCTCATCATCTGAATTAGGTTACAGCATTATCACCAGTATTAAAATACTATGCATATACTCAGGCCTTAGCAAGTGGGAGTATTAAATCTGAAATCTCTGTTTCACAACATCATGACACTTAATTCTCTTTAGTGCATGCAGTACATGTTTCTCACCTATCTCCTAAGCTCAATGTGACTTGGGAGAGTAGAGGCCTCATGCTCACAGAGGAAATATAGAAATGAAAGCATGTTAATTTTGTTTCCAGCCTGACATAAAGGTATTCTCATGGAGATTTGGGTGGATGCTTGAATTTTCCTAGGCGCTGTTTAACAGCTCTGTATGTGTGCTTGTGGTGCTTGTATTCCCTCTAGACTCCTCAAGTGGAAAGTACATTTGCTGCTACAATTCTTCTTAAGGCTTGACTATGTCAAGCATATGGCATAATTTGAAATATGAAGAGACAAAACATTCACTAAAGGTGGGCAGACATGAATTTGGGCTTTTAGGAGACTTTTGATCTTCTGAAGGGTCTGAAGGGTGGAGGCCAAGCAGAATGCCCTGTGAATCTCTAAAGCTCTAAAATGGAGTCCATGATGTTCTGGACAGGAAATAACATTATCCCTTAGGAAAATTAATTTAAGAAATAACTACATATCTGGTCTTTACAATAAAGTCCCCATGAAGTCAATATGTACTATATGAACCCCCTAAAATGCAGAAAGTGTGCTGTGACTTGAGGTAAGCAAAAATTAGGAGAAGTAATATCCCTTATCAGAGATAAATACATAAATATCTGGAAATTGGGAAAAAAAAAAAAGAAAAAGGCAAAAATTCAAGCAGATACACTTACAGGTCTTCAGCAGAGAATGTGGTATCCCCAGAAGCTTGTTTATTTCTACCAGCTCTGTCAACTAGTCCAGTAATTAACAAGTATTAATTGGTAACAGACACAAAGAGCATATCCTTGGTTTTAATATGTCAGAAGCATATAATGAATGAAGACTGTTCCAGCCTACCAAACAGCATCCAAAACAACCACCTGAATATTCAGAGACAAATATTTACATATGATTTTCACCCTTTTCTGCTACATTGCAGTATGTAGTGTTTGATACTTCAGTTTAAAATTAAATAAAAATTTAAAAGTGGTAGCTCTTCATCTGCTTACCCTATCTGAGCCTGGAACGCATGTAGCAAACTAAAGGTTAGCCAAATTACCCATAGGCTGATTTCCAAAGGGCAAGAATTTACCCAGAACATTCTTCTAAGTGTCACTATTAAGTGTAGTACATTGGCAGTCCTAACAGGCAGTGCCATTGTGAAGCTGATAAGCACACAGTAAAGGCTAAATTGATGGCCCCATTTCTCCACAAATCATTTTATTTACATTGCTGCTTAACCTAGCATGCCCACACTGTCGTCCTACAATGGTAGCCATAATGATTCTTAGAGTTATTAATTCCTAGAGATAAGTCCACTGATTATCAGTTCTAGTTTTTATTGCCCCTCAAGGCAAGTTCTAAAAATTAGAGCAAAGAAGGAGAATGAAAGAAATATTTCTTTTGGTTCACTTTTCTTGAAAATTTGCAATAACATAGTATATACATAAACTATTAAAATTAATTTCAGAATGCATATACTGAGAAAAATGTCTTCATAGTATCATGGAATTGCTTAGGTTGGAAAAGACCTTTAATATCAGCCAATCATTAATCCAGCACCACCACTTTCACCACTAAACCATGTCCCTAAGTGCCATACTTACTAGACTTTAAATGCCTCCAAGGATGGTGTCTCCACCACTTCTCTAGGCAAGTTGTTCCATTGCTTGATCACTCTTTCTGGGAAGAAATTTTTCCTTATACACAATCTAAACCTCCCCTGGGATGACTTAAAGCCATTTCCTCTTGTTCTGTTGCTTGTTACTTGGCAGAAGAGACCAACACCCACCTGTCTACAACCTCCTTTCAGGCAGTTGTAGAGAGCAATAAGGCCTCCCCTGAGCCTCTTTCCCTCCAGGCTAAACAACTCCAGCTCCCTCATACACTCCTCATAAAACTTGTGCTCCAGACCCTTCACCAGCTTCATTGCTCTTCTTTAGAAACATAGCCTTTGACGATTACAGTTTCTTAATTGCAGTCCTCAGACTAAATTTAATGCAGTGCAGACGTGTGCATATTTCCTGAGAAAAGGCACTCAGGTTCTTATCTCAAAAAGCAACCTATGCTTCAGCTACTCTTCTGCACTGTGTAGGAGATCCTGCAGGTTGCACAAGCTCTGCCATTTCCCTACTTGCTGTTACACTGAATTCCCTCTATTGCTTCGTAAAGACGTAGCAGCATGCAGATTGCTAACATGAAAGCATGATGTAAATCAATGGTAATCTTAGTATATTTATAAATATATACATGCATCCTCAAAAGACATCTGGAAGAATTCAATGAAATCTTCCATGGAAGAGAAACTGCAATTTCTACTAAATGCTGTACAGCACTTGTATATAGCTTTCCTCTGGGATAGGATGATAGGTTTCTGATCTATCCTGTCTCTTAAAATTCTAAAAGTTACTGTATACAGTACTCAAATATTTAATAATGCAATTAATTCCCCAAATAGCTGACAAATCATTTCTAAAACATCTTACAGCATGAAATCCTGCATAGTCCTTAAACTCACAAAATTAACTGTGCCTAGGGGAGATTCTTAGCTTGTAATGCAGTAATGAGTAATTGTTTAGTATTTCCTTTGAAGTACACATTTGCTGCTACACTGTTACTAAACACATCTCATCAGCAAATCCAGAAAATTCTTTTAGCTAAAGGGATAATTACAAAGCTGTCTACATAAGAAGACATCCTCTTTGAAGCTCTAAATCAGAATCCAAGACTGTATTTCTGTAACCAGTATTTCTTTTTATTTTTATTGATCTTCTCACCCTCAGGAGCCTTAATAGCATCTTCTTCCCATCAAATCCTCCTGTCCAGTCACAGTCCCTGATAGCAGTTACTAAATTATTATTTAAGTAGCTATTCCAAATACAACTGTTATTTCCATATTGTCACATGCAGATAAGAGAATGGAGTTTGACAAATATCCTTTTACTATTAGGAAAACTAAATTATTAATTTGTATCAAGATATTCGACAGTTTGTACTGTCACTGAAAATACTGACATCAAGGATAAATGAAGTCAGACAAGCTCCAGAGAGAAAACCCTGAACTTCACCATAATTTTTTTTCTTCCTTTATGAGGCATGCAAAAAAATGGATTTTGGAGACCACAGATCAGAAACTATGAAATTAATGTAGAAAAATATTGGGTTAAATATATTGAAATAAATTGAAATAATAATAATAATAATAATGCCAATAGAGTATATTTCCAGTTTTGTATCTCCCTGATTTCTTGAGTCAATAATTAAGAGCACCATTTTAACTCTATTTTGGTTTAATTGTAATACCTACACTTATCACAACTTCACTTTTTTTTAATTCATGCTTTACTTGGCTCATGCTGTTTCCTCAAATCTTGATTAAAATGGATTAGCAGCAGCTAGATAAAAATTACTGTGATGTGAGGGGGTAGGATTAATTTTTCTTTGGATGGTTGGATTAGGTTTTTCCTTGGAGTTTTTTGTTGTTGTTTGCTTGTTTTTATGTAGAGCAAAGAATCTGGGAAATTTACACATAGTTTTCAGTGCAGTATAACAGTGCCCTCAGTATTATTTAAGTCCAATTATCTGACACAGGAGTTATTTATTTCTTTCATGAAAAACATCATTAAGCCTTGGTTATATCATGATAGAAGAACTGAATCCCTTTTTGTAAATTTTGGATGTTTATGTTACAGACAATTCTTTCAACTTCAGGAGTCCTGGTTTCAGTGCCATAACTCTCCTAATCCTTTCAAAGTTTATAATACAAAAAAAGTACCCTTTCCAACATTAGTAGTTTAACCAAGCTAGTTTAACCAAAAATAAGCCAGAGAAATCTGTTGATTAATGTGCTCTTTCACCTGGTTACAGAGGGCCATTTAGCATGGTCTTTGTGCATTGGTCCAATTCCTCAAAAGGTTTTAGGGTTTTTGAACACATTGATTTATTGCAACTGAAAATATATCATTATTGTCCATCTATACTCAGTGTTTGACCACTTTTTAGCCATTCTTTGGCTTGACCTTGGATTCAAAAAAATTTCTGAGAATATTAAACTAACATACCTATAGAGCTAAGAAAGAGAACAGTCAGATAAATTAGATTTTACAAAACAGTCATAAGGTTTAGACATAGAGAGGTTGCTTACTGGAATCTTTCTTGCAATCAGGGGAAAAAGAGAATGAACAAAGAATATATTGTATAAATGCATCCCCCAAGTCTCAAGGTGTGCAAATATGGAGACCTAATTAAGGAAAAATAGCTACACATTTACAAATCCAACATTATTCTCTCTTTCATTTCCATTCTCAAATACCAAAGGAATTGTAACTGATTTTTACTGTATCTCTTAAAATGACTAGTTTCAAAATGAATTTCCTAGGCAGCTCTGTGAGTAAATGCATTTGTACATTCCTTCAATTAAGGACAATTTATGAAGGTATTAGAATCTTTCCTCATTATCTTTGCATTTTCTTTGCAGTTACATACTTAAAGAAAACACCACTGAATCTATTTTCCTTATCTGAGGAAGTCTATACACCAGCTTTAAAAATTTCAAAACTTTATGAATAAAATTTCATCTCCCTTTTTTGAAGCAAATGAAAATCCTATACACAGAAATGAACCATAAATCCGTTCTCCATATGCAAAAAATCTCTAGCATTTTGCCAACAGTATTTAATATCATTCTAAATTTCAGGGGTGTTTTTCAACAATCATTTTCATTTACTGAGAAGATAACCAAGAAAAAAAAAAGGCAAAAATAATTAGGAATGAAAAGAGAAAATGCTCAACTAAATAATGCTCCATTCCACCAGTCAGTACACAAAATGCATCAGCTGCAAACTGTGATTTTTCTGGGGTAAACACCTAAATATTGACCTTGGCTCTTGCATTCAAGAAGCACCACAGTGCTTCTCTGCACCTCCCATATATGGCTACTAAAGTGGGCATTATAAAATAGAAAAAAAAGAACAATCTTTTCTATATAAGAAGAAAGCTGAGAGCTGAATTGGATGATAGGCAAAAGCAATTAGTAAGGAAAACTTTATGTTAATTAAGCAGCAGGGCTTGTTAGGTCATCTTAATTATGCATGCTAAATTCTGACTTGAGGCACAGAAAACTGTGAAGATTAATAGTTGAGGAGTAAAAGAATTCTGAACTCATAACACTTTATTTATGCTCTATTTTGCTTGGCGTGAATCATGGTTGTCATATATAAATGTGGAAGTGTATTTATGCTCAGGGTTTTATGGGTTTTTTCTTCTTTCTGTGTAATGCTTGTACAGACTCAGTAAGTGAATACTAAAGTTTCTTTAAAATATTATGTTGCCCATCTGTTTTCCAGAATATTTTTCTACTTATACAGTACAGAGGCCGATATTGTTAGAACTTAATAAAAATATTGTCATAATAATTAAGTATCATTTTTACATTTTGCAGGAAAGTTCAAAATTGATTTTTTACTCCAGGCTTAAATAAGGATGAACCCCTACAAATCTAAACTTTGTAAGGAAAAAAAACAGCTGAAGTTACACTAATTAAATATTTTTATTTCATTATGGTATATTTGGGGTTTTTATTAATTTATAAGTTCATTTTTCCAGAAGAAATCATAATCTGGTTGAAAAATAATCTGGTTTTATTAATGCCAAGTCATTCCATTTCAGTGGTTTCTAAGTACCAATCACTTTCAAATTTCAGAATTCATTATGAAGTTGGTGGAAAATAACAGTAATGAGTATATAATATATCAGAGAATTGTTTAAACAGCTTCAATCTAGTTAGAAGTTGCTTAATACTGGAATATCACAAGGTTCAAATGCTAACAACCCACCCTGTCCCGAGTCTAACTTTCAAAAAGTGCTTTTTGAACTGCTAACAAGAAAGAATAGGTGGTGAGAAACAGGGAAATGAGTGAATGAATTGATGTTTGCCCATTTCAATTTGGCAGAGTAGAAATTCTGGATTTTACTTGGAAATATGTAAGTCAAATTTTAAAAAACTGGCTTACATGTATTGCTGAATCAAGTCAGGAAGTTTAAGATCAAGTGAGAACTAATTTAAAAGTTTTCCTAGTCTGAAAAAAAAAAAACAGATTTGGATTTAAAATGGACAAAAATACATTTTTTCTTTCCTTTGGCTTTTTCCACTCAAGTAACAAGAAGAAACAAGAAGAAAACGATAATTAGATACTGAAAAGTTAGATACAGTTAATTCCACTAGAAAGAAAGATAAGGTATTGCAGTTTGACCTTTGACTCTTCATTTCTCCTGCAATTTTCTAAAGGTATGGTTTATTACCTCTGGCAAAATTGTTACTGTATAAATTCCTGTAATTTTATTATAAGAAATAACAGCCATGGCATGTACCAGTTTCATTTGATGTTTACTTTTATAGGCACTATTTTTCTTTATTCCTGGTTAGTAAGAGTATGATGATACAAAAAAGTGGTCAAAGTAAATACAAGACTGCTAAGAATACTTAAAATAAAAAGGAGATTACAAATTTAAGAAATAAGTACAACTATTTAAGTAGCTTTATAAGCTATACCATGTCTGCACATGCATACATGCACAAGTGTGTGACAGATAAAAGGATACAGATACACTTGAATAGCACATTTTGATTATTATTTCTACATTATGAGGACAAGTATCATTTTGATTATCCTCAGACATTAAGAAATATGAAAGAGCCATCAAATGCACAAATTAGGTCTATAAGTATGTGAATGATGATAAAGAAATGTCTTCAGAGTAGACCCGAGAGTCTTCCACAGGACTTCTATGTATCATATTAAAAGTACATTCACATTTTTCTTTAATATAAATTAGTTTAGCCCTTAAAAGAAATAATTTTTATAAACATTTACACAAGCACTTTTATCTCAAGAAGACTGTGCAAAGTGTGAATAGTCTGAAACAATATGGCAAGCAATTTTCAACATTTCTACAGGTTTTGTGGAGCCACGGAAAAACAAAGCCAATTGTACTGTAGTTAGTCTCCTAAATCATAGAATGCATATATTTGCTTTGATGGACCAATAAGTAAACATTCATTAATAGAATTTTTCAATATGGTAGCATTGATTGAATAGTTTAATTTTATTTTTCTAAAGTGAATGCAAAGAAATTCTTAAGAAATCCTGAGAGTGAAATGTGATTGAAAATTTGATTTTGATCCTTTTTCCCCTCAGGTGTGCTAAACCATCACCTTTTTCAGAGCTATGCTGAACAGCATAGAAACAAAGCAAAAACTATCACAATTGAACTCAATAGGATTCAGGAAATTTTATAGCAATTTTTATTCCATTAGGATGCTAAAAGGTAAATTAATTAGGAGGAAAATTATATACTAGTTAGACAATTATACAAGCCTGGAGAAAAGACTTTGAAACAACAATTAATACTGGGAACTCTATGAATCATAAATAAGGAAAAGCAATGTCAGAATTACATTGATAGTTCTAACTGTCATAAGGGCAAAGTCAACATGGTGAAAAAATCTGGCATAGAGGTACCTTACACAAACACCACTGGAGCTTAAAAACTTTGCAATTCATAACTGCCTGCTTTTACACCACCAGAAAAGAGCTAGGCTTCACTAAAGTCTCTAAATGCTTTATACAAACTTCAGAATTTTATTTGGAACAAGTTTTAGGTGTTTTAAACCTGATTAAATGGCATTTAGCTGTGTGGTTCAAGCTGAAAGCGCTCTCATTAAGCAGTCTTCTTGCTAAT
Organism: Molothrus ater; assembly: GCF_012460135.2. NCBI lineage: Eukaryota > Metazoa > Chordata > Aves > Passeriformes > Icteridae > Molothrus > Molothrus ater. The sequence goes on along the minus strand of NC_050480.2, from coordinate 105,425,093 downwards.
TTTTTCTGATTAAGCTGTAGCCATTATCAACCAGTGAAAATTAAACACATTTCCAGTCCAGCCCAGCCCAGATCAGTTAGAGTACGCCATAGCACCTTTATCTGTGAAGAGTCTTTGATTTCCAAGTCCATTTTTGACTTTAAATACACATGAACAGTGACATGAAAGTCAAATTTTACACACTCAACTGATTTTACAACTTCCCTGATAATAAGTCGATAAAATTTTTTATTCTGGGCACAGAAAGAACATTGTGCAATGACATCATGATTTGACTTTCCTTCACACCACCCAAATGGACACACTGTGGATGATTTTTTGTATCTAAGGACCAGATCAAAAAACTCTGTAAACTCATAATGTTTGCCAAGATTATTAGCCCTTTAAATAAAATTTAAATACTATCTGCATCTCTCAGGTACTTAAAAGCCAGGTAATCAGAGCACATTTAAATGCTTAATCCACAAAAAGAATGACCATAAAATATTCATCACAGTCTGTATCAACACTTGGTTCCACTTGGAGCATAGAGGGCTCTTACAAGTCCAGAAGAGAAGCCACTATGTTTTTCATGCACTTTTTTGTACTTTTCTCTCCTGAGGCAAAGTAATGATGTAAAATATTATTCTTACAGAGTCCTATAATAGCAATTATAGGGTGCTGCTGCACATCAGAAGGTTTTCTGAGAAGAGCACCTTCTTTACAGCACCACAGGAGATGAAAAACATTCAACTGGCCCACAGAACTCTATTCCAATATTTGTTATTCCATTATTTTTCACCATGGCCATATGTTCTCATAAAATAACTATCACTACTGATCTTTGTAAATATCCAAAGGTCTGAGATCAGTCACGTCTTTGATCAGTACATAAAATATACAACTACAATGAATGAGAAGAAATTATGCAAATTTTAAATTCAAAAAGGTAAAAAAAAGAATTGAGAGTATTAATGCAAACAAGGAAGCATTAAAGAATGACTTACAGTAATAAGTAGCAGCTATATATAAACCAGATGTGGGTTTCACACAATTTTCAGATTTTGGGGGTTCATTTTCTTTTTTGAAATTATTTACAGAAATGAACAAAATAATTTTAAACTACCATGTGATGCAGTCTGTAAAGTGCAAGGAAATTAGTAAACAAATTAAATTTAAAATGTTTCAAATTATCATGTTCAAAACATAATACACAGTAAGTACTTTAAAAAAGTATTTTTCCCTAAAAAGGGTGATTTTCTAGAAAAAAATTAAACTAACTTAATAAAATATTGATTGAAATTTAGTACCTAATATCTATAAGATCATTAAACCTTATCAGTAGAAAAAAAATGTTGATTAGATGACTTATGTGGAATAATTAACACAATCTAGGCATCTGATCTATTACTAAAATACCTGTCTTCAAGAAATAGAATTTTCTATTTTTCAAATTGAGAAGCCTAAAAAAAACCAAACAAAAAACCACCTAACAACAACAACAAAAAAAATTACCAAAAAATAAAAATCAAAGTCAAACAAAACCCAACTACCTAAATTGCTAAGGGGCCAAAGTGGAAAATCTTTCAACAAATTTGAAGACTAAAGCTGACCTAATGTAGAATATCTTTTAAAATAATTTCCTTCCTGATATTATAATTCCTATTATAATTCCAGATTGAATTCCAACTAATGAGCAGAAACTCACCAAAACCTAGCAATGAAAGTTTGTTTGCAGGAATATAGCTGAGATTTTTATGAACTGAAGGGAGACCAAAGACCAGTGACAAAATGCAAGGAAAAAAATGAAAACAAAAAACCAGATTAATTATCAGATGAATCTGAGAGAACAGAAAGGACAAAAGATAGTAATGAGGTCCTGTTCATAATATTAATAAAATATTTTAAAACTTGATTCATGTAAACATTAGAAAGTACACATTATTAATGAATGAATCTCAAATGAATAAGGCACGAAATGTAGAGAAAGAGACAATTTTCATTAGCTTGATTTTTATCCCATAAAAACATTTCACCAGCAAATTAAGGAAATTAGGTGAATCTGATATTTAGAATATGGCATTATAATTTGAAAAAAAATACAGTACATGTAATTTTGAAAAAAAAGTTAATATAATCATGTATTCCATCTGCAAAACATTAACAGAAGCATGACAGTTACTCTCTGACTTATGTTTACAATAATATTTGGTTACATACCTCTAAACATTTTTAACAAAAAGGAGTTATATTTTTTTTAGCTTCACAAACATATAATAAAAGGAACCAAATACTGGTATTCATACCGTCATAAATCCATCCAGCAAACCTGAATCAGGCTTTGGTGGTGCTTGCAAGCGCTCCATAGACCACTTCTCAATGATGGATGACACCTGGGTGTTTTCTGTGTTTAGGATTCTGAATCCAGTCATGTTAACACCACTGTACCGATAGGGTTCCACATCCAAGGCAAACAGGTCCTGAAAAAGTCACCATTGTATAAATTCTGTAATACACTGCAATTGTTATTTCAACTGTTGGACCATCTCCCCAGATGAGAACATGGTAATTTTTCAGTGCTATTTATGCTAGGAAATGTGTTCTGCTTGTCTGAGGGCCTGTGTCTGTGAGCAAGCAACGTGGCCGCCCTTGTGGCGGGAGTAATCTGATTCTCAGAGGAAGAAGACCAGACTTTCAGGAAGTGTTAGTCCAGTTACAGAACTGTATCTACTATGAGGTAGACTAAAATACTACAGTAATTAATATCTAGAAATTTTCAATTTCTAGATATTAATACTAATTGCTAGTTCTTGAACTTACCAGAAACTAAACAAACATGGAATAATGAAATAAACTGGACAAGTTTCCTTGAGCTTTCATTTTCAGTGAAATTTAAACATGTTAATCTTAGGAGGATAAATTGGTGGAGGAGAGTAGGCAGGGAGTGGGGGTGGTGGTGAGCAGGGAGAAAGAGAAATGTACATGGCTTTAAATTTAATCAAAAGCATTTTTTCACTGTCATCAACATACTTCCAAATATGGACATTTCTTTGGTTAGGAATTCATCTTTGCAAGAATAACTTTTGCCAATTTACATGTTTTCAGTATATCTCTGTGTGTGTGTGCACAGTTAGCCCTCAAATATACACAGGGGGAAATATAACTAATAAAAAGTAAAACAATTCAAATTTTAGCTCAAGAAAGTAAATTCAAGGTTATCCTAGTGCTTTGATCAAATCCTAAGAAGCAATGTAGAAACAGTACTAGACTTCAGGAAACTTGGGTCTAAGATCAAGTTTTGACCAGGGGGGAAAAAAGATGTAATCAAGGTTATACATAATCTATTCTTTCCCTATAACATAATTTAAATTTATTGAAAATAGAATTTTTCCCCATAATTCATAGGTATTCATTCATCTAATTTTTAATTTAATTTTTGCTGTCAGTTGGCTTTAGGTGTAACACTTGTCTGAATCCATTTTGTTTACTGGCTAGATCTAAAGATCAAATATTGTACTACAGAAAATCCAAATACAACACCCATTGTTAACATCACAAAGCCCATAAAAATATCAACCCAGTTATCAATCACTACCCATTTTTAATTGCATAGTTAGTAATATGATTTACTTTCCCATTCACAATATCTAAGATATGCAGGTTTCAAAATTAATTTAAAATAACTTCTCATCCTCTTTTCAAAGAAATAAAACATTTTATTGCAAAGGAAATGTTGGACACAACAAGAACTACACTACATCTTTCTCTTTAAAAAATTCTCTCAGTTTTTACTGTGCAAGAAGTCAGAACTTGAATGCAATTTTTTAATCCAAACACATTTATTTTTATACTGGAATGTAATAAATATAAACAATATTATGCATTTATTACAAATGCACACAGGTCAGTGTATTAATGAGCCAGTGCATTACATCCTGAATCAATCAAGAGGAGATTACACAGAAGACTGTTGTAAACACTGTGACTGGAAAATTTATTTGACAGGACTTTCACCATGTCAGGTAAGAAGCAATTAATATATAAAAACAACTAAATTCTGATTCTGTTCCAGAGGTATGCTTCAAAATCAAAATCTCTGATATGTTTGTGCACAGTAAATTATCTCTTGATAATTCCAAGTCAATATAATACTCTTGTCTCCACAGAAAATATAATGTTTTAATAAGTAAATAGGAATGACAGAAAATCCTGATTTTTAAACAGAGCTTTAAGAGTGAGAATTCAATGCCAAAGGACAGCACAGTACTCAAAGAAACAATTTTCATCTATGGCAAAAATTTTTAAAAATGAATGAAAAACCTTCAAAACATCTATAATCTATTTTTATGGCAGGAAATCTATTTAGTGAGGGAAATTCTATCACATGAAATCCTAAATCTGTAAGTGACAGATAAATTTACTCTTCTAAAATAAGATAGGTATTTGTTCAGGGTGTGCCTTTTAAATTTACAAGTTATTTTGCTTTCTATCCAACTAGCTATTTCATGTTAATACTATACATGAACTTCTGTTTTGTGATTCTGAGGTGGACTCCTACCCTACCACAAAGGATTTATTTTCATAAGAGTTTAAGCATGTATGTGATTTTAAACATGGTTCAGGTCAAGCTTGGTTTTGCCAAGGCACATCTGTCTCACATTTGTCTCATGCTTTTCTTTTAAAAAACATCATGAACTGCAATCTAATTAGACAAAATTGAATGCAAATTCAAGACAGACAAATGTGCACAAATCTGGAGACTGTAGTCTCTAGAATAATATTTTACCAGCTTTTAAACTGTTTCTTAGTTAGGCTATCATAAGCAGGAAAAAGGTCTTCACATACATGTTTGTTTTGTAAGGGCATTATATTTTAAATGTTCATTTATTTCAAATGATAGATCCAAGAAAGATCAAATCCCTTCTAAGTTACATTTACAGTGGACACCAAAGAATATTGCATAATTCATGTGCCTAAAAAGCTCATATGAATTGTTAAATAAAATGCTGCTCAGATTCACACGAAATTATTCATGAATCATATGACAGAGAAGAACTACCTTGTAAAATGTTGAATCAAAAATATGGAATATATGAGTAAATTTTAAAATGTCTTAATCTTCACATACAAACAGCTAAAAGACAGAAAGGACAAAATGCATAAAACAATGAATTATGAATTATACATTTGACCCTCCTTGATAGTTAAAAGTGCCACAGCCAGATGCTTTTTTCTGGTCTATCAGTTTTCAGGGCACACTGCTGAAAAATAATTAAACCATCCTGATGAGTTTTCACTGAAAGTAAGAAAACTCAGCAAAGAAAACATCTTGCACTCACACCCCATACCAGAGAGACCTTATCCACTTTGTTAAGCAATATAATTAGGAAAGTAATGTCTGTGTTGGATGGCATCACTATGTTTTCACAAGCCACTTACCAGTGTGGTAAAGATATAGTGATAGTATTCTGTCATCATCCCCATAGCTAAAGCCTTAAAAAAAAAAAAAACAAAAGATTAATGTTTCTGAGGCCATATAATACATTTTTATCACACTCACATGGCAAATGAAACACTGCAAAAGAACACTACTAAGATGAGGCTATTGGGTTGGAATTATGCTAAAATTAGGTCAAGCAAGTAATTTCTTAGCAGTTAGAGAAGATTACTGACTATTAAAGGAATTTATGAACCAGATCTTCTGATAGAAAGAATATTATTGGACTGTTTAGTGCAGTAAATGTGAAAGAGGCTTGTATTTTTACATACTAATGGATACATTAAGTTACAACACATAATTTGAGTCGACAATATTTTCATTCATTATTGAACCTTTTCTTTAAAATGAATTACCTAATAGGATTTTTTTTCTATTTTGATGAATGCGTTTAAAAGAAGGAGCCAAGCTTATATTATACATGTGTACATTTTTCCAACCATGGAAGAAAATTCTCAAGTCAAGTTCTGAACAGCAAGAGAGATATTACTTAAATAAAAATGAACAAATATTCATAGAATCATTTATAAATTCAGGTATCTCTCAAGTACCTTCATCACTCTTTCCATCTATGTAATACAAAGTAGTTTTTTGATAAACTGTGCATTTTAAGAGTTCATGCTTTCCTCTCAACTGCATAAAAAAATATTTAGATTAAAAACTATGTTTCATCATGTTTATTCACCAAGGGCATTTTCCCCAGAAAAGCATTTATCTTCATGCTCTTCACAAAAGTTGTCTTAGTATTTTCTTCCTGTCCAGGAACTATCAAAAGAATTCTTCACCAAGTTGCTACCAGATGGACTCCTTAAAGACACTGAAGGCCACAATTATACTACTGTGACAATATCAGAATTTGTATTAAAAAGAATTGTCAGCATTCTGAAGGCTGTAGGAGCCTTTTTACTTGTGACATTGTCTGAAAAATGATGAAATTAATAGTCTATATGATCTTTTCAAAATAAAAAAATTGAAAACTAATCCAAACACAAGTTGTAAATCAGATTTTATAATATTTTAAACAAGATTTTGAAAAAACATCACTTTTCCACAGAATGCCTATACTAATGTACTGACAACTCCACAACAGTACTTAGAACTAGAGTATAGTGTTCCAGTAGAAATTAAAGTCTCAAACACAGGAAAACCACATTCCCATAAGAAATATCACAACTTTATTAGGAACTCTAAACTACAAATATTCTTAGCTTTTATAAGAACTTTTTTTTCATAAAACCAAAATGTCTTCCTCTATATGTGTATGGGTGACACATTTGCAGTCACCTATATCAAATTGCTTCTAGTCAAGTCTTTCATGCTCCAAGTCCCTACACACCATCCTACAGTTGTTCCTTATTCTGCTGTGCAATGATTCTGTCTCTTTTCCAGGTCTTCCTGCTTTCACCTTCTCACTTCTCTAAAGATCTCACTTCTTTTTCCTCTTCAAACATTTTAATTTCTCAATTCTCATTATTACAGTGCTTCCCTAACCTTTTAAATTATGTATGGTTTCCCTGGTTGCCTGGTGATGTAGATAACAATGAGATTCGCCTTAATTTAGGTATGTTTGTCTAATTGATGGGATTTTTTTTTTTACTTTTCATTACATATTTTTGGCCAGAAAAATGTAGTTGCTGTTTCACTAGGTTCTCAAGGTACTTCGCTTTCTTTATTTTCAACTTGTGTAGTCTTCCACCAGCTCCACTGTTAATCTTTCCAATTATCCTCTCAAAATGAAACTCCTTGTCATGTCTCCCAAGATTCATCCCTCCATTAACAGGGAAAAAAATCTGATCAGTCAATAATTGAGAAATGGATATATAAATATTTTTTAAATAATCACTTTTAAACACTATATTTGGAATATTAACATTAAATAATAAATATATTCTCAACACCTCTTGAGTCAATTTCAATGACAAGTGCTCACATTCAGCTTCAAAACTACAAATTTTGGGCATATTTAGAGCATTGCAGTATAGGACCTGAATGGAAAAATAAAAATCTACAGAATCTGTATAAAGATCTAAACATTTATGAAAGTTTTTTTTTCCTGTATCTTCCCTCTGTAATCTTTAGGATAACCAGTGTGCTTTGATGAAACAGTCCATTATTTGATTTAAAGAGGCTTAATGCTCGCTCTTGGGTCCTGGGACATGATTGAAGATACAATGGTTTTAATTTTGTTCCCATTTCCCTCTATTCATACATTTTTCACAATGTTGTATACTGCAAAATAAGAGTTTTTTCACCTAAAAATTTCTAGGTAGTGTATAACTAATGTATCTCAATGGAGTTATTGTTAGTATTGCAGCTTAATATTGCCATCAACACATTTCCCATTTGCATTGTTTAGATTTTAAATATTTAAAATAATTAAATGTACATTCAATGATTTGTTCTAAACAACCAGAATAACTAGGATGGCTTATGTTTAGAAAAAACCACTAGCAGAGGTTTAAAATTACTAGGAACTAATAAAAGTTTTTCAATCAATGAACAATAAAGAAAAGAAATTATATTACACATGTAGACTTACTAGCAATTTTAATTACACCCACAATAATACCTGTAAGTACCTCTAATGAGACACATATTTCCAACTCTTAAATACATTTTGTTTTCAATTTAGACCCTACAGTTTTCTAGCAAACATAGAATAAACTTGAATTAAAGTCACTAAAAGCTATGCATTAGAAGTGTAGAATACTGTTTCAGTTTAGGTATTCCTCCTATCCTCTTTATTGGAAGTCATAGCTTAATTAAAAAACTATGGGGAAGATCGTCTCTGAGCCAGTAAAATATCTGGAATTTTTCTGTATCTCACCTACTCATTTCATCTGTACACAATATTTTGAAAGCATCAATCCAAATGTACTTGGGTGTTTTGCGGTTCCATTATTAGTGCAAAGAGAATATGGCTCTGAGATATCAATTCTGTCTGTGATAATGTTCGCAGGAGTCCCAGGATGAGGGAAGAGACAAGAATGTTGACTCCATGTTTCAGAAGGCTTGATTTATTATTTTATGATATATAATATATTAAAACTATGCTAAAAGAATAGAAGAAAGGATCTGATCAGAAGGCTAGCTAAGAATAGAAAAGGAATGATAACAAAAACTTGTGACTGACTGAGAGAGTCTAAGATAGCTGGACTCTGACTGGCCATTAATTAGAAACAACCAATCACAGATCCACCTGTTGCATTCCACAGCAGCAGATAGTCATTGTTGACATTTTGTTCCTGAGGCCTCTCAGCTGCTCAGGAGAAAAAATCCTAAGGAAAGGATTCTTCATAAAACATGTCTGTGACATCTGTCCTCTCAATGGAAGACATCAAAGTGGTCTTTTGATAACATACTGTTCAGATATCAGTCTCTGATTAGGAATACACATCCTAGAGGCCTCAAATAAAAACAAATATATAAATACATACATACATAAAGATTTGCTGTATAAAATAACATTAATCAAGCATTTAAAACCATGCTTTAAGCATCAATTCTCCAAAGCACCAGTTCTTCATAGTTGAAAGATTAATATGTCTTCATGTTCCTCCTGAACATAAATTATTTAAACTCTTTCATTATAAAAGCATAATTAAAGCACCTACCTTTTGTGTCACCAATAAAATTGCCTCTGAAATCCTTGGCTGATTTTCAGTAAGGCCTGAGTAAAACTGACATACAATTTCCCTGCTTGTTAAATACCAATAGGTCTGGATAATACTTTTATTTATTAGGGATGAAAAAGATTAAGACATCTAAAGCAGAATGAGGATTACCTGTTTCAAGATGCCTGCTGCCATTTCATGGCTGCAGTCAAAGATTACATGGAATTCTTTGCCTCTTTTCATCTCCTTTAGCAATGGCTTTGCATCTTTTGTGTCAGCCGGTAACTGACGGATTTTTAGTCTTAGGTTGTATCGTGATGGAGCCTTGATGAGCTCTTGTAATCGAATGAGACCTTAAAGAAAACAGGAGTCAGGAAAATTATCACAACAAGAACCTGAACTACTAGCAGGAGAATATACTATAAGCATTCAAAGTTTCCAGATTTTTTTCCCTTTCTCATTTGGTTGGAACTGATACACAAAAATGTTGTTAAAAAGAAAAATTAAGTATCTGTACTCCCAACACTTTAGTACAAGTCTCTTTTCCCTTAATATTAATGGAGAGTAAGGAGCCTCATTTAGGATTACCTTCAGACAGACAAATCTTCCTCTAGCCTTATCATGCAACTGTGACATTCCTCTTCGAAGAACATATTACTCTAATTCAATTAAAGCCATATCCCAGACTAATAGTTTTTAATCAGACTAGACAGTCTCCCAAATAATAAATCAAGTTTACATACAAAGTTGTGAATCATTTCACCACTGTATAACACTCTCAAATCTCCTCTCATATGTCTATACTGAATCACTTTTCAAGAACAGTGAGAAACAGAAGTAGCTTTACACTACTCTGCCAGTTTTGGAATTAAAACAGCTCCAGAACAAAACTTACTATGTTTTTGGAAGTGACTTTGAAATTAATTTGATTGTATGAAACATTACAGTGATTTATGATATTCAAGTTTTCTGTACACGTACTGAGTATTTTTAATATACCAAATGTTAAAGGGAAGACTAACTGTTCTTTCCTGACTGCAAACTGCTCTTTCAAAGCATTCTTACTCAAAAGGGCAGAGTCCCTAATGTGCGTGTTTTAAGCATATTTTCAGGTGTTACACCAATCACCTTTGTTACACCTTTGGAGATGGGATGGACAGTTAAGCTGCCAAGAAACTTTGAAATGGGATAGGAAGAAAAGGAAAAGAGATGTTGCTTTTTTTTCTGCAGCAAGTTTAGATTACAAAATTTTCGTAAACAAATGTAAGAAAATACAAACTGACAGGTCCCTTGATCTATCCCCACTGGTTGCACCAATGCAATACAGTTTTGGTCTTTTACTGTAGGTCCAAGATTTGTTACAGCATGGCAAGAGTTTTCTTGCCTACAGGAGTTTTTGAATTGTTTTCCAATACCCTAATGAATTAAGCATATAGCTTAATTAGTTTGAGAACCACAGAATATTCTGAGTTGGAAGGAACCTGCAAAGACCATCAAGTCCAGCTCTTAACTGAATGACCCACACAGGAGTTGAACCCATAACCTTGGCGCTATTGGCTCTATGCTCTAACCGTGATAACCTCAGGAAATGGCAGTGAATGAAACCCAAGGATTTCAAAACTTCCAAACTTTGTTCTGTTCCAGAGAATTACCCAAGAACATAAGTCCTTAAAGGTCCTAACTGGGCTATTCAAGAATTTAAAAAAAATAAATTTGTAATCTTCATAAATCTTATCATTATTGGACTACCTCAGAGAAAGAAAAAATCACACCAAAATTTGAAATAGGAGATTTACAGATGCAGGAACTAGAGTAATTAAAGTCTGACAAGGAGAATGCTATGATAGTATCTGCCTTCTGGGTTACCTATGTATCTGATAGAGAAGTGATAAGAAATGACGAGGAATAAACAAAGTACCACCTTGGAAGGCAGTGCAAAAGGTAGAAAGCTACCAAAGAAACCTGAGTGTGAGAATGTGGGGAAGAAAACCTGCAAATGCATATTTCTTCAATGCACTGACTGGACCTCAGTGCTGGGACAGTACAGATGTGCAGGCAAGCACAGGAAGAAGTATTTATGCTTTTAATAACTGTCAATTACAAATAGTAACCAGTGAGATTTCTCAAAATATATTTTAAGATAAATTAAGTCTGAGACACAAGAAAATTCCAGCTTTTTCAAAGATATGTTTTTCTCCTGTCCTCATCAATGTGAAATAAAAATAAACCTTAAACTTTTAATGGGTAATATTTTTCATAGCTTCTACATGTAGTAGAATATTTAATTTTAGTAATAGTTAGAGTGAGTACATCCATTTTTAAGATTTTAACATATATATGTCATCATGTTTCCAGCCACCAGTAAAGTTGTAAAGTTGAGATGGATTATTACAGGGAACAAAACATGTTCCACTCTACTAAATGACTCACTTCAGTGGTCCACTTGGCCACCCACTATAAGGAATAAATTCTTTACTGGCATATGTTCAACAGTTTCCAGCTTGCTGGGCTCTCAACAGGATGATTTTGGAAAACAAACCCCCCTCACTTGCAAGGGAGTGACGACATGCGACTCTGTGGAGCGTGCGCGGTGTGGGGCGCTGCTGTGAAGGTGCGTCACAGGTGGCAAGTACCACTGCCACAGTTACCCTACAGCTCCTTGCTGCAGAGAAACACCTCACAGAACAAAAAAATATCAGACAGTGCTGAGCATACCTTACTCTGATACTTTTTATTTCTCTGGTAAAATGTTGAGAAGCAGGATTTTCCCATTCAGGCATTAGTGGGATCTGAGATCAGAGGGAACTGATTCCAGTTCTGGATCCTACTTCAAAAGCTGGCTCTTTCAAATACTAATTAAAGGCTAGAGGTTTCCTTGTACACTGCATATACCATTTGGGATGTAGCATTTGTGTTTTTAAAAGTGTGCAAAGAATAAATTAGTTTTACTGAAAAGTAAAACCAAAATAATTTCCTGAAGAACAGAATAATTTATCTAAAAACAAACAAACAAAACCACCACCATACACAAACAAAATCTTTTCTAGATTAAATATTGAACAGTGGGTCATTATTCGTAACCAAATTAAAAATTAAGCACTGGAAAGATATAAACCAAAAGAACAAGGTCCTGCATGAAAATTGCAGCCCTTGGGTTCGTCTGAGGAACGAACCATAGAAGGGCTGCTTTCCAACACCTGCCTGCCACTGATCTTCTCTTCTCCTGAATACCCTAACATCCTGGCTTCTGCTGGAGTAGTTTTTGCTGTAGCAATGGCCAAAAAAGTTCCAGGAGATCAGAACACAAAATAGCTGAGGACTAACCAGGCAATACATGTAGGATATAAATAAATTGTTCCCCAATCTTTATAGTAACAAACTGTTTGGAGTTCAGTTTTTCACAGCTATCAGATATCAAATTTTAAAGGCTTTTAACAGTAAAACTAATGCCCTGGAGTAACAAAAAATGAGCTCTTCCTTATTTATTCTCCTCAACATTTAGTCCTGAATACATCAGGTGTAATCAGAAAAATTATTGTTTGCTATCATTTTTAGATGTTACCAAAATTTCTTCTATTTTTTTCACTTTCTCCATCTGGATGATTGGGATTCCTAAGACTCAAAGAAGATTGGTTGTTCCTACTATGTGCAGTTTGTCAGTGGGACTCAATTTCTATTCTTCTATCCTTTGTGCATATTGTTCATTTCAAGTCAAACAAACATATTTACACATTGACTAAAATTCTTAAGCTACTGATAATACCAAAGTTTCATTGCTGTTGTCTGACATCAGAAGAAATGTCATAACAAGCTGGTTATGCACGATAAAAGTAACAAGTTATCATGAACTGAGAAATAAAGTTTCTGAATCAGTAAGGGACAGCTTCAAAAGGACACATACATAGCTTATCAGAAGAGGTATCAGAACTTCCAATGCAGGGAGGAATATAATTCAAGAACTACAAGGACTATGACGCTAAAAACAAAACAAGTCTTTTCTTCACCATGATTTTGAGGATATCTAGAATATTTTTAATTGAACACTTGTGTAGAATAATTTAAAAATAATTGATTTAAAATATAATATGAATTGCAGTCCTCATATGCAAAGGTGACCTCTTATTTTACTAGGATTTACAATATTCATATGTAATGAAAAAAAAACCAAAAGAAACCCCAAAAATGCAAACAAACAAACAAAAAAACCCACAAGAAAAACAAAACAAAAACAAATAAAAAACCCCAAAGCGAACAGAATACAACCATTTGTGTGTATAAGCCCCTAAAAAAAAAATCTATTTTACAACAGTATAGAAATAATAGCGGCATTTTGGGAATGTACTTCCTGCATTTTCTTTCACCAGGGACACCTTTTTCCTGTCCCTTCAAACTCTCAATTCCTTCTTTTAGCAGCCACTGTGATAGAGCCCTACCTCTGAATGGCTGGGAAGAGTGCGGTGTGAGTAACTCTTTTCAGAAGCTGCCATCAATTCATCGTTAAGGAGAATCCTGAAGGAGCAGCTTGTGAGCTCTCCAGCTGGCATCTTCCTCCAAAGAGATCAATCACATTACCTCCTCGACATGTTCAACTTCAACCAGTCCAGGAAGCAAGAACCCCAAGTTTGTTTTAAAACCTGTCTCCAGCTCAGCAGTCTTGCAGGCCATTGCTGCGCCACCTGGCCTGCTCATCAAACTATTTATCATTCCCATTAATGCTGCCTTTGTGCTGCACAGGAAGAATGCAAGCAAATGCACTTTGCAATAGGCTGAACACATCAACCTTTTTCTGTAAGAAAACACTAATGCTCTTTTAAAGGCTACTCTTTATCTTAACCATGTCAAAAATTTCAAAACTAATAATATACTGCTTTGCAGAACTGCCAGAAAGCAGTCTTTCTATTTTTAGCAAGTTGTTTCTTCTCACACCTCTCTGTACTCTTCTCCTTCCCTGACAACCCCCTGCCCAGTTATTTTAGTTATGTCTCAGAAAAATCTCATTGCGTATTAGGCTTTGAAAGGGGTATGGGTAGAAGGGAGGAGAATGCTGGTTTATTAGCATTGATAGAATGTTTCACATCAATTGGAACAGTTAATTGCTGCAAAATGACTTGCAGAGATTACCCATGAACTCTAGTTTTATCATCTTCAACTAAAAAAAATCACTAGTGAAAGGATTAAAAAGGAATTGCACTAGCTGGTAGGGTTTTTCTAACAGTGGGCTGTTCTGTGTTCCTTGTGCTGTTGTATCTAATACAGCAACACCATTGAGAAAAGCACAGAGGAAATAGAGACAAAGGAAAAAGACAGCTTGATGCACCTTTCATATTTATTCATATTCAGAGTTTGTAGTACATTAAGATCATGTCACTCAATTCCAGCAGTGTAAAGCATCCTTAAAATGATCACCAGTTATATTTAATCCCATTTAAATACAGTAGGAATGGTTTCTTTAATGGAAAAAGTTCTAAGATATGTAGTCCAGAAAAAACAATTGTCTTTTCATAATTAATGCAGCTTCTTATTAGTAGCTTTAGAGTCCAACATTTTAGCAGGATTTTTCAATCTCATAGTTAAAGGGTTGGAGAACAATCCAAATAGTATATGTGTATGCATGTATATATATTTTATAAGTACTAATCCATTAGAGTCTGATGCCATTTGCAACCTACAATATTTAAAATGTGCTATGATTAGTGGCAGGGACATGAAGAGGAGTTCAAGGATATCTAATATTATGTTGACTTATTTTGCTGTTAAACGTGACTTCTACAAGGGAAACAATAGTACTATATCAGTAAAAAGAAGGAAATGTGTCTGGTAACTGACTTCAAAAGAATTTTCACCAAAGAAAATTCTATTTAACAAGCCCTTTGTCAAAAGTATAGCTGTTCTGTTTCAAATGTCTTTAGCTGAAAATTTAAAAATTAGATTCATGATGGCAAGCAAATACACAAGAATCATTCATGATAATAGTAGTATTTGCTCAAATGAGTTCTGGAGGTGTATTTGTATGATATAATTTCCTTCTGGGGGAAAAGTGCAGATGTAGAAAATGAGCACAATGTCCAACTACCTATACCTATGTCCCTATCTCCTTATCAAACCATACAGTGTGACTACTCACCAAACTCTTCCTCAGAGGTACAAAAGAGATGCAAACCACTGTTTATAAATCAGGACAACCTTAGAATATATAGACATGTTCTATCATATCTTAAGGAATTAATTCCAAATGCCACATTGCCCATATGTGGCCTTTTGGCTATACAAACGCATTCAAAGAATTTACATTGCAGCAGTTTATGCTTTAGGAAAAAAATAATTTGATCAAGTTGGGATTCTTGAGAAGAGGGGAAGGAAAGGGTGGGGGGTTTTGGTAATAATTCTTTTGAGCATATCACTAAATAAAGGTACTAGTTACCCTGAAAGGCAGTTCTGGACCACTGAGTATCAGAGGACAAATAAAAGTTACATTATTTCCTACTGAAAATACTTTTGAAAACTATCTCTTGGATGGCATCCATGCCAGTAATCAGAGAAAACGTTTCAGGCTAGGTAGTTTTCTTCTGAATTTTTTTTCCTAGACTGTGTAATAGAATAGAATCATAGAAACATTATCCAAGATCACAGAGCCCTACCTTTGACCAAAGACCACCACACCAATTCAAGCATAGCACTAAGTACCAAGTAATTTCTTTGAAAACTTCCAGGAATGGTGACCCCACCATCTCTCTGGACAGCCTGTTCCAATTCTCAGTATCTGAGAAAAATTCTCCTTTCTAAAACAAGCAAAAAACAAAAAAAAGGCAGAACTGTATTTTTAATTACACATGTCTGTGCAGGTATGTATATGCATTTGAAATACAAATCTCATTATTATGAAAAAATTTATAAGTGTCTAGACTAGGCCAGAAAAAAATAAAAACCAACCCAAACTAAAATCCCAATCCCCCTTTCTTTTAGACTAAAAAAAATAATAATTTTTAAACAGTTACTTAGTACAGGAAAGGAGAAGTGTTTAAAATTATATTCATGACTAATACTGAAGTTGCAATTACTAAAATAGCATCTATAGAACAGACTAGTTTTAGGGTTAAAAAAAATCACTGCAAGAAAACCATGGATCTAGGTTTAACTCCATAGACAGTCAAGATTTCTATTCTGATACTGTGCATATCACTTAATTTTTCTGCATCTCGGGTCTAAGCATCAGAATGTTAAATCCATTGTACTGCTGTTTCAGCATAACCAGCTGTAACTGAAGAGCAAGGCAATAATCAGCTTTATTGTTTTCCTTAAATATGCTAAGCAAGCACATCAGAGCATGGGTGCAAACATCTTTTATAGTTGCAAATAGCCAATCCCAATTCAGCTTATTTCCAGTAACAATTCTTTTCTAATAAAGGCTTTGCAGTACTGCAGTGAAAAAAGCCCTCTACCCCATCTCATATAGTTCCACAAGAGAGAACTGACGTGCCACTAAAAGACCTTCAGTTCATGGAACAGTTTTGATCTTGAAGATCACCATAAAACTTTTTCTTTTGCCACCTGAGTACTTATCAGATGCAGCATACGGCAACTAGAAAAAAATAAATAAAAAACTGAGTCCTGTCCATCCCTTCCTCACCTTTGCATATAATGTGTGAAAATATAAGAAAAAATATCATAATTGAAGGAAATGCTGAAAATTAAGACAACATTATGCCTTATCAATATATTAGATTTGCCATCTTTTTCTAGTCTCCAGCTACATTTGACATTTATGCTCTATTATGTCAAATGCTTTGTTATGATATGACTGATTTGAAATGTTGTTGCTATTCTGTTTTCTAAATATGTTTTTTTGAACATTTTCATAAAGTTTTATCATTAATTCAGTATTATGATGGTGACAGCAATAAGAATTAACAGTCCTGGGCATTTCAAATTAATTATCATAATTGTATGAAATATGATCTCTCAAGTGGATGATGTATGAGCAGTGTAATTTAATGAGGGTAAAGAGTGAAAAAAAGAGCCATACTACTGTCAAAAGATAAAAGATTTTGTCAAAGATGTCAGAATCAATGACAAAAGAAGCAATACAACAAGTTAGCAATTCTAAAATGGTCTTAACTTGAAAAGACACATAAATGAACATCCTCAGACAGAATTTACACCAGCTTAGCACATTTACTCTTGGAAACAAAAGCAGTTTCATTTTTGCTTTAAAAGAAAGGAACTCGTAAGAGTGCAAGAGAGAAAAAAACTCTCTAATTGAAGCTGAAATGAATCAAGACAGTAATATTTGAACTGAGAGTGACGCAGCAATTCATGAAGGGACTGACATCACAAGTATATTTCACAGTGTTCTCCCAGCCAGAGGATAAAATATGGAATCCTTTTACTTTACAATTACTAAAGTATGTAATATGAAATAAGAGTAAAACTGTACTGCAGTTTGGATAAATCTTAAAGGTATGCCCCATACAAGAATGTGAAACTGATCTTGTCTCAGTTTTCCTCTTCATTTTTCACTTAGTTTTCCTATCATATATGTCTGTATTTAGACATATAAAAAAATTTCCAGTCTTCATGAAACAATATTTTGATAAGAAGTTCCCTAGGCAGTTTTCTGTAAGGTTTAAATTCTTAAGTTTCTTCAAACCCACATTAGCAAAACAATTAAAGCACTATTTGAAATATGTTAATTATTATAACTTATGGAAATATTACCTCCACCTCTGTTCCTTTGGCTTATCGAAAAATACTATAAAACATATTATGTACTTTTGAAACTTATTTATTTTAAATCCATAGATTTGTTTTTGTGACACTGAGTCTTATTGCAGTAAGTTCAAATTCAATTATTGGTTAAAATATGGGTGAGAGCTGTAGCAACATGTTTTCCTGAAAGATGGGCTAGAATCATGCATTTTGTTAACTTGTTAACATTTACTTTGCTTTTAAAAAAATTAATTGAAATCTGTACAGAATTATTCTCAAAGAACAATTACAGGCCAGTTTGCCATAAAAGAATAACAGAATTGAACACTTTTTCTTCAGACAACTAGCTAAAGTAATCGTGAACATCTGCATAAGGACTAAAAGTGCTTGAAAGGGAAATTTTAACTTCACAACATCCTCCATATTACTGATATATTGATATAACACTAGAAAAAATATTTCTGGACTTTACAGAATAAATGTGCAATAACTGTCTTAGTAAAGGAATAGACTAACCAGCTACATCCAAATACCACAATCAGGTTTAGCACAAAACTACTAATTGAAACTTCCCGTGAAACTACTGTGCACAGCACTTGAAACATTCTATATTTAAAAGACTTTATGGAATATATAATCATTCAGGATAATATTCCCTCATTGTCCAAATTATTCGTGTTATTAATTATTATAATTTTACCAAATTTGAATTTATTAAAGAAGGCTTAAAAGTCTTTTTTCCTCAATAAAAATGTTCAAAAAAGTGCTAGAAATGCTGTAACCTCTCTGAACTGGTGATTGAAAAGATGTGGAACAGAACTACATGCCATTCCAGTTTATATGCATGGGAAGCTTCAAGTCTACTTTGTTCACATACCCTACTTTAGGTACTCATTTCATTCATTCCACTAAAGCAACACAGAATAACTGTTAATTGATAATGCACAAATTAGGAATTAATTAGTTCCATTTAGCATTCTGTGCTAAGCTATGCACCCCAATTGCTATCTTTGATATTATTTATACAAAAATTTATTCATTTGCAGAATAAAATACCCACCTAGCCATTCATAAGCAGCCAGTACTCTAAATTCTGCATCTGCTTCATAGAACCAGAATAAATGCTAGCTAAAACTGCACAAGTCAAAACATTATAAATATACAAAAGTACACACGGATGCAATTAGATACAGTTTTCATCTATACATAAAATAAACATAAATCCAATTTGAGAAATCAGTATCAATGGCAGTGGAATAACTTAATATTCATTATAATTTAATGTTTCTGCACATTTGATAGAGACATTAGCACGAGTGGTAGTAAATAGTCCTGATAGAGACTTTTGAAGATTAGCCTTATCTGTCTTTTCTTTTTCTGTTCTAAGATCAGTATGAAAACATTGATGTTGAAAAAATTAAAGAATAAAAATTAATGATAATAAAAAACATACAAACAAACAAAACCAAAACAAAACAAAAAAAGAAAACAAAAAACCAAAGCAAAACAAAATTTAAAAAAACCACCACCCACAAAAAACACCAACAAACCACCAAACTCATTAGGTGGATTTTCCCAAGCCTTTCAAGGACACTTGTTATTTTGTTCTAACCTAAATGTTCCTAGTTATCAACTTGTTCTGTTGATATATATTGATATCCCACAGTCCTCATAGGACATCAAGCCTTCCAGCCCTTTCACCAGCCTCGTTGGCCTACTCAAGACACATTCAAGTACCTTAATAATATTTTGATTCTGAGAGCCATAACTGCACACAAAATCAAGATGAGGCCAAAATAACACCAAATACAGCAGTAATTAGATAATAGGAATTTTAATACCAGTCCCAAGAAAAAAATTGTCATTTTATTACAAATCAATGCCACCTGCATACTAGAGTAAATATAGCAACAAAATGACATCTTTAAACTTCCTTCATTTCAGTTAAAGCACAGGATTCACTGCTAAAGACCAACACAAAACATTTTTATTTCTGAAATAATTTTTCAGCATTTAGTTTGGCTTCTGTTAATGGATGTAACAGATTTTTGGTGTTTATACTCATTCACTCAAGACCAAAACAAAAGTTAATTAAGAAAAAATATCCAGAATGCTGTTTATATCAACTTCTTCTGTTGATATATAAAAGTATCAATATTGATATCTCTACAAGTGCTTCTATAATTTAAGAGCTCATCATCTAATTATTCATGCATTTTTTTCTCTTTTTTTTAATTGTCTGTAATTAAAAAACTTATTTACAGTTTGCCTAGTCTGTTTTCTTCAGCACAGAGATTAGAATACATACTCAAAATTAAGTTATTGTTTTGAGACCAATTAAATCCATTAGGACATGCAGATGACAAACATATTGTCATTTTTCCACTTTTCTTTCTTAAAAACAATTGACTGTAGCAAATCTGTAAATCTGAAAGGACTTAATTAATGTCCAGGGACAGTTTAGTGGAATTTAATTAACAAAGAGACCATAAATTACTTTAAGGGAGAAAAAAAACTAACCGGCCCCTCATTACATCCTGCTAAGAGGTTTTTTAGATTTGGGTTTTGGGTTTTTGTTGTTTTGTTGTTTATTTTTGGGGTTTTTTTTATTTTGTTGATGTTTTTTTCTTTTTTTTGGGGAGGGGGTGGATTTTTGCTGGAGTTTTGTCTGTTTCCGCATTTGTTTTTTAACACGAAATCCTAGTTAAAAGAAATATGCTTTTCCATTTAAAATGACCAAAAGAAGCAATATTTATCTTTTTTAGCAAGAAAAATGTTTTAGAGCCTTACTACAATTTTTTTGCCTGTACAAATATGGGCTATATTAAAAAAAGTCTTGATAGAAGAAAAAGGAAATTAAATCAAAGAAGGAAGCAGAAAGTAGCTATTATTTAATGTGAAAGAAAAAAATTAAAATAATGAAAGTCAGTGCAGGACTCTTAAACCAGAGATCCACAAAAAAAGGACTCACACATTTCTAATTTCCTGAAAGAAAAAACCCCATCTACTTAGTGCAACAATACCTACGCCATACAATTCTACCAGGGCAGAGGCTTTATTATAATATTAAAACCTTTGTCCATTCTATGTTCATTTTTATTTCTATTACCATATCCCCCCAGTAAAAACTGCATCTCTTTTTACCGAGTCAAGGTAGAATTAACCTCTCTAGTTTATTCATCTACTTCATCTTATTTGTACAGTCTTGACTCTTCCTTATTACGCTGTACCCAACCTGATCTTTGCTCACTCCACTGTTATTGATCATATCCCTCTAGAAACTTCCCTGTACCTATTTCAGCATGGCACAATCTCTATTTTCTCCTGTGGCAAGCTATCTTGCATTCCTCATTACACACTCATGAACAGGAGGAAGGTCTGATCAGCACAGAACAAACCAGCACTGTCTGATATGAGGAGCAATAGCTGGACTGCAGACATTCATCTTCTCTGACTTAGCCACTTCTGCATCATAAAGCACGGCCAGGGTCCATGTGCTACCCACAGTGTATTAAAAACAACTTATGCCTTTGTCTCAAATTAGGAATAAGATGCACAGCTATTCCTTCTTTGAGAATATAGGGAGAATGCTTTAAAGAGGGAGACAACAAACTAATGTCTGTTCTTAGCAGTAATCTCCATTATTACAAAGGGAGACTGGGATTCCAAATTTTCTCTCTTATTTCAAACTGGGCTCTAAGCACTGACTTCCCCTTTACCACCTTCATACCAGCCAATCTCAAATCAAATTAGATCCAGACCAAATACAAATATCTATTTCATACATCTCACAGAATCATAAAATAGTTTGGGTTAGAAGGAACCTTAAACATCATCTAGTTACGATCCTGTCCTCAGAGGCAGGGATACCTCACCTTAATTTTTTGAAGGCATCTACTCTGTGGATTGAAAGACACAAAAAATAGTATGGAAGACTTCTACACTTACATGGATCAGTCACATAAATGGCTTTCCTTCATACAAGGTAGAAACTTGGGGGATTGAATAGAGCTGGACACAATGTCCCCACTGTCCAGGGGCAGTTGGACTGTGCGCTTGGAGTATTGGTCTCTAGCATACCTCTGGGAGTGACACTAGAGTTAACATGGCCTTTTATTGGCTGCAAAGTGTCAAATAACCACACAGCTTTTACCATTTGTTTTTACCCTAGAAGATATATCCCACTCTGAGATGAAGAACATGGACACAATTTTTTTTTAGCTCTGAAGCAGGTGATCTCTCCTTTATTATTACTAAACGTGAGCAAATCCTTAGAAAATTCAATAAACTGAGCCCTAATATTTAAGTAGATAAACATATTTTTAGAATGTATTTATCACATGAAATCATGCTTTTCCTCAGAGTCAACCTGCCATCTTGCAGGACATGTGGGAAATTGATAATTTCTTGGAGAAGTATCCAGACCTAGTTTATGCATGCTTTATACCTTTTTTTCCTCTCTATAATAAAAGTATCAGCTGCTTTTGTATCCATGTTTACAATACTACTAAAAATACATAAAGCAAATATGAATCTCCAAAAAATATTAGTTTTAGCAATTAAATTATTACTGTAGCTGCTATACCAACAAATTATTGTCTTGACCAGCATAGCCTTTGGGGAATTGTCCATTCAGATAAAGGAAATCCATAGCTCTAAAATCATCATTAAAAAAGGCATATACCATCATCCTCAACAACCATCCAATAAAAGAGTGCAAAATGTAGGTGATTAAAAGAGAAACAAAGAAAAAAGAAATTAAGAAGTGTATCCATCTTTCATTAAGGAATCACTGATCAAATGGACAAAACAGACATAAACTGTGATAAATATTTTGTATTCATTGCCTTCATTTTAATGATTTGTAATTAGGTCTTAAAATGGCACAAGTCATACAACAAAATTTCTAAATCTTAGTTGAAACATCATTTTAAACTCTAGTCCCAGACTCATAACTGAATATTTGTCTTATCCTATGACAGGAGAGAGCCACTTCCCAAGATCAAGTGACTACTTCCTTTCAAAAGGTTCCTCTCCCCCTGCCTCAAAAACCACCAGTTTGCACTTTAACACCAACAGATATATAAAATCTGCTTCTTTAAGACTAATAGTTTCCCATAGCTAAGAGTTGTTCCTGTATGTACTCCAAAGACAAGTGATGCTGTGCACTTCCCAGCAGTGTCATTTGCTTTTAAAGTCCTGGAATTATCCATAGGAGATGTTACTAACAAAGAGAAGTTGACAGTCCTTAAAAAGTAGAATTTAAGTTCACTTTACAGAAAACACCACAAAAAAAGACAGAGGATAACCTTTTTAAAACAGACTGGGGTTTTTTTTCTGCCTCTTCAGACAGAAAGAGATTTCAAGAGAAAAACAAAAAATATTGTAGATGAGATTACGGGAGCTACCACTCTTACAATATAAAGAGCCTGGCCACTCCAGAAAGAAATATCATTTTAAAGAGATTATATCCTGGAACAAGTCTGTATGCTTTTCAAATAGATTAAATAACTCAATCTAATAATTCATTGTGAATTTTATTTTAAAATTTTCTAAAAGAGGTTATGTTTGGGGTTTTGTCTCTCTCAAATATTAACAGTAATACCAATTAGAACAAGTAGATCAAAATATATACAAGAAAATCTTCTTTTTAATTTTCTTTCCCATTTCTATTTATGTCCTGGCTTCAAAACATGATTTATTGAGATGAGGCCTATCAAGGCTGCCAACAATATATCTCTGGATATGAAGAGATCATTAAACACAAAGTATTCTTTTGGTTTATCTTTTCTTGGACAGTAGAGAATTACTTGACATTATTGAGCAAAGCAGTTTCAAAGTATTAAAACATATGAATTTTCTAATGGAATTGACTTTTTAAGAGATAACCTGTTCTTGAAAAAAGAGCTAAGCTCCAAAGGATTTTAATCAATGTGAAATATCTCCAATTTACACAAACCTTAAGCATCACAACTCACTTATTTCTTTCATAATTTGGTTAAAATTTGAGGATTTAGCTTCCTTTCCTATTTCAGAAAAATAATAGATAAAAATTTAGAAAAAAAAAAGAGAGAAAAAAAAACAAACAAGCTACATATTGCTAGCCTTAGGTCTGTAAAGCTACAGAAACCTTTGGTAAGACCAGCCCACAAACTTGTAATGAAGCAGCCTCTAAATGTCCCTGCCTTAACAATTTTTTTTTTCTTTTACGTAAGGGAAAATATCAGTTATAAACACTTTTATGCACCATTTTCTCTGCTCCCTCCTCATCTTTTGGTAGCTACACATCCATCTTATCTGAGCTTGAATGCAAGTAGGTCTTATGTCCTGGTGTAGTACCTGCTGTTTATCTAGCACAGTTAGTCTTCCCTAGAGGGAGCCTCACTTTGTTTCCTGATCCTAATTTTTTTTATTTCAGATTTGGATAGAGAGTAGCATCATGTAATGAGCACATCAACAGCCTTCCAGTTCAATGAACCACAAGAAGAACTTGAGACTCCCTATGCTCTTTTCATGACAATGATGGATCAGCCAGCATGGAAGAAGTTACCAGCATTTCCCATAAGATTTAATATGTCTTCTTTGGCCAAGCACCTTCCTTCTATCTCCCATTACAGTGATATTTTCCTCTTAACCAAAGTCTTATTTCTAACCACCACTAGACCTCAAATGAAATGTAAGTTTTACAGCATTTTTCAAAGGCACCACTGTCAAGGTGAAACTGAAAGGCAAAAAAAAATTTTAAGATGATTAAGGGAAAGGTAATAACCTAGTATATTTCTGCTGGAAAATTCAGGAATTAATTTTAACTCCTGTAATTCATCTGTAAAACAAGCCTTCAAACTTCCTTTTGGTCCAACTGCCAGGAGCTGAAACCAGAGCTCCTTCTTCACTTCTATCTGAAGAAACAGATACTAAAATTCCAAACAAATATGGCATCTGTTTTCAAACTCAACCAACACCAGAAGCAGCACCAGAATTTAAGCTTTCTATTTCACTGAGCACACTAGTGTATTTTTCAAGTTACCATATTTTTCTTCCAAGTTTAAATTTTAAGTAAAATCAAAAGACATAGCTGTTAGCAACTGTTAAGACACTGCAGAAAACACAGACAGAGTGTGACCAATTTATTGACAGCTGTGAGCTCAAACACACATAATTCAGCAACTGAAGCATACTTATGAGAATACTTATGCTAATAAGTCCACATTATTTGTTGTACACTGCCTTACCCGTAAAATTCTTGCAAACTATTAAAGATTTCTTAATTTATGAAATATGAGTAGTGGCACCCTTCCTCCCTCTCTTTGTGTATGTGAATAGATGTGCACACAGCCTGATGCTTTGGCCTTACCAGTGCTGTCATCGTAAACAACAGTAACTGTTTTCCACTTGAAGAACTGCACAAGGTCAAGGATGGCACGGCTGAGTGAAGAGAAATCCGGATAGAGGCTGACATAGAAGGAGTCCTTGTTGTCTGACACCTGATGTTTCCAGCGGGTCTGGATGTGTGGAACTCCCAAGGCATTGCAGATGGACTGCACGGCGTTGGCTGAGGAGCTGTGGGATGGTCCGAAGATGGCTGCCACCCCAAGGGACAGCTGATCACAGGCTGAAGAGGAGACAGAAGTCTGTCAATGATGAGAGGAAAAAAGGCAGTGTGCCAAAAGGTATTGCACAATTCATATTAAACAAAAGGCACTCCATGAAATATGACTGTCTTACTGACAGAGCTTCCTTCTTGTGTAGCACTTTCATTTACACATTTCAACTTCAGAATATGCTTCCAAGCTTTCATTATAAACTGATGAATATTGACTCTTAACATCTAAACAGTGCTCAGCTATGTTTAATAAACATTCCTATGTCAGTGGAAGCTATAAAGGCCAGTAATCATGTGTCTTTTTAAAAGTACTGATGAATAAAATAGGCTTGTGCTTAGCTGCATCTTACATTTAGAAAAGGGTCAAATAGGACAGTATCCTAATTTGGGTTGTTTAAGTGATAACTTCCTCCTCAATCAGTCACCACTACTTCTACTGAAGTCCTAATTACTCAGAAATTTTACATGTGAAGTACCCCAAAGTTAATTATCAGGCACATTTTAATTTCATTAAAATGGACATTTGAATTTCTGCATCTGAAATAGGTATGTTGGTTAGTACAATTAAAGGACCAGCCTTTTCCCTAAAATTAAATTGCTGTCTGTTAGTGAAAAAAAATTAAGTGCCCCTTCTTAAAAACAGGAAATGCTCAGTTTTGCTATACTTGTATAGAAAACTGGCCCTGAGAGTCACTGACATAATACTGCTGTATTCAAGTGGCTCAGCTTCCTGTTTTCTGATACAGGGTGGCCCTACCTGTACTGTTATTAGCAGTCTCTGGTCTGTATAATCTCCCACAGTACACCCCAGTATCATCTTGTTGAATATTTGTTAGAACATGCCAAAAGAAGGCAGGAAAAAATAATCAATACCGAAGACCAGAGTTTCAGCCAAGGCCCTGCTCCTATCTCGTTCACTACCATAGGCATAACTTTTACAAGTACACAGCTCTGAAAAGCAGACTCTCCCTTCTGGGAAAACAACTCATTTGGTAGAGAGAAGTAATGAAAACCAAACTAGACACGAGTATTTATATGGGGTTTGATTAATTCTGTTACTCCACCATCAGTGTTCCTGACAGCTGAGGAAACAAGCAGTGGAAACACATCTTGCTGCATTGCTTTTCTCATCAATTCAAAATTAATTGTTGTGCACATTCTTTTCAACTTGATGAAAATATGGCTAAGTCTTTCAAGTGCATTCCAGAAACTATACTGGCACACCTTTTTATTGCTGCAGAGCACCGGTGGTTTAAATAAACTTGTCAGACACACAGGATCTTCATTGCTATTCGGTGTGTTGCCTAAATGACTAGCTCAATAAAAAAACATTTATGCTAATATTGCCCTTCCTAAGAGTAATCAACAAGCTTTATGCAAATGTCAGTAAATGGGATCACTAACAACAGCAATAGCTACCAGATGGCTTTTCAATGGACTTTTTTTTTTCCTCTTTCTGAGATTTGAATAATGCAATGCTTTCACACGTGATTTAATATGGCACTGGCTCTATCAGATGCATACCAATTTTCCTAGAATTTTGAGGGATATTTTGTTGCATTTACATTATTCTTCACTGAAACAGTAACTTGGAAATATCTTCTTGACTTCAGGTTGCTTATTCATATTGTACCTTTAAAAAGCCATTAATATTTCATCTATATTCAACTTCAAAAGTATGTGTTAATAAGAGGTCTAAACAGGCTATTTTTGATGCAGTGCCTGCCTGCTCACTAATGGACATGATAATGAACCACAAAAATGAGTCAAATGCTTAAACTTCATTGTTAAAATTCTGCTTTGTATCCATCATAATAAAATGAACCATTTTGTGTTAACCTTTAGCCTCTGATTCTGAACTAAAACACCTGTGAGCACAAATGCAGTTGTCTGTATTGTGAATTGATGATGCAAAAAGCTATTAGTACTAGAAGATTACACAGATTTTGATATAGCCTGAGCAGTTACAAATAAAATGTTGCTTTCTCATCCAAGATGCAAGTGGGAAAAAGGAATATATGCATTCTATTCAATATGTCTAATCAATAGCACATTGTCATTCTAATTTCAGCTATTATAGTCTAACAAGAATTAGCAACATAATATTTGCAAACCCAGGTAAGGGCTAAAAGTAGTTGCATTTTCTCAGGAAAGAATTAAAGAATTAGAGATCTCAGGAGAAATTTCTGTGCTGTCTGCATCCTCCCCCAGGAACAGGGAGAAAATGTCTCATTAGATTTCACAGGTCAGCATGTGCAGGAGTCAGGAAGCAGTTGAATTTGAAAGGTGAGAAGGAAAGGAGAATGAAAGAAACAGAATTAAGATTCAGCACTTTTATTCACTGTTGGCTGAGATGGAAAGGACAGAGTAGCCTCTCTCAAAACCCACTTTAATCCATCACCCAAAACACTAGAATAACAACTCAAAGATACTCTATTAAAAGTGCATTTTTTCCTCTTTCTTTTACCATACATGCTACTCTGCAAAGAAACCATCTTACCAGGCATAAATGTTTAGCCTATAATTTTTCATACATGAAAAATGTCCAATTTTCATGACAATTTTTTGTAATAATCTTTCAATGACCAAACTGTATTTCTGTACAAATAAGGATACTCTCTTTTCATGCCTAACAAGAATCTATATTTGAATTATTTATCTGTCAAATAAACAGATAAACAGATTAGCAAGATTGTCTGTTAATCTGTTACAATAAAAGCACTAAAAATTTCCCTTCAGTTCTAAACTGAATATATAATTAGCATTAAATTCCACTTTTAAGATGTCCTTCATGTACATTAATCATGCCACAGGAGCTTTCCCTTATGTATAATATCTAATGTTGTATCAAGTGTTTTCACTCTTCTTAGCCCACCATAACACCAGAAATCCCTTATTGTATAAAGAATTTTGTCTTTAATGCTTGGGAGAGACATGTTGGGACCAGATCACTTGACAGATTTAGGCTAGGAGCCTGCCATAAGAAACGCAGGCTGACCTCCAATTCTTTCACCCTTCTTATTGTTTTGTTGCATATAGAATTCACATGAAATTAGCTCTTCAATTTATAAGAAAAGTGGTTTTAAAGAGCAAGTAATACAGTGCAAAATTCAGTCTTACGGAGTTTTGACACGAAGCTTTGTACTTTCTTCCATAAATACTTATTGAACTTTTTGGTGTTTCCACTTTCAAGGATACAATAATGATGCAGAAATTTGTGCCTATTGTCCCTGACTTAAAAGTAAAGCAATCTGAAAATTTGGATTTTTTCTTTTTTTGAGAATCAAAGATTTTAAAATTTATGGAAAATGTTCAAACTTAATTTTTACTCTTAATTCTTCTGTAAACATATAATTTATAGTTAGGAGAAAAGAGCTTAACTCAGGCTGAGTCATGTATCTGATAGTGATAATCTTAAGCACAGACTTAATATTTAGGCTTATTTTTATGCCATGCTGGTATAAGACACACAAAATTACAACTACTACTCCCCTTTCAAAGTCTGTGATTAACTATATAAAGGCATTTGTGAAAATGTACTTGAAGTGATTGAATGTTTAAAACTGAATCCTATTTCCAGTAGAATTTGGGGAACTTGACATTTTGCTGGATAAATTTTGAAGACAGTGAAATTTCTCACGCCAAAGGAGCTGGTATAAGAAACACCCTAGTCACAATGTTCAGCAAAATTTATTTCAGATTTTAAATATTTAAGGGAATAGCTTTTAGATAGGGTTATAGGGAGCAAAGGTGGCAATGTAATTGTCAAGCAATTACCATTACAACCTTCAATAAATCAGCTCTTTAATGCCAGTGACAATAATGTCAGTCTCATTGCATATGGCTTCATCAGATAGACATTTTTTCAGGTAAGTAAACTAAGCAAGCCTTAGTCCTTTATTAAAAAAAAAATAAATATGCAAAAGGTTACCTTTTTTGGATGCTTCAAAACTGTCATAAAGATTTATCTTTTGTGTGTCGTATGTTAATGTGGTGTTTGGCAGAAGAGTTCTGTTTCTGTTGATTGTGTTCACAGCAAATCTGAAGGCTAATTCTTCTGCTCCCATTGGACCAGATTCCACACACTCAAAAATGCCTCCTAGTAGAGGAACAGAGAAAAAAGAAAAAAAAAAACACTAGTAAGCAAAAAGCTCATAAAATAGCATCTTTAATAATCCTTTTGGAAAAGATTCATCAGCCCAAAGTATTTAATTCCATAAACCTGATACAGTGCAACTCATGATTTGGATGAGCTTTGAGTCGAGCAATAAGTAAACCAGCAACAATTGGAACTTACCTTAAGGAAAACCTGTTGCTTTTTTCCATTCAATACTCATTTTAGTATTGTGAATTAAAAAAAAGTGTAGCATTATATATTAACCACACAATTTAGAAGCAAAATAGGAATGGATGAAGTATATTTAATTATTACATAGCTACTATCACTATTGTTACTATTTTATATAATTAAATTTGAAATGAATACATTTGTCCCTTCCAGATCTTCCATGACCTATGTGTGTGTGGCAGGTGGAAGGGAGACTTATGGATTCCTGCTTTCTACTTACAATATATTAATAACGAACTTGGCAGCTCACTAAAAATACAATATACAAAGGAGCATAGAACTGGGATGCCTCAAATTGTCTCCAGAAATTTAAATGGAGAGATATTTTAGCATGACTGTTTGCCTGAACTGATAAATATGTTGAGCAAAAAGTCCAGATTTTGCTCTTTTGCCCTGAACTGCAAGTAGAAGTTAACTACATTCTCAGTAAATACAGGAATCCAAGAAACTGCACCCTGCATAATCTCTATCCTGCAATGAAAACATCCCCAAACAAGGCATGCTAAGAGTAGGCCATGCCTCAAATAATAAACAATTTCTAGAACACTTTTGAGCCAACCTTCATCTTAAATGAAGCAAATATGTTTGTGAGAAAATGCTGTGCATCAGCTTTTCTCATTAATGAGATATCATTGTCCATAGAATGTAAATTTATACACGCTTTGACGTAACATAATTTATTCTTGGATCTGAAAAAACCAAGGATACTGTGACAATAAAAGTAATTTGAAGATGTGTCCTTACTCTGGTGACACGGAATGCCTCAGAAAAAAGATCAATATCCTTATTCTCCCTTCAGCCCTCAATTTAACACAGACCTGTCAATTCTAATGGACAGACAATGGCCATCATCACAGAATCACTAATTACAAGCCAGGTATCGTTCCTCTGAAAGGAATGTTGTTCATTCACTCTCTCTTTGCTTGTATTTATTCATTTCCAAAGTAGTGTTGTTACTTGGACTTGTATTGTCTAAAAAATTCTATTTAACACTGCTACTTTCTCAACAAGAAGTTCTCAGAATCTGAATATCCAGTGACTGGATCAAACTAAACTTCAAAAACTGCAGTCAGCTTGTAAACAGTCTTGTGAGTAACCAAGCACATAAACTGTTGGTAAAGCAAAAATGTGTATTTACTATTTACTGATAGTATTAAATATAAAAGGCTGTTTGGCTTTGCAAATATTCTTCCTCTTGCAATACATTTCTCACTACAAAACTGAGGTGTTAACCTCCTTTTCCTGCAGATCAGCCTTTTAATTTCTGGCAAGAGCCATAGGAGCAGATGCTCATACAATATTACTTTAAAAGCACAAGCCCTTGCCACTGAGATAAGATGTGACTAATAATTATTTAAGCCTTAGTCATTTCAAACTAGAAAAGAGGCAATGAAGGGAAAGCAGACTCATAAGAAAAATTTCAATATCTTCAGTAACCAATATTAACAAAACTGACAGAGCTCAAGCCAAAGAAACTTAGATAGTGTTCAGTAAATATATAAGCCTAGTACACATTAAAACTCAAAAAAGGACCATGTTTATTTTCACAATAATCAAATATGAACATGAAAGGCAACCTACTGCTTTTGAAGTTACTGGAGTGCTCTGTTCAGGAAAACATTCTAATAGACAAGCTTTTGTGCTGCTAAAACTTACAGAATCTAAGCATTGCAATTCAAATGGTGACATATAGGAGGAGAGTATTTTGATTTGGGGAAAATACTTTTAAATTGCTGCAGAAATCCAAAAATTAGTTAAATTATAAGTATAGATATTCAGAGACAATCAAAAGACATTTCCATGAACAAAATGAAAATTAAAATAGATTTCATAGGCTTTCCTAAGGCATCTGGATGGCAGTTATTCAATTATATTTGAATAAACCAGTATCACACAAACAATTAGGAAATCCTAACTATATCCTAAGCTAAATGGATTAATTAAAATAAATAAACATTACAGTTTCTTGGTTCTCCTGAAGTTTTTACATTGGAAGATTTATTCTCTAATTTCCATGTGTCTGAAGCTCAGTACAACCTTCCCTCTTTAAAAATCAGCATTTTTCATTATACTGATTTCTAAATCCTTGAGACTGGAAATTCTCTGTCAAAGATTCAGCCACTACTCTCAGCACAAAAAAAAGGAAGGAAGAGAAATTTTATTTTGACCTTGCCTATCTAGGTAACTCCTAATGTTAGTGACAGTCCATCATATAGCACGACATGTCCTGTGAGTGTCCATGATGTGTAACTGTCCACATACACCATTCAGTGATTTCTTCCCTCACTCACTGACTTATTCTCTATCCCTGTGATAAAAAAACCCCAAACCTGGCATCATATGGTCTGTCTGTTTCAGGGTATATTTCCAGTCCTAAGAAAAAGAGAAGTAGAATAACCTGTTTCTATTTTTCTATGATTAGGATATTTTGCTAGGAGAAGGAAAACTTATTTTCAGCTCCTGAATATTTTCACATTTTGCACTAGGTAGATACTGAAATTAAAAATAAGAACCCTAGAGAAATAGAAAGTAGACCATATATTTGAAGATTCCTAGCTATTTTCTAGGCTTTATGTTGTCAAAAATCTCCCAGGTTCCTTTAATTTCAGTTTAGTAAAATATATGGTAAAATACTTCAGATGGTGGCAGGTTCATCATAACTTTCACACTAAGAGACTCAAATCAACTGGTTCTCAAAAGTGTTTCATGTCCTACTAATATGCAGAATGGCTGAAAATGCCAGGTTCCTCACAAGTGAATACAGCTCTGGCCGAGCTGATACAGCACATACTCACACACCGTTGTTTAATTGAACATTTATTTAGTTTAAATTGAACTCAACTGCTAAGACCAGGAACTCAGACAGACACATGTCTGAATTCTGAATATCAGAATATATTAAAAAAATGGATCCTCATCCTCCAGATGGAGAATCCCTCCAAACTTGGAAGGATTGGAAGTCTATGCATTAGATGTTTCCAGGATGCTCAGCAAAGACACATAAATGAGTTCAAGCATTGACAAGAATGAAAAATTTTAAATGGTGCTTTTCCACTGCTGCACAGGAAATAGAAACTTATTCAGTAACTTTAAACTTACTATTGTGTTCCTATTTGTTACTGAGTATGCAAAAATAGTAAAAAAATTAAAACACACTGTTTTTAAATACTATGTCATGCAAATCCACTGGCTTAATACTGGGAGACAATCCATTAATTACATTGCATTTTTTTTTATAAAATGGAAAGGAAAATAAAAGAATTGCCTTTCCAGTTCAGATATACTCAATTATGAAGGGATAGTGGTATCCAGAAGCTGTCAGAGCATACTGTGTCATGTTGCTCCCTCCCAAGCAGGCTTTTCTTTACTGCTGCTTTACTTTGTATTCAGGATAGCCTTATTAATAATCAAATTGAGGAATGCACTGCAAGCCTTTAGATAAGCAGACAGAAGAGTCATAAATCTTGCCATTTGTATGGGGACAAGCAGCCAAACCAATGCCTATCTCTGTCTAGCAGCTTGAAAAATGCAGGTGTTAGGATTTGGGGTTTTTTTTTGACAGAGTTTATAGACCCATGGTAGGCAGAAACATTAGTTCTCAGATGCAACGAGCAGCATCTGAGAGGAATAGCCTGAAATTCCACTACTACCCCAGAACAGAAAGAAAAAACTTAAAAGCAGTAAAAGAAATGTGTATGTTATTCTTAACTTGCTCCAATGGTCTCATACACAGCTTCTTCATTTACAGAGTTAATGATAAGGCAGTTTGTCTCTGCCCCATAATAGTAACACCAGAGAATATGAGGTCACGTTTCTACAGCTCAATCTGTAGCCCATGAAGTTTTATAGGCTGTGTACAGTAGCTGATAGCTGTGCAGCTGAGCACTTCCAGTTTTTACTATCACAGTAACCATTTAGATAAAGCTTACTAGATTTTTTGGGGTGATCAACACCTGAGGAATATTTCAGGCATGCCAATCCAAGCCAGATAAGCCAGAGCAATTAAAAAATATTCTTTAAATACTGCATCTGTGAAGTGACATCTGGGATAATTCAATTTTCCTATCAATGTTGATATGAAAGAATTGCTTTTAATGTACCTGAAATCCATTAGGATTTTTCATCAATTGACACTATTAAAAAGCCTTTCTATGACCAAGCTCTTTTACCATAACAAATAGGAAAAAATCAATCATCAATGTAATACTGCCGGAATAAGTATTACTTATTCCATTATGTTATTCAATTACATTTCTTAAGAAACACAAATCATTGAAAAAAAAAGGATAGTAATATTTTACTAAAAAGGATAAAGTGCAGATGTCCTTAATATTTTCCAAGGAAAAAGAAAATCTAAAATAGTTCATAATTATATAAGTCAAAAAAGATTATCATGAAACTGTTCAAACTGCATTTTCTGTCAAAAAAACTGTAGTAGAATTGACATTTACTGTTTACAAGTCATCCCGTTTTCCCCAGTTTTCAAATAATTTTATTAAACACAACATCTGGAGGGGAAGAAAAAGTAAACTTGTTACACATCTTGGCAAAAATTATCCCCCCAAAAAAATGCTTCCTACTCTAAAGTACCTAATTTCAAAAATAATAGGCTAACCCTCTGATTCAATTTTCCATTTCCATTCCACAACAGGGTCCCCTTTGAAAATCACCCTCTTGTGTGTTTTGTATTATCATCTCCATGTAACACCTGACAAAACCCAGCAGAAAGAACAAAATTGCATGAATCACTACATAACTATAAGTTCCAGACCGAGTTATTAGGAAATCTCTCTTTCTCTTACATATAGAAAAGGAGAGATTTCCTAATGTAGAGAACTTCTGTAATAGCAGCATACCATGAAACCTGAGCTTCTGTTACCTACTTGAAAAAATCCTCATTCAAGCAAGCTTCAAAAGTATCCAAGTAGGACTTCCTACAAGCTAATAGCAAATCTGGCTAATATTAAATCAAAGAGTTTCTCCTTTGTTTCTGGTACAGTCACAGTCACCTGTTTGTTTCATGAGAAATTAATGCCATCTAATTACAGTTACAGGCTACTTTGCAGTCTGTGCCCTCTGAAAAATTAAACCCTTAAACATGTAACAGAAGGCCACATTACCTCAGATCACAGTCTCTCAAATCAGTCATTATGAAGCTTACAGACTACTTGAAATTACTTAGCCCAAAATAACTGGTTCTAATGATATTGTAAATGTATGAACTATATACACAGAATTAAAACTTCTATGGTTTTTAAAATGTGAAACCTGGATAAAAAAATTCAAAAATCATTCACACATAACATTTTTCACATTAACAAAATTATGAAAACAGCAACATTAATCTTAATTTTAATTTTAGCTGTGATTTCCTTGTTTGATGATATAAAATTAAGTTTCTTTTTTTCTAATATCAAACCAGCTGGATAGAGGTCTTGCACATACACATACTAGCTTTTAATAGCTATACATTTGTTAACATTTTAGCCATATTATCCACAGACACCAATCTGCACAAATTTACTGACAGCTATAAAGGTCTTTACTAATGCTTTATAAAAACTAGCATCAGTCACATGTGACATGAACACTATTTTTTTTAATGATACAATAGCTCTTTAAATATATCAATGAAAACCTCTTTCTTAAGTACCATTAAAATGGGACTGAGAGTCTGGAGAAAAAATTATTTTAAATCCCAGTAACATTTATTCCCACCACTTTACTTTGAAAACATATAAATATATTTAAATTTTACTACTAAATTTATATTAAGTTCTCTAGGAATGATTTGTTTTTCTTTTCCTTCACCTCAGGTCAATACTTTGAATCTAAGGTAATTATGCTGCCCAGATGTAATCCTGATGTGACAAATAGCAATCCCTTTTTTTGACTGATTAATTCATATTCAGAAAACATGATCTCTCAGACAGACTTTGCTCAATTAGCTGCAAAATTTGGGAGAAAGGAGTGGCTAGTATCCGTGATAAACAACTTTTCTAAAAAGTGTGTCAAGACAGAATGAAAGCAATTCTGTCAGGTATTATACTATTAAAATATATGCTTTTATCTGACATTTTCCAATTTCAAATTGGCCATTTGGTAATTGGAGCCAATGACTGTGCAAGGAGGTACCACATGGAGAAGATAATAAGTCAAAAGCACATTATTGAGAGTTCAGAGGAAGTATTACACTATAGACATTTGCAGAGATGGGGATGATGGCTTTTTGGAAGTGTGAATGGACTACACTTCTCCAGTAGAGTTACAGCCAGAAGGCACTGAAGAGGCTCATCCCAAAACCCCCGATATCACTGCCATGGCACGCACAGCACTGCGAGGAGGAGGCACAGTAGGTGCTGAGCTACAGGGACTGATAGAGGCTGCTGGCTGAAGGCATTTTAGTCCTAATCAAGTGTGCTGTGCACTGTACTGATAATCCTCTTTCAGGTCCTGTTATGGATTTGAAAGTTACAGAGATGGTTCAAAGAACTCCTTAAAGGTTGGCAGCTTAGACTTTGTGCTTCCTACAAATACAGTAGAAAATTACGTCTTAGCCACTTACTTCTGTCTGGAACAGGATTTAAGAAATTGAATCACTCTCAAACAAGATGTTAAAAATGAATGAAAAGTTTTCTTCTTTACAACGTTTTCCATAAAGTAATGTAGTTTATGGAATTATAGATTTCAAATACAGTTGTGTGAATCTGAACAATACCACATTTTTATTACTTCTTTTCAAAATTATATTGAAAGCTTTCTGAATCTCACAACAGGAAAAAAGTTGAAAAGGATTACTTGACAAAGAAAATGCTGGTTATTTGACTTTGAAGCTGGTTTTATGTGGATACAGCGCTGCGGAAAAAGATAGCACACTTCAGCAGAAACCTTTATCCATTCTGAGTGCACACATGGTTTGGAGGAAGGAAGCAGGATCAGGAATTTCAGGGGTTGGCTTTCATTGCTACTGATTTCCTGCACATTATTGGACAAGATAATTTTCTTTAAAATAAATATTTCATCCCAAAACATCTCAACATTGCAATACAGGCACAATTATTGGAGAATCCAATATGTTTTGAAATGAGATATAATTTCTGTTCATGGCATCAGTGTATGAAGCCACAATCACAGGATCCTGCAAATTTTGCTGTTTAAAATGCATAGAACTGTTAGCTTCAGCATCTAAGTTATACTTCAACTGACATTTTAGTGTCATGAAACTGCCAACTTTTAGGTATGCTGAAATCCTAAAAAGGATTTGAATTATCTATTGATTTAATAATAAATAATAATAAATAAAACTGTATCTTTTTTGATTGCACAATATGGAACAGGCTAAATAATCAGTCAGCATTATGTTTATATTGTCAATGCAAAAATCAAATATCAAAAGAGAAAGAGTTTGGTTTGTCTTAAATGCAGGGAAATAATAAGGAACACTATGAGGAAATAGTAACTGTAGATCTCATTTGAACAAAATTTTCCTTACCTTATAAAACTGATGAAAAAGGTTTTAAAAGCTAAGTGCATGCAAATGATAAGTATCCTCAAAGTTATTTTAAATGTAACTGGGTGGATTCTAGCATCTTCAAGTCAGATGTGACAAATAACATGCATTAGAATCTTTCCTTTCATCAGCACAAATATGCTTTGAAAATTAATAAATGAAACACAGCTTAAAAATATTACTAGTCTGAAATATGCAGTATATTTATAAAATACTGCTTTTGATAGCATCTCTACAAATAATGCTCCTTTCAGTCAGAATATCAATAGAGCACAAGTAAGGATGACATATAAAATAATAATACCTGAACACGTTCATCTACAATGTTAGAATGTACTATCCATAAGATTTCTTCCCACCTTAAGGGATGTACATTATCTTTCTCTCACATGCTAAGCAATGTATTACAGAATACACTTGATAATATCAGTGTAATTATCACACTCACATAATAATTAGCCTCTCATGATTCACTGTAACAAAAGGAAACAAAGTAATAAATTAAGTCTGACTACAAAAATGGCCTCAGGAGATTTTGCTAAAACGTGTTTTTCCTTACTTTGGGTAACAAAATGTTTTGAGCTCCCTTAAAACAACATGTTTATTTCTTTCCCTTGTTTTTTTCTGGAGATAGTCAATATCCAGATGAAAAGTTTCTCAACATTCATGAAGAAAACTTTTTTCTCCAAAACTTCTTTAAAGAAGGTAATATGCAAACTTAAATGCCTAAATTTTAGAGAAATAGTCTTAAACTGGTCCTCAGGAAATTTTTACATCTGTTAATAGGCTACTAACTGGGCAGTTACCATCTTCTAACTTCCCTACTTATAAGTCCAAAGACAGACAAATCAAAACCCATTTATTTTCATTCTAGAAAGAGTCATAACATGTATCAGAACATTGATACAACCAGTTCTCTAACCTCATCATAAAGAACATAGAAAAATGCTAATAATATTGCATCCAGGCCAGGATTTTTATTTTCCATTATAATGCATGTAATTTGTCTTCTTAAATGTCAGTTTGTGTCTGGAATCTCATTTGAGAAGCCAAACCATACACAGACAACGAAGGAAATGGTTTCCAAGTTTTCACTTGCTTTTAAAAGAAAAGTGACTCACTTAAAAGAAATAACATTTGTTAACATTTTAGCATTACTTTAACATTAAAAAAGTAAATTTATTTTGAACTTAACTCCTACAATATTGTAGTATATTTTACTAATACATCCATATGCATAAGCTGTAGAAAAATGTGGGGATTTTTTTCTTTTGGTTTGGGTTTTTGTGTTTCATGGGTTTGAAGGGATTTTTTTTCAGTTTTCCCTTAATAAGGTAAACAAGAGTCAGGAAAGAATGTCAAATTTTACCACCATCCTTCAAGCAGAGCTTAGAAAAGTCGCATTTCAGAATTTTCAGAAGAAATTCAAAGAGACCATGGTTCAAGAGTTACCAGAAATCACTTCAAAATTCCTGGAAAGCAGAAAGGTTTTCCAGGATCTAAAGACATCCAAGCAGGTAGAGATTATACTTCTTATACTGCATTATTAGACACTCATGCTTGGATCTCTCAGCATTTAAAGATGAAACAGAAAAGGGCTTAAATTTCAAAGAAGTTAGAATACAATTAGTAAAGGCTAAATGTGCAGCTTACATGGAAAGACAACTTCAAGAAAATATCCTGCTTTTGATTATGTGATTATTAGGGTTTTTTTTAAAGCAAACTTGTTAAAGCATGTGCCTATAAAGCAAAAAACAAAATCTATTATACACAGTGTTCAGAATGATGTCCTAACCAGCAGAAAGCACACTTTCATATAAGGTAATTTTTCATTTTGACAGAAGATAGGCCACCATGTAGGAATTTTCAGTTTGCAAGAATCAAAAAACAAGAGCAACCCTGAAATTATCTTATATTTCTATATGCCTCTGCTAGTTATAAAAGAGGGGCCATTCCACAATTTCTAGATTATTTGCTTCTTATCCAATCAATTTCTTGTAGAAAATGCTGAAATGGGAGAGAAATTCAGGGTGGGGACTCAGGTTTTCTTCCTGAGTAATCAATAGTCCCCGCCTGTAGCTTCCTACTTGCTTTCTTAATTCTTTGATTCCTGCCACAACACCAGTGCACTTCAACAGACTGGTGTCATATGGTCAGGTCTCCTTCTGCTTGCCCTTTCTGGTTAGGTAATTTCTAATGCATCTTCAACATCAAATATCAGCATGTGCTAGCCAGAAGTACCTTCAGGGTCAAATCGCAGTTATCCAGATAATTTCACTCACTCTGCTGAAGACCAAGTAGGTAATTTAGAAGCAACACACCAAACACTGCAGCGTTCAGCAAATGAGAATCACAAAATATGCAATTTTTTTCAATAAGAAAAAAAAATTCTCACACTTAAACCTATCTAAACCTCAAAATAAATAAGGTCCATTTCCTCTTTCCAAAAATATCAAAGAAAAAAAAACTTTCTTAAAAGTATTCACAAAAGTTTGGAATTGGGAAGATGCCATAAAAAATCCATTTCTTTCTTAAACTAAACTTTAAGAATACTCATTGCCATGACTTTGGACATTAAAGAAAGCCAATAAAAAGTTAATTTACAGTCACAAAAGACTAAAATTTGAATCTTACAAATGGATAAACAAAAAAAAAAGCCTGACCTAAGGCCTGCCGGATGCCATCATTAAAGTAGGTGAAACTTTAATAACTGGACCCCTGCACAGAATCTTCTTCAGAAATTAAATGTTTAAATGGTTATTTTCAGCTTTAGGATGTTTTTTTTTTTTTCCTTTTAATGCTTAATATTTAAGCGATCGGAACTTTAGATATTTGAGTTATTTAAGCAAGTTCAAAAACTGCGTTTTCATATTTTTCTTCCTTCACTCAAGATTGCCATGCATAGAATTCTTCAGTAACCTGAAGCAATTCCTATTATCTAATTTAATCAAGGGGAAAAGAAAAAGGACAAGACATATGTAGACTACATATATATATATAAAAATATATAGATATAGGTATATATATATATGCACATACACACATCTGTGTAACAGATGCAGGGCACCAATATAATTCTATGAGTGGTATGAACTTTAAATATGAACAATCCCTATTCTTTATAAAAATATGAACTTATAAAAAGTACGAACTTTATAAAAATATGAACTTTAAATATGAACAATCCCTATTCTTGCATAAAGTAAGAATGGGGTTTTTTTCCATTATTTTTATATTTCAAGAAAATACTTTCCAATTTTTAGTTTGTTGCATCATGTTTTCCTTACTTAATAGTAATTCATTACTACGTCCTACAGCTGCCATATTACAATACATTCACTGGAACTGTTTATTGATTCCATTTCCCCCTTAAAGCCACTGAAACAGAGCTTTTCTTTCAGTACTGCTTGAGGCATTTTTGCTTCTTTCCAAAATGTTTTCTGACTGTATTACAATTGAACCATTTGAAATCATTGCTATAGAAATGTTGTGAAATACCAGAAAAATTTATATTAGTCTTCAAAGATTAAAAAACCCAAAAAGAACAAAAGAAAACCCTTCAAAATCAGACTGATGGATGAGTTTTAAATGTGATAAACACTGTTAAAATTACTAATGTTCCACTGCAGTATTCAAATGTTCAGCTTCCAAAAATGTTTACATTAGAGAGTTGCTTAGAAATTAAGTCATTATCTTTTCATCTTATCAACAATCTCATCAAGATCACTTTTGTCAAGAGTACTTCTACCCTGGTTAAAATATGGTTTTGCTACCACAAGCATATCTTCTCTAGATACTTAGAAGCAATTTTCAGAAGACCAACGTGGGTTATTGAACGTTATTAGAAAAATCTTCATTGTTTCTCTCCTGATGTATGAACTTGGACTGCAAAAAATGGGTACTCTTGTAATCTCTCACTGATTATCTTTTTGATTCTTCAGCTATGGAAAGAAAAATTAAGGGCAACGGGGGAGGGATGTACTCTGAATGCAGAAACAAGTAAGTAGTATGATTAAAAAATAATAGTAGGAATAATAGTAGGTGCTGATGATAAAAATGCCAAGTAAGAAAGAGATGGTTCTTCAGTGTTATTGTAAATTGTTAGTGTTGATAAAAGAGAAAATTGAAAACAAGTCTCTTTTCAAAAGCGGAGATATTAGGTGCTTCTGCTGCTAAATTGAGCAGAGTTAATTTTAGTTTTAAAAATATGTTGGTTCAGATTTCTTGAACTTGCCTATTTCATAAGTTACAGCAATAGTGAAGCTTACACACTTTGTAATGTGACCCAAGATTAATAAAATCTCAATATGACTAATTGAGCAAAGGAATTTAGACATGGCTAGCCAAAAAAAAAAAAGAAGGAAATTTACTATATCAATTCCATAAATAAAAGAAACACAAATTTAAATTCTCTTCTAAATCGCAACATCAAATGCACAAATTTTGCCATGGATTCATATTCATAAAATAATTTAATTTATGTGATAAATATCAATAAAAAGCATGCCAATGTATATAAAATTTGAGTGTGTCAGAAACTAAGAATTTATGGCACACTCCTGTGAAGAACAGATTCCATTGGGCCCCTGAAGTAAAGAAGTAAAAATGTTTAATGGGGCACAAGAGGGTCTGTTTCAGGATGCTGCATATCACAGATACTGATTCAAGTCTCCAGTGATAATCCAGCAGTGCTTAATTCACAGCCTGCAGTATTATTATTAGAGGAATAATGGGAAAGTGACATACACAAACAGAATGTAAAAATATTTGATCTGAACTGATATCAGAGATACTGAATACCTTACACTCCTCTGTAATTTGCAATAAATTTGACTGTCACTTCTATTTCTTAATAATTACCTAATTAATCTTTTCCATGAGAAGGACAGTGTTTATGTTCCTAATGACTGAAATGCAATGTGCAAATGATTGTTGCACAGTATATACTTTTACTCTGTTTCCATCTATATGTGGAAATTCAGCACTAGAGATATCCAGAGTTTGGGTTTAGATTGATCTTCAATTGGATGCAGACTTTTTTTCTTATTAACAGTCTAGATGCTAAGAAGTTATTAGCTAATGTGATAATTATGCTCTAAAATGTTGTTCACTAATTTGATAATTACATCTTAATTACTGAATTAGAAACCTCTTGAGAAAAATAAAAAGTTGTTTTGGCAGAAAACAAGATTTATGTACCCTCCCTTATCTGAACCCTGTATTTGGATTAAATATTAACTGTTATCTTATCCAAAGAAACTCTTCACTTTTATTCCCTCTTCTATATATTTTTCTAGTGCATGGCCAAACACATACATCTTTAAGCAGAATACCATAATCCATGACCAGAATATTTGCTTTTCTTTTTTTACAGTGATATCCTTAAAAAAAATCTAAAATGCTTTAAACTACTTTGACCACAGTGAAGGTTTGCATTTGTAAGAGAAGACCAGGCAGTATCACAGAATTACACAGAATGTTCTGAGTTGAATGGACCCACGATGATCACTGAGTCCAACTTTTAAGGAAATGGCCTATGCAGAGATTTATATAGGAACCCACAGCCTTGGCCTAATTAGCACCAAGCTCCAACCAACTGAATTAATCTCACTGGCCATGTTTTTTTCTAATTTACATGGTTCAAGCACAAACTATTTTTTTCATCCAGTACAACCATCGTCTCCCCATGCTGAGACCTTTTTTTTCCCCCCAAACACTTCCACAGAGAACACAAGTTTTTTAAAAGGAAAAAAAAAGTTCCATGAATTATTTATATGATAAATAATAATCATATTTTTAAAACTGTGTCTTCAATTTATCTATGTCT
The DNA here is from genome assembly GCF_012460135.2 of Molothrus ater. Lineage (NCBI taxonomy): Eukaryota > Metazoa > Chordata > Aves > Passeriformes > Icteridae > Molothrus > Molothrus ater. The sequence goes on along the minus strand of NC_050480.2, from coordinate 105,382,009 downwards.
TACAACTGGATTTACTAGTGCCTAACAAAAAATAGTATCTTCACTGACGATCATTCTAGTTTAAGCGTATGAGCATATAGATATGAATACGTAGTTGACTTTTTCACAACTCTTTTCACAATTCTTACTTTCACAACCTCTATTTTCAGGTATTCAAGCAAGGAAGCATACTTAGAAAGCAGGTAGAGTATTGACAGAATCACACCAGCTATTTCTTAAGGAAAACAGTCGAAATATCAGCAATTAAACAGGGGAGAAAGGGTTAAAAGAGTAATCTGAAAGATAAACCCTGTACTAGTGTATAAGGTGGAAGCTTTACTTTCATGACAATATATTGCACACTGCACACAGCTTCAAACCTCTCCTCTGGGGAGGGGGTTTGGGCAGAGCAGGGAGGGGGTGGCTGAAGTTCCAGATTTAGACAGTTATGTGCAGAAGCCAAGAGATGTGGAAGCCAATAGGTGCAGAAGGCAATAGGTATGCCAGGAGGACAAGCTCCCATTGCACTCATTTGATCTGGCAGAGCAGCTGGCCTGAGCACAGTCAGTACTTATGCTCACATATGCTGACCTTGTTGAAGCTAGCCCTCCTGGCCTCTGGCACAGAAAAGGAATGTGTCTTTGCCCAGGTCTCATGTCTTATCTGCATGGGAGTCTCTGAAATGCAAATAGATCTCAATTTTAGTCAGCCCTTCCCAGCTTATCAGTTGGCCTGTTTTGTCTGCTAACTTCCTTTGACTAAAAGGAGAGTTGAGTACTTGGCACCCATATGTATCTGAACCTTGAAACAAATCCTGCTCATTTCAAAAGTTATGTAATAGATCTGGAAAAAGTAAAGAGGATGGCAACAAATTTTATGACAACTTTCACATAATGAGTGAACAGGAAAGGATAATTCAACCTGGTAAAGAGACAGCTTGAAGTAAGGTAGAATTCTGCAAAAACATATATGTCATGCAGATGGTGGGTACCATTTTCTTATTCACTGTTTCCTCACTCACAAGAACTAGAGGGCCTTACTTGATGCAAGTGTTAAAGTATTCAGTGGTAATTGTCACTTTTTTTGCAGAGGTATGAACTGGGGAAAACAAACAAGATTTCAGTGCTGCAGACAGTGGATATAGGTTGCCATCACCTGAGGTGGCTTTAAATTCAGTAGCATTACAAGATATATATGTCTTCTTTCTGAAGCTGGGGAATTTTTCTTCTTTCTGATGGTGTGAACTTGTGATATTTGCATGAGACAGCTTCATGTAGTACAGGTGGTTTGTATGCTGGGAGAGGATCTCTCTGAATTTGGTATTTAAATTTTCTCCATTTTATGTTTATTGTGAAAAGATGTATTTGCTCACTAGTTATATAGTTTGTATAAAATATTTAGCATTTCTCAAGCACAGCTGACAGATAAAGGTCTTAATAAATTTACCTTTAGTGCCACACAGTACAGCTGAAATGTGTTATTAAAATTAATGGAATAAAAGGTCAAAGAAAATTATATTTAATATTTTGGTGGTCAAAATACAGTGATAGTTTTTCATTTCTAGGCCCCAAACACATTCCTTCTATATCAAAGAGCAACATGATTGACCTTCTTTGGTTTCTTTTTCCATTTAGGTCTTTATATTACCATGAGTTTTGCTGTTTTGAAGCATCCTTTTTTGCCCATCCTTTTGAAATATTGAAAAAATTTAAATCATTTTTATATTTGAACAAAGCAACAGATTACTGATGTTAAAAAAACACCTCATTACTAGCTTTTACTTACAGTGTAATGTTTGGGTAGCACTTCAGACCAAAACAAATCAGCTTTTGGAGTATTAAACTCTTGTGCAACAATTGGTCATAGAATGCAAGTAAAACCTAAGTCACAATTAGGAGCCAAGGGGCTCATAATTATGTTGCACCGGTTTCATTGATTTTTTTAAATTGTCTTATGTTTGGTTTGGTTTCTATTCTTGGCCTCATCAGCCCAGTAATTCAAGTTTATTTGCAGTCATAATTAAAATTTTAATGCTGAGGAATTTTGCAAAGAGGAACTTTAGGGAGACACAAAGCAAGATTCAGTTGTCTGAAAACAGGCATCTACTGCCTTTTCTCACTTCCTAAAACTGTCCTGGGGTGCAAAGTGTAGAGACTGGCAGATATGGCAAAGGACTCACTGGAGTTGCAGATGCTTTTGTAACTGTAGCTGGAGGAAATACATCTCATAGCACCTACATTATGGCAGTTGAATCCCATTCACTGAGTTTGATTCAATTTCACCTACAATTAATTTCTTTAGGATGGATGTCACTTCTGAGTTTGTTATTGTAATCAGCCTTTACAGTCTTCCTGAAAATTAGATTAATTGTATGCTGAAAATGATATTCAAAAGAGGTCAGATTTCCCTGCTGCTCCTTGTTAAATACACATATCCAACCTTCCCAAACACTCTTGCATAATCCTCAATGACTTCCTACAGGTGAAACTCATTAACTGTTTCTCATTTAGAGAAAAATTAAAATCTTATTTCAGCAGCCCTGTTGAAGATGATGGACAAAACAGGGCATACAAAGAGGTATTAGTCATTTTCAGCAACACCAACCTGCATCTACTTCAAAAAAAACCCAAAAACAGATATTTTGTCTGATTTTTTTGCTTTCACACATTTCGGAAAACAAAGGCATTGATGTTTGGCAATGACTGCTCAAATAATTAACAGGAAACAGGTGACAGAGAAGCAGTGACTCACTGATACAGCTAAACAGAATTTACTCCCTAAACTAGAAATTAATTTTTATTAAACCAATACACACCCACTGATAAAAAATAAAATTATTCTTACACTTTTGAAAACTATTTTCTTGCTTATCTTTTGGAGGTATGCTGAAAATATCTGTAAAGAATTTGCCCACTAACGGTTTACAGGGGATTCAGAACACACACGTACAGAATTCATCCTACTGCTGAAGAGTCAGACTGTTGAAGTTAGTATGATAGTTCCCGCTAGAGTAAAATAGAAAGGCATGTGTAGAGGCTGATTCAAATTAAGTAGGCTGGAAAGCCCTTGGAATCTGTCCTTTTTCTTCCTCCTCATTACAGAGCTCAGATAAGATGAATCAAAGACCATCCCTCAAGCCTCTTAATTATTGGTTCTTCTCTGAGTGGATGTATCCAACACATGGAGATAAATGCACATCAGCCAGTAACAATATGAGGCCCTACAGCAAGAGTTTCCCAAGCTGTTTTCTCACACATTCATAATTACTTTTGTATTTACACACCAATGTGCTTATCTCTTATTCTTTACCAGTTTCCCTTTACTACCACATTGCTATTGAACAGCAACGTAAATATTTATTCTCTTATTACAGAATACTGTTTAAATTGTTACTGTGGTTTATTTACTGTTAACTGCATTTTGAAACAAGCAGTCGCCATAAAACATCCTTGATCTTTTATAGGAATTCTTTCTTATAGCTCTTTTTCGCCAAATAATCAAAAATTAAGTATTCCATGCAGTGATTTTCCCCATGAATAGTATGTTGCAAAATGTGCTCACAAATTATAGCTTTCCATACCCACTCAGAAGCAGGAATTTCTTTAGAAATGACACAAGCAGAAGCATATCAGTCTACAGAAAAAAAAAAAAAATAAAACAAAACCAGACAGGATTAAGTTGTCATATATATATAAAGAGATCATGTAAATTAGATTTAAATAGCATTGCCTTAAATTATTAGCTTGTCATTGTTAGTGACCACTTTTTAGAAAAACAGGTTTTCTAGCCTTTCATATTGATTTATGTTAACCACTAGCCTCAGTGTCTTTATAATTCAATTCAAATCTGTAATGAGTCAGACCTGTGGAAAGGCCTGTTCAGAATGAACAGTGACAACTTAGTTGAAATGCTGCTCATGCCATGGAAACAATGAAGTGTGACACTTTGTCTTTTACATCTGGCACAGGTTTACTGGGAAAGAAGAGTCATTTATTCTGTTTTCCAGAAAGGCAGTAATACAGATAGGAGAATTAAACATTTACTTTAAGGGAGGGCAAACTATTTCTTTGCCTTTTTCACAGGTGTATTAAGCTATTTTCTAAATTGATTTGGTACCTTGAATATTCATTTATTTTTAGCTTTTCCTGCATTGAAATCTTTACACAGCCCCCTTTGAAAAGCTGTCATTTAAGATACTTCTTTTAAATATTTTTCCTTCTGTTGAAGTCTGTCTCCAAAATTTACCTTTGCCTTTGAGTTTGCCTGTGGTGAGGTATTTACCTATGATTACAAGAAACCAGAAGCATGTGTAGAAAACAAGACAAATGTTTCAAGAAGTTCAATGGCCAGTGTTTTACTGTCATATAAATTGATCTAGATTAAATAGTTGTGCATTATTTCTTTTAAATACACCTTAATTGCTCATGCTATTTTTTAATAAAATAATATCCTTAGATCAAATTTTTATGCACTCACTTTCCAGAAAGATTTTAATCTTTGACTCAGATTTCCTCAAGCCTGAGATGTTTTTTAATATGGTGCTGATTTCTACTGTAATGTAGAGCTCTAGAAGTTTAGATTACTCATTAATAAGGGCTAAAGTATTAGCCTGCATTAGTTAGCATTGTAAATTTTTACACCTTCGATTTAAAGACCGTTTTCAAAACTTGCAAGGGCCTAAAGTCAGATCCTATCTTCTCTTAGCTCCACAATATAACTTTTCATTAGACATGAGGTGATAGAGGGAACATCTCTGCTCAATTATTTCAAATCAGTAAGTTAATGAAGTGAAATAACTTAAGACCACATGTGGAATGCAGCATTGTTTATGTTAGAGAAAATTCATGCAGGCAGTATACTGCAAAAATAACTAATAAATGTATAACCAAATCACTGAATCAAATCAAACAAAGAATATGAATTATCAGCTGGTCACAAAAGCCTAAAATAAGTGCCTTGCTCTAATCCTCATTTCTGCAGGCTGTTTCTTGATCCCTCAGAATTAAAAAAAAACATAAGTTGGCAATTTTGAATTTATAGATCTTCAGAAGCAAAAAAAAAAAAAGAAAAAAAAAGAAAAAATTAAATAAATATATTCTAAATGTGTCTCAGGCCAATTCTCCATTCTAAATGGTTCAGCTGAAAGGTCTCATGATCCACTGTACAATTGCTTGTTGATGGTGCCTTGTAGAGGGCTTTAGCAAACAATAGACAACCATAATCAGGAAGGGCTCTAATCAGACAGACAGTCACACATGTTATCCCTTATGCATGCTGTTGCAGGAAATAACTGCAGCTGGCATTAGAGAAACCTTTAAATAAAGTCTTGCTCCACTATTTAGTTGCATATAAACAAAAATAGTCATTTAGGCTTCAAGTGGTATGTTATTGTATACTTACTTTTGCAAAATTCAGATTTGACATCTGTAATATTTACTATTTTGAGGAAATTATGCTAAATTAAAAAAAATAGTTTGATTGAAATTACATCTCAGACTTCTACATTTCCCCTTTTGCTCGAGTTATTTTACACTTAGACTTATGTCAGCTTATGTCCTTTAACAAAAGGCTTAACAAAATAGAAGTTTCAAACAGAAATTTCAAAATATTCATGTCTTCTTAAATTTGGTATATAGTAGTCTAAGATTAGACCACTTTTTCCCACTGTTCAATGCTGCCAACAAAAACTGGGAAACCCACAGATTTTTCAATTTTTCTAGCTGGAAAGCAAAGTACTTGAAAGCTTAGAAGCAAAACAACTGAACATGCTTGTTCAGTCATTTCCTGGGTTTGGCTGGGATGGAGTTAATTATCCTCATAGCAGCATGGAGGGTGCTCTGGTTTAGGTTTTTGGCTAAAGCAGTGTTGATAACACACCAACTTTTTTGATATTACTGAACAGAGTTTTCACAGTGTCAAGGCCTTCTTTGTTTTTCACTGCACCCCAGCAGGAAGGCTGGCACAGGGCAAGAGGCTGGGAGGGGACAAAGCCAGGGTAGCTCACCTGAACTGGCCAAAGCAGCATTCCAAAGCATCTAATACCATGCTCAGCAATACAGCTAGGGATGGAGCTCTTCCAAAGTAGTTTTTGCACAGGAATTGGCTGGGTATTGGTCTACTGGTGGTGAGTGATTGCTTTTTAATTTTTTTTTCTTTCTTACTTTTTCAGTTATTTTTGTTTACTTTTGCCCTTTCATTTCTCTCTGTTTTAAGAATCTTTGAAGGGCTTGGTTTGGTATGCATGCATTTGTCCTTAAAATCAGCCACATGGGGTTTGATTGCAAAAGTACAAGTGCTTCCAAGGTGATAATTGCATATTACAAGTATTTTTCTTGGTTCTAAGTGCATAGCATCTATAACTGTTTTATTCCACTGATTCACAGATAAGATTATGCTGTATATTCCTTGTGTCTCTGTGTTAGTTAAATATACTATTGCATTTTAATTTTTATTATTACTGACAAACAAATTGTCCGGAGACCTGCAGTGAAAAGAAAAATTTATATGATTGATAGCCTAAACACTGATAAAATAAATAAATTTAAGCTTAGACTACTCAGTAAACAATATCTCCAAGTATCATTAGGTATGATCTTTCTTCTTTCATTTCCACCTAAGTGATTTTATGGCACTGCCTTTATTTTCTGTAAGCAGTTTATTAACACCTCTGTTTGCCATTCACTGACATTCCCTTGCCAAAGTAAGTTGCCAGTATTCACCAATATCTTTGTTAATCTATCTGAAAATTATTTTAAGAACTGATCATTTGATCCAAAAGTCTGGATGGTATTTGCTCAATATTTTTGAAAATGAGCAATGAATTAACTGATTAATTATTTTACAAATCCCAAATTAACGAAAGAATTCAGGAATTTAGAAGAAGAAGAAAAGCAGACCAACCCAAAACTAGTCAAAATTTGTATCAAGTCTTCCTACCTCACATTTGTGAAGTTTGAAAAATCTACAGTGCTACATGCCAGAGTTGAAGCGTCAAGTCAAAGCCCACAGGGGTAAATGGCTGTCAGAAGAGCTTACCTGACACTGTGTGCAAAATTAAGCACTTAGAAAGAGAGCAGAGGATAGATAGGAGAAAATTAAAACCAGGAAAACTTGAAAAGCTTCAAAACAGCAAACAGAAAAGTCAAGAAAAAGGGCAAAATTCATGAATCTGCAATCATAGTGCAGTATTTTCAAAAAATCTCAGAGCACATTATTTTTGCTTGAGTGCATGGGATTTGCCTCTCAACCATGGATGAAGAAAATACTATGAAGGTTAGTTTGTTTGTTTGTTTAGAAAACCTTCTTGTAAAACCCAAGGCCAAATATCTGAACTCAGTGTCACAAACAGAAGGAATTTCCTTCAAACACATACATTCATTTTAATTCTTCTGTATCGTTCAACTATTAAAAATTTTTAAACTTGAAATCTGAATGCTTATCTCTAATGGACAGATAATGCTTGCCAATTGAGTCTCTTCTAGCTACTTGCCCCTGTTGGTACCTGCTTTGCTCCCTCAGTGCTTGAAATCCCTGCACTTCTGTCCCAAAACTCCCACCTCAAAAGCTCCACTCCATCTGCATCCCAATCTTTCTCACCATCTACTCTGCACTTACAGTATCCAGAATGCATCTTCTAAAGCCAGAGATGGCAGCTGCCAGTTGCTCAAGAGCTGTGAAACCTTTTTCTTGTATTTATTTCATTATTGTAAGCTCCTAAAACATGCATCAAGTATTAAGCATGAGTTATTATTGGGAGGAATAAGTTATATACCATGGCAGCAAACTACAGTTCATTAGCAATGATTTATCCTCTCTGCATAGACCATGTTTTCTAGAAACAGAGAAAAACACGTGTTTCAGGCAATACTGAATGAGCTCTTGGAAGTGCTACAAATTCAGATTTCAAATTTGCAGAGAAGTCAGCAGCTCCTGCTCTCTTTCTCTTGTATGATTGATAGACATTACCTTGGGGGTATTCAGGTTTTTCCTGATTTCCTTAACAATCAGATCCATACTTTGTTATGACTTAAAAAAACAAATTTAATTATTATCTTTCATCTCTTAAAAGAAAAATCCCAGAATATGATTCTCCATAGACTTGAGCTAAAATTTTTCAATATTAAAAAGAAGGAAAAAACCACATATTTTGATTTTCTACTTACAAAGCAGTTAGAAATCAACTTTTTTATGGGTGCTTTGAATTAATCTACAGTAATAATCTAAGGTTATTGACTTTACTCTCTGATAATCCTAGTTTAAATTATCATCCTTATAAATTCTCACTTTTTTGTAACATACAGGAATTTTCTCCCACAAAATGTTTCTATGAATGCAGATCTGTGGATCTGGAACTAGGCTCACAAAATACCTGACTAGCTGAATTTTCACTGATTATAAAAAATAAACAAAAACTAGCAGTGATAGTGGCTCTTTTAAAAGAATGTGGTTGATAGTATGGTAGAAATCACTAGGGTAACAGTAGTCGGCATGAGATGCTACCAACCTGGAGCACAGATAAATGCTGAGATTATATGAGAGGTCACATACTCTGAAAATTTGAATATTTTTATTTTGTACAGAACTACTGACATTTTGTATTCTAGTTGTTTAAGTAAGTGATTAAGATATTAACAAATTAAATAGATTAATAACTTGTATATTCCATGTTTCCAGCTTCCTCAAGTATTTCAATGTTAGTTATGTTTTTTCTATGTCTATTTTCCGTGTCCATAGGAGATGAATGTTCAAGCAGATATTAAATTGTATTAAATTACCAAAGTATTTTTATACATATAGAAATATTGGTATTTGTTTAACGAATCTTATTTGAATCAAATGAAAAATTACTAAGAAAAATTAAAAGTTAATCAATTCATAACACTATCCTTTAATCACAAAGTGCAGTGAATATTCGTCCCCTGGGAAGATAAATTGGTTAACACCTTTGCACACTGTGACTAGACACTGTAAAAACATGCATTCCAGTTCCATATCCCAACAAGAGACTTAAGAGCTCTTTATATTCTGAACATTTTTTAAACAATGAGTATGTTAACAATTTCCTTTTTAAATTCCCTAGCATGGTATCTAGGAACAGGAATGTGATTTGGTAAGGGAAATTTTACTGTATAAAACAATTTTTTTTATGCAAGATGATTGTGATGATCTCTTACTGCTTTGGCCCACTGCTTCTGTATTAATAATGAGTTCCCTTTTTGGGTTCCCTATGGGTTATTAACAGCAGTGATATGTTTAAAAAGGCATCCTAAGGCAGGTATCTGGTGAAGCTTTTTAGTAAACAGTAAGTATATTTTCTCTGAATGTATCAAAACAGAATGCACAGTATATAGTGTTCTTTAATTCCCCAGTATAACAAGTTTCACATTCCAGACTCAGACAGCAGAGAATCATATATTCACAGAAAAGCTTGTGTTGAAAGAGCCCTTTAAAAGTCAGCTAGTGCATTGCCTATGTTATGGGCATGGACATCTTCAGCTAGATCAGGTTGACCAGAGCCCCATCCAAACTCAAATGCCTCCAGGGGGAGGCCAACCAGCACCTCTCTGGTCAGCCTGTTCCAGTGTTTCATCACCCTGAGGATTTATTGCTGCAGCAGTCACAGGCTAAATGCAAACACACTGCTACACAAACACTGTCACTGTTAGAGATCCAGGATCAAAGAACAAGAGAACTAATTACTTAATAGAGGATTTTTTTTCTCTTTTTATACACTAGGGAAAACTGAAGTGCCACAACTCAGCTCAATACAAATATAAATTTAAAAAAACTACACTGTGGGATTTTCTGTCTGCACAGGAGATTTTTTTAATGATGTCTGCATGGTCATTAAATATAAGAGTTTTTAATTACTAAAGGAAAATACATGCCCTCAACCTGATAACAAGTCTTACTGTAGTTCAACTAGGTTAAGAATAATAAAGGAGAGAAAGCAGTCCTATTTGATTTCAGCCTAAGTGAAAAAGTAGATGCAAGAGCTTTCTTCTCAATACAGCAGCTAAAGGAAATATTATTAATAATAACTACCTAATGGCTTCTGAGAAGCATTGATTTTTTTTTGTTGTTGTTGTTACTTTCTCTTTCTAATAATGCTATCAAACAAGCTCTGGCTAGGGAAGCTTCCCTTCTTAAGAGTTCTTCTTTCTTTCTCAGCTAAATGCAAGTTTTGCCTAGGAAGAACCTTCCCTAGGAGGAACCATCACTGTAAGGTATAAGTCCATAAACAGTGTTTTTCTCCTTAGAGTGGTGGGCAGGAGCTCCTAAACCAGAAAAGATTTTCTACCAAGATCCACAGCACTCCTGACCTCCCAACTTTCAGATAGCATTCTTTCCTAGAGTGTTTTATTTGCCAAGCACTCTCCTCCCCCAGAGGGCTGAAAATGCTTCTGATGCAGTCTCTTGGTATCTGCTGTCTCCCTAGATGAAACAGAACATCACACTTCAACCTGCTGTAGGCCTTATTTCTCAAAAGTTAAAATTTATTCCTGACTTAAAACACTTTTTTTACAAATAAATATAAAAATAACAACCATTCATATTTATTTATATACAGTTCTTATTGTTTAAATGAATAACTCACAAATAATATTTCAAAGGTAAGGTCACTGTTCTTTAAGCACAATAATAGTACAGTGGGTCTCTACTAATGCTTTTGTTACAGGTGGGATGATCCTAAAATACAAAGAATCAGTGCCATTCAGTTGCACAAGTGCTAGGACAGAAGAAAAAATATATCTATAATTCTGAGGACACTGTAACTTCCCACAAACCTTTGACTGCTAGAGTACATAAACTGACAAGACAAAAATGACAAAAACATCACTCCTCTAGGGATTCAAATAGCAAGCATAAAAAGCTATCTTGGGTCAGATTATAGGTCTGTCTAGCGCAGTATATTGTCCCCACAAATGACCAATCTTGATCATCCTGGAAAAAACATATTCAAGGGAACACTCATAGGAATAATTTTATCCTTCTCAAATAGTATATGTGTTAAGGTCTTGACGTGAACCAGAGGTCCAGTTTGCAAAAGAGGTTCTTTGGGCAAATCCATGGAATAAAGGCCCATTGAATGCAGTCACTGCATGAATACCCATGAACTTCTAGTGCCTACAATGTTTCGAGGCAGGAATTTCCAGTGAACTTGTTCCCTGTTCAAGTCATTTGATGTATTATGGTTCTTGTATTGGAACAAAGAGTGAGCAGTCATTGTGTATTCACCTTTGTATTCACCTTCTCCATGCTGCTCATTATGTTACAGTCCTATGTTATAAACCCATTCAGTTGTCTCTTTTTTCTTAGTTAAGAGAAGTGTCCTACTGAATTATTTCTAACATGGAAGTCGTTGAGCATCTTTGATTGTTCTTTTCTGAAGTGTGTTTCAACCACCTTTAAGGTGCATTTACACTCTTGCCAATGCTCTTGCCATTTTAGCCCCTTCCACCTTTCAATTCTCCTCTATAATGAACAGAAATATTTTTTTGCTACTGTTTTGCTGCCACCACAAGTCTACCATTCCAAATCCTGTCAGACTCAGTGCATCAGACAAGTGCCTTCAAGCCCCTCATGATAAAGCACCACTGAATTGTTTAGCTTGGAAAAGACCTCCCAAGATCACTGAGTCCAACCATTGGCCTAGCATTGCCAAGTCCATCAACAAACCATGGCCCTCAGTGCCATATCTACACATCTTTTAAATACTTTCAGGAATGATGACCCAACCACTTCCCTAGGCAGTTTGCTCCTTTTCTCTGAAGTAATTTTTTTCCTAATATCAAATACAAGTTTCTCCTGGCACAAGCTGAAGCCATTTCCTTTTGTCCTGTCACTTGTTACCTGAGAGAAGAGACCAACCCCCACCTGGCTCCAACGTTCTTTCAGGTAGGTGCAGAGAGAATGAGATCTCCTCCTAAGCCTCCTTTCCTCCAGGCTAAAAGCCCCAACTTCCTCAGCCACTGATAACAAGACCTGTGCCCCAGAGCCTTCACCAACTTTATTGCCCTTCTCTGTACACAATTTAACACCTCTCTGTCCGATACTAACAACAATAATAGAGGTTTTGTTGGCTGTACATATTGCAGAAATCTTTCACATATTTGCCTACTGAAGAGCAACCAGATTTCTAAGCTTATTGTTCTCTAGTTACATTCCACTCTAAGGTCAGAGAATCACAGATGCCATAGACATAAGTCACATGGGCTGCATGGTTTTAGGGCCTGTACCCTGTGATCATCCATTAGTTAATTCTCCTGACTGAAAACTCCACCTCCAGTTGTCAACCATTTTTTTCTTTTTAAATACTGACAGCAGATGACTCCTTTTTCAGGAATAAGACAAACCCATTTTGTCCCTGACAACCCACAGATTTCTCCTTCAAAGGAGAAAAGAAGAATAAATGCTGCAAAGCACCTCATTGCAGCTTTGTGCAGTTGTGATCATGAGCAATTATGTACTGGTTTATTGCTAATTAAACATTTCCATCTTTAGTATTTTGCTCTACTAAAGTTCTTTTTATCATCCCTAGAATCACAGACTTAAAGCATTATTCTTTTGAACAGTTTTTGTCATATTTCCCTGTCACTTAGGCAGGGGGAGAATGTTTATACTCCCAAGCAGAAACCATGGTTCAAAAAAAGAAATTGCTTCTTGTAAAAATGTCTGTAGAAACAATCCTCTTGTGCTGTCAGTGTGCATGTAGGCTTGCTTTTTATTGATCTGGAAGTATTTACATAGGTCAGTTTCCTATGCAATTTATGCAATGGCCTCACACTCAGCAGTGTATTAAGAAAGACATTAAACTATGAGATTTGTAGGCTTATTCTTTATGTAAGAGTTGGAGAGTTATTTTCTGTCACTTGCTACGTATTTTTAACTAGAAGTAATCACTGGGGTTTTTTTTGTAGTCTTGACATATAGTGACACTTAATCAGCATTGCAATGTTCATAAAAAGTACAGAATTTTAAAAAAATCCACAAAACTAGTTGCAAGTAAAAGTGGTCCTGGAATCTTTAATTATATTTTAATTGCACTGGGATAGAACCACAGTGTCTGCAACAAATTTGTTTCATTGACCTTTGGGTAGGAGAGGGTGAACATCTGCACAAAAGATGTAGATGGTTGAATGTGTCTTGAAATTAGCAAGAGGCTCCATGAGAGATAGATCTGGGGTATTTAATAAAACAAGCATCCTATATAAATAAGATTTTCTCCATTCCTAAGAGAACACTAAACACAAAAAAAGAAAATTTCATGTATAAAAAAGAAAATTTCATACATAAAAAAGACTTCTCAATATATGGAAGACAGAAAGAACACGATTGAATAGGTGGAAAGCTCAAGACATCTATATGTGGAGTTGAAGCACTGCTTTAGAGTTGATTTTAAACATCTTTTAAAATAAGATATTTAAAAATACATTCTTTGTGTTAACATACAAGTAATTTGTTTTAAATTCAGCAAAACATGACCAGAATAATCAGATATTTTTTTGAATCATACCAATGCAGTAGTGATAAAGTGTTACTAAATAATGTTTGCTCAAATATTATTCGCACACTGAGAGTTAAGCAGAAAATAAAATGTTTTACTCAATCTCTAACACTAGGTCTCAGGTCGGGCTTAAAAACCTCTCCATAGAATTTCCTAAATGTTATTATCCATTAAATTTTACCAAAGGAATTATGGAGTTCATTTTCTAGAACCTACAGAGGAGCAGAATTATTAAAGAAATGTAAATATCAATGTCACTTAAAAGGCAGTTTACCTACAAGAAGGGTGTATCTCATTATTACAAGAGTGAAAATGGAATTCCAGCTTTGAAGATATGGCGCTGCAACTGTTGAATACAAATGGATTATTCTGCACAGGAAGTCACTCAAAGAACTTACAAGAACATTATGTTCTAAATCCTGAAGAATTTGAATTTGAAAAAGAAATGTGTCAGTCATCTTGATCTTTAAACAAATAATAATAAATTATTCTTTTTAACCAGTAGAGTATCATCAAACATTTAAATTCTTTTAATAATATTAAGATATATATACAAGGTAACAGAAATCACATGTATCTATTAGCATTTAAACCACAGCTGCTGAATATAAATTTAAACCTTAGGGAATAGTCTATTATTATTTATTTATACAGCTAAAAAACCACATTGAAATCATAATGATCCCAAAGGTTACATATAGTCAAGATCAGTTAATTGTCCTTTAAATTTCATTTTATTACTCAAGTGTTTTTCATGTCTTTAGGATTTCCTGCATAATATGACTGAATCTTTCTTATGAATTCATGAGTTGCTCTGCAGACTTTAATATCTGACTCATACTGATCTGTATGAAGAGTTTCTTTTTTTTTCCGTGCTGGAAAGAGAATGTTTTGCATGAGACAGAATAAAATCCTGCTATCCCAGAAATGGCACCGCTTATATAAATGCATAGCAGTTACAACCAACACGGAGACAAATAAGATGTGCCCCTATCTAGATTTAGGCATGATACCAAGATTAAAATTCTTAACACATTTTCTCATCCATTTACATTCTCCTTTAAAACATAACTTGAACTGTCAGCAAGAATTTGACTAATTCTTTGCCAGAGTTCAAAGTGAAATAACATTAGATCCCGATTTAGCAGATAGTCAAAATCACCATTAGAACTTGTGGGCTCTGTTCAAAACAGTCATTTTCTACAAAAATAAATGGGGTGGTTTTCTTGGTCAGTCTGCTGAAGATAAAATTGCCTGAGATGCAGATTCCAACTTCTGCTTTATGCCAAAGGTTTGAGGTCCATGTTTTTTCCCTTGCATAAGAACACCATCCTGGAAGATGATCTAGGCTATCACTATGTACATGAGCAGCATCCTTCTCCTCACAGCAATAGGGCTTCTATAGAGGAATGGAATAAGCATGGCCAAAGAAGAGTAGGAGGAAGCACAGCTCTCCAATCTATCAGCTGAGTCATCTGAGAATAATGAGGGGAATCTGACTGCTGGTCCCTGTTCCCACAGCTCATGCAAGCTTGCCTCACTTTCTCAAGGAATGGTTTTGTACTGAATGTTAGGAGAGTTTCAGACTGTTGAATTCAATATTAGTCCCTCAAGACCATCTGATATAGGAAGCCATATTAAAAAAGCAGCTCTGTAAAAGTTGTTTTTCACAATTCTTTTGTGGTTGTTGCTCCACACGACATTGTTTAAGTATTAAATGTAGCACTTAATACTTCTGATTATCATTTACTGGCAAGGAAAGGTTCTATGATCCTTGATAATGGCCTATGAACTAGGTGCCTAAACCTGTCTTAGTGTTAGATCTCCTTTCCCTTTACTCACTTCACCTTTGTCCTGCATAACCCAAACATCTATCCAGGAAAGCAAAGAAGAAATGCATTCATGAATCTGAACACACTAACTTTGTTTGCCACCACACTGATGACACTCAATTCTATGGCCATGGAAACAAAGCACCCACAGCCTGCAAATCCACCCTGGTGAGCTGTGTGAACATGCCCACTGTGACAAAAATATTGAGCCAACACTAGCTTAGGGAAGTTGACAGCCATTGTCTATTACTTCAGATTAAAGACTTCTTTATCTCCCACGACCACTCCCATTGTGATTGCAGTTTTCATTATGTAATAAAGTTTTTGGGGAACTTTAAAAAAAGAGATTGAGGATGGGCATGTTATGGCAGAGTTCTTGGAAGTTTAAGCTCCAGATACTAGGAGGGATTCCTACAGGTATAAACAAAAACCACAAGTGGTTATTTCCAAGACACCAAGGAGTGCAACTGTGAGCATTAGTGAAACTGATTTTAGAGCACAAGAAAAGACAAAGAATACAACACCTTATGTATCATAAATACATACAGGGTACAAATAAATAAAAATCCAATATGAACAAGGGAAAGGAAAGCAGCAGGGACTGCCAAAGCATTTTTTTCTCCTCATAACAATGTTGCATCATATCAAGACTACATTTTAAAACAGCAAATTAGGTAAAGCAAGAGTGCTTTTTTACTAGTCTTGTATCCTAGGGTGGCTGGAATACTACACATACTACAGAATGAGCTAGTATCTGTGTTTTCAGTTACAATCTTTTCCACACTTTGATTAATACTGCAGTACCAAGCCTACGTCAGCCTGAGTGCAACAGAATTCTCTGTATCCCCTCTAACCCCAGACCAAAGTGTCATGTGGAACAGATTTTGCTACACTTAGTATTTTTGCTGAAGCTGGAACCATCCAAGTCCATTTGACATCCTTTGGTGTATAAAAAACCCAAAATATCAGAAGTTATTTCCAATTTTTAAAAGGCAGGAAGAAAAAGTATGACTTTTTTTTAACCAGAAAAGTCACAGATAAAATGTTTAATGATATCTGGTTGCATTCATCTGTACCTATGGAAAACCCTAGGCTTAACCTAGGGTTTGGTTAAGCATCTACATCAGTTTGGTGGCTTAGCTTAAAGGGAAATTCAGGCAAGAGTTAAAAAAAAGACCACATGACTATGCAGAAAACATGGGGAAAAGACAAACACAATACTCAAATTCATCTTATTCACTTCATACTTAAGGTTGTAATATAGGTGCAAAATTTGATTTTGCAATGCAAAACAGCAGGAAGATATTTCAGCTGCCTGGCTAGAAACCAACTTAAGACAATATTAAGAACTGCAAGAAAATCTATGGCAAAAGTGAAAATGAGAAAGCACTGCCATTAGTCACTGCCCCCATGATTTCATCAGTGTAGTGCTGTGATGAAGCAGCAACAAGACCAGGCAGCAAAGCCCCTGCAGACAGAAGATTATAATGTACATTTTACAAAGTCAGTTTCTCACAGCTGATTAAGTAATCACACAATTTTTGTTTGCTTGATCATCTGTGAAAACAGAAGGCTTCAAGACAATACAAGAATGTTATGTTTCTGATGAGGCTGCTGTAAATCTCTGCTGCTAGTCTGGCGAACTATGAGCTATTTTTCTGGAAAACATATTTTTATGTTTGCCTGCAACAGCCCCAAAATGCAAGTCTGCCAGTGAAGAAAGTCACTTGAAAAATAGTGGAAGATGTCTTCGTTAAAATATTTGAACCAACCTCTGCCTGTTAACACGTATAGTTCTACACCTGCATGTGTCACACATGGTACCATCTCCCCAACTTGTAAACTCCAAAGAAATTAAATCAATATGTATGCTTTACAGATGCTGAAGGTCCTTAAAAACAGAAACTAGGAAACAATTAGGAAAAAATTATTTCTTGTCTAGAAGGTTAAAAAAATCAGACAGCTCAGATCTAGTGCTTTGGTTTATGACCAACAATAGTTTTACCTGTAAAAAAAAAATTCAAAAGAATCCTGATATTTTCAGACATAAAAAACTGTCCCCTCTGGGGAAGGTAAGTACTCAAATATTGATTTAATGTTAATGAACAACAGAAATACCAATCCCCATATAAAAAGCATATATTTATTCAAAATTAATGTGCAATCATTTCATATTTTGCATCGTAGTGCTGAAATAAAACTATTTAGGTTTAAGTGCTTTTAGCTTTTAATGGAAAAACATGTCAACTAAGGTAATGTTTGCTTCTTATTCTGAACAGCATATACTGTGTAAACAGTGAAAAACACTGTCTCCCTGGCAACAAGTAATTCATCTACATACATAGTAGGAAATAAGTAACTGCTGATGAAGTCTTTGAGATGTGTGGAAAAATTACTCCACATGGAATGGCTACAGAGGAATCAATTTTTTATCAATATATTTATGCTAAACTGTACTGAGTGGCTATGCCTAGTGGGGCTGCAGGGCTGGCATCAGGGGGCAGAGAACGGGGAGCCGAAAAAATTGGAAGAAACAATCCTGTCAACACAAATATAAGAGCAGCAGTGGACACGATGTTCCAGGTGCAAAAACAGAGATCACCCAGCAGCCCAGGGAGGACCACATGCCAAAGCAGGGGCATATTTCCTGAAATAACTGCAGCCAGTGGAGGACCCACATAGGAGCAGTTTGTGAAGGACAATATCCTATGGGAAGGATCCACACTGGGGCAAGGAAACTGTGAGGAGAAAGGAGCAGGAGAGAGAAACTCATAAGGAATACACAGGTCTACATTGGAATGAACCTCAAAGACAGATGGTTGCTTGTTTCTCTTAATTGCACATCTGCTTAACTGGTCAGTAGAAGAATTTTGTGTGTATAACATACAACTGAAAAGCTATTAATCAACCAACATGACATGCTTTCATCTTCAATCACAAAAAGCTACCTGTTACTTAATTGCTTACTGTAATGTTAATTGTTGACAATTACAACAAACACAGCTGAAGTTTCAATTTAACATGGCAAAGAATGAAGAATGACAGCATATGATCCAGAATGTGTTAGAGAAACAAAAAAAAAAATTACTATCTGGCAAAAGATATCTAATCAAAGATATAAAGAAGAATAAGTAAGAAGGAAGAGATAAATATATAAGGATAAGGGAAGGAAAAAGGAACTGTCCAAGATCAATGGCAATGCTAATGATGAAACGCACCAGCTGCATCAGGGTAACAGACAAAATCAGTTCTCAAATTCCATCTCTCTCCCTCAGAAAAACATAAAATAAATAAAACTTTCAAAATAATTGTTAGATTTACAAATAAATATATAGATGTAGATCTTAAAACATAATAGAAATAAATTCATTATAAATTGCCTGTCAACTTGATAAAATCTGCCTAGGATTTCAGGACTCCTGGTCACTTAAAGCTATTTTGCAACTCAGCTGGTTGCATTTTCAGAGAAAATAATCACATATGGGAAAAAACGGGATTATGCCTAAAACTTGAAATAAATTTTCCTTTTCATGCGATGCAAGCAGAAATGTATATGTCTCTAACTGACAAGTCCTGCACTGCTACAGTGCTGATACAGCCTGGGTTTCAGCCCACTTCATGAATGTTGTTCATTTCTATGCAGATTTAGGGATATCAAGAGTAAATACATGATCTATGGGATTTTTTTCTTTCACTTTTAACTTTGACTTTAGAGTTTCATTTTGTAACTTCAATGTCATTTCTATTTTACCATATTGCAACATTAATTATTTTATCTCAACGAAATCTTCATAATTTCTTTTACAGAGAAAATGCAGGTTTTTACACTATGAGAGTGGAAGTATTTCAGATTCAGTCATGAGCAATATGTTAATGATGTAGTACAGCGCTCAGTGAAATAATGTCAACATTATCTGCAATCTGCACAGCAAAAATGAAATGTCAGCCAATTCCACCAAATGGCAAATGATTTTACTGTTCAAGGAACTGATTTATAAATCTGTTAGTTCAGACAAGATGACATAAAATAGAAAAACAGAGACTTGGGATGGGGAGCAAGAAAAGTAGTGGCTCTATTGATTTTTCTATTAAGGCTTACTCTACAGTAAATTGTAAAATTTTGTAGGTGCTATTTTTTCAGTTGTAAACTTCATCACCATATTGGGTAAAGGTGGAAGAATCAATATAGTTCAAATGTTTAGAGAAACCTATTTTAAGAAAAAGTTATTTATTCTTTCCATAAATGCAACCTACTTATATACACAATAAACTCTGCAAGCATTTTTAAGCTCATGAACTTTTACCAAAAAATCCATCTTTTATATTTAATAGCAATAGGAAGTATAAGCTGAACAAGCCTGCAGCTCATCCAGTCTAGTTAGTGTAGTAGTTACGTAGGATTTGCTTCCTATAGTAGAATACTCAATATGACTGAGTTGTTTGGATAGCATTTACATACACAAGTGGATTCCCTATCTCTCTTTTTAACTAAAAAGTGAATAGATTTGCATCTGGTATAGGGATTCTCACCATTTACTAAAGCATCTGTCACACTAGTCACAATGATTACTAGGAATTGTGAAAAATTTCCTTCAAAATCTCTAATGGTGTTCAAGTATGTCAAATTAAATCTTTCAAGCTAGGTTACTGAGGTGCATTTGACAGTTTAAGCAAGATGGCAGAAAGGGGCAATTATTAAACCAAACCAAATAGATATCATTAAATAAAATAATTATTATTGAAGTAATACCCGTTGTCTATCTAAGCTGGAAACAGCTCAGGCTATAAATGCCAATAAACAACAGAACTGTTTTTCACTGTACTACATGCATTCCTTGATGCATCTCTGAAAATATCACACTAAAATTCCATAATTAATGAAACATAAAATTACTGGGTTTTTAATAAATTAAGCCATTCTATAGAACAGACAGAGATTTTCTGAAAACTTTCAATAGGATTTTTCTTATTCAGCTTTGTCCCTTATTTAATGCAAAAAAAAACCCAGTTTGTAGTGCTGGAATTTGTGGACACTGTTTTATTTTAGTGTTGTTGAACACTGAGAGAAAGAATAAGCACAAAGTCTACATGTTTATGACCTTGCCAGTTTACCTCTTGGCAAAACTGAAGTGACTTGTCTCTGCAGCATTTTCACAGTGCTATTAGATGGCTCACACATTTTTCTAGCCTAACACACAAAAAGAGTCCCTGTTCAGCAGTTGGAGTGAAGCCTCAGTCAGAAGAGTCTCTTCTTTATACTGCATTTATAAAAATGAGTGAAAGCTCACTATAAAATGCAATGGGAGAAAGAGGGGATAGGGAAAAATTCTTGTGCTACTGCTTTCCTAGTACAGCTGAACCACTACCTTTCTTAACACATTTTCTGCCACTCAGTTGCTATACCAGCCACTACAGAAGCTGCTGTGTGGATTAACTCAAGCCATTCTCTTTTATACCAGCTGAGAAACTGACTCCACTTTCTCTAGTGAGAGGCTGTCCAGCTCACCCCAGAAGACCAGCACTCCTTCAGCTTGTCAGCTTACCTTACACCTCTGGACTGCACAATGTCACAAAAAACATTACACAAAGGACATGAGCAGCAGCTCTCAAACCCCTTAAACCTTTTGCCAAAGGAGGTGGATCAGTAATTGCTTTTTCAACCTATAGTTTTTCAGCTTATTAACTTATTGCCTAATACTATTAAACTTTTGCTAAATACTGTGTGAGAGGTGTAGACCTCATTCCCTCTTCCACCAATGCACACTGGAACTCCCATTCCCATTTCCCTAAAGGCAGTAGTATCTGTATTACTGAGGGACAGGTTTTAGCAAAATGAAGTTGCTGGTATAGGTGCAGGAAATACTTTAAGAAATTTTGCTACTATCACGACTGTCCTTCTGTCTATTTTTGTTCTATAAATACATATACTAGAAATCCTATACCAAAAACTCGTTATAAAATTCTCCCTGGTATTGTAAGCCTATGTACCTATTTCAGAACTGTGAATTCTTATCAGCAGGTGTCTGAAAATTAGGCACTATAATGTTCAGTACTGTGATGTTTCAACACTTTTAAACTTCAGTCCTTTTATAGTTCTGTTCCTGAATCCATTACTAGATACCACACAGAGTTCTGAATTCACTGGGTTAAAGTTTAGGAAAGGAAAAAAAATCCAACCCAAATCCCCCATTTTCCTACACATCCCAAAATACTCAGTGGGAAAGAAAACAACAGAGAAACCAAAACAGCTGTGAAGAAACCAAGGTGCTGTTGAAAGTTAGAAGACAAGTACAGCACTCTGGCTATTTGGAAAGCAATGATTAATCATCTATTTTAAAGTAAGCAGGGGATCTGCTTAGTGCTAATGTATTTCCCAGGATCACCATCCAGACCTTCACAGTTATTGAGTAAATAGCAGCAGATGTTGAGCTGTAAGACCACATCATTCAGCTAAGATTAGATATTTAATAAAAATAGACATGCTTGACAGAATCTTGCACTTAGTTTAATAAAGCTCTACTGAAAGGGTAGGAGGAACTCTTCCCAGAAACACACTGTACACTGTCTCTTCAAGCCTAAAAAACTGTTCCCTTCTGTGACTGTCATTGCAACCTATTATGTGTTAGATAGGCTCAACATCTCACCTATGAGAAGAAACTTTATCCAATAACAGCTAAAAGATTTCCAGGTAAATGAGAGACAGCTTGAGAGACAGCTTCTGTCTGTATAGACATTATTTCAAAAGAAGGAGAAAAGAGTAAATATTTTTCAAGAGTAGTCAAAGTACACTTACTAATAAATCAGTCTGCAATTATCCTACCTTGTTCATTATTTCCTTACATGTCGTAACACTGTGCACCCTTTCTTGGCTTTTTGGGAATTGTGAGTCTGCAGCTAAATGAAGTGTGGAAGTTGAGTGACTCTTGGACTGACATGAGGACATGAAGTAAGCTGGGATTCATGTATCAGTCCAACTTATAAGATCAAACAAACAAAAAAATCTGTTTCATTGCTGCCTTTTATAGCTCCATTGTTGCCTTTTATAGCTCCAACTAGACAGGAACCAAGCAATTTTTCTTAATGCATAGAAACTTCCTAGAGGGAAAACAGCATGGAGGGGGAATTCAAATAAAACATTTGTAAAAATCCTATACACAAAAAAAAAATTCCACTGCGCCTTTGACAACCTATTTAGAATTTAAGCAATACCTACACTACAGCAGACCAATCTTAGATTATAAATATTGACCCATACATCACTTAGTTGAAGCCATCTAGAACTTTGTGTCTTTACCCCAAAACTAAGACATGAAAAAAGAAAAATTGGGTATATGAATAAGCTTACCCTCCAAGTTCAGGTATTTATTCAAAATTTAAATTCATGTTAGATGAGTAGTCTAGATCATAGCTGGTCTATAATCAACTGCATACAGATTCATGTTCAAAAGGCAAAAAAATGTGCAAAGATCTCTCCTCGAAAGTTCCCACCTCCCACTCCAGGTTCTGCAGTCTATTCAAAAGCTGCTTAGTATTGATTATATAAATAGCCTTTAAAGAAGACCTGGAATTCATATGAATGCTTTACCTTATGTAAAGTATCTTATTTGTTTCAAACCATGTCATTTGAGAATAAAGCTATTTAAGAAAAGAAAATTAATTTAAACACTTCTCCCTGTGCATCCCCTTAAACAAATCAAATGTCTACTCTTTGAGCCCTCTCTGGGATTTCTAAGAATTTGGGTCCTCAGAAAAAAGAATCTTAAACCTGAAGCCTATGGTCAAACAAGTAAATAAAATATTTAATATAAGCTATTGACTAGAAATGTCATAATGAAAAGAACTCTTTCCTCTTGTCAGTATCTTTGGTGTAATTTTCATGTTGTACTGGGAATAGAGATGCATAACTCCCAACCAGATTTCAGCACTAAAGTAAACTCATCTTGAGCTCTTGAGCCCATAGAGGATTTAGCTGAATTGCCAGAAAGAAGGTTACCTAATCTGCCCCATCATTTAGTAGCAGTTAAAGAAAGCTCAAAAATAACAGTAAAATAGATAATCTCTATAAGTGATTATAGATATAAGCTGATACTTATTCCAGCATTGCACACCACATACACAAATGCTACTTTGCATCAGGAACAAATACAAATTTCTCAACAGAATGCCACAGTTATGCTAGTGTATTGTTTTCACCCTCAAATAGCTCAAGCACCACAGTAAATCTCATCTGCATTGATTTACAATTAGCCAAATCAATAATCTCTGTATGCAAAATTATTTTACATCCTATGTCAAGTTGAACCATCCTAAGGGCTTCCATTTTTGTCAATAAGGTTTCCTTGGAAAGTAAAAAAATCTGAAATATCAAGTATGAAAATTTTGAATTTATTCATATACATCAGAAAGTTCAAGCTCAATTCTAAGCTCTCCTAGAAGACAGAATACCAAAACCATTTATCACTGGCTTCAAAGGATGTAAAATTAGATTGCAGCAAAGGAAAAATCTAGCATGATAGATTCATATCCACAACCATCTGAGTTGTATTTGAGTATTAACTCCATTACATCTCCTCTGAATGTTTTTGTCACAGTGTAAAACTAGGTAGGAGTTATTTAAAGGTGATTAAACAGAGTCACCACTTGCACCACTATTTGAACAGCATTTACTTTGCTAAATTATTATTATTTAGTGACTGTCAGATTTTTCTAACAATGAAAGATAAATCTATCAGCCAACAAATCCCCAGAATGCAATTAGAGAAGCAGTTAATGAATATTAGATCTTAGTGAACAAAATAATAGCCTTTGTGTTGTGTAAGAAAGAAACTATTTTTAATAGCTGTGAAAGTTTCATCCAAAAACTAGACAAAATTGGGTATTGTAACTACCTCATCCATCAGGTATGTCTAGGACCTTTGAAGCCTTATATTCATTGAATGGAATTACTGTGTTATCATCAAATAATTCAACTTTTTAATCACATATAAAAGAGCCAAGAGATTTTGATCTAGCAAACACCAGCAAATCTCAATAAAAATTTTCATTAAAAAGAGAGCCCACATATTTGATCCTTTTAAAGATTTTGGGTCAGA
Organism: Molothrus ater; assembly: GCF_012460135.2. NCBI lineage: Eukaryota > Metazoa > Chordata > Aves > Passeriformes > Icteridae > Molothrus > Molothrus ater. The sequence continues at coordinate 105,357,599 of NC_050480.2, read as the reverse complement.
TATTTTCCTCTGTTTTCCATAAAGTATAGCATTTTCTGTCAAAGAAGCCTCAAACTATTTGCACAATAGTAACAACACTTTCTAAAAGAACTGTGGACACCACTTGACTTAGTCTTTTCATGACACTGCTTTCAAAATGTTTGGCACTTCCAT